>NW_028317871.1:2175000-2775000 GCF_062004578.1 Staurois parvus | reverse complement strand
ATGTATTCTGTGACATGTCTTTGCTAAAAAAAATCCCAGTACGTGTAAATTAATTGGTGTACATGAAAGTTATAGCGTCTACAAATGGCGGGAAAGATACTGGGATTTTTTTTTTATTATACTAATAATGGCGGCGATCAGCGATTTATGACAGTGATCAGAGACTTATGGCGGGACTGCGGCGGACATTTTGATACTGGGGGGGAACTGACTTGGGGTCACTGACATCCCCAGTGACACCAATACAGTGATCAGTGCAAAAAAAAAAACACTGACACTGTACTAATGGCAATGGGGAGGAAGGGGTTAACATTTTTTAGGTAATGAAAGGGTTAACTGTGTGAGGGGAGTGTTTTACTAGGGGGCAGGGGTGTGTACTTTACGGGAACACGCTGATCCTGAGAGAAACTCTTCTCTCAGGTTCAGCGTGTGCTCTGAACTGACAGAGAGCAGACTTGCAGAGTAAACACTGCAGCCGTGCTCTCTGTCAGTGATTGCCGGTAATCGCCGGGATTCGGCGGGTAATGACCGGTTGAAACCCGGTGATGGACACCCGCTGCCGTGATTGGGGGGACGGGTAGGGCGGGCACGTGCCTCACGCGCGCCCCCTACCTGTTTTGCAGAGCACCGTTTAAAAACGGTGTTCTGTGCAGAGGTGCCGCCCTGCCACAGTAAAAACACTCTGGCTGGTCGGCAACCAGTTAAACTATGGTCGCAGCACACATTTCTCTGTAGAGTTTGCTTTTTGAAAGTGCAACAGTACAGAAGTGCAACAGGACAGAAGTGCATGGTGTGAATAGCAGTAGCTGGATACAGTAAGTTAAATTATTACTAATTTCTTTTAAGAATGTCAAATTGCTTTTCTTAATGAGTGATGATTGTTTACGAAGTACTGGAGTAATTGTTATTGTGCTGCTGAGGTGTTAAGTACTGGGTGCTGTCACTTATAATATGTAAGAGAGGTGAGCTGTTTATATTCCGTGGTTTGTGCTTTGCAGTCTGAGATCAGGAGGCTGTCTAATCCAATGCTATCTGTTGAACCTACCTGCAAAAAAACACCTCTTCCTCAATGACTGTGCAGAAGAAGGGCAGTGGGGACAACTGTTGAGTTGGGAAGAAGAAAAACATAGCTTTTGCTGTGACACTGCATAACCCCTATAGTGTTCTTTCCTAGCTAGAAGCAGATACAAAGGTTGCAAACATGGCTGCTTGTGATATTGGCAGCCCTTCTCTGCATAGAAAGGAGGACCCTGAGAAACAAATGGCTTTGCCAAAAGTACTGTATTTTTCGCTCCATAAGACGCACCTGACCATAAGACTAGGTTTTAGAGGAGAAAAACAAGAAAAAAAAATATTCTGAACCAATGGGCTGCAGACACAGTACAGGGGATGACCAGAGACTGCGAACACAGTACAGGGGATGACCAGAGACTGCGGACACAGTACAGGAGATGACCAGAGACTGCGGACACAGTACAGGAGATGACCAGAGACTGCGGACACAGTACAGGAGATGACCAGAGACTGCAGACACAGTACAGGAGATGACCAGAGACTGCGGACACAGTACAGGAGATGACCAGAGACTGCGGACACAGTACAGGAGATGACCAGAGACTGCGGACACAGTACAGGAGATGACCAGAGACTGCGGGCACAGTACAGGGAATGACCAGAGACTGCGGACACAGTACAGGGAATGACCAGAGACTGCGGACACAGTACAGGGAATGACCAGAGACTGCGGACATAGTACAGATGACCAGAGACTGCGGACATAGTACAGATGACCAGAGACTGCGGACACAGTACAGGGGATAACCAGAGACTGCGGACATAGTACAGATGACCAGAGACTGCGGACATAGTACAGGGGATGACCAGAGACTGCGGACATAGTACAGGGGATGACCAGAGACTGCGGACACAGTACAGGAGATGACCAAAGATTGCGGACACAGTACAGGGGATGACCAGAGACTGCGGACACAGTACAGGGGATGACCAGAGACTGCGGACACAGTACAGGGGATGACCAGAGACTGCGGACACAGTACAGGGGATGACCAGAGACTGCGGACACAGTACAGGGGATGGCCAGAGACTGCGGACACAGTAAGGAGATGACCAGAGACTGCGGACAGTACAGGAGATGACCAGAGACTGCAGACAGTACAGGAGATGACCAGAGACTGCAGACAGTACAGGAGATGACCAGAGACTGCAGACAGTACAGGAGATGACCAGAGACTGCAGACAGTACAGGAGATGACCAGAGACTGCAGACAGTACAGGAGATGACCAGAGACTGCGGACACAGTACAGGATATGACCAGAGACTGCGGACACAGTACAGGAGATTACCAGAGACTGCGGACACAGTACAGTAGATGACAAAAGACTGCGGACAGTACAGGAGATGACCAGAGACTGCAGACACAGTACAGGAGATGACCAGAGACTGCGGACATAGTACAGATGACCAGAGACTGCAGACGCAGTACAGGAGATGACCAGAGACTGCGGACAGTACAGGAGATGACCAGAGACTGCGGACAGTACAGGAGATGACCAGAGACTGCGGACAGTACAGGAGATGACCAGAGACTGCGGACAGTACAGGAGATGACCAGAGACTGCGGACACAGTACAGGAGATGACCAGAGACTGCGGACACAGTACAGGGGATGACCAGAGACTGCGGACATAGTACAGATGACCAGAGACTGCGGGCACAGTACAGGAGATGACCAGAGACTGCGGACATAGTACAGGAGATGACCAGAGACTGCGGACCTTTGGGGAGGGAGGGGGAGCAGGTACCTGAATATTACAGGTACCTGCTCCAACTTCCGCAGAGTTGTCCTTCCTTCTTCTTCCAGTGGCGGCTTCTGTGAGAAGTAATCTTCTTGGTGATTCAATTGTAAGGGGTATTTCTTTAGGAAATCATGTGGAAGTGTTAAAAGACGTTAAGTGTTTACCTGGTGCTACTGTTAGGAAAGATAAAAGGTGCATTTTAAAAATTGTAAAAAAAAATAGTGCAATGTTGATGTTGTTGTGCACCTTGGCATGGATGATTTGTCCCAGAATGATGTGCGTTCTGTACAGAAGGATTTTCAGAATTTTGGCCAGAATCTTCAACAGTTTGGGTGTACTGTTACATTCTCAGAGGTCTTACCTGTGCATAATGGAGAACATGATAAAAATACTTCATATAGCAGGCTTCAATGTTTGATTAAAGGATTGGTGCATAGCTGAAGGTATTGGGTATGTTAGCTATGATGCTATCAGGTGGTCTGACATTGAGCTGTACAATAGAGATGGTCTGCATGCCTCACAAGACGGCACTAAACTTCTTAGTATGGAATTTAGCTGTTTTTTCTGTTTCTCTCCCTCTCTTTCTCTCTCCTTCTCTCTCTGTCTCTGTTTTTCTCTCTCTGTTTCTCTCTCTCTTTCTTAAATTCAAATTCAAATGAGCTTTATTGGCAGGACCAAATAACAATTTAGCATTGCCAAAGCAGTTTGTATGGGAAGGGGATCTCTATCTTTCTTTCTCTCTCTCACCCTCTCTCCCTCTTTCTTTTTCTCCACCCCCCCCCCCCTCTCTCTCTCTCTCTTTCTCTAATTCAAATTCAAAGGAGCTTTATTGGCAGGGCCAAATTACATTTTAGCTTTGCCAAAGCAGTTTGTATGGCAAAGGGATGTCTATATCTCTTTTTCTCTCTTTCTTTCTCTGTCTCCGTCTCTTTCTTTCTCTCTCTATTTCCCTCTCTCCCTCTCTCTATTTTTTCTTTCTCTCTCCCTCTTTCACTCTCTGTTTCTCTCTTTCTTTCATGCTCTCTCTTTCATTCTCTTTCTTTCATTCTCATTCAAATTAGCTTTATTGGCAGGACCAAATAACAAAGCAGTTTGTATGGGAAGGGGATGTCTATTTTTCTTTTTCTCTCTATTTCTCTCCCTCTCTTTCTGTCCCTCTTCCACTCTCTCTCCCCCTCTCTCTTTTTCTTTTTCTCCTTCTCTCTTTCTCTATCTCTCTATCTATCTACCTATCTATCTATCTTGGGGGGAGGGTTCACACTTGGCATCTTTGCTCCTTTGTTCTGCACAGTAAATTCCCTTTTTAACCACTAGGGTACCACCTGCAGTACATATACTGCTACAAGGCGGCCCCTGTGCGCAGGATCACGTATATAAACGTGATCCTGCATTCCGGGGTAGGGGGCGCGTGCCCGCCCTACCCGCGGCACCGATCTCTGCCACGGGTGTCAATCACCGGGTCCCGGCCGGTGATTTCCCGCCGGAGCCCAGCGATTGCTGGCAAACACTGACGGGGAGGAAGGCTGCATTGTTTTCAGTCGAGCTCTCCTCCCTGTCAGCTTTCAGCACACTGTTCCGGGATCGCTGGACACAGCCTTCCAGAACAGTGTATAACAGAGAGGTACACACCCCCGCCCCCTAGTGAAACACTCTCCTTACACAGTTAACCCTTTGATTGTCTCCAAAAGTTAACCCCTTCCTCTCCAGTGCCATTAGTACAGTGTCAGTGTTTTTTTTTTTTTTTTGCACTGGTCACTGTATTGGTGTCACTGGGGATGTCAGTGACCCCAACTCAGTTCCCCCCAGTTCCCCCCAGTGTCAGAATGTCCGCCGCAGTCTCGCCGTCCCGCCATAAGTTGCTGATTGCTGCCATAAGTCGCTGATTGCCGCCATAAGTCGCCGATTGCCGCAATAAGTCGCCGATTGCCACTATTAGTAAAAAAAAAAAAAACCAGTATCTATACCGCCATTTGTAAACGCTATAACTTTCACGTAAAGCAATTCATTTACACGTATTGGGATTTTTCTTAGTAAAGACATGTTGCAAAGTACATTTTGGCCGAAATTTATAACGAAATTAGATTTTTACATTTTTTTACTGAACATGTTTTATAGCAAAAAGTCCAAAACATTGTTTTTTTTCTCAAAATTGTTGTTTTTTTTTTATTTCCCCCAGAAAGTGCAGTGTTAGTAGGTCACTGTCCCTTCATACATTGCACACAAAACCGCAGTGTTTGCAGAATCAGGCCTGATCTCTGTTAGCACTTGCCTGTAAATTTTGATGACTCTCATATGCAGCAGAGTGTCAGTATTAGTGCCGCGCTACCTTTTGGTGAACTGGCGAGCATCAGCGGTCTAGTACATCCTGGTCCTTCACATACCTCTTAGATTGTAAGCTCCCAGGATCAGGGCCCTCCTAACCCTCTTGTATTGAACTGTATTGTTGCTGTATTGTCTCCCGTTATATTGTAAAGCGCTGAGCAAACTGTTGGCGCTATATAAATACTGTATAATAATAATACCAGAACTGCAGTATGACTTGGTGACGTGGCGAGTCCCATAAGTGCAGTACAAGCTGGTGCTGTGGCGAGCACAAGTATTGTCCTGCAACCACCAAGAATTCACACACAGGCCCGTAGAGCCCCTAGTATCCTTCCGGATATGCTTGCAAATCCCGATTGGCAGCCCACAAATTCTGCAGCACCCGTACTTCCCCCATTCACTGCCCAACCCGGAATTCAGGTAGAAATAGCAAATTTAACTCCTCCCCTTGATTTTTTGGGGCTGTTTTTCACGGAAGATCTGTATGCACTGATTGTGGATCAAAGCATATTATATGCACAATGTATCGCCACCAACCAAAATTCAAACCTTGCCAGACCATTCGCATGGAAACTCATTACGGTTTTCAAATTTATATCTTTTTGGGGCCTAACCCTCAACATGGGCATTACTAAAAAAAATGAATTGCGGTTGTATTGGTTCACAGACCCGATTCATCATATGCCTGTGTTCTTTGCTGCCATGGCCAGGCATAGATATGAGAGTATAATGTTTTATGCATTTGAACGACAACACACTCTGTTGTCCTTGGGGTGAAGCTGAATTTGACCGTCTCCACAAAATTCAGCCCCTCATAAATCACCTTAACCAAAAATTTGCAGATGTCTATACTCCCCAAAATATATTCCCATGGGCAACAAGTTTAAAAGGCTAAAAATCAAACCTATGTGGCTTACGGTCAAAGTTAAGAAGGCTAAAGATAATAAGAAAATAGCTTTTATTTAATATTAAAATGAAGGAACACTATCATCGTTTAAACATTACAAAGAATATAACAGAATATGCAAAAAGGAAATAAAGGCTGCAAAAGTTAAAAATGAACGACAGATTAAAAAAGATAGCAGGACCAACCCCCAAAATTCTTCAAATAAATTAATAGTAAAAAGGGTCTGTTAGGGACCGACCGGCGGTAGCCTCTAGCGCTCCACAGACCGGGATTTCCCAGGGCACGGAATCTAAGCTCCGACCTGCTTGTTCACCAGAGCCCCTGATGGCGGGGATGGACTTGGAGCAGGCTGAAACCAGGTCGCGGCCCCTGGGTGCAACCAGCTGTGGTAGAGGCACTTGCTGGTGGTACGTAGCAGGTGAGAGCCTGTTGTGAAGAGGTGGAGTGAGCGAAGTCAGACAGGCTAAGTCGGTAAAGGTGGAGGCAGAACGGTACAAGCGGCAGGCAGAAGGATAAACGGGTCACAGGCCAGGTTCAGCAACAGGAAGTCAAACGTACAGGATAAGACAGGAGAATGGTCAGACAAGCCAGGGATCAGAGCAGGAGACAGTCAACGGATCAGGGTCAGGCAGGGTCAGCAACTGTCAGGGCAGGAGCTGAGGAACGGACAGGCAGGCCTAAACAATGTAACGCACTGGCTGACGACAACCACCACCTACAGACCGAAGTCCCTCAGGGCGCGGAGTCCATGTCCCAGGCTGCCCTTCACCAGGGCCCCTGATGGTGGGAATGGACTTGACACAGCCAGGAACCAGGTCGCGGCCCCCGAGACACCTCAGTTGCGGTAATGGCCGCCGCCAATGGCGTGTAGCTAGTGGAAAAGACAATAGAGTAGTCAGGCAGGCCGGGTCGACAACAACGGGACAAAACGATACAGGACAGCAGATGAGAATCACAGGTGACGAGCCGGGTTCAGCAACAGAGGGTCAGATCAAAGGAGAACACAAAGAATAGTCGAGTCACAAGCCGAGTCAGATTCCAGGAGCGTCATGAGAGTCAGAACAGAGTAATAGCAACACAAAGACACAAGACACAAGTGCAAAGAGCATGTGCGGACCACAGGCTTATATGTCATCAGCCACATCCCTCTGGGGGATGGACCTCAGAGACCTGAAGGCATAAAGGATTCCCACCATGCTCAGCAGAAATCCAAGATGGATGCCAGCACATGGAGTAACATAACCTCTGGGAAAAGGTAGGACCTTGACAGCAACAAGGCAATCTCTCAGAAACACAGAATAACAGGAAAAGACCATACGGCAAACTGAGCCCTACAGGAGCTGGTTTAAATAGCACGTCCCGCGCTGTCATTGGTGCCAGACACGTGTCCGTGTGCGCAAGTGCGCATGCGCGACCGCAGTTGCGGACGCCCCGGTCCTAAAGCCTGCATGTTCATGTGCCGGCGTACTCCGCGCATGCGCAGACCCACGCGCCGCAGCGCATTCCGCGATTCCTGACATTGCCCCCCCCTTATGGGTAGCCTTCTAGATGCCCAACTGATCTCTCCTTCGTGGGTGACTATGAAAAAACTCTTGGATTAGTCTGGGAGCGTGAACATTTTGGGCTGGTTCCCACAAATTCTCCTTCGGGCCATAACCCTTCCATTTGATAAGATACTGTATCTGGCCCCCTCTTTTCCTGGAGTTAAGAATTTCTCCAACCTCAAATTCCTCCTCCCCCTGAATGTCTAAAGCTATCGGTGGTCTGGACCTACGGTCCGGAAAAGGATCTGTGAAGGCAGGTTTTAATAGAGGCACATGAAACACTGGGTGTATCTTTTAAGATTCGGGAAATGCTAATTCGAAGGTGACTTCATTAATCTGCCGTTTCACCAGAAATGGCCCCACAAACTTTGGTGCTAATTTTCTTGATGGGCATGCCAACCTCCGGTTGATTGTTGCCAACCAAACTTGATCCCTGGGGCGCACGAGCAATTCCCCTCTTCTTTTGTCAAAAAATTTTTTGCTATCATCCTGGGCTCTAGCCATTGTTTCCTGTAATAATTTATTATTGATCGTGAAGAAATTTAGGGTCTCTTGGGCAGCTGGGACTGAGTTCTCCGGGACCAGATCTGGCAGGAAAGTGGGGTGGAACCCATAGTTGGCGAAGAACGGGGATTGATTGGTGGCAGAATGGTTCGCATTATTATAAGCAAACTCCGCCATTGGCAGAAGTGTCAGCCAGTCATCTTGCAGAAATGAAGTGTAGCATCTAAGATATTGTTCAAGCGTTTGATTGGTCCACTCAGTCTGTCCGTTTGTTTGCGGGTGATATGCTGAAGAGAAAGACAGCTTGATTTCCAAACCCTCACATATAGCCTTCCAAAATTTGGACGTGGACTGAACTCCCCGATCCGAAACAATATTCTTTGGTACTCCGTGAAGTCTCACTATCTCCTTAATTAAAACCTGTGCCGTTTCGGAAGCGGATGGTGTATTTTCTAGTGGAAAGAAGTGGGCCATCTTTGAGAGACGGTCCGCTACTACAAAAATTACAGTGTGATCCTGCGATGGTGGCAGTTCCACGATAAAATCTATGGAGATCATGCTCCAGGGCCGGTCAGGTATTGGCAAAGGTCGCAGCAGGCCCCAAGCCTGGTCACTGGTGGGCTTATTCCGATTGCAAATAGTGCAAGTTCTAACGTATGTCTCACAATCTTTGGCCATACTTGGCCACCAAAACGTGCGTCATGCCAATTCTAGGGTCTTGTGTATTCCAAAGTGACCTGCCAATGGATGATCATGGCAATAGCCCAAAACCAGGGTCTGAGCTTCCTTGGGTACCAGGATCTGTTCCCCCCTCCACAAGAGACCTTCCCTGCTTTGTATTGAAATTCCGAGTAGGTCGGGAACCCTGGTGGACGCAGCCTGTAGTTTAGACAAAAGCTCAGACTGAAGCAATAAGAAACTACCTGCCTGCAAGATGGTATCCGGTTTGGGTGTTTCTTTAGGGTCTTCAAACATCTGGGAGAGAGCATCCGGTTTCGTGTTTCTAGACCCAGGTCGATAGGTTATATGTAGGTTGAACCTAGAAAAGAATAATGCCCATCTGGCCTGACGTGGTCTGAGACGTTTAGCTGTCCTCAGGTACTCTAAATTTTTATGGTCTGTGTAGACCAAAATGGGGTGTAGGGCTCCCTCCAATAGATACCGCCACTCTTCTAATGCTGTCTTAATTGCTAACAATTCCCGATCCCCAAGTCATAATTCCTTTCCTAGAAAAGAAAGCTACCGGGTGCATCAGCTCCTTTGCACCTACGCTTTGCGACAATACTGCTCCTACAGCAATTTCTGATGCGTCCACCTCTAATATATATGGTAATGATGCATCAGGGTGGCTTAAGATGGGAATCTCTGGGAATCAGGAAGGAATTTTTTCCCAGCAGGTGCAATTTGGATCATGCTTTGCTGGGTTTTTTTTTTTTTGCCTTCCTCTGGATCAACTGTGGGTATAGGATTATAACTTTTTTTTTTTTCTATGGTTGAACTGGATGGACTTTTGTCTTTTTTCAGCCAGACTAACTATGTAACTATTTAAATGACAACTTTGTGTAAAAAAAAAACAAAACGTTTGTCATTTTCCAGAAACTTGTGGAAAAAAAAAAATCTTCCATGGACTCAATATGCCTCTCAGCAGATAGCTTAGGGTGTCTACTTTCTGAAAAGGAGTCATTTGGGGGTGTTTGTACTGTCCTGGTATTTTAGCACCTCAAGAAATGTGATGAGCAGTCAGAAAGTAAAAACTGTAAATTTCATTATCTATTCCATAGTTTGTAGACACTATAACTTTCACACAAAGCAATAAATATACACTTATTGGGATTTTTTTTAACCAAAAACATGTAGCAGAATACATTTTGGCCTAAATTTATGACACATTTTTAGTTTTTTTGGATTTTTTTTATGATAGAAATGAGAAAATATTGTTTTTTAAAAAAAAAAAAAAATTCTCAAAATTTTGTTTATAGCCCCAAAAATAAAAAGCGCACAGGTAATCAAATACCACCAAAAGAAAGCTCCATTTGTGTGAAAAAAAGGACATAAATTTTATTTATGTACTGTATTGCATGACCGCGCAATTGTCAGTTAAACTAGTGCAGCTCTGTATAGCAAAAACATGGCTTAAATTGCAGTATTTATACCATAGATTGTAGACGCTATAACTTTCATACAAAGCAATCAATATACACTTATTGGGATTTTTTTACCAAAAAAATGTAGCAGAATACATTTTGGCCTAAATTTATGACACATTTTTAGTTTTTTTGGATATTTTTTATGACAGAAATGAGAAAATATTGTTTTTAAATAAATTCTCAAAATTTTTTGTTTATAGCGCCAAAAATAAAAAGTGTACAGGTAATGAAATACCACCAAAAGAAAGCTCTATTTGTGTGAAAAAAAGGACATAAATTTTATTTATGTACTGTATTGCAAGACCACGCAATTGTCAGTTAAACTAGTGCAGCACTGTATAGCAAAAACATGGCTTAAATTGCAGTATTTATACCATAGCTAAAATTATATTGACCATCAAGTGCAAGCAAAAATGTTCAAAATGAAATGTTAAAATATATTATTCTTTCATATAGCACATTAGAAGTCTTGTTAATGAGAAAGCGTTCCAAAATTGCAGTGGTCAAGGAGATGTGATATACTCCTGGTTACTCCATAGGGTGATAGTACAATAATGCACATTATCAAAGGGGTGATAACGTGCGTTTCGCACGAAACATGTCAGGGGAATCCCCTATTTTGACGCTGTTTCTTCCAGATGTTTGAATTTTATGCTTTTTTGAAGGTTTGATGGAATAATCTCTTTACTGTTGTGCATGTGAGTGCCCTGCAATTTTATACTACTTTTTGGATCTAATAAACGAGATTACACTATTAGTACCATTTTGCCTCCCGGGCTCGTTTATCTCGAGCTAACTAGGGAGGAGTGGATCCTGGTGTTTGAACGGCGGTGGACCTTCTGGTGTGCTTATGATGACCCCCAAGTGTGAGTGACACCATCCCTGGGAGTCTGCTGCAGCCCTAGAGGACGCCATTCCGGTGACCAGACCCTGAAGTCTCCACGGATTATTTACATTCAACGCCCAGTTTGTATGTACTTCTGGTAAGTGCATTATTGTACTATCACCCTATGGCGTAACCAGGAGTATATCACATCACCTTGACCACTGCAATTTTGGAACGCTTTCTCATTAACAGGACTTCTAATGTGCTATATGAAAGAATAATATATTTTAACATTTCATTTTGAACATTTTTGCTTGCACTTGATGGTCAATATAATTTTAGCGCTGCATTTTTTAGATTACATATATTACTGAGGTGCCGAGGTATGCCTTTTATGCTAGCGGCTTCCTATTAGCTTATCGTATATCTAACCTGTATCTAGTTGTATGACAAGTTGCGCTCATTCATTTTTTGTTTAATTTATACCATAGATTGTAGACGCTATAACTTTCATACAAAGCAATCAATATACACTTATTGGGATTTTTTTTACCAAAAACATGTAGCAGAATACATTTTGGTCTAAATGTATAATTAACTTTGAGTTTACTATATATTTTTTATAGTCGAAAGTAAAAATATCGTTTTTCTTCAAAAGTTTTGGTCTTTTTTTGTTTATAGCGTGAAAAATAAAAAGCGCACAGGTGACCAAATACAACAGAAAGAAAGCACTATTTGTGTGAAAAAGGATGTAAATTTCATTTTTGGGTACAACATTGCATGACCGTGCAATTATCAGTTGAATTAGTGCAGCGCCGAATAGCAAAAAGAGGCCTGGTTATTAAGGGGGGTATATCCTCTAGAGCGCTAGTGGTTAACCTTAGCACATTCTGCTCTATGTAAATCATCTCAGACTTTATTTAACCACACCCCTTTAAAGCCATGCCTAATATTTAGCACAATTCAAACCACGCTCAATGTTTTCCGCAGCATGCTTTGCATGCTGCATCTTTATGACTCTGACCCCAGGGGCCCACTTTTGATCTTGCACTGATTTCATGATACACCCCTGTAAATGGGGATCGACTGTCTGATGTTGAGGTGGGAGAAAATTAGGGTTCTAGTGATCACGAATATCTTTTTCTTGATATCCAAACAAGAACTGAAAAATCACATACAAAAACAGAAGTTTTATACAGTATTTCAAAAGGACAAATTATGCTGAAATGGGTACATTTCTAAGAAATGAATTGAAAGGTTGGATTAAAATGACAGGAGTAAGTAATCATTAGGTTAAAGTCTACCATCCCGGACGCAACTAGATTATATACAGTATCAAGCACGTTAGTAAGAATAAATGGAAGAATAAACAATATGGCTCACTAAAGAGATAAGAAGGACAGAAAAGGAGAAAAAAATCAGCATATAGAAGAGTCAAGGAAACAGAAGGTATAGCTGACAGAGAAGAGTATAAACATACACAAAATGAGGCCAAACATGTTATCAGTGCTGCCAAAATACATAAAGAAGAGGAAATTGCTAAATCTATTAACAAAGGAGATAAAACCTTTTTAAGGTACATTAGTGATAGAAAGAAAAAAATACAGTGGGATCGCTAAAATGAAAACTGGGCACAACACTTATGTTGAGGGAGACCTGGATGTAGCAAACCACTTAAGCAATTACTTCTGTTCAGTTTTCTCAGAAATAAATTGTGCTAACAATAATAAGATAGGGAATCATATTGGTTCTAGTAATGACAGTTAATTTTTAGGCTTTATGGAGACAGAGGTAGCAGAGGAACTGTCTCGGTTAAAACTTAAAGTGGTTGTAATGGCTGAAGGTTTTTTTACTTTCATGCATTCTATACATGAAGGTAAAAAACCTGTGTTCAGCAGTGCCCCCAGCCCCCACAATACTTACCTGAGCCTTGTTGCGATCCAGCGATGTGAATGACAGCCTCGGCAGTTCCGGGTCTCTGGGGCAGGGCAAAGCCATGGCTCCGTGTGTGAATGAACACACAGAGCAGCATGTGCCCCCATTGCAAGCTGATTGCTGTGGGGGCACCAGACAGAAAGGAGGAGCCAGGAGAGCCTGCAGGGGACCCGAGAAGAGAAGGTTCTGGGCTACACTGTGCAGAACCACTGCACATAGCAGGTAAGTATAGACATGTTTGTTACTTAAAAGAAAAAAAGAAAACCTTTAGAATCGCCCTAATAAAGCACTGGGCCCTGATGGTATTCATCTCGGAATTCTAAGAGAACTTCAATGTTTAGTTTTTGGAGCAGGAGAAGTTTCCAATGACTGGCGCACAGCTAATATTGTACCTATCCACAAGAAGGGCAGCAAGGTAGAAGCTGGCAATTACAGGCCAGTGAGTTTAACATTGGTTGTAGTCCAGTTAATGGAATCATTCCTGAAAAGGATCATTGATCACTTAACAATTCACAACTTGCTGGACCCAAATCAGAATGGCTTTACTGAGGGCAGATCATGACAGACTAATCTGATTGATTTTTTTTACCATAATTCCAATGTTTTGGACCAAGGTGGTGCTGTGGACATAGCATATCTTGCTTTCAGCAAGGTATTAGTTACACTTCCATATATTGAATAGCGATTGGCCGAACATCCCCCCTGTCCGGTTCACAGACGAACATTCGAACCTACCGAAAGTTCACCCATGAACTTTGAACAGGGACAGTTTACTAAACGGTATCTTACTGCATCTGACTATGCAGTAAAATACTGCACAGCTGCTAAAATACCGCATAAGTTATAATAGCCAGTCATGCTGAAGACAATCTTTAATATTTCAGCTGTCAGTGGGGTTCCCCACTGACAGCTGAATGTTAAAAGAAGTGCCGGTATTGCCCGGCAATTAAATAAAAATAGAAAAAAAAATAGCATGGGGTCCCCCCCCATTCAATGTTTCTAAATGTAAAATAATGGGAAACCTAACCTGGGAAAAATAATCCCTTGAGAGAGTACAACATTGGGGTTACAGTGTTGACCAGCACTACAGAGGAATATGATTTGGGGGTACTTTTTTCAGATGATTGCAAAATGAGCAAACAGTGTGACCAGGCAGTGGGGAAAGCGAATAGAATTCTAGGATGCATCACTGGAGGGATCACCAGCAGGAGGCAGGAGGTCCTGTTTCCCCTATATAGATCTTTAGTGAGGCCTAATTTAGGATACTGTGTCTGGTTCTAGTGACCTCACTCACAAAAAGATATTGATAAGATAGATCAAGTCCAGTGACGGGTAACACAAATGGTTAAAATTTTGTGGAATAAGACTTATGATCCTCCTGATGACGTCATGATGACAAAATGCGTTGGATAGAGCTAATTGCCTCACTTCCGGCTCACATGAGAGTTTGCATGTGGAGCACAACGGCATTCCGGAACATATTTTTTTAAAGTGCCAATTACATGGAATACCTGTAGGTGCAATTTTATGTGGTTTTTATTCAAAATAAACAGTATAGCGCTATAGTAGCTTCCCTTTGATTATTCCTATTGCATATCTCTGTGGTGGTGGAGGACATGTGGAAATCTGGTTCATTGGGAAGATCCCTTTTTTGGGAGGATATTAACACAGTGGATACCTATCTCAGTGTTCATAGGAGGAGAATCCATTGCAGTGGCTTGTGGAAGGAACGCATCCAAATTAAGCGCTTTTGACCTACCTATGTACAGGGAGGCAATACATTGCGTTGAGTGTGGTTTTGGAGGGGGAGCACGAGTGACAGCACAGATCACAAATCATATGTTTTAGGCACCGAATTTCATCACCAAGTCACCATTGTTTGCAGGAAGTAAATACACAATATTGTATTGTCTTTGAATATTGTTTTTTTCCAAGGACATTTGTGCACAAGTAGGAGATGCATTGTATTATTTGGCATAGACACTAATTAATGTATAAATCAAAAAGTGCAGCGCTAAAAAGAACCACTAAAATATAAATATAAACAGTTCATGTGATGATTTTAAGTGACATCAGGTGCCTTCATATACTCGTATCTTTCTGGTAGTAAGGTGCTGTGGGATAAGGTGCAGAAAGAATGCACACTTACCAGAACGCACAATTTGATGAGCGTTTGTAAATATGTTTCTCCTGTAGTCATCTACTGGTCAAGGATGGTGTCTGGACTCTAATATCCTCCCTTCAGTGGTCCTGGATGTTTGTCAAGGTGGTCCAGTGTACCCTCCAGGTGATAGCCTATGGACTGCTCTGCAGTGGTAGAGGGAACTCCTTCTCCAGTGGTCAGGTGAATGACTGTGGATTGATACTCCCCAAGGGAGTCAAAGCAGAGACATCTCCATAGTGTAGTAAGTTTAGTAGTAACTTTATTAAGGTAAAAGGAGGATGTGTAGAGTAAATATACAAGCGATAATATGGACTAACCGTCCAGTGTTAAAGATGGCCGCCGGAGCTCCACGATGCTCTGGGGGCGTGACGTCACGGCGTTGCTGGCTCCTCCTACGCGTTTCGTGCACACGCACGTCGTCTGGGGGGATTTGTTCAGATTGGCAAATCCCCCCAGACGACGTGCGTGTGCACGAAACGCGTAGGAGGAGCCAGCAACGCCGTGACGTCACGCCCCCAGAGCATCGTGGAGCTCCGGCGGCCATCTTTAACACTGGACGGTTAGTCCATATTATCGCTTGTATATTTACTCTACACATCCTCCTTTTACCTTAATAAAGTTACTACTAAACTTACTACACTATGGAGATGTCTCTGCTTTGACTCCCTTGGGGAGTATCAATCCACAGTCATTCACCTGACCACTGGAGAAGGAGTTCCCTCTACCACTGCAGAGCAGTCCATAGGCTATCACCTGGAGGGTACACTGGACCACCTTGACAAACATCCAGGACCACTGAAGGGAGGATATTAGAGTCCAGACACCATCCTTGACCAGTAGATGACTACAGGAGAAACATATTTACAAACGCTCATCAAATTGTGCGTTCTGGTAAGTGTGCATTCTTTCTGCACCTTATCCCACAGCACCTTACTACCAGAAAGATACGAGTATATGAAGGCACCTGATGTCACTTAAAATCATCACATGAACTGTTTATATTTATATTTTAGTGGTTCTTTTTAGCGCTGCACTTTTTGATTTATATGGTTTTGGAGGTTTTTATGGTTACCTAGTGTACAGCTGCTATATTGTCTTTTCAGGTGCGCTCGCACATATTTCTTATACTAATTAATGTATGTTTCCTATGTTTTTTCCACATCTTATGTTTTTTTCACATTTAATTACTATGAAGTAGCTCACCACACATATATAATTATTGGGGAGGAGGTGCAGTGTAGCATGTTATATACAATTTTCATCGTGACATATTGGATTGAGCACAGCTTTCAATTTATTCTCTTAGCTGGTAAACAATTTGTCATTGCCTTAGTAATAGGGAGGTGTTCACAACTTTTTTCACTGTGTTTCCTATAGTAACAGGATTGGCAGCACAGCATCAAATTCGACCCATAATCACACTCATCTGTGTCAGGTGCTAGCAGCAGCTTACATTGTCCACTGCACAGGTTTTATCAATTTAATTTCATGATAGACTTCAGGAATTTAATATGTACAGTCTGGAGGAAAGAAGGGAAAGGGGAGATATGATTGAAAACCTTTAAATACATCAAGGGGTTGAATAAGGTTCAAAAGGGCAGTATTTTCAATATGAAACCAAAATCAAGAACACGGGGACATGACCTCAAATTAACTGGAGGAACATTCAAAACTAATCTTAGAAAGTATTATTTTACTGCAAGGGTAGTTGATACTTGGAATAAACTTCCAGCGGAGATAGCAAGACAGTCAACAGTAAATGGTTTCAGACATTCTTGGACAAACATAGGTCTATACTCAGACAAAAAAGTTAACAACAAATAAACACAAAAAAAAAAACCAGGCAGACTTAATGGACCACTCAGTATTTTTTTTTCTGTCATCATTTTTCGATGTTTGTATCTGACATATTGGCCCTGATTTACTAAGAATTGAGTCTACCAGCAGACACTGAACATTCAGGCAGACTCAATTCAATCAAGCAAGACCTGTCAGTCTTCAGAAAGGCGTCTAGCAAACTCATTTAAAAGAGTCTACTTGTAGACTCTTTTCCTGTTAGTAAATCCGGAATCACATCTAGCACATTTCTAGATGCAAAGCCGTACATGTTCGCTAGGTGGTGCACAACTGCAGGCTTTGTCCCGTTGGCATTGTTCAGTTTGCATATGAGAATACTGTCATACATTCTATTTTCAAATGGCAAAAATTTTCACACTTATATCTCAAACAATTGGGAATGTCTATTTCTAAATTGCCAATATAATTATATATCTTCATTCTCTTTAATCATGTAACTATTCTATGTTAAAGTAATAGTGCAGCACTATAAATGCATGTTATCAATCATAAATGCATGAAAAATAAAAAAAAGTGCAAATAGGTGCAATAATGATGTAAACTGGTAAATGGTACTAAAAAAGTGTTCATATCATTCCTGAATAATGGAATGTCCTTCGTGTGAGAGTACCAACTCAGAGTGCCTATGAATGGCACTGTTGAAGAACAGTAGTAAATAAACTCGTGAAAGGTAATCCACCCTTGGGATGGGTGTACACTCACCAGAACAAAAGTATTAATGTGCATGGGTTATACACATCACACATCTGGGGGTGCAGAGGTATGCTGGCAGCTATGGGTTAGTCATCCAGCTCCATCTATCCATCAGGGTGGGTGCCAAAATGGTCCTGGTGAGGAATTAGCTCAGCCACAGGAGCCAGTAAGGTGCTTAATAGTGTAATACTTTATTATAATGGTCACGAGTAACAATTTAAAATATCCACGTGGAGTAATAAAAATAATAGCAAAGTGAGTACTAAGATGGTGGACGCTCCTCAATGGCAGTGGCGTGGCATCAGCAATAGGGCTCCACCCAATGCATTTCGTGTACCAACACGTCCTCAGGGGCACACCAATAGGACGTGTTCGTACACGAAACGCATAACATGCATTTATGGCACTGCACTATTACTTTATCATATTACTTTAACATTATTCAAGAATGATTATATGACCTTTTTTTAGCACCATTTATCAGTTTACATCATTATTGCACTTATTTGCACTTTTTTGATTTTACATGCGTTTATGATTGATAACATGCATTTATAGCGCTGCACTATTACTTTAACATATTTCTATTATGGGACTGTTGCCAATACCCTGAGTGCTAGCTGCTACCTTCATATCTAAACCTATATTTATTAAAATATATAGTGCAGCGCTGTAATAAAAATCTGTAAATAAATATATAAACAAATAAGTGAGCATAAAGTTCATGAATCCTCCATGAATGCGAAAACAGCTCTTGTAAGAAAACTTGCGGTGAGAATCTTCTCTATATCAAAATAGGTGACTGGAACCGTATAGATAAAATGCGCACTCACCGACCGCACATTAAAAATGCGCATGTATATGACCATCTATCAGGTAATCAGCAAGACACACGGACCATCCCTCACAGGTGGATCATCAGACTTGGGTGTAGTGATATGTAGCGAGGACCAAGGAACACTTAGAGCCAGTAAGTGAAGGCGGATGAGCTCCCTCTTCTGGATACAAGGTGCACTAGGAACCAGCTGCTAATGATCTGAAACCCTTGGAGAGAGGGTTAAAAACAGAGAGGAAGTGCCAATAGTGTAGTAGGTTTCAAATGGATTTATTAGGTCACAAATAGGGTAACAACCAGGGGTACATGTGTACATACAGTGGGGATCGAAAGTTTGGGCACCCCAGCTAAAAATTTGTATTAATGTGCATAAAGAAGCCAAGGAAAGATGGAAAAATCTCCAAAAGGCATCAAATTACAGATTAGACATTCTTATAATATGTCAACAAAAGTTAGATTTTATTTCCATCATTTACACTTTCAAAATAACAGAAAACAAAAAAATGGCGTCTGCAAAAGTTTGGGCACCCTGCAGAATTTATAGCATGCACTGCCCCCTTTGCCAAGCTGAGACCTGCCAGTGTCATGGATTGTTCTCAATCATCGTCTGGGAAGACCAGGTGATGTCAATCTCAAAGGTTTTAAATGCCCAGACTCATCTGATCTTGCCCCAACAATCAGCACCATGGGTTCTTCTAAGCAGTTGTCTAGAAAACTGAAACTGAAAATAGTTGACGCTCACAAAGCTGGAGAAAGCTATAAGAAGATAGCAAAGCGTTTTCAGATGTCAATATCCTCTGTTCGAAATGTAATTAAGAAATGGCAGTCATCAGGAACAGTGGAAGTTAAAGCAAGATCTGGAAGACCAAGAAAAATATCAGACAGAACAGCTCGCAGGATTGTGAGAAAAACAATTCAAAACCCACGTTTGACTGCACGATCCCTCCAGAAAGATCTGGCAGACAC
The DNA here is from genome assembly GCF_062004578.1 of Staurois parvus. NCBI lineage: Eukaryota > Metazoa > Chordata > Amphibia > Anura > Ranidae > Staurois > Staurois parvus. Next base: position 2,755,483 of record NW_028317871.1, on the reverse strand, counting down.
TGGAGTTGTGGTACACTATTCCACTATAAAGAGATACTTGTTCAAAAATGGTCTTCATGGAAGAGTCATCAGAAGAAAACCTCTTCTACGTCCTCACCACAAAAATCATCGTTTGAACTTTGCAAATGAACATATAGACAAGCCTGATGCATTTTGGAAACAAGTTCTGTGGACCGATGAGGTTAAAATTGAACTTTTTGGCCGGAATGAGCAAAGGTACGTTTGGAGAAGAAGGGGCACAGAATTTAATGAAAAGGACCTCTGTCCAACTGTTAAGCATGGGGTTGGATCAATCATGCTTTGAGGTTGTGTTACAGCCAGTGGCACAGGGAACATCTCACGATTAGAAGGAAAAATGGATTCAATAAAATGTCAGCAAATTTTGGATGGTAACTTGATGCCATCTGTGAAAAAGCTGACGTTAAAGAGAGGATGGCTTCTACAAATGTATAATGATCCTAAACACACCTCGAAATCCACGGGGGATTACATCAAGAGGCGTAAACTGAAGGTTTTGCCATGGCCTTCACAATCTCCTGACCTCAAAGAAATCTCAAAGAACTGGAAGACTTTTGTAAGGAAGAATGGGCAAAGATACCTCAAACAAAAACTGAAAGACTCTTGGCTGGCTACAAAATGCGTTTACAAGCTGTGATACTTGCCAAAGGGGGCAGTACAAGATATTAACTCTGCAGGGTGCCCAAACTTTTGCAGACGCCATTTTATTGTTTTCTGTTATTTTGAAAGTGTAAATGATGGAAATAAAATCTAACTTTTGTTGACATATTATAAGAATGTCTAATCTGTAATTTGATGCCTTTTGGAGATGTTTCCATCTTTCCTTGGCTTCTTTATGCACATTAATACACATTTTTAGCTGGGGTGCCCAAACTTTCGATCCCCACTGTATACTGCCAGTGTGAAAGCAATAAAAGGACATGTACTGACCTGGCACAATAAGAAGCCGCAGGACCTCCTTGTGGTCACGGCGGTGCAGAAAGTCACACATGCTGTTGGCTCCTCCTGAGGCCTTTCGTGCTACGGCACATCATCAGAGGGGAAATGCCATCAGCAGTGTGACTGAAATGATTCTCCTTAAAAAACGGAGTTCGCGCATGCGCACACGAACCGCCGCCATTTTCCCGAGGCGCGGAAAGGACTGCGCATGCACGCCTTGCTAGCCGCCATTTTGCCGTGGATTTCAAACAACGATATGTGTATCTACACAGATGTTGGGAAAATGCTAAAATGATAGCAGGGCACATTGAATCAGTGCCGATTCCCAGGGGAGGTGGAATACAGTATATAAACAATAATATTTAAATGTGTGAATATATCAATACCCCGCTCCCACTGGACATGCTGAGAGCATTTAGGTGATTTTAACCATACTCTACTCCCTGTAAAAATACCGGGAGCACTTAACCCTTAACATTCCAAACAGGAATGAATGTTAGATATTACGTCTACTAGTTCCTCCAGGGCATAAGGTGCATTAAATCATAACAAATCATATTTAATTGGATACAATAATAAAAATAAGAATATAAAAATATAAAAAATGTCTATCGACATCAAAAATAAAAATAGAAAAAATACACAAAATTAAAAGCATTTTTTAAAAACATTTTTAAACATTTTTAAAGGCGTAAGTACACGATTCACCACCCTTATTACTTCAAACAAGGAAAAAAGAAAAAAGTACTGCATAATCTCATAGTAAGATGATCTATGGTGTCATCCATGACATAAGGTGCTCACATATATTTAAAAGTGATAAAAAATCATCCTATAATACTTAAGTATATATGAAGAAAATAATCTGTTAAAATTATGAGGTAAAAAAAAAAAAAAAATGCTCACCCAAATACTAGAAGTCACAAGCTTTCCAATCAAAGCCACATAAGTAAATTTTGTAAAACAGCATTATGTGGTGTGCCGCAAAAAGTATATGAATAATTCACACTCTAGCTATTCGCTATAAAACAATTGATGTTGACTTCTATATCTACACAGATGTTGGGAAAATGCTAAAATGATAGCAGGGCACATTGAATCAGTGCCGATTCCCAGGGGAGGTGGAATACAGTATATAAACAATAATATTTAAATGTGTGAATATATCAATACCCCGCTCCCACTGGACATGCTGAGAGCATTTAGGTGATTTTAACCATACTCTAAAAATAGAAAAAATAGAAAAAATACACAAAATTAAAAGCATTTTTTAAAAACATTTTTAAACATTTTTAAAGGCGTAAGTACACGATTCACCACCCTTATTACTTCAAACAAGGAAAAAAGAAAAAAGTACTGCATAATCTCATAGTAAGATGATCTATGGTGTCATCCATGACATAAGGTGCTCACATATATTTAAAAGTGATAAAAAATCATCCTATAATACTTAAGTATATATGAAGAAAATAATCTGTTAAAATTATGAGGTAAAAAAAAAATGCTCACCCAAATACTAGAAGTCACAAGCTTTCCAATCAAAGCCACATAAGTAAATTTTGTAAAACAGCATTATGTGGTGTGCCGCAAAAAGTATATGAATAATTCACACTCTAGCTATTCGCTATAAAACAATTGATGTTGACTTCTATATTGTGACCGTGGGGGTATAAGGTGCCTAATTCATAAACCCAACGGGTCTCTGCCTGAGATACGGCTCTGGTTTTATGGAGCCCTCTCCAATGTGGGGATATCACCTCTATACCCACGAATTTTAGGGTAGTGGGGTCCTTGTTGTGAAAAAGCCTAAAATGGTTGGAAAGGGAATGTTCCCGATATCCTTTCTTTATATTTGCCACATGCTCACTCAGGCTATCGCGTAGGCGTCTGGTGGTTCGTCCTATGTATTGTTTGTTGCAGGGGCACCCAAGGAGGTAAACCACGAACCTACTATGGCAAGATATAAATTGTTTGATAGTGTAAAATCTACCCGTTATGGATGAGTCAAAAGTGTCTACTCTTCGCTTGCGAGTGTTATTGCACCTGCACATAATGCACTTATTGCATGGGTGGAATCCTTTTAGTTCATTAAAAAATGTAAGCCTAGTGGGAGGATCAACCAAATTAGGTGCTATACGGTTCCTAATAGCGGAAGCTTTCCGAAAGATGATCTCTGGCTTGCTAGGTAGTATTTGGGATAGGACAGGGTCCATTTTGAGAATATCCCAATTTTTCTTGATCATTCTTCCCACTTGCCTGTATTGTACCGAAAAGGTTGTTACAAATGGGCACACTTTCATGTATACTCCTTTGGGCTTGTATGAGAGCATTTCATTTCTGTCTAAACCCGCCACATTGGATAAGGTGTTGTCAAGGTCAGTTTCATTATACCCCTTTTCAAGAAACCTGTTTTTTAGTATTCTTGCTTGGGACCAATATGCCTCTAAGTTAGTACAGTTGTGCCTAATCCGCATGAATTGGCCTTTAGGTATATTATTGAGCCAGTTTGGGTGGTGGCAACTATTTAGTGGGATGTAGCTATTTCGATCGGAAGCCTTAAAAAAGGACTCAGTCACTATCTTCCCATTGTCATTAATCAATGTGAGATCCAGAAAATTGATCTGCTGCCGGCTATATGTGTAGGTCAACTGAATATTCAAGTTATTATTATTCAGTGTTGTAAAAAAGTTTTTTAGTGCTTCTCCTCTCCATCCCATAGGAGGAGGATGTCATCTATATATCTTTTGAACAAGACCAGTTCCGGCCAGTCTCTGGCGTATATGACATCCTCCTACCATCTTGACATGAAGAGGTTTGCGAGGCTGGGGGCATACTTGGCCCCCATTGCAACACCTTTTATCTGTAGGTAATACGATTTGTTGTACCAAAAATAATTGTGATACATTGCAAAGTGCAAAAGCTCAAGAGTAAAGTGCTTCTGTGCTGCAGGTAAAGAACTGTAGTTGGTCAAATAGAAATCAGTCGCCTCCATACCATCTGCGTGGTCAATGCTTGTATATAGTGAGGTTACATCTGCTGTGACCAAGAACATGCTGGGTGATGTGTTCACCACTTTAATCTCATTCAGTACCTGCTTGGTATCACTCAAAAATGAGGGCGTTTTAATAACCAATGGCTGTAAATGGAAGTCTATGTATTCACCAATCTTTGACAGTAACGACCCTATACCACTAACTATAGGGCGTCCAGGTGGATGTACTGGATCTTTGTGTATTTTTGGGAGGATATATAAGATGGGGAGCTTTGGTGCTGTCGGACACATAAACGCCTTTTCCCTCTTATTAATGATCCCATTCTCAAAACCTTTTTTACTGATATTTATATTTATCTTGTGTAATACCATTTTAGTAGTCTATATAATTTTACCAGCGCTCGCTTTATCATTATTTTTAAACAATGTAACTATTCTACATTGCAGCTCAAACTCTGTTTCCTACAGTGGCTTAGTGGTTAGAACTCAGAATTTACAGCACTTGGGTAATGGTTCTAATCCCAGTCAAGGCTGCACCTGTCTGCATGCTTTCTCTGCACAGCTGTGTTTCTGCCAACACTCCAAAGACATGCTGTTAGATTAATTGGGCCTAGTATATGTCTGAGTGTCAGAGCCTGGAATCGAACCTGGGCCTTCTGCGGTGAGAGACAGTGTTTCTTCTCACTGAGACTCCTGGAATTCTTTGGATGATCCTGCCTTTGCCCTGTTTTGTCTTGAACCTCTTGCTCCTCCCATGAACTTCCTATAAAAGCCATGTCTCTGCACTTCCTGGTTGCCAGATTACTGTGCCTTACCAGCCAATATCCCGCTTACTGTTCCTGCTGCCGTCTTCATCTACGTTACCGACCTTTGGCTTGCTACTGACTACGATTCTGCCTCATCCTATCTACTACCATTGGTGACCGACCCTTGGCTTGTGACTGACTCCGCTTCTGTTTGATCCCTGAACTGTTTGATCCGCTTTTGGTTTCCAGCCTACTCATTCCCTGGTGGGGTGATTCTGAGATCTGCGACCTGGCATTCACACGCAGCCAAATCCATCTCCACCATTAGGAGCTCTGGGGAAGACCGGTGGATGCTTAGACCCCACACCTCAGGTGAGCCTGCGTCATTCCCAGGGTGGGCCGCTGGTGTACCAATCCTGCTGATTTCAGGTAAGCCTCACAACTGCTGTAGCAACTGGTCTCTGAACCTGACCCAGACCGTGACACTGAGTTTCTGGTCTTAGATTGTAAGCTCCTTGACATTTGTGAATGCCCAAAATATGGAGATCAATTTCCAGGGTTCTGTCAGTGCCAGAAATATTGATCAATCAATTAAGATTTTGGCTACTGACTAGAAAGTGGAAAGGAAATGAATCTTACCTGCATCTTGTTCTTCTGACAAGTTTGAAACTTTCCATTTTCCTTCTGTTTATATTTCATTACAACTTTGTTTATCTTCTCTAAGGCTACATTCACACTAGCTTTGTCAGTAGGCGTCAGACAGGCATTTGGGAAACGTTTTTTACTCTTCTCAAATGCCTATGAAAATTCTGCACATGGCAGCACATGGCATAGCGTTAGCATTGCCTCACGGCAAAACTGGCACCTCATGTCCAGTCAGGAGGAGTTGAAGCCTCCCATTCAAGTCTATGGTGCTGCTCCTCAAATGTCTGGCAGACGTTTGTGGTGTGGTTGCGAGGCTTTTTCGGAGCGTTATTACCATTTAACTTCATTATAGGCATTTGTGCTGCAGTTTTAACGCTTGGCAAATGCTTATCACATGCCTCAAAACTGCACATAAGGTGTTTGGGGAGCATTTGAGAAGCGTTAAAAGTGCTTCCCAAACACCTGTCTAACACTATAGGGCCATTTGGCAAGAGTTAGAAGTAAAGTGTGAACGAGCCCTTAAACCTCTCTCCTTATATAACTTGAATCCCCCCCCCCCCCCCCCGGTCATCACCTGTTCCATCTGCAAATCTATGTATCACCGCCCCACTCTTTTTATTTAACTATTTATTTATTTACTGATCAAGTTAATGTGTCTCATTTCCTATCACCTACAGCTCAAATCTCGCATTATTATAAGATTCCTGATTGTATCTCTCCACTAGTCTGATTGAATTCACAATTCCTGGTCAGTCCCGTTCCCTTACCTAAAATAACCTTTAGGGCCAGTTCACGCTACATGTGTTTCAGTTGCTTTTTTTGCATCCAAAACGCACAGAAAGAAGGTTGTATGGTTTTCAATGTCATAGTTCACATCAGCGCTTGCAGTTCCAGTGCGTTGCAGGTGCTGCCAAAAAAGTCGAACAGGCTGCATTGTTTATGCATAGAACTGTACTGGAATGTGGTAAAACATCTTGGAACGCACTAAAACACACATGTCCCTAATTAAATTGAAGAAAAAGAGAAGGCAAAAAAATTAACTGGAATGCATAAAAAAAATGCACTGGAACACGTAAGAATGCATCCAAAATGCACTGGAACACACCAAAAACACATCCAAAATGCACTGGAACACGTCAAAAATGCATCCAAACTGCTCTGAAACACGCTAAACATGCATTAAAAAAGTGCATGCAAAAACGCATCTGGAACACATCTAGACTGTTTCTATAGTGATAACTGGCCCTTAGGACTTGTTCACACCATTTGTGGTGCAGAAACGCATGCAAGAGCACGTTTTTCCAGCACAGCAAAGCAATGCAATGCAGATGTGCGCAGGTACCATGATGAAAACTTAATTGCACCTCCACACATCTAGTAAACACAGATGCATTCACAGCCACCAAAATGCTTGGCCCCACACTACTGTGTGGTTAGGTGCAACACACTTTTAAAATAATATGCCTGCAGTATTTTTGCATGTTCCCACACGTTAGGCAGCCCATTGAGATTAAAAAGCTGAGGAAAAAAAGTAAAAATGCTGCATTCGCACAGGTCCTCTGGCCTGTTACAGCATGAATGAGTGGTTTGTTCATGTGGCTGGAGCCACCTGTTACACTATGGGGACACAGCAGCTGAAAGAACACAGGTTTTAATCTGACGTGGGGAAGTGGCCCTGAATGCTCACTGTGTGTGTTCAGGGCTGTACACCTGCACCCATATGCTTGTCAAATTATAACCTGCAGCATTTCCATTGTGTAACAGGTTGCCTGCAAACGGCGACAGCCACAAAAACAAACCACTGATTCCCACTCTACAGGCCCATGTGAATGAGTTCCAAGACCTCAATTACACACACAGCTTTATTTATGAACTCAGTATAGTTTTATCATTTAGATTTCACAGGAATTTGGTTTGGATTGTGTCCATTAATAATTTTTGTAGTGCATTTTTACCATAAATATAATTTGGATATTTTCTCTGGCGGTGGGGGGCTTTCAGGTATGCTGTACGGGGCCCCGTGATATCTAACAGTGGCCCTGGGTGTATGCTTGTGTCTGTGCCACCTGTATAGTTAGGAAGAACAATAACTTGTTCTATGGAATACCTTGAACCTCTGCTGTGTACCTCAATGGATCTAGGAATTAGACATGTTTTCAACTGAAAATACAACAATTATTAGTAATGTTTCCCCTGCAAATGAGGATCAGCTCCTTGGTGGAGAACAGTGATCACGCCATGTCCATATGTGGTCTGGAATTCCACAAAAGAACAATTCAAAGCTAAAAAATAGACTTGCAAATTACCACTAAACTCTCCTAACTACACTCCCATCCACTAACACTCCCTACTACCACTTCCGGGTGTGTGCAAACGTCCTTCTGCAAACGTCATGACGTATTTCCGGTACAACAGCTGCTCTAGTGCCTCCTCCAACAGCCATCTTGGTATTTGTGCACCATAGCAATTTTCCATGCGGCTCCATTGCATATATGACATTCGCAAATATTTGTTTGCGGCTCTACTGTGTATATGATATTGGCGAATATATATTTGCCGGTAAAGGCCCAAAGTCAACATAAATTGGGGGCCAAATTTATTACTGTTAAGAGGATTGTAGAAAGAATAGCTAGTTTACATAAAATGGTACATAACATGGTCTTGTGGTACAATAGGGGGCTTTTGGTTTGTTAGTTTGGACATACTTCCATATGTGCACTCTAACAAGCTAGATTTGGGCATATTATATAGCTCGCAAAATATAAGTGTTAGGGGTGCTAGTACATTGAACTTGAACATGAAATAACCCCCCCCAAAAAAATAAACAATCCAAATGTTTATTGATCAAATACATATTCCACATTTATTTGGACAGCATCAAGTAGGTAGTCAATTGCTAAAATAGAACGGTCCTGCTCTTAAGAGCTTACAAACTAAAAGATTATACTTCTAATGAACTGTGCTTTCACAGGTTACAGCAGGAAACAAACGGTTAATATGAATCACGTAGTAGGCTTATCCACAAAACAAGCTGCAGATCAAAATATCATTATAAAAATACATACGTGCCAAAATAAAACACCTTCCACCTCCCCAAATCCCCCACACATACATTTCTCATCAGGTTTGTCCAAAAACTGCATTTCAATCTAAATAAGCAAACTATAGCCAAGTGCAGATTTGGAAGAGCAGAGCACTTGACATGTATTAGGATTACAATGCAAAGATAGTAAACACACAATCATTGTACAATAACACACAAACACACCTTAGAAGGAAAAAAATGCAAAACATTTACAGCCCACATCAAAACACAGCGTGCGTGTGGCAATTTACCACAATATCTCTTCCTCCCCAAACCAGACTTGCAGAACATAACCTAGCCTCTTCCAAGGCAAAATCACCCCTTGCTGCAACTCTTTATATAACAAAGGCCACACCCACCACTGTCATTCATTTGGTCAGAGAAAGTGTTTGCACCTGAATAATTCTTTTCCCACCTGCGTTAACACTTGGTATACAGGCCCCACAAATCAGAGTCAGAAAGAAAGCCACAGTGAACTGTACCTGTGCAGCATACAACAGAACATTGAACAGGGATGTGAAGGGGAACCCCATTGGCAATATTTATTCGCACCATGGCCACAATTCACTCCAGATTATTGCATGAGTTAAGGCAGTCACATGACCACATCTCGCATGCAATACTAAACACAATTGAAAATGCAATAACTCATTGGTAAATCTACAGAAAACACAATGAAATTGCCAACAAAAAGTACAATTTTAAATCGCATCTAGTGTGAACCAAGCAGGCAATTCAACAAAGGAAATAAATCTTTGAAGGCATGCTGTATCTGCATGCTCGAATAAGGGTCTGTTATGGATTTGGGGGGGGGGAACTCCATGCCATTATTTTATTAATTTTCTCTCTCTCTGAGCTTGACAAACCTTCCCAAAAGGGGGTAGAGTGCAAACCAGCATTATCAAATCAATCATTAGTCCAGGCCCTTATCTCATCCCATCATTTGACATTCACATAAAGTGCAGCATTGAAGGTGTTTGAACAGACAAGGCCTCATTCTAATTCACATTCTAGGGATCATTTAGACAGAAAGCAAAGATGCTGTCACCAGCACATCTATGTTAGGGTAGCCGCCCAGGGAGATCATGCAAATTCATTGCTGTGGTTGGGATTCAAACCGACAACCCTAGCACTGTGAGGCAGCAGTGCTAACTACTAATCCACAGAGCTGTTCAACACTAATCCTGCCTGTATTTCTGTGGTGTGAATCAACCCTAAGTCCCTGGGCAAGGTCAGTGTAACTAGCCAGATATCTCAAATGTGACATAAATGTTGTACTATGTTGCCAATTCAGATGTATGTTGGTTCTATGTATCCCAATACAAAGGATTGCAATACTAATACAGGCGTACCTCGGTTTCCCAATGCCTCGGTTAACGTAATTTTCGGTTTATGAATGAAAGTTCATTGAAAGTAATGACTCGGTTTACACAATTGTTAATAATTTTTTTCGCAATACAAAGTGTAGGTTGGCGCTGATTTTTAAATGCAAATGCCAGCCTTTTTTTTTTCTTTACTATAGTTCACAAGCTTAGATGTCACTTTCCCCGAAGTTACAGAAAACTTTGTATCTTTTAATAACCTAAAAGTAAACATTGTTTCCTTTAGGGATATAAACTAAAGAAAACTTTCTTTTAGCTGGGGGAAGTGACAGATGAATTTCTGAGCTATAGTGAAGAAAAAAAAAAGAATTACAATTTAAAAACCAGCCTCATAATAAATATAAAACGGTGTGGGATCCTCCCCGAAATCCATACCAGACCCTTATTCGAGCATGCAGCCCGGCAGGTCAAGAAAGGGGGGGGGCGAGCACCCTCTCCTGAACCATACCAGGCCACATGCCCTCAACATGGGGTAGTGCTTTGGGGCAGGGGGGCTCCCCCCCAAAGCACCTTGTCCCCATGTTGATGGGGACAAGGGCCTCTTCCCCACAACCCTGGCCAGTGGTTGTGGGGGTCTGTGGGCGGGGGGCTTATCAGAATCTGGAAGCCCCCTTTAACAAGGGGGCCCCCAGATCCTGCCCCCCCCCCCTACGTGAATGAGTATGAGGTACATGGTACCGCTACTAATTCACAAAAAAACTAAAAGTGTAGTGTAAAAAAACACAGGACATGGTCTTTGACAAGTCCTTTAATAAAAGAAAATCCCCTGAAGTGGATCCAACGTCAATCATGAAGCCCACCGCCGACAACCGGAAAAAAGAAAAAAAAAAAAAAAAAAAGCTTCCGCATCCGACGCTGGCTGCCAGCCTTCTGCTTCTGTGAGCCTGGGTGATAGCTCTTAAATATGTAAGGGGCGGGGCCACCCGGGGACATCATGCATGTGACCCCACCCCTTCCTGACCTGCCGGGCTGCATGCTCAGGTAAGCGTCTGGTATGTGGGGACTGATTCCCGGACTGTGTCTTGTTAGTAAATTTGTTTTCGCGTCTACTTGTTGATGCTTTCTTTAGTAAATGTCTTTGCCGTCTAAAAGTAGACAGTCGCTATTAAAAAGTAGACATTAGCCCACGGAAATGCTCCTAGGCATAATAGTAAATCAGGGCCATTGCATCAGAGTGAGAACAATAATTCTAGTGCAAAAGCTCCTAATTAACTCTAAACTGATGAGCTGTAAGGTGATTTTTTAGGCCACCATAGTTTTTGGTGATGGGATGTTTGGTATTCATTTACTCGATGTAACCGCATCTTTTATATTTGAACCACAATGGGTATTGTATTGTGTGTTTTTGCACTAAAATTCATTTTATTATATTTTTTCCTGAAAATTGGCATTTAGAAAACATTTGTGTAAATATCACGTGACATAAAAATTTGCAACTGTCCACTTTTTATTCTACAGGGCCTCTGCTCTCAGAAAATATACTGTATATATTCTGTGGGTTTAAATAATTTTATTGCCAAAAATTAAGATTTTTACATGTATGAACAATAAAAAAAATTGCTCTGGAGCTGAACTGCTTACGGGAAATGTTGTTGTACATTTCTGTAAAACAGCCAGATGGCAAGTGGCTAATGACTATAGAGCTGCACTACTTTTTTTTCTTTTCATATTTGCTTGGAGTTCAGAGTTAAAGTATAACTAAACTCAAATATTGATAAAGCTAAACTCAAATCTGCTGTGTTATCCTAGTAAAATCAATTTTTAAAAATGCTTTTCAGTTACCTTTTCCAGAGGTACAGTACCTTACCATTTTATATATGCACTTCTTATTTAATTTCCATAGCTGTATATTAACACATCAGGCCCCCTCCACACTTCATGAGTTACATAGTTTGTCAGGTTGAAAAAAGACACATCTAGTACAACCAAGTCTATCTAGTTCAACCAGTAGAAAAAAAAACAAACAAATAAAAAAACTCCATATACACAAGCAGTGGTGTATTTTGGTTTTGTGCTGCCCTAGGCAAGACTAAAATCGGGCCCCCCCACATCTAAATGTGCCCCACCCTTTAGCTGTAAACTCCACCCCTTCCTCTTTAGGCTCCACCTCTTCCTATTGGAGCTCCGCCCACTGACAATGATGGGGCACTATTCCTCCCACTGACACCAATGATGGGGCACTATTCCTCCCACTGACACCAATGATGGGGCACTATTCCTCCCACTGACACCAATGATGTTGTCCCATCATTGGTGTCAGTGGGAGGAATAGTGCCCCGTCATTGGTGTCAGTGGGAGGAATAGTGTCCCATCATTGGTATCAGTGGGAGGAATAGTGCCCCATCATTGGTGTCAGTGGGACAAGTGAGGGGCAGTGGGACAGGTAAGGGGCAGTGGGACAGGAAGAGCACAGTGGGACAGGTGAGGGGCAGTGGGACAGGAGGAGGGCAGTGGGACAGGAGGAGGGCAGCATGACGGGGGGGGCATGGGACAGGATCAGGGCAGCGGGACAGGAGTAGCGCAGAGGGACAGGTGAGGGGCAGATGGACAGGTGAGGGGCAGATGGACAGGAGTAGTGCAGAGGAACAGGTGAGGGGCAGATGGATAGGAGTAGTGCAGAGGGACAGGTGGGGGGCAGATGGACAGGAGGAGCGCAGAGGGACAGGTGGGGGGCAGATGGACAGGAGGAGCGCAGAGGGACAGGTGGGGGGCAGATGGACAGGAGGAGCGCAGAGGGACAGGTGGGGGGCAGATGGACAGGAGGAGCGCAGAGGGACAGGTGGGGGGCAGATGGACAGGAGGAGCGCAGAGGGACAGGTGGGGGGCAGATGGACAGGAGGAGCGCAGAGGGACAGGTGAGGGGCAGTGGGGACAGATGGGTGGTAGTGATGGACAGAAGGGGGAAGTGGAACAGGTGTGGGGCAGGGTGACATGTGGGGGCAGGGGGCAGTGTGATGGATGAGGGGGCAGTGAGACAGGACCGAGAGAGCACCAGTCCTCCAAGCACTTACCTGTCCAGCAGTGGCTCCTCCAGATGGTGTCAGAATCACTAGGTGCCTGTGTCCCTTCTCCCCCACGATCTCCGGTGGCTGCAAAGGAGCAGGCGGGCTCCGCCCCCCTGACCTTGTCCTCTTCTGCTTTCTCCTTCTGCCCTTCCTGCACATCCCAGCACTTACAGCGGGCCCCGCCCCTCACTTGTTTCGAGCGCAGACCGGGGATCCGCCCACCACTCCGCTATCCTCTGCAGCCGGTGACATGCGCAGATGCGTCAGGGGGACAGATCTTCATGGGGGGACAGATCTTGCTGCTACACCGGTCCCTCCGCCATGGCGGCCCTTCCCCTGTCCCTTTCCAATGGAAGTGTCCCTTCCGTGGGAAAGGGGGCAGCGCTGCTGCCGTGCCGCCCCCCTGAAAAGTGCCACCCTGGGAAACCGCCTAGATTGCCTCACGGCAAATATGCCCCTGTACATAAGTCGATCCAGAGGATGGCAAAAAAAAAAAGAATGATCCAATTTTCTCCAGTAAGGGAAAAAGAATCCCTTCCTGACCCACCAGGAAACAATTGGATATTTCCTGTTCAAAAATCCCTGATGTTATTTTGATACTGTGACTGATAATATTTAGTTATATTTTGTACATTTAGGAATGCATCCAGCTTTTTTTCTAAAACAATGTACTGAGCTTGCCCGAATTCCCTCTTGATGAAGTCCGTTTTACTTTTCACAGCTTTTACTGTGAATAAGTTTTTCCCTATGTAGAGAAGTAAAGAGTGTCCCCTTGTCCTCTGTAATGACCTGAAAGTAAATAACACCAACATCACTATATGAACCACTTATGTATTTATACATAGTGATTATTTCCTCCCTTAATTGCCTTCCACATACTTCCTCATAAAAAGAAATCAGATTTGTTTGACAACTTTGGCCTTTTGTGAATCCAAAAACATAAATACTTTATTTTCCTTTTTTTTTTTTTTTTTTTATAAATTATCACATGAACTCTGTTTTCAGCTGCATAAGGTGCTTGGAGATGTGGGGATGGAGACTGGAAGAGGGGGGATGTCAGCACAAGTCTGACCACTGGCTTACAGGCAGGCTGTGCTTCCATGTAGAATGCAAAGAAGATAACTGACTACACTGGGATGGATGTACTTCAATGCCCTGGTATGATCAGTTTGAAATAGGAAAGCAGGGGGACAAACAGGGTCACTAGGTACAGTGTTTCAAACAAAGGAAGCAATGCAAAGAGAACAGGATACTGTTTCATACAAGTACAGGGTGCAAAAAACATATCAGGAAAATGAAATGTTATGGTAACATACAGTTTATAATGCTGTTTCTCTTACGTTTATTGACAAACACAGCCTCTTCTTAATCCATGACCAAAGAGGGTTATATAGCCCCAACTACAGGAGTAGGACACTAGGCAGAAAAATACTCAGCTCCTTCTATGGGCAGTCCTCTCTGGGCATAAAACCCCCTCTCTGCTGTAGGACTGCATGCCTAGTGTCTTCAGGAGTATGGACGTGACTTTTGCTGGGACTTGTCCCACAACTTTTTGTTTTTTTCCTGTAATTTTTACTTTTTTTTGCAGAATTCTTCTAGCAGCTGGGCGATGGACTGTATAATCTAGATTCAGTGGTCACCCCAGTCTGACTAGGACCGCATGCAGACCGCTAGCTCCGTTCTCGGTCAGCAGAGAATATGCCTCAACCTGGATCGGGGCGGCCAGTGAGTTAAACGTCCTATGACCAGGTGCCTGTAGTCTGTAGTCTGTGTTACCCAGGCCGACAGCCCCCCCACTTCAGTGGAGAGGAGGATCTGTCACACGGAGGAGGAGGCACGCTGCGAGTCTTGGGAGAGGGATGCACAGTAGGCAGTAACTTTGGGAGTAACTTCAAGTACCTTGGAGTACCGGGAATAACTGTAAAAAAATTGGAGCACTGGGAGTAACTGCAAGTAATCTGGAGTACTGGGAGTAACTGTACATAAATTGGAGTACTGGGAGTAACTGCAAGTAACTTGGCATACTGGGAGTATTAGGAGTAACTGGGAATAACTTGGAGCATTGGGAGTAACTGGGAGTAACTTGGTGTGTTGGGAATAACTTTGATTGCATTGGAATATGGGAAAAAAGAATAACTTGAAGTGATTTGGGATAACTTGGAATAGCCTAAAATTAAAACTAAATAGCGAGAGAGAATTAAAAAAAAAAAAAAAAAAAAAAAAAAAGGAAAAACCCCCCACAAAACTCAACTCTAAATTGTTCTAATTTTTTCCAGGATTATCCTCATTCGAAGTAGTGGGTAAAATGTCCAACCGGATTGTTGAGGTGACCCAGTGCACACCTTGCTCTGTGCATATGTTCCTTGAAGAGCCATTCAAGGGCGAATACCGCTGTGCAAGGTGTGAGTTAATTGTTTCCCTGGAAGCCCAGATCTTGGATTTAGAGAATCAGGTGGCAACACTGCGAAGCATCAACAACCTAGAAATGAGCTTGGACATTACCCAGCAGGTGCTGGCGGGGGCCAGTAAGAGGGGAGTGGGGATATGGAGGTACAGGAGCCAGATGTAGGTAGCTGGATAACAGTTAGAAGGGGCAGAGGGGAAGAGCCTTAGGGAGGCCAGTCCTGAGTTGGTACATCCCAATACATATGCCAAGTTGCATGATGTTGGGGATATCAGCTCAAGGGTGACATGACTGAAACAGTCGTCTCCTTCCCCTAGCTGCCAGGGGAACGACTACCCTGGTAAGGAGGGGGGCAAGGATACAGGTAGGGCAAGACAGATACTCTAAACTTATAAACCACAGCACATAACAAAAAATGTCCAATTAATATGCATTAAATATGAATGCATTCAGATATAAATAGTTCAATCTCAGTATTTGCTATTGTTACAAAGCTAAGTAGGGCAATACTTTCACAACATGTGATAGAAACTTTACAAGAAGACCTCATTCAAATAATGGGGTGGGCAAATACATGGCAAATAAAGTTTATTGTTGAAAAATGTAAAGTAATGCACTTGGGGGCTAAAAATAAGAAATGCAAATTACTCGCGAGGATAACCTGTGAGGGGAATCCAGGATAGAAAAAGATCTAGGGGTCCTAGTAGGTGACAGGCTCAGCAATGTCATGCAGGCCCTGATTTACTAAGACTTGAGTCTACCAGCAGACTCTGAACATTCAGGCAGACTCAATGAAATCAATCAAGACCTGTCAGTCTTCTGAGAGGCGTCTAGCAATCTCATTGACGAACATCTACTTTACTATTAGTAAATGTGGAATCGCATCTGGAACATTTTTAGGTGCAATACCGGATGTGTTCGCTAGATGGGGCACAAGCGCGAGCTTTGTACCATTGGCGGTTTCCTGTTTGCATAAGAGAATACTTAGAATGTAACATAAAAAGTAGACCTATATAATTTTTTTTTTCTTTGCTGTTTCTCCAAAATGATCAGACAACTAATGCATTTACTAATGAATGTCATACATTCTATTTTCAAATGTTAAACATTTTCACACTTATATCTCAAATAATTTGGAATGTCTAGTTCTAAGCTCCCAATATAATGATCTAGCTTCCTTCTCTTTAATCATGTAACTATTTTATGTTAAGGTACTAATGCGCATGGGTTATACACATCTGGGGGTGCAGCGGTATGCTGACAGCTATGGGTTAGTCATCCAGCTCCATCCATCCATCCATCAGGGTGGGTGCCAAAATGGTAAGGGGAGGAATTAGCTCTGCCACAGGAGCCAGAAAGGTGCTTAATAGTGTAATACACACGTCCCAAGGGTGATTTACCTTTCACTAGTTCATGCACTACTGTTCGTCATGGATAAACCACACGTGCCATTCATAGGCACTCTCTGAGTTGGTACTCTGACACAAAGGACATTCCATTATTCAGGAATGAATATATGAACTTTTTTTTTAGCACCATTTACCAGTTTACATCATCATTAATGGGCAGCACAGTGGCCTAATGGTTAGCACATCTGCCTTGCAGTAAATGGGTCATGGGTTCTATTCCTGACCATGGCACCTCCTGCATGGAGTTTGCATGTTCTCCCTGTGCTTGCATGGGTTTCCTGCGAGTACTCCAGTTTCCTCCCACACTCCAAAGACATGCTGGTAGGTGTATTGATTCCGGTCCAAATTGGCCCTAGTGTATGAATGTGAGTTAGGGACCATAGATTGTACACCCCTTGAGGGTAAAGGACTGATTTGAATGTGCAATATATGTGTAAATCACTGCATAAATTGACAGCACTATAAAAGTACCTAAAATAAATAAATTATTGCACTTTTTGGATTTTACATGCTTTGATGATTGATAACATGCATTTATAGCACTGCACTATTATTTATCATATTTCTATTCTGGGACTGTTGCCAATACCCTGAGTGCTAGCTGCTACCTTCATATCTATACCTATATTTATCTTGTGTAATACCATTTTAGTGGTCTATATAATTTGACCAGCGCTCGCTTTATCATTATTTTTAAACAATATAACTATTCTACATTGCAGCAAAAACTCTGTCTCCTACAGTGGCTTAGTGGTTAGAACTTAGAACTAACAGCACGTGGGTCATGAGTTCTAATCCCAGTCATGGCTGCATCTCAGTTTGCATGCTTTCTCTGCACGGGTGTATTTCTGCCAACACGCCAAAGACATGCTGTTAGGTTAATTGGGCCTAGTATATGTAAAAAAAAAACATTTTTTAAAAAACAAATCGGTCGTTCAGTCGGCCAACGTTACCACCAACAGCAAAAAAATCGTCAGATTTTTGTCCCGTCTATGGACGGTATTTTTACTACTGTCCCTTGCAGAGAGCTCCGCTATTATATTTTACATGAAAAGTATTGTGGTTGCAACATTGTATACATTTTGGAAAAAGAGGTTTTTATTTGTATACAAATAGATACATTTTCCTCCTCCTCCTCCTCTTGCTCTTCCTCCTCCTCTTCCTCCCCCTCTTCCTCCTCCTCTTCCTCCCCCTCTTCCTCCTCCTCTTCTCCCCCCCCCCCCCCAACTTTACCAATAGAAAAAAAAAATGTGCCAAAACCCTAAACAGTCGACCAATTAACCCACTAACGGTGCAAAAATTGGCCGATTTTTTTTTTTTTTTTTTTTTTTTTTTCCCGACCCATCTATGGCCTGCATTAGATTGTAAGCTCCTTGACATTTGTGAATGCCTAAAATATGGACATCAATTTCCAGGGTTCTGTCAGTGCCAGGAACATAGATCAATTAATTAAGATTTTGGCTACTGACTAGAAAGTGGAAAGGGGGTGAATCTTACCTGCGTCCTTTTCTTCTGACAAGTTTGAAATTTTCAATTTTCCTTCTGTTTATATTTCATTACAACTTTATTTTCTCTAAGGCTGCGTTCATACTAGCTTTGTCAGCAGGCATCAGACTGGCATTTGGGAAGCGTTTTTTACGCTTCTCAAACGCCTATGAAAATTCTGCACATGGCAGCACACAGCGCTGTTCACACTTTAGCGTTAGCATTGCATCATGACAAAACTGGCGCCTCCTGTCGAGTCAGGAGGAGTTGAAGCCTCCCATTCAAGTCTATGGTGCCGCTCCTCAAATGCCTGGCAGACGTTTGCGGTGTGGTTGCGAGGCATTTTTGGAGCATCAATACAATTTAACTTCATTACAGGCATTTGTGGTGCAGTTTTAACGCTTGGTAAATGCTTATCACATGCCACAAAACCGCACATAGGGCGTTTGGGGAGCATTTGAGGAGCGTAAAAAATGCTTCCCAAACACCTGTCAAACGCTATAGGGGCAATGGCAAGAGTTAGAAATAAAGTCAAGTGTGAAGGAACCCTTAAACCTCTCTCCTTATAGAACTTGACCCCCACCCCCCCATCATCACTTGTTCCATCTGCAAATCTTTGTATCCCCACCCCACTCTTTTTATTTAACTATTTATTTATTGATCTTGTTAATGTCTCATTTCCTATCACCTACAGCTCAGATCTAGCATTATTATATGATTCCTGATTGTATCTCACCACTAGTCTGATTGAATTCACAATTACTGGTCAGTCCCATTCCCTGACCTATAATAACCATTAGGGCCAATTCACACTACATGAGTTTCAGTTGCTTTTTTTGCATCCAAAACGCACAGAAAGAAGGTTATATGGTTGTCAATGTCATTGTTCACATCAGCAGTTCCAGAGTGTTGCAGGTGCTGCCAAAAAAGTCAAACAGGCTGCATTGTTTATGCATAGAACTATACTGGAACGCGGTAAAACGCCCTGGAACGCACTAAAATGCACATGTCCCTAATTAAATTTTAGAAAAAGAGAGGGGGAAAAAATTAACTGGAATGCTTAAAAAATGCACTGGAACACGTCAAAAACGCGTCCCAACTGCACTGGAACACACCAAAAATACATCCAAAATGCAGTGGAACACATCAAAAACGCATCCAAAATGCTCTGGAACACGCTAAACATGCATCAAAAAAGTGCATGCAAAAACGCATCTGGAACACATCTAGACTGTTTCTATAGTGTGAACTGGCCCTTAGGACTTGTTCACACCATTTGTGGTGCAGAAACGCATGCAAGAGCATGCATTGTCCAGCACAGCAGAGAAATGCAATGCCCTCTGCAGATGTGCGCAGGTACCATGATGAAAACTTAATTGCACCTCCACATGTCTAGTAAACACAGATGCATTCACAGCCACCAAAACGCATGGCACCACACTACTGTGCGGTTAGGTGCAACACACTTTTATAATAACATGCCTGCAGTATTTTTGCATGTTCCCACACATTAGGCAGCCCATTGAAATTTATGAGCTGAGGGAAAAAAAAGTAAAAAATGCCCATTCACACAGGTCCTCTGGCCTGTACAGCATGAATGAGGGGGTTGTTCATGTGGCTGGAGCCACCTGTTACACTATGGAGACACAGCACATATACAGTCAGGTCCATAAATATTGGGACATTGACACAATTCTAACATTTTTGGCTCTATACACCACCACAATGGATTTGAAATGAAATGAACAAGATGTGCTTTAACTGCAGACTGTCAGCTTTAATTTGAGGGTATTTACATCCAAATCAGGTGAACGGTGTAGGAATTAAAACAATTTGCATATGTGCCTCCCACTTATTAAGGGACCAAAAGTAATGGGACAGAATAATAATCATAAATCAAACTTTCACTTTTTAATACTTGGTTGCAAATCCTTTGCAGTCAATTACAGCCTGAAGTCTGGAACGCATAGACATCACCAGACGCTGGGTTTCATCCCTGGTGATGCTCTGCCAGGCCTCTACTGCAACTGTCTTCAGTTCCTGCTTGTTCTTGGGGCATTTTCCCTTCAGTTTTGTCTTCAGCAAGTGAAATGCATGCTCAATCGGGTTCAGGTCAGGTGATTGACTTGGCCATTGCATAACATTCCACTTCTTTCCCTTAAAAAACTCTTTGGCTGCTTTTGCAGTCTGCTTTGGGTCATTGTCCATCTGCACTGTGAAGCGGTGTCCAATGAGTTCTGAAGCATTTGGCTGAATATGAGCAGATAATATTCCCGAAACACTTCAGAATTCATCCGGCTGCTTTTGTCAGCAGTCACATCATCAATAAATACAAGAGAAGCAGTTCCATTGGCAGCCATACATGCCCACACCATGACACTACCACCACCATGCTTCACTGATGAGGTGGTATGCTTAGGATCATGAGCAGTTCCTTTCCTTCTCCATACTCTTTTCTTCCCATCACTCTGGTACAAGTTGATCTCGGTCTCATCTGTCCATAGGATGTTGTTCCAGAACTGTGAAGGCTTTTTTAGATGTCGTTTGGCAAACTCCAATCTGGCCTTCCTGTTTTTGAGGCTCACCAATGGTTTA
This sequence comes from Staurois parvus, assembly GCF_062004578.1. Taxonomy (NCBI): domain Eukaryota; kingdom Metazoa; phylum Chordata; class Amphibia; order Anura; family Ranidae; genus Staurois; species Staurois parvus. Next base: position 2,734,778 of record NW_028317871.1, on the reverse strand, counting down.
CATCTTGTGGTGAACCCTCTGTATTCACTCTGGTGAAGTCTTCTCTTGATTGTTGACTTTGACACACATACACCTACCTCCTGGAGAGTGTTCTTGACCTGGCCAACTGTTGTGAAGGGTGTTTTCTTCACCAGGGAAAGAATTCTTCGGTCATCCACCACAGTTGTTTTCCGTGGTCTTCCGGGTCTTTTGGTGTTGCTGAGCTCACCGGTGCGTTAATTCTTTTTAAGAATGTTCCAAACAGTTGTTTTGGCCACGCCTAATGTTTTTGCTATCTCTCTGATGGGTTTGTTTTGTTTTTTCAGCCTAATGATGGCTTGCTTCACTGATAGTGACAGCTCTTTGGATCTCATCTTGAGAGTTGACAGCAACAGGTTCCAAATGCAAATAGCACACTTGAAATGAACTCTGGACCTTTTATCTGCTCATTGTAATTGGGATAATGAGGGAAAAACACACACCTGGCCATGGAACAGCTGTGTAGCCAATTGTCCCATTACTTTTGGTCCCTTAACAAGTGGGAGGCACATGTGCAAACTGTTGTAATTCCTACACCATTCACCTGATTTGGATGTAAATACCTTCAAATTAAGGCTGACAGTCTGCAGTTAAAGCACATCTTGTTCGTTTCATTTCAAATCCATTGTGGTGGTGTATAGAGCCAAAAATGTTAGTATTGTGTCGATTTCCCAATATTTATGGACCTGACTGTATGAACACAGGTTGTCATCTGACAGGTGTGAAGGCGTGGGGAAGTGGCCCTGAATGCTCACTGTCTGTGTTCAGGGCTGTACACCTCCACCCATATGCTTGTCAAATTATGACCTGCAGCATTTCCATTGTGTAACATAGGTTGCCTGCAAATGGCGATAGCCACAAAAACAAACCACTGATTCCCACTCTACAGGCCACAGCACCCATGTGAATGAGCCCCAAGACCTCAATTACACACACAGCTTTATTTATGAACTCAGTACAGTTTTATCATTTAGATTTCACAGGAATATGGTTGGGTTTATGTCAATTAATAATATTTTTTGTGTATTTTTACCATAAATATAATTTGGATATTTTCTCTGGCGGTGGGGGGCTGTCAGGTATGCTGTACGGGGCCCCGTGATATCTAACAGTGGCCCTGGGTGTATGCTTGTGTCTGTGCCACCTGTATAGTTAGGAAGAACCTTGAACCTCTGCTATGTACCTCAATGGATCTAGGAATTGGACATGTTTTCAACTGAAAATACAATTATTAGTAATGTTTCCCCGGCAAATGAGGATCAGCTCCTTGGTGGAGAACAGTGATCTCGCCATGTCCAGATGTGGTCTGGAATTCCACAAAAGAACAATTCACAAAACTAAAAAACAGACTTGCAAATTACCACTAAACTCTCCTAACTACACTCCCGTCCACTAACACTCCCCACTACCACTTCCAGGTGTGTGCAAACGTCCTTCCGCCAACGTCATGACGTATTTCGGGCATGACAGCTGCTCTAGAGCCTCCAACAGCCGTCTTGGCGTTTATTTGTGCACCATAGCAATTTTACATGCGGCTCCATTGTGTATATAACATTAGCAAATATATGTTTGCAGTTCTATTGTGTATTTGGCATTGGTGAATGTATGCTTGCAGCTATACTGTGTATATGAGATTGGCAAATATATACTTGCCGGTAAAGGCCCAAAGTCAACAAATTGGGGGCCCAATTTATTACTGTTAATAGGATTGTAGAAAAAGAATAGCTAGCTAGACATTGAACAAGACCTGGTACATAACATGGTCTTGGTGCAATAGGGGGCTTTTGGTTTGTTAGTTTGGACATACTTGCATATGTGCACTCTAACAAGGAAGATTTGGGCATATTATATAGCTAGCAAAAATAAGTGTTAGGGGTGCTAGTACATTTATTTCAGATAATTATATAGTGCTGTCAATCTGCACAGCGCTTTACATATATATGTGGTAAATTCATATCAGTCCCTAACCCTCAAGGGGCGTACTATCTAAGGGCCCTAACTTACATTCATACATATACTAGGGCCAATTTTGACAGGATTCAATTAACCTACCAGCATGTCTTTAGAGTGTGGGAGGAAACCAGAGTATCTGGAGGAAACACAGGCACAGGGAGAACATGCAAACTCCGAGCAGGAGGTGCCATGGTTGGGATTTGAACCAATGACCCTAGTACTGCCAGGTGGAAGTGCTAACCATTTAGCCACTGTGCTACATTCAACTAGAACATGAAATAATCCCCTAAAAATACATAGTCCAAGTGTTTATTGATCAAATGCACATTCCACATTTATTTGGACAGCAACAACAAGTAGGTACATTCAATATCTTGGTGAAAAAAAAAAAGCAGGATTGATGTTGCTAAAATAGAACGGCCCTGCTCATAAGAGCTTACAGTCTAAAAGACTATACTTCTAATAAACTGTGCTTTCACAGGTTACAGCAGGAAACAAACGGTTAATATAAATCACTTAGGCTTATCCACAAAACAAGCTGCAGATCAAAATATCAAAATAAAAATGCATACATGTCAAAATAACAGCTCCTACCTCCCCAAATCCCCCACACATACATTTCTCATCATATTTGTCTGAAAACTGCATTTCATTCTAAACTAGAAAATCTACAATTTCTAGGGAAATTGTGTGAAGTGTTCTTGACTGCACCAGTAGTCTATAACGAGTGGGTGGAGTAGCTTTTGTTTTAAAACTATAGATCATATATATATATATATATATATAGAAATATTAAAAATGAAGGCACAGTCGCAGTTTAAAAATTGCCCTTCAAATTTCAGGTGTATAGAGTGGATTTTCAATGAATGTCAATGGGCGGCGTGAGTTGCAAACACATGGTCATATTGTGAAAACTATCAGGACTATGGCTTAGCCGTGGACATTTTTAGTGGAAGCAGGGATAGCTGAACGTTTTGATATAAGATATGTGTAGGTGGGCTTTAAAATGAGGGAGTGATGGCAGTTTAGAAATCATGTCCTGATTTTTCATCTCACACTCTAGCTTTTGTCAGCTCACACTCTAGTTTTGAACATTCTGCCATTCATTCCTATGGGAAAAGTTCACCACAAAAACGGCGATATTTCGTGAACTATTTGGCAAAACGTTCCACAAAGTAATAGCACACCAATCGGGAACAATCCGCATGTTTCGGTATATTACTTGTCTATGCAGTGTAAAAATGTGGGAGGAGTTAGGGTGGTAAATTTGGCTAGAATAAGAATATATATGTGAGACTAGAAAAGGTACAATTTCTGGGGAAATTGTGTGAAGTGTTCTTGCATCCAACCCTAACCAAGTGATTGATGAAATGTAAGCAGTGCACATGGCAAGCCTGATAGAGTGAGAAATGCATTTCAACTTGGTGACTCAGCTGCCTCGTGAGTCATGTTTGGTTGCTATAGCAACTCACTCAGTCACAGGAAGCTGACAGGCTTTTCTAAACACACTGCTACAACTTGCCAACTTAAATGGCGATTGCCATCTTCAAACACTTGTAGTTTTAAAAGTATAAATGCTACAGCGAAGAGCTGTGAGAATCACAAGAACCACAGCTACATTTTGATGTATAGTATGTCTCTGAAATATTAAAAATGAAGGCACAGTTGCAGTTTAAAAATGTCCCTTCAAATTTCAGGTGGCTGTGAGTGAAGTTTCAATGAAAGTCAATGGGAGGGGTGAGTTGCAAACAAATGGTCATATTGTGAAAACTATCAGGAGTATGGCTTAGCCGTGAACATTTTTAGTGACAACAGGGTTAGCTGAAGGTTTTGATATAAGATATGTGTAGGTGGGCTTGAAAATGACAGAGTGATGGCAGTTTAGACATCATGTCCTGACTTTTCCTTCCACACTCTAGCTTTTCTCTGCTGCCACTCTAGTTGCTCCATTCATTCCTATGGGAAAATTTCACCACAAAAACCGTGATATTTCTTGAACGATTCGGCGAAACGTTCCACAAAGTAATAGCAATCCGATCGGGAACAATCCGCATGTTTTGATATATTACTTGTCTTTGTAGTGTAAAAACTGTGGGAGGAGTTAGCGTGGCAAATTTGGCTATAATAAGAATAAGAAACGGAACTAGAAAATCTACAATTTCTGGGGAAATTGTGTAAAGTGTTCTTGCAACCAATCGTAACAAAGTGATTGATGAAATGTAAGCAGTGCACATGGCAAGGCTGATAGACTGAGAACTTAGTTTCAACTTGGTGAGTCATCTGCGTGTGAGTCATGTTTGGTTGCTATAGCAACTCACTCAGTCAGGAATGTGAGAAGGTCTGTTCTAAACACACTGCTTCAACTTGCCAACTTCACTGGCGATTGCCTTCTTCAAACACTTGTAGTTTTAAAAGTATAAATGCTACTGCAAAGAGCTTGATATTGTGATAATCACAAGAAACAGAGCTAATTTTTGATGTATAGTATGTGTCTGAAATATTAAAAATGAAGTCACAGTCGTAGTTTAAAAACGTCCCTTCACATTTCAGGTGGCTGAAATGAAAGTCAATGGGAGGGGTGAGTTGCAAACAAATGGTCATATTGTGAAAACTAGCAGGACTATGGCTTAGCCGTGGACATTTTTAGTGACAGCAGGGTTAGCTGAACATTTTGATATAAGATATGTGTAGGTGGGCTTGAAAATAAGATATGTGTAGGTGGGCTTGAAAATTACAGAGTGATGGCAGTTTACAAATCATGTTCTGATTTTTCCTTCCACACTGTAGCTTTGTCATTTCTCACTCTAGTTGCTCCATTCATTCCTATGGGAAAATTTCACCACAAAAACCGCGATATTTCGTGAACGATTCGGCGAAACGTTCCACAAAGTAATAGCAATCCGATCGGGAACAATCCGCACGTTTTGATATATTGTCTTTGTAGTGTAAAAACTGTGGGAGGAGTTAGCGTGGCAAATTTGGCTATAATAAGAATAAGAATATATTTGTGAGATAACAATAAGTGTTCTGCAAGAACACTTAATAATAAGTGATCTTGCCATGCAAGAACACTTAATAAAGCAAACTTGGAAGAGTAGAGCAATTGACATGTGTTAGGATTACAACGCAAAAGATAATAAACACACAATCATTGTACAATAACACACAAACACACCTTAGAAGGAAGAACATGCAAAACATTTACAGCCCACATCAAAACACAGCATGAGTGTGGCCTGGGGCAATTCACCACAATATCTCTTCCTCCCCAAACCACCGCAGACAAGGACTTGCAGAAATAATGTGGCCTGTACAAGGCTAAAAAATCAGCAACTACTGCATCTCTTTATATAAGGTAGGCCACACCCACCACTGTCATTCATTTGATCAGAGAAAGTGTTTGCACCTGATTAATTCTCTTCCCACCTGTGTTAACCCTTGGTATACAGGCCCCACAAATCAGAGTCAGAAAGAAAGCCAGAGTGAAGTGTACCTGTGCAGCATACAACAGAACATTGAACAGGGATGTAAAAGGGAACCCTATTGGCAATATTTCTTGGCCCTATGGGCACAATTCACTCCAGATTATCGCATGAGTTAAGGCAGTCACATGACCACATCTCGCATGCAATACTGAAAATGTCAATTCACTTTTGCTAGTATGCGACATTTCCCATAAATCAGAAAAACACTCAGGAAATCAAACTTAAAAAGGCCTTACACCCCGGTCAGATCAGCGCCGATTTAGAAATTGTGTGACGTACAGTGAAGATGCCGATTTCCTTGCGATTTGCAAGACATCTGACACAAATATCTATGCAAATCACCACAAAAAAATAAATAATTTGCGCTAGTAAATGTGTATAAATGTATATAAAGAAATCATCAAATCATAAGTCCAGAAAAAAATATATATATGCCAATACCACAAAAAAATATAAAAAAACTTTTAAGTGCAAAAAACTTTTGTGCAAAAAAAGTGTCTAAATATGAAAAATTTCACCAAAAAACCTTGATAATATAATGGCAGATCATCCATAAATATATCTTCAGAAACGGAAACTCTGCAACACACCGATCCTCATCGATCGAAATAACAGGATGAAAAACTTTGTAGTTAATCGAAAATCCACTTCTCCAATAGATAAAGGACCACCTTCAAACGTATCCATGGGGGGAAATGCCAAGCACTCGAGAGAAACAGAAAGACTTCATGGTGCAATATTATAAAAACCAATTCCTTTATTAGGTACTCATTGCACTTACTTAAGAGGTGTCCCAGCCGCCACCAGCATCAACAGCATAACAGCAATCACATAAATGAGCCTGGCTACTCAGCACATGCGCAGTAGCTGGCAGCCAAAAATGTAATGACGTCACATCAATCAAGCTCCGCCCTACGCGTTTCGTCATCGACGTCCTCACGGAGCAGATAGATGTGAGACGTCTCAACCTCCTTAAATATTCACTCACAGGAAACGAACAGCTGACATCAATGGGGAATCAAGCAAAGCAAGCCGCCCCACAGATGACAGGAGTCCACAAAGGATATACAATGTATCCAATATATTTGCCATCACAAGCAAAAAAACTTTAAAACAAGAGAACAAAAATAAAATAAAAAGAAATTTAAATAAAACACTAATGATAAATAAATTAAATAAATAAATACATTAACGGGCCTGCACCCTCTAAGACTGTGTTTCAAAAAGGGAACTTAAAGGGCCAGTAACACTTTAAACACAAATAAAGGGGAACTCTAGTAATACAAAAATAATGCAAAAATTGTACAAAAACATACAATCTCCCATATATCATCTTTAAACAGTTGCCTATATAAAAATATACTTAAAATGACATAAAAATTAAAAATTTGTGAGAAAACAATTCAAATCTATATCGACAAGTAACCCAAATGGTTGCAAGGAATTTAGTTCATAAATCCAAAACGTCTCTTTTTTGGAAATCTCATTAACCAAATCCGAGCCCCTCCAATGGGGTTTTACCATCTCAATCCCATAAAAGGTAAGTAAGCTCGGATCACAATTATGTACCAATTTGAAATGTTTGGATACACTATGTTTATCAAATCCTTTTACTATGTTTCTTATATGTTCGCCTATTCTTGTTTTTAAACATCTCCCAGTTCTCCCAATATATCTCAAATGACATGGACATTCTAAAACATAAATCACATGTGTAGAATTGCATGTAATCAGGGATTTAATATCATATTCTTTTTTGGAAAATGAAGAGCAGAATGACTCTTTTTTTATTATTACCAACTTTTACAGTCCTACAAACTTTACACTTCCTACAAGGAAAAAAACCATTTAAATTTGGAAACAGATCGAACTTTTTTGGGGGTTCGATGACATTGCGAGCCAGTTTCATCCTAAGAGACTTATTTTTCTTATAAATGAATTTAGGAGTTTTAGATAAGAATTTATTTAGTATATCATCTTTTAACAAAATGGGCCAATATTTTTTAAAAATTCGTTCAATATTTTTATATTGCATATTATAGTTAGTAATAAAGGGTACATTATTTTCAAATCCCAAATGAGCCTTTCTATTTCCAAGAAACGTCTCCCTATCTTTAATACTAATCGAATTTCTCTCTTTAATCAAAAAGGTCTTATCATACCCTTTCTCTATAAATCTTTCAATTAATACCTCAGATTGATCGAAAAAATCTTTGTTAGCGCTACAATTTCTTTTTAATCTGGTAAACTGACTTTTTGGAGTGCTATATAACCAATTTGGATGATGTCCACTAGAAATAGGTATATAGCTGTTTTTGTCCACTTCCTTGAAGTAAGTTTTGGTACAAATTTGGCCATTATCTTTATATAGGACCAGATCCAAAAAATTAATTTGCTCAAAATCACTCATAACAGTGAATCTCAATCCATAGCGGTTCATATTAATATATTCCATAAAGGAATCGAGCTTTTCTCTGGATCCATCCCATACCATTATAATGTCATCAATATACCTCTTGTATAGCGCCATCTCTGGCCATTTATTGAAAATACTTTCTTCCTCCCATTTATCCATTACCAGATTTGCCACACTGGGAGCATACTTAGCTCCCATGGCAACACCCTTACATTGCTGAAAAAAAAGTGTTGTTGTACCAAAAGAAATTGTTATTCATCGCAAATTTAAGTAATTCAACAACAAATTTCCTCTGCGATCTTTTCAGGAGTGATTTATGTTTAAGAGCCCATTTTACCGCATTAATTCCATCATTTTGATCGATGTTCGTATATAAAGATTCTACATCTATAGTAACCAACATACAATTATCAACATTATGTAATTCTTTAAGGATGTTAATAAGATGTCCACCATCTCTCAGAAAAGCCCTATTTGTCATAACAATGTTTTTCAGAAAAGTATCAACATATTCACCAACTCTTGAACATAAAGAATTTATCCCACTCACAATGGGTCTCCCCGGTGGGTTCTCCTTATTTTTGTGTATTTTTGGTAAATAGTATATAGTAGGTATTTTCGGATGTTTAATCAATCTTTTCCTTTGTTAATAATACACTTAAGTAGTAATTTAAGTTTCTTAGTGGGATTTTTTTGCAAAATTTTATATGTATCTTCAGATTGTAATAATCTCTTCATTTCTTTTTCATAGTCATTCTTATTTAAAACAACAATACTTCCCCCTTTATCAGCACTTCTAATTACTATATTCTTTCTCTTTTCAAGATCCTCAATACCCAATTTTATATCTGGTGGAATACAGTACGAATTTTTAACATTAATACTCTTAATCTCATTTTCTACCATATTTTTAAATACCTCCAGAAAAGCATTACCAGAAATCTTAGGGTTAAATGTAGAAGCATTTTTTAAACCACTATTTTGAAAACCATGAGAAGATGAAGTAGGATTGTTTCCTTGAGATTTATTCAATTCAAAAAATTTTTTAATATTAAGTTTTCTCACAAATTTTTGCAAATCAATAAAAACATCGAATTTATTTAAATTCGTCCTAGGTATATATTTCAAACCAAGGTCCAAAACTTTAATTTCTCTTTCAGAAAAAGTAACATCACTCAAGTTATAGATTCCTGCCCCTATTATTCTCTTTTTCTCTTTTTGTCTCCTTCCTCCTCTTTTGCCTCTGTATTTCTTGTTCCCTCTTCTCTGCCATAATTCCCTTGTTCTCTCCAATCCTTCTCCTGTGGTCTGTAACCCCTTGGTGCCATATTCCACCCCCGGTGATGGTATGAAAAATCACCACAAAAGTAGTACATGTACTGCTTTAGAAATCAGTGTCGGAAACGCACCCATGTTACTGCTCTAATAGCAGACAATAGGGTGCGACTTGGCATACGATTTGCAAGTCGCATGGCATGCAAATCGTATGCCAAGTCGCATCCAGGGTGCACAATTTCAGGTGCGATTTGGGAATTGAAATTGTACCTGATATCGGATCTAATGAATGTGGATGTGAGTGTCGTAACGTAAGCGATTTGCTGCAGCAGAATTTCAAACGTCATTCTTTTCTACCTTCTTCAGCATTTTGTAGCGATTTCATATATAGACTACAATAGAAAAAGCAGTGCAACACACAATTGAAAATTCAATAACTCATTGGTAAATGTACAGAAAATATGGTGAAATTGCCATCAAAAAGCACAATTTTAAATCGCATCTAGTGTGAACCAAGCAGGCAATTCAACAAAGGAAATAAATCTTTGAAGGCATACAATATCTGCATGCTCAGATAAGGGTCTGTTATGGATTTGGGGGGGGGGGGGGGGGACTACATGCCGTTATTTTATTAATTGTTTTTTTAATCCTTTTCTCTCTCGCTCACTCTTCTCATGGTTTGACAAACTTTCCCAAAAGAGGGTGGAGAGCAAACCAGCATTATCAAATCGTTCATTAGTCCAGGCCCTTATCTCATCCCATCGTTTGACATTCACATAAGGTACAACTTTAAAGGTGTTTGAACAGACAAGGCCTCATTCTAATTCATATTCTAGGGATCATTTAGACAGAAAGCAAACATGCTGCCACCAGCACATGTATGTTAGGGTAGTCACACAGAGATCATCCAAATTCATTGCCATGGTTGGGATTCAAACCGACAACCCTAGCATTGTGAGGCAGCAGTACTAGCCACTAATCCACAGAGCTGTTGAACACTAATCCTGCCTGTATTTCTGTGGTGTGAATCAATCCTAGGTCCCTGGGCAAGGTCAGGGTAACTAGCCAGATATCTTCAATGTGGCACAAATGTTGTGCTATGTTGCCAATTCTGATATATGTTTGTTCTATGTATCTCAATACAAAGGATTGCAATACTAATACAGGCGTACCTCGGTTTACCAACGCCTCGGTTAACGTAATTTTTGGTTTACGAATGAAAATAATGCCTCGGTTTACACAATTGTTAATAATTTTTTTCGCAATACAAAGTGTATGTCAGCGCTGATTTTCAAAGGCAAATGCCAGCCTTTTTTTTTTCTTCACTATAGTTCACAAGCTTAGAATTCACTTTCCCCGAAGTTACAGAAAACTTTGTATCTTTTAATAAACTCAAAGTAAACATTGTTTCCTTTAGGGATATAAATTCCAAGAAAACTTTCTCTTTTAGCTGGGGGAAGTGACAGTGAATTTCTGAGCAATAGTGAAGAAAAAAAGGGAGAATTACATTTAAAAAACAGCACCATAATAAATAAAAAGCAGCGTGGGGTCCCCCCTCCCATCCACACCAAGCCCTTCGGGTCTGATATGTATCTTAAGGGGTAACTCCACACCAAAATGTAAACAAAAAACGGCGTGGTGTCCCCCCTCCCATCCACACCAAGCCCTTTGGGTCTGGTATGTATCTTAAGGGGTAACTCCACACCAAAATGTAAACAAAAAACGGCGTGGGGTCCCCCTTCCCATCCACACCAAGCCCTTCAGGTCTGGTATGGACATTAAGGGGTAACTCCACGCCGAAATTAAATAAAAAACAGCGTGGGGTTCCCCCAAAATCCATACCAGACCCTTATCTGAGCATGCAGCCCGGCAGGTCAGGAAAGGGGGGGGCGAGCGAGCGTCCCCCCCTCCTGAACCATACCAGGCCACATGCCCTCAACATGGGTGCTTTGGTACAGGGGGGGCTCAACATGGGGACAAGGGTCTCTTCCGTTAGTGGGATAATTGGTCAGCCGTTTTTCAGGATTTTGGCACATTTTGTTTATCGGTATGTTTGGAAAAAAATCGTCCGATTTTGCAGATCGGCCAATTTTCGTGGCAATGATCGGCAAAATCGAACGATTTTTTTCCAAATTTACAGATTAAAAAAAAATGTGCCTAAATACCAAAAAACGGCCGACCAATTAACCCACTAACGGCCCGAAAAACACAGTACAGGGTCTTTGACAAGTCCTTTAATAAAACAATGTCCCCCCAAAGTAAATCCAACGTCAATCACAGCGACCTGAAAAAAGAAAAAAAAATGCAGTGAGTCTCTCTCTGACAGTTCTTATATAGGTAAGGGGCAGGGCCAGCTGGGGACATCATCCGAGTGACCCTGCCCCATGTCACATGCTTGCTGTCCCCGGCTGGCCCCGCCCCTTACCTATATAAGAACTGTCAGACTGTCTCCTGCATAAAGCTGGTTAGCCTCAGTGGAGAGACAGGGTGAAAGTTCTTAAATAGGTAAGGGGCGGGGCCAGCCAGGGACATCATCCAAGTGACCCCGCCCCATGTGACATCATTGATGTCACATGGGGTGGGATCACATGCTTGATTTCCCCGGCTGGCCCCGCCCCTTACCTATTTAAGAAGCATGTGACATGGGGCGGGTTTACTCGGATGATGTCCCTGGCTGGCCCCGCCCCTTACCTATATAAGAACTGTCAGAGAGAGAGACTCACTGCCGTAAGGCAGCTAGCCTCTGTCTAGAGCGGATTTTTTTTTTTTCTTCTTTCGGGTCGCCGTGATTGACGTTGGATCTACTTCGGGGGACATTGTTTTATTAAAGGACTTGTCAAAGACTGTGTACTGTGTTTTTTTACACTACACTTTTGCTTTTTTTGTGAATTAGTAGCGGTACCATTTACCGCAGACTCATTCACGTAGGGAGGGCGGGATCTGGGGGCCCCCTTGTTAAAGGGGGCTTCCAGATTCTGATAAGCCCCCCGCCCGCAGACCCCCACAACCACCGGCCAGGGTTGTGGGGAAGAGGCCCTTGTCCCCATCAACATGGGGGCAAGGTGCTTTGGGAGGTGGAGCTCCCCCTGCCCCAAAGCACCCTCCCATGTTGAGGGCATGTGGCCAGGTATGGTTCAGGGGGGGGGGGCGCTCGCTCTTCCCCCCCCCCCCTTTTTCCTGACCTGCCGGGCTGCATGCTCGGATAAGGGTCTGGTATGGATATTGGGGGGGACTCCACACTGTTTTTTTTAATTTCGGCGTGGAGTTCCCCCTTAATATCCATACCAGACCTGAAGGGCTTGGTATGGATGAGAGGGGGGACCCCACGCTGTTTTTTTGGTTTTTTTTTAGTTGCGAACCTTTATTTTTACATTCAGCTGTCAAAATAAATATTATCTAGACCTTCGAAATAAGTAAAATCATTACAGAAATAATTATAAAGGATAAGAAACAAAAATAGAATCACTAGAACCAAGGAAATCAAATTAGAATACATAAAGATATGCCTAGTGCTGTTTGTTAAACACAGTAGACGCGACCGAGTGCAGGCTGTCAGAGGAATCCAGCCAGAGATTTACTATGGAACAGTGGCTAAAAAGCAAGCGCCCACAGAGGACGTCTAAAATGTGTTCTGCACATGCGCATTTATATCGGCCAAATAAGCTGCACGGGCATCTAGTTTTTCACTGTGTCGACTTGCTTAAAAAAAAAAACTTTTTAACACATTAAATTTTTTTTTTGAAATGGCAGATATTGTTTAAAGTGAAGTCCTGATATTTGGCAAAGCAAATTTCAAAGTGAACATGTTTCTGCAGTGATTTTTCATGGTGTTAGACATACCTCTTACCAAGTCTGCTTTTTGAGTCTGATTCCTAATCTGTGTCTCGTTAGTAAATTCGATTGGGCATCTACTTGTTGACGCTGCTCAATAGTAAATCTCTTAGCGGGGTAAAAGTAGACGGTCGCTAGTAAAAATTAGACGTTCGCCCACGGAAATGCGCCTAGGCTCAAAAGTAAATCAGGGCCGCAGTGTCAAGCCGCAACAAGCAAAGCAAACAAAATTTTAGTGCGCATTAAAAAGGGAATTTGCTCAAGAGATAAAACTATTATCCTGCCACTTTAAAAAACGCTCATTCGGCCACATCTGGACTATGTTGTCCAGTTCTGATCACCAATCCTCAGGAGGGAGGTTCAGGAACTGGAGAAAGAGTCCAGAGAAGGGCAGCAAAGTTAATAAGGGGACTGGAGGACCTCAGTTATGAGGAACGATTACAAACACTGAACTTATTCATGTGTTAGAATGTCAAATCCAGACCTAAATCCAATTGAGAATCTATGGCAAGCCTTGAAAATTGCTGTTCACAGACGCTTTCCATCCAATCTGACAGAGCATGAGCTATTTTGCAAAGAATGGCCAAAGATTTCACTGCAAAGCTGGTAGAGACATCCCCAAAAAGACGTGCAGCTGTAATTGCAGCAAAAGGTGGTTCTACAAGGCTTTGACTCAGGGAGGCTGTCACGGTGTAAGGTCAGGTTCAGAGACCAGTTGCTATAGCAGTAAAAGGCTTACCTGGAATCAGCAGGATAGGTACACCAGCGGATCCCCCTGGGAATGACGCAGGCTCACCTGAGGTGCGGGGTCTAAGTATTAACCGGTATTCACCAGAGCTCCTAATGATGGAGATGGATTGGGCTGCGTGTTAATACCAGGTCGCAGATCTCAGGATCACCCCACCAGGGAATGAGCAGACTGGGAACCAATAGCGGATCAACAGGTTAGGGATCAGACGAAAGCAGAGTCGGTCACAAGCCAAGGGTCGGTCACAAATGGTAGCAGATCAATCGTGGTCAGGAACAAGCCAAAGGTCAGTAGCGGAGGTGTAGACAGCAGCAGGAACAGTAGCAGGATATTGGCTGGAAAGGCACAATAATCTGGCAAGGAGGAAGTCCAAGGACATGGCTTATATAGGAAGTTCATGGGAGGAGCAAGGAGTTCAAGGTTCAAGAGCAAACAAGGCACAAGGCAGGATTATCCAATAGATGAGGCAAAGTGTTGTCCAGCATCCTAGGTAGCTCATTGAGTAGAGTTACTGCCTGACACAGTAGAAGTCCCAGGTTCAAGTCCAGGCCCTGACAGTACTCCCCTCCTCCCAGGACGTCCTCTGGACATCTTAGGACTAGGCTTGTGTGGAAACCTCTGGTGGAATTCTCTTGTTAGTCTAGGAGCATGAACATTCTCCTCAGGCTCCCAAGAATTTTCTTCTGGTCCATATCCTTCCCATTGAACCAGATACTGTAACTTATTCCTAAAGATCCTGGAATCAAGGATTTTCTCCACCACAAATTCTTCTTCACCCTGTACCTCAACAGGTGGAGGAGGTGGAAAAATTCTTCCAGGGAAAGGGTTTTCCTGAAACGGTTTGAGTAGTGATATATGAAAAACAGGGTGAATCCTCATACTATCCGGAAGCTGTAAGCGAAAGGTGACTGGGTTGATTTGGGCAGAAATCTGAAAAGGACCCACAAACTTTTGACCCAACTTAGCAGATGGCACCTGGACCTTCAAATTCTTTGTTGATAACCAAACTTTTTCACCCACATGAAAGGTAGGAAGAATTCTCCGGTGTCTGTCTGCAGACTTTTTGTAATACTCCTGAGCTTCCCTCAAAGTCTCAATCAATTTCTCTTGAATCTCCTACAATGTAGTTAGTCTATTGGTAACAGCAGGGATTGGAGTTGTGATAGGGAGATCAGGAATAAAAACTGGATGGTAACCGGCGTTTAAGTAAAAAGGACTTTGAGAGGTGGAACTATGTTTAGAATTGTTGTATGCAAACTCTGCAGTGGGAAGACAGTCCACCCAGTCATCCTGAAGATAAGTGACAAAGCATCGAAGATACTGTTCCATTGTTTGATTAGTTCTCTCAGTCTGACCATTAGACTGGGGATGAAAAGCAGAGGACAGATTAATTGTAACACCTAAGGCTGAGCAAAAAATTCTCCAGAATTTCGAAGTAAACTGCACACCTCTGTCAGACACCATATCATCAGGGATTCCATGCAGTTTAAAGATTTCTCGAACCATCAGTTCAGCAGTCTGTTCAGCAGTGGGCATCCCCTTAACTGGAACAAAATGGGCCATTTTAGTGAGAGACGGTCAACCACTACCAAAATGGTGGTCATTCCTTTTGAGGGAGGTAAATCCACCACAAAATCCATAGAAATAGACCCCCATGGTCTTGATGGAACAGGGAGTGGCTGAAGCAACCCCAAAGGGGAGGCTCGGGGAATCTTATTGCGTGCACAGGTCAAGCATGAGGTCACATAGCGTTTGACATCTTTCTTGTACCCCAGCCACCAAAAGGAACGTGATAATAGTTCTTCGGTCTTAGCGACTCCAAAATGCCCAGCAAGTTTGGAATCATGAACCAACTTGAGAGCTTCCACCCGAACAGATTCAGGTACATAAAGATGATGTCCTTGAATCCAAAAGCCATTCTTATAAGTCAGGTTAATGTCCGTAGGTGGATGATTGAGAAGTGGGTCATTCTCATACCCCTCTTTAAGAAGGTTCAAGAATGCCTTAAGACTTGTGGCCCCTAGAAAGTTCTTTTGAGGCAGGATTGTGCATTCAGAAGTGTTCTCCTGGAGAGGCCCAGATGACATTCGTGATAAGGCATCAGCCTTTCCGTTTCTTGACCCAGGTCGATATGAGATAATAAAATTGAACCTGGAAAAGAACAGTGACCAACGTGCTTGTCTAGAAGACAATCTCTTTGCAGAACGGATGAATTCTAGATTTTTATGATCCGTGAAGACAGTCACAGGATGCTTAGCCCCTTCCAACAGATGCCTCCATTCAGAAAAGGCTTCCCTAATTGCCAGCAACTCCTTATTCCCAATGTCATGATTCCTTTCAGCAGATGACATCAAACGAGAAAAATAAGCACAGGGATGAAGCTGCATTTTTTCTCCTCGTCGCTGAGAAATGATAGCTCCCACGGCGGAGTCTGAGGCATCCACTTCCACAATAAAAGGTAGCTCAGGATCAGGATGTACCAATATTGGTGCAGATGTGAAGAGAGTCTTTAGCTTACTAAAAGCAGTTTGTGCCTCAGTTGACCATGCAAAGGGCACTCCTTTCTTTGTCAGCTGTGTAATTGGTGCTATTACCTTAGAGAAGTTTCTTATGAATTTCCTATAAAAGTTTGCAAATCCAATAAATCGTTGTATTTCCTTAACGTTTCCAGGGGCAGTCCAATCCACCACTGCCTTGATCTTTTCAGGATCCATGCTCACTCCTTCTGAAGAAACGATATATCCCAAGAACTGGATCTGGGCTCGTTCAAACTCACACTTCTCCAGTTTGATGTAAAGTCGGTTCATCCTTAACCTTTTGAATACAGTGCAGACATGCTTGCGATGCTCCACCAGGTTGTCCGAAAAGATGAGGATATCGTCCAGATAAGCAATAACAAACTGGTCCAACAAATCTTGAAACACATCATTTATGAAGTGCTGAAAAGTCGCGGGAGCATTACATAGGCCAAAAGGCATAACTAGGGACTCAAAGTGTCCATATCTGATTCTAAAGGCAGTCTTCCATTCATCGCCTTGACGCATGCGTACCAGGTTATATGCCCCCCGTAAGTCAAGTTTTGTGAAGACTTTGGCAGAGCGGAGTCTTTCCAACATCTCTGCGATTAAAGGGAGTGGGTAACGGTTTTTAACAGTGATTTTATTCAAGCCCCTAAAATCAATGCATGGACGCAAGGTGGAGTCCTTTTTCTCAACAAAGAACAGGGCTGCTCCTGCAGGAGATGTTGAGGGTCTGATAAAGCCCTTCTCCAAATTCTCATCAAGCCACTCCCTTAGCACCTTTAACTCAGGTTCTGATAAATTGAAAATGCGGCTGAATGGTATTTCTGCTCCTGGAAGCAGTTCAATGGGACAATCATATGGACGATGAGGAGGTAGTTGATCCGCATTTTTCTTATCACAGACGTCTCGAAACTCATGGTATTGTGGAGGCAGATTGTCATATGACTGTGTAGTTACCATATCAGCCTGTGATTTCCTGATTGGTAGACAACTTGTAGCACATGGTTTCCTACAATGTTCCTCACAATGGGGGGATGTAAAATTTATGGTCCATGCTCCCCAGTTGATGAAGGGATTATGGGTAGTAAACCAAGGGATGCCCAGGATGACAGGAAATTTAGGTGATGTAATCAGCTGAAAGCTGATGGTCTCAAAATGGTCAGCCTGAAATTGGAGTACTAGAGGAACTGTTTCATGAGTAACTGGTCCTGATGATAAAGGTGAACCATCAACTGTCTCCATATCAATAGGGGCAGATTTGTTTCTCCTGAGAATATTATTATTGTGGGCAAACTCTATGTCCATAAAGTTTCCCCCAGCCCCAGAGTCCAGCATAGCAGAACAAGGAATTTCATGGCCCTCAGTAAAAAGTTTGATAGGGACAACAAAATGAGACTGTTTAGGACCAACTTTATTTTTTTCATCGATCAATGGGGAGATAGACTGGGTAATTGAATTTATGCGTTCAGGCAGGATAACATCAGTCGCAGCAATTGTTCTTTTGACTTTATTAGGACAATTGACTGCTTAATGCCCAGAGTCCCCACAGTATAAACATAAATTCTCCAAACGTCTTCTCTCCTTCTCTTGAGTAGAAATTGCTCTTTTAACAGTATCTACTTGCATAGGTTCAGGTGTGTTATAATCTGAAGAAATGTTTAAATCCTTCTGACTGAACTGATTAGCAGAAAAACGCATGCCACCATTACTTCCCAATCTCTCCTTTCTTCTTTCTGTCAGTCTCTGGTCAATCCGAATGCATAATTGGATGAACTCCTCAAGATCGTTAGGAGTCTCTACTCTGGCGATCTCATCCTTCACCTGTTCAGAGAGCCCCTGCCGGAACTGACTCTTTTGCGCTGCTGGGTTCCAGGTGGTGTCTGAGATCCAGCGTCGAAATTCAGTTGTATACTCCGCAACAGGGCGTCTACCCTGCCTCAAACTATGCAGCTTTGCTTCAGCGGTAGCGCAGCGGTTGGGATCATCAAAGACCTGGTTCATTGCAGTCACAAAAATCGCAAAACTGTTTAACATTGCATTGTTTTGCTCTATATAGGGAGAGGCCCAAGCTAGGGCTTCCTCAGTCAGGAGGTTTATAACAAACAATACCTTCTGCCTCTCAGTATTAAATGCAGCAGGTTGCATCTGGAAATAAATGCGGCATTGGTTAAGGAAACCCCTGTAGTGGCGGCGGTCTCCATTGAACTTGAGTGGCAGAGGCATGCGTGTATTAGCAACATCGCGGGAGCACATGTCCAGCAATCGTGTCTGCAGAGCATGGATCTCTTCCTGTTGCCCCTCTACTACACTTTGCAGTTCAGCAAATTTCTTTTGGTAGGTAACACCAAACTCTTGTAGCTCTGAAATTTGCTGCCTGACAGGAGCCATGGCATTTGCTATAGCGGCCTCCATGTGTGGGCCAGATTATTCTGTCACGGTGTAAGGTCAGGTTCAGAGACCAGTTGCTATAGCAGTAAAAGGCTTACCTGGAACCAGCAGGATAGGTACACCAGCGGATCCCCCTGGGAATGACGCAGGCTCACCTGAGGTGCGGGGTCTAAGTATTAACCGGTATTCACCAGAGCTCCTAATGGTGGAGATGGATTGGGCTGCGTGTTAATACCAGGTCGCAGATCTCAGGATCACCCCACCAGGGAATGAGCAGACTGGGAACCAATAGCGGATCAACAGGTTAGGGATCAGACGAAAGCATAGTCGGTCACAAGCCAAGGGTCGGTCACAAATGGTAGCAGATCAATCGTGGTCAGGAACAAGCCAAAGGTCAGTAGCGGAGGTGTAGACAGCAGCAGGAACAGTAGCAGGATATTGGCTGGAAAGGCACAATAATCTGGCAAGGAGGAAGTCCAAGGACATGGCTTATATAGGAAGTTCATGGGAGGAGCAAGGAGTTCAAGGTTCAAGAGCAAACAAGGCACAAGGCAGGATTATCCAATAGATGAGGCAAAGTGTTGTCCAGCATCCTAGGTAGCTCAGTGAGTAGAGTTACTGCCTGACACAGTAGAAGTCCCAGGTTCAAGTCCAGGCCCTGACAGAGGCTGAATAAAAATGCATGCCACACTTTTCAGATATTTATTTGCAAACAATTTTGAAAACCATTCATCATTTTCCTTCCACTTCACAATTATGTGTCACTTTGTGTTGGTCTATCACATAAAATCCCAATAAAATACATTTACGTTTTTTGGTTGTAACATGACAAAATGTGTAAACTTTCAAGGAGTATGAATACTTTTTTAAGGCAAGGCACTGTCCCTGCTGCACGCATTGGTTTTGCACAGGGCAGCCTGGATCCTCCTCTTCTCAGGTCCCCCGCCGGCGCTCCTGGCCCCTCTCTCCTTTCGAATGGCCCCACAGCAAGCAGCTTGCTATGGGGGCACCCGAGTATGCACACTCCCCAACCACCCCCTTTCTCTTCTCATTGGCTGCAATTAACAGCAGCAGGAGCCAATGGCTCCTGCTACTGTCTCAGCAAATAAGGAGAGGGAGTTCCGGGATAGCCAAGACTCCAGTGTACATCACTGAATCGAGAGGGAGCATAGGTGAGTATTGGCAAGGCTGGGTGGGGGGTGCTGTACAGAGAAGGTGTCAGAGCCTGGGTTTGAACCTAGGCCTTCTGCGGTGAGAGGCAATGTTTCTTCTTGCTGAGCCACCTGGAATGCTGGAGACAGCTCGCTTGACAATTCTTTGGATGATCCTGCCTTGGCCCTGTTTGTCTTGAAGCTTGAACCCCTTGCTCCTCCCATGAACTTCCTGATAAAAGCCATGCCTCTGCATTTCCTCTTTGCCAGATTATTGTGCCTTCACCAGCTAATATCCCGCTTGTCTCTCCTGCTGCCGGCTATACCTTCGTTACTGACCTTTGGCTTGTTCCTGGACTACGATTTCGCCTCATCCTCATCTACTACCATTTGTGACCGACCCTTGGCTTATTGACTGACTCCGCTTCTGCTTGATCCTTTACTTGTTCGATCTGCTACTGGTTTCCCGCTTGCTAATTCCCTGGTGGGATGATCTTGAGATCTGCGACCTGGTATCAACACGCAGCCAAATCCATCTCCACCATTAGGAGCTGTGGTGAAAACTGGTTGGTGCTTAGACCTCCGCACCTCAGGTGAGCCTGCATCCTTTCCCAGGGTGACCTGCCTGTGTACCTATCCTGCTTGTTTCAGGTAAGCCTTAACACTGCTATAGCAACTGGTCTCTGAACCTGACCCAGACCGTGACAGAAGGTTTTTTACCTTCATGCATAGAATACATGAAGGTAAAAATCCTTGAGCCTTTACAACCACTTTAATGGTGATTCTAGTATAAGGAATAAACTGTTCAGTCTCAGGGAATGTAATAAGACACAGGGCCACTCCATGAAGTTGGAAGAGAAGTGGTTTAACCTTAAACTACGTGCTTATAGTGCTTGTGAGCTACTATGGTGAATTTCAGTTGTGCTAAATTCAATTAATTAAAACAAATGAATACACATTTGGTTCGCTGACACTCAACACCAACTCATAAATAGTGCTAATAACTATTTTAAAAAATAGTGTAGCGCTCCCGTGATTAATAATATTTACACATTAAATATAGAATAGAATCATTAAATATATATACATGTGATTAAAATATATCCTTAAGTGTGTAATGTATCAAAATAAAGCTCAGATACTAATTAAAATATATAAAAAATCATCAACAAGTGAAAAAAATAAATCAATAGTGAAAAAAATCAATCAATATAATAGGAAATTCATATAAAGCAATATAATAGGAAATTCACATAAATGTGTCCATAAATATATATAGAGTCCTCTTGGAATATTAGTTCAAAAGGACCTGCTTTGTTCTATATGAAATCCTTCTCAGATGATATAGTGTTATATTATTATTATATTTCCACCTGGTGTCTCTCCAATGCACTGAT
Organism: Staurois parvus; assembly: GCF_062004578.1. NCBI lineage: Eukaryota > Metazoa > Chordata > Amphibia > Anura > Ranidae > Staurois > Staurois parvus. The sequence continues at coordinate 2,713,594 of NW_028317871.1, read as the reverse complement.
CCCTGTATTGGTTATGGATGGATTCCTCCTCACCTTCAGGGGTCTAATTCCTCCTTGTGTCCCCTCCAGTACTCCACATAAGCGATATCAGAAAAGAAGAAAAAACATTGTGCCTTATCCTTTTAAGTATCTTATTTGTATAAGCTGTATAATACCACTCACATTAAAAAATAAATTGTGCCTTTTTGGTTAGGTATAAGCTTTTTGTGTGTACTCTGCACACTTCCTATACTCGCCGTGAATAGCCGACAAACACGGTGACATCAGAGCCCCTCCCCCTACGCTTTACACCACCGGATCACGTGGCTTCATCAGGGGGATATGATTGGATGCCACTACTTCCATTGACTTTATATAGAATCCTCGGGCGCCATTTTTTTGGAGTCTGCATGCGCGCGACCATATTCCTGGGGTCTGCTGAAGCTACACTAAATGTGTAGTTGTGAATGATGTATACGCTGCATTGTGTGACTGTACTTTGTCGGCTAAGGTGCTGTATACTTACCCACAAAGGCTGTAACCTTACTAGACTAAACCTAAATAAAACCACATAATAATCACGTTTCTCAGCACTTTAAACAGTACCACAACAAAGATGCTAGTTTACTGGAGTTTTGGGGTATAGAGAAACACATCCATCATTGGAGAGGAGACAACATTATTAGGGAAATCAGTAAAAAGGAGTCTAGGTGGATATATGAAATGGGTTCCCTAGCCCCTAATGGTTTAAATAAGGAATTTGATCTGTCTTGTTTTTTTCTATTCCAAAGGTTTTTATTAATTTTAAACATTATAAAATAGAGGCAATAAAACACGCCCACACAGGGGCTATCAATTGCACAGAAAAAAAATGCAAAATAAACAAAAGAAAGACAGTGCTCTAACGCCAACAGGGCAAAAGGTACGCCCACGCAGGGGCTATCAATGGCACATAAGGTACAAAACATTAATGCAACTGACTAGAACAACTAAAGGCAGCTGTCTAGTCACACCAAAAACAGAGAGAGAGAAAGGGAAAAAAAAGGGGGGGGCAAAGAGCAGGGGTCAAAGAGCGCCAGTATCGAACTCCATTACATCCCCAGACTAGCCAGGGGAAGTGTGGGAAAGGCATATTGCAACCACGGCTCCCATATTTTCAAACATTTACGTTGGGAGTCGTTGCGGATACTCGACATCTGTTCGTTGAGCATCATAATGGTCATACGATCCCGCACCCCCTGAAGAGGGACAAACAGACTCTTCCAGGCCTGAGCAATTGTTCTAGTGACCGATGAAAACAAATAGGAAGCCAACTTCTGCTGGTGAGCCAAGAGGCCCGGTATGGGGCAATGAAGCAAGGCATACCGAGCATCCCGGCGTATGGAGAGATGGAACAAGGTGAAAAGGAGGCCAAACACACGAGACCAAAAGCGAAACAGTCTCGGGCATGACCACCAGATATGCAAGACATCTCCACGATGGCCAGAACCCTGAAAACATTTATCACTACAGGCAGGGTTAGCCCGGGCCAACCGAGCCGGAACCCAATACCACCGAAACAATACCTTATAGGTTGCCTCCAGTGTGGTCGTATTAAATGAGCATTTAGCTATGAGTGACCAGGCCTTATTCCAGTCCTCCGGATCCACAGCTACTCCCAGGTCACGCTCCCACTGAACAACATATGGAAGAGAGGTATGCGACGAGCGTCTGTTCAGAGCTGCATAAAGAAGGGATATAAGGCCCACACGCTGTTGGCAAAGCTGTTCAAAGGCAGATTTCTGGTACGGGAAAGCAGCCAGTGTCGCAATTGAAGGTATTGAAAGAATTCCGCCGGGGGGGCATTCCACGATTCCCGAAGAGAGTTCCAAGTGGGAAAGGACCGAGAAATCAAAAAGTGTCGCACCTGCGAAAAACCATTAGTCACCCATCAAGAAAACGCCCCTGGGTGATCTAAACCCGGTGGGAAAAGAGGGTTGTTAATAATTGGGAGCAAAGGCAGAAAACGTGAGATCAGGCCACCAGAGTAACGTACCGAGTCCCAGACTTGTAAGCCATGAAGTAACAGTGGACTCAGTGCCTTAGGGCGCAGGGCAGGGGGAAGCCATAGAAGCGTCGACATTGCGATAGGGGCACAATTAGGTAGTTCCAACAGGACCCAGAGGGGGACGTCGGAAGAGGCATGCAACATAGACAGCGGGGCAATCTGGCTCGCCTGATAATACTTGGTTACATTGGGCACCCCAAGACCACCCGGAGTCTATGAGCAAAAAGCGTATTTCTGGATACTCTGGGGTGCTTATCGGCCCAAATAAAATGCATAAACTTCGCTTGAAGCAAACAAAGAAAATGAGGGGGAACCCGAACTGGGAGGGTGCGAAAATAATACAACAATTTCGGCAAGATGGTCATTTTCACCGAATGAACCCGTCCTAACCAAGACAGGTGCGGAAATTGCCAAGAATGCATAAGAGAGGATAGAGAGCTAAGCAATGGATAATAATTCGCAGCAAACAAGGAGTCATAAGTGGGGGTCAAGCAAATGCCTAAGTATTCAAGAGAAGAGGAAGCCCATTTGTAAGGGAAATGGGATTGTAGGCACGAAACCAAAGTAATATTGAGGGCTACAGTCTTATCTAAGTTGATACGGAGACCTGAAATCAAGGAAAAGCGCTCAAGAACCTGTTGCAAATTAGGAAGCATCGTCAAGGGGTTAGTAAGAGTCAGGAGGGCATCTTCCGCAAAAAGGTTTAACTTAAATTCCTGTCCCGCGAAGGGAACCCCTGATACATTGCAATCGGTCCGAAGCGCTAAAGCCAGCGGCTCAAGCGCCAGGACAAAGAGCGCTGGGGACAGGAGGCAACCCTGTCTCGTCCCTCGCCCGATAGGAAAAGGATCTGAAAAATACCCAGCGTATTTAACGGAGGCCGAAGGAGAAGAATACAAGGCCTGAATCCAAGAAAGAATAGAATCCCCAAAACCCCAACGAGACAGCACAAACCGCAGATATTCCCAGGACAGGGAATCAAAGGCTTTATATATGTCTAAAGACAGTAAGAATCCCGGGATTTTCCGCTGTTGCAGAAAATGTATAAGATGGACCACCTAACAAACGTTATCACCCGCCTGCCTCCCAGGGACGAACCCTACCTGGTCCCTGTGGACCAGGCTAAGCAAATATTTGATGCGAAAACTAAGGATCTTGCCCAGTTTCTTCAGGTCTTCATTAAGAAGAGAAATAGGCCGGAAGGCGTGAGGTTCCTGTACATCATCGGTCGTCTTAGGAATCATGGCAATATGCGCTCTAAGCGCGTCTGGGAGGGCAAGGAGCCCTGTCGTAGCTCATTAAAATAGTCAGCCAAAAAGGGCGCCAACAGGGCTGAAAATTTCTTATAATAAAAACCGGAAAAGCCGTCGGGACCTGGGGCCGTGGTGGGCCGTAAAGATTTGATAGCTTGGAGCACTTCCGGTACGGTGACACCGGCATTGAGGGCCACCTGCGCTGCCTCGGATAACCCAGGAAGTCGGAGATCCTGAAAGAATGCCTCTGCTTGAGCCACGGGGAAGGGATCTGGTTTAGCGTAGAGGCGCAAAAGGAAGTCTGAGAAACGGGAAACAATCTGCTGAGGATTAGAAGTACAGCCACCTGTAGGAAGTCGCAGTCGAAACGGTTTATGGGGTTTCCCCACAGAATTGAGCTTCCTGGCCAGCATCGGGCCCGGCTTATTAGCACAGGAATAAAATTTGTATTTGGTCCAATGCAAGAGGCAAGTAGGTCCAACTCTGCTGCCAGAGCGTCCCGAGCGCGTTTATGGGCAGCGGATAGGGATGACTTCCAACGCGCATCTGCAGAGGCCAGAAGAGAATGAAGCTCCAAAAGTCGGCGCTCCCGCTTCCGGCCCGCCGCCAGCTGTATAACATGACCCCGCACCGTGGCCTTATGCGCCTCCCATAGGGGCACAGCCGAAGAGACTGATCCCGAGTTTTCCATAAAGTATGTTCGTAAAAAAATTCTATTTGTTGGCAGGTAGTCTGAGTGGTCAATAAAGAGTCACTGATTCGCCAATGAAAAGGGCGCCGTTCTGACCCGAAAAGGGCCAGGAGGAGTACCAAGGGATCTTGGTCCGACCAGGGTGAAGAGGGAATAGTTATCCGCCGACCCAAGGGAAGCTGCTGAACATGCATCAATATATGGTCAATTCTACAAAAACTGTCATGAGGATTGCAATAGAATGTAAAGTCGCGCTCGGTTGGGTGAAGTTCCCTCCAGACGTCCGCCAGCCCCGCCGTCCGCAAGAGAGCGCATACGTTCCTCCAGCACTAAGTCGTGAGAATGGGCCACCCCCTGTGCATAGCGCCTATCCAATGTAGAATCCAAGGTAACATTTGAATCTCCCAAAACAAGAAGACCCTTGGAGTGTCGGGAAACAATAGTGCAAAGATACGAGAATAATTTATGCTGAAAACGATTAGGCGCATAGTAAGAGACAAAAGTAACCTCCTGGTCCCAAATGGTGCCTTGCAGAAGCAAATACCTACCCGTGGGGTCCGCTATATTCCTAGCACAGACAAAAGGGAGATTGCGTTTGAAAGCTATCAGTACACCCTGACACTTCTCAGGAGCCGAGGCTGTGTAAAAGGTGGGATAGTGAAGTGAAAGATAACACGGACTGAGAAAACCTGGTCTCTTGCAAACATACCACGTCAATTTGTTGCGATTTAAGGTGATGAAAAACTTTAGCCCGCTTCTGAGGCGAATTAAAGCCTTGAATATTTTGCGAATGTATTTTCAAAAGGGGCGAGACCATGGCGGCAGCAGCATAGCACGCTCAACAAAAAAAGCATAAAGCAGCCAACAATTTCCACTCCCACTGGCAATCGGAATGTGGCATCCCGGATCCCTGCATGAAACAAAAACAAAAAAACCAGGGAAGAAAAAAAAACAAGGAAAGAAAAAGAAAAAAAGACATAAGAAGTATATACAACAGTGCAATCGCGTCACGCCAATGGTGACATGCATCCTACACTCGAAGGATACCAATTAGGGGTGGCTCTACCACCGGACACATGGCTGCAAATGGAAACATCAAGAACATAAGCCCTCAGGGGGCAAAAGGGCAATGAGCATAGTAGCACGGGGAACCAAATAAGGATATCATGGGTCCCAGAAGCGAGAATCTCCGTGATGACCTCCCCACAGAATCCCGGAGAACCATGGGGCCAACCGCCTCCCACCCAACCGGGCCTACCAGGTCAACCTCCCACCCCGGGGCCCGAGGGAACCAGCACCCTATGCCATCAACGGGGACCCGAATAACATCACCCGGACCCCAAATAGGCTGCAACAGCAGAAAGTCATAATTCTCAAGTCCAGGAGGAGACCCCCTCCCCCCCAACCAGGGATGGGACCCAAGGGAGCAAGCTGGATTAGTCTCAACCTGGAATGCCAACAAACCGGGAAAGCCCAGGGGCCAAACTCACGGTCCCGCCAGAGAAGTCCATCGGTGAAACGACACGTGGGAGGTCCAAGATGCATCTTCAGCCCAGAGAAGAACAGGAAGGACTTGATCGCGATGGGGTCTGAGGAAGGGCCCGCTTCCTGTTGGACGACCGCTCCCAGATGTGGCCCGGAGGAAGCGGTCTCACCGGGGATTCAGATGAATGAGCTGGGCTCTGATCAGTAGCGAAAGGAGGTGTAAAGATTGAAAGAGAGAATGGGCCTCCTCCGGCGTAGCAACCGAGTGACTGCGGCCCTGGTAGTTGAAGGTGAGGCGGAATGGAAAGCCCCATGCGTATTTAATACTGCGTTTCACCAGGATCAAAGTGAAGGGCTTCAACTGGTGGCGCTTCTGAAGAGTGGTCTGGGAGAGGTCCATGAAGAGCTGGTAGCGATGCCCCTGGAAGCTGAGATCAGGGTTGTTTCTGGGCGCAAAGAGGATAGTTTCCTTAGTGCGGTAGAAAGTAAACTTGATGATAATGTCCCTCGGGGGCCCATCCGGCCGTCTAGGGCCCAATGCACGATGTATGCGGTCATATTCGAGCTGGTCAATGGGGATAGCAGGCGTCAGCTCCTGAAAAAGAGCAGTGGCGGTAGAAGTGAGATCTGCGACCATTTCCGGGATACCCCTTAGCCGCAAATTGCCACGGCGGGAGCGGTTTTCGAAATCCTCAAGCCGCAGCTTCGCGTCCGCCAATTCTTTCTTGAGGTCGCACAAATCCTTTTCGTGATTTTCAATGACCGTGGCCGCAGCGTCCATTCTATCCTCGAGATTGTTACTCCGGGTGCCCAACTCCTGAATTTCTCGCAAAAGACGGTCGGCCAGCTTGGAGGTAGCAGATGACAATTCCGCCTGCAGCATGGACTTAAAGCGGCACAGGAGCTCAGCATCCCACAAGGATGGAGCGGGAGACCACTGGGATATCCCTGCTTCCAGGTCCCCCATACCGCCAGGATCCACGGATAGCGGCAGCGGGGGACCCACAGTCATGGTTGGGGCTTCATTTACAGCCCCTGGCCCGCGGCCGGGATCCCGGAATCCTCTTCAGCCGCGACCTCCGCAGGTAGGCCGCAAAGTCCGGAGCAGCCCGCCAGGCGCTGGAGGCGCGGCCGGACGGCGTTTTCTTGCCCATAGGGGCTCACAGAGGATAAAGGGACAGCGAGCAATCAGCCGGAACCCCCTGAGGGTCGGAAATCGGCCGATGTGTCTGGCGGCCGAGGGAGAAGATCAGAAGGCAGCCATCCTGGCTGCTGCTCACGAGCGACCCCCCCCCCCCCCCCCCCCCGTCTTGTTTTTTAAGTAATTATTAGAGATTTTTTATTAGTGTTGGGATTAAATGATATATACAGTATTTTCTGACGTATAAGACTACTTTTTATACTTAAAAATATACCACAAAAATTGGGGGTCGTCTCATACGCGGGGTATAAAATGTGAACCTTGAGTTTGTTTGAGTCAAGCTGGCTGGATGTGTGGTAATACTGTACATACAGTATACCGTGCTGAGCCAAGCTGGCTCATAACAAGTGTCCCTATGACAGATTAATCTGTCAGCCTGCTGGATGTGCGGTATATACAGTATACTGCGCTGAGCCAAGCAGTTTCAAAACGTACCGGTACGTCTGTTAACCAATAATTAAATTATAACCGCGCTCCAAATTTAAAAAATGCTATGTGCTTATAATAAAGAATAAAAATATAAGATAATCACCCATATTAAATTAATAGATATGTGCAAAATAAAATCACTAATAAATCAGTGCACCTAGTGTTGATACATACAAAAAAATATATATATATATATATATATATATATATATATATGTGTGTGTGAAAATGCAAATAAATAATTATATATTAATAAGGAATAATCAATATTGAATAGTAATCAAAGTTCCAATTTCAAAAAATGCTGAAATGTTCCAACCAAATTAGACGACACTCTTCTTCCAATGAATGGTATACTTCAATCTTGCAGCTTTGCAATCAGCCTGTATGCTTGTGAGGGATAATCCCTCCTTTGATCCACTCCTTGCTACAATCACTGAATGCTCCTCGCCAATATCATGTAAAAAAGAGAAGAAATAGTGCCTTATCCCAGAGATATGTTGAGCCATTTATTTGCTTCCATAATGCACTCACATTTAGTAAAACAACAAAACGCTTTGCAATGTAAAAGAGCCGCTGTCTGCGGTGAAGATCGGACTAGAGGGTGTGTACCCCACGCTGTCAGTACTCGCCGTGTCAGATGTGCGGTGACGTCACTGCCCCTCCCCTAGCTGCGGCTACATACAGTATACACTGGGCCAATCACGGTGAGTGATGTATTCTACTAATGAATACAAAGCCTGCTCGGATTGGCTGAGTCAGAGAGGTGGGCTGATGATGTCACAACCTCAGCCAATCTGAGCAGGCTTCGTATTCATTAGTAGAATACATTTTTCGCCGTCATTGGCCCAGTGTATACTGTATCTAGCTGCCGCTACCGTACATACACGCATCCAGTGGGCTGATTACAGTAGGGACGTACTGGTACGTTTTGAAACAGCTTGGCTCAGTATACTGTATATACCACACATCCAGCGGGCTGACAGATTAATCTGTCATAGGGAAATTTGTTTTGAGCCAGCTTGGCTCAGCGTGGTATACTGTATGTACATTACTGCACATCCAGTGGGCTGTATATATACTGTATACAGCCGAAGCTGCCGTATTACCGCACATCCAGAGGTAACCATCTGATTTGGAATTTGATCCATATGATGACTGTCTTACAAATGTATCACAAGATGTCATTCATGAACTTATGATGTCAAAGGATGAACATGAGGATTTTGAAGGATTTTAAGTACCAGTAAGTCATAACCATTTCAATTAAAAAATATGATGTTTTTAAATGGTGTTGCCTCGGAAGGGGGGTAGTCTTATACGGCGAGTATAGCCCAAAACCTATGTTTTAACTGGAAAATTAGGGGGTCATCTTATACACCCAGTCGCCTTATACGCTGGAAAATACGGTATATTAGATTTATTTATAATATTTACTTTAGGCATTAGGAGGTTATGAATTTGGTGCATTTTTAAATTAATTTTTTATATACTTTGGCAATTTTGTAAAAAAAAAATATATAGCTCTTTGAGTCTTAATGAGTAGTGGTTACTATGATCCGTCCCTGGGAGACTCAAACATAAATGTAATAATTTTTTAATAGAAATAGTTGTTTAACATATTTTAAATAGTTTAATATTATATTGCAGCATGCGCGGCCAGGAACCCTGATCCTTCTGAGCTCCGTTCCCCTCCCGGCCCTAGAGACTCACCCACGGCGCATTGCTGCTCCACAGGTGTACCTGGGTGAGCCACATTAGTGTGGCACCCAGCTCTCCAGACCCAGCTTCATCATGGGGAAGATCGGGTGCTGGAAGCCCCCTTCCCCGCCACCACATGAGCCGCGGCCGTCACCACTGCAGCAGTTTCTCCATAGGCTGCAAACCCCAGCCTCAATTTCGTCCGCGATCCCGTGGCCGAGCTCCGGCGGACCCCCAGTGGCAGCCAGAGGTACTGCAGCAGCTGCCTCTGCATTGCGGTCAACCTCCTCACACTCAGTGTCCCCAGGTGATGGAATCCGAGCCCCTGACCCCTGTAGGGGGGGGTGGTAGTGCACTCTCCGCTGAGCCCTTCACCACCTGCTTCTGCCAATCCTCCTGTACCACCTAATAATAACACTCTCACAATATCTGCGCTGGAGGAAAAATTGCAGGCTTTTTTACGCAATATTACCACCACTATATCCGCTGAAGTGAGCAAGTTGGCTTTGGATCTTCGGGGAGAAATAGTGCAGATTGGGGAACGTGCGGATCAACTGGAGAATAAATTTGATGAATTGGTGCAGTACGTCCATGTCTTAGAAGAAGATAATGCGTAATTTGAAGCACACCATGTCCCAACTTCAGCTCCAACAAGAGGACTTGGAAAACAGGGAACGCCGGCAAAACGTCCGCATTTGTGGTATGTCTGAATCTATTGCCAATTCCCAACTCCGCCGACATCTCTTGTCCTTCACCGCAACTGCCCCCTTGGTCCCAGAAGCCTATTGGCGCATGGACAGGGCCCACCAATCATTCGGTCCCAGACCTGCTGACTGCACCAGACCACGTGATGTCATCGTCCGCTTTCACTTTTTTGAGAGAAAGGAAGCCTTGTTAGCTTCTGTACGCAACATTCCATCCTTGGAATTTAAAGGGGACAGGCTCCAGCTCTTCTGTGATCTCTCTCCGATTACCCTGGCTAAACGGTGAGCACTGAAGCCACTCACCACACATCTCCAGCACCACCGTGTCCCCTATCGCTGGGGTTTTCCCTTCAGGTTGGTCGTTTCCAAAGATAATTCCCAAGTTACTCTACGCGATCTTTTTGAAGCGGACTCCTTCCTGAAGCAATTGGGACTACCTCCTCTGCAGGAAGACAATTCCTCATTACCGCCTTCTCCATCTCGTCCTTCCGCTACCCCCCAACAAGATTTGGACACCAGTTCGTAGGGGCCGGAAGCGTCCTTCACGTACTCGTTCCAGTGACGTGCCTGCTTGATGCTTCTCTGCGGTGTTCTTCTGTGGGCACTTCGAGGTTGTATTCTTACCCCTCCCCCTTCCTTTTCCTTTTTTCCTATGCTGGGTCCCCCATATGTTATATATTTCTGGCCGGATTTGCCAACTGATGTTCCAGTTGTCCTGTTGCCCCCGATCCCGTCCAGACAATTGTCTGGACGACTTGGGTATTGATGTTTCTCCCAAGTCCATATCCTTACGGATATCTATGTTCTTTATTGCAATGATTTTGGTTTGTCTGTTATTAGTTTTCTGTTTTTGTCTCATCGATTGGTATCTCCTTTTATCTTTTCAGCTGGTACATGTGTCATACTCATTGTTATTTTGTGATGGCTTTACGACTTCTGTCATATAATGTCAAAGGTCTTAACTCTGTTCAGAAGCGGTGGATGGCTTTGAAGGAATTCTAATTCTCAGGAGCAGATATTATTTTTGTCCAGGAGACTCATTTTAAGTCAGCAGGCTCCTTTCGTTTTGCCACAAGGTTTTTTTTCTCAATCCTATTCGGCCTTTGACCCATCTGGTAGGGCTGGAGTGGCAATACTGATCCGGACACATTGCTCCCTTCAGGTCGTCTCCTCCAAGGTCGATCATCATGGTCGCTTCATTCTCTTAGAGACACTCCACTGCTTGGTGACACTCCCCTTATTTTGCTGAATCTCTATGCTCCAAATTCAGTTCAGTTACAATTCCTTACACAAACTCTTGCCAAATTAGGCTCCTTTTCCGCTCCACACATGATTATAGGGGGTGACTTTAATTTAATCCTTTCCCCGCATAAGGATAGAAAGGTCCTCTTCGAGTCTACTCCTTCGAAGCGGCAATGCTCCTCCTCAAAATCTTTTCGTAAATTGATCAGGGAGCATCGTCTCTTTGATGCCTGGCGGATTCGACATCCTACCTACAAACAGTTCACCTTCTATTCCACACCTCACCGCTGCTACTCCCGCTTAGATCATTTTTTCATTGCAGCTCCTCTTCTTCCGCTCCTAGTTTCTTCTGACATCAATCCTATTACATGGTCTGACCACGCCTCCCTGATCTTAAATGTATTATTCCCCAATGTTATGCCAAAATCAGGCCATTGGCGTCTCGATTCCTTTTTAACTACAGAACATCTCTGTGCTGAGCTCTCACAGGGACTTGATATGTACTTTCAACACAATGTAGGCTCTGTACCATCTACCTCGACCGTATGGAAAGCCCACAAGGCGATTTCGAGGCCTTTATATCTCCATGGGTTCTCGCCTGAAGAAATCCTCGGAGCATGCCAGGATTACCCTAGTTAGCCAGTTAACCCTAGCTGAATGTAGACTTCTCGCAAAGCCGTTTATTCCTAAGCTGTATAAAGTGACCTCCCTACGTGACCAAATCAAAACCCTTGATGCTTGTAAGTCCACAAAATCTCTCCTCTGGGTCAGGCAGAAATTCTACGAATTCTCTAACAAACCCCACCGTATGCTTGTAAATAGACTTAAAGCACAGTCCCCTTCTACATTGCTGGACCATCTTGTCCAGCCGAATGGGAGCCCTACTTACGATCTTTGTGTGATGGTCTCCCTTTTTGGCTCATATTATGAGTCTCTTTACAACTGTTTGGCCTCAGACCTCCACCCTCCTCTTACAGAAACTTCTTTTGATAGGTTTTTCAATCCCCTTCTATTACCAAAGCTATCGTATTTTGACATTATGGCCCTCAACGCTGACATTACACCTGAAGAACTATTTGATACAGTCAAACATCTCCCCTCACGCAAAGCCCTGGGACCAGACAGACTTCCCTACTCCTATTACAAGACCTTGATTGGTATCCTAGCTCCCAATCTTCTTTCTCTTTATCACAATTTTTTCAGAGGTATTGTTCCCGAAGCCGATTTTTTTTTTTTTCTTTTTTTTTTTTTTCCCAAGCGTATATCTCTGTGATTCCCAAACCTGGCAAGGACCATTCCATCTTAGATAACTACCGTCCTATTGCTCTATTGAACTCTGATTACAAGATTTTTACTAAGATCCTCGCCAATCAGTTATCTAGGCTCATCTCCAAGCTCATACACAGAGACCAGGTTGGCTTTGTTCCTGCCAGACATGCAGCGGATAATACCAGAAGATCTATTGATCTGGTTGACTTGGTTAACCGGTCCTCCATCCCCACTATTTTATTGAGCTTAGATGCCCAAAATGCTTTTGACCGCCTCAGCTGGCCTTATATATTTATGGTCTTGTAGAAGTTTGGCTTCCGTGGCCCTTTCGTGGCAGCTTTAAAAGCTCTTTACTCTCACCCTTCCTCATAGGTCAGACTAGCCTCCTTTCTTTCACCTCCTTTCCAGATGTCGAATGGTACGCAGCAGGGATGCCCACTCTCTCCCCTATTATTTATCCTCTGTTTGGACCCATTGGCTATTGCAATCTGGGCCCATTCTGACATAAAAGGGGTATTGTCTCATGGCCGTGAATACAAACTATCTCTATTTGCGGATGATATTTTCCTCGCTCTCTCGAAACCCCAAATCTCCCTCCCAGCATTTCATAAACTTTTACAACAATTCAGGACTCTTTCGGGTTACAAGGTTAACACATCCAAGACTGAAGCGCTCCCACTCCACATTCCACCAGTTGTCCTCTCATCCCTCCAAGACTCTTTTCCATATCGATGGTGCACCCATTCTTTAAAATATTTGGGTATTATTCTTACCTCTTCCTACAGTTCTATTTATGATGTCAATTTCCCCCCACTATTCATAGCTATTTCCCGTTCCCTAAAGTTTTGAAAGTTTTGGGATACTCTACCCTTATCATTCTTGGGACGTATCAATGTCATAAAGATGACTGTACTACCCAAGCTTTTATATTTCTTTGCGACTCTACCTGTTACTGTTCCCATGTCCAAACTACATTCCCTCCAGAAATCCCTTCTACACTTTATCTGGCATAATAAGCGGCATAGAATTGCTCACAGTGTGCTACTGTCTTTGCGCTCTAGAGGAGGCCTAGGGGCACCAGATATCATTATTATTATTATTATTATTATACAGTATTTATAAAGCGCCAATAGTTCGCTCAGCGCTGTACATTACAGAGGGGGACAGAACATGTGACAGAACAATACCAATACAATGCAAAACATGAGGGGATTGAGGGCCCTGCTCTTTGGAGCTTACAATCTAGGAGGGAGGGGATGGTGGCACAGGAGGAGATAGCTGTGGGGGATGGAGTGGTAGGAAGAGTGGAGGAGGTCGGCAAGTTAGCAGGGGGTGGGGTAGGCTTCCCTGAAGAGATGGGTTTTCAGGGTGTGCCTAAAGGAGAGGAGGGATAATCTGATGGGTTGGGGCAGGGAGTTCCAGAGGATGGGTGACACCCTGGAGAAGTCCTGGAGGCGGGCATGGGAGGAGGAGACCAGGGAACTAGAGAGAAGGAGGTCTTGTGAGGAGCGGAGTGTGCGTGCTGGGCGGTACTTGGATATTAGGTCAGTGATGTAGTTCGTGATCATGTATATCATGACCTATTATGCTACTCACCTCAGTTTCATTCCGTCATGGTCCACCCAGTTTCCTCCAAATTTGTGGACTGAGATTGAGTCCTTACAGTTGACTCCGACTCATCCTTGCTCTCTCCTCTGGTCATCCTCGGCGATTGACCCTGTCCCTTTCCGTCGTCTCTTCCTTGGCCCCATGCAATTTTCCATGCATATTTGGCAGAAATGTAAGACCAGGTTTGCACTGACCTCAAACTGCTCTCCACTGACTAATATTCTCTTTAATCCCAATCTTCCAGACAGTTTAGCTGTGTCCCCGTTGCTCCCTTGGGTCAAGGCCAGGCTTTTCCAATTGCGCCATCTAGTACACCGTAGTACTCGGAAGTTGCAACCGTTCTCATACCTCCAGAAAAAGGATCTGCTCTCCCAACATTTTTATATATATCTTCAGCTACGCCATTTTTCTTTTTCTCCACCATGTCCCCCACTTTGACTTTTGGGAAACCTTCTCCCTTTTGAGCATCTATGTATACAGGGCCCACATCAAAGGGGTATAATTTCCAAAACAAACTCTTAATGGACGCTACCCCCCTCTCTAACGGCACTCACCATTACATGCGCAAGTGGTCCCAGTTTCTACAATGTGACATCGATCTAACACAGTGGAAGAAAATTTGGGAAAACTCATCTAAATTCTGTCTGTGCGGTTTTTAAAGAAAATACATACACAATTTTGATGTTGTGGTACAAAACCCCTGAGGTTATTCATGCTTTTAACCAGAGTGCTTCTTCTGCCTGCTGGCGTTGTGGGAAAGACTTTGGCTCCCTCTTTCACATTTTTTTGGACTTGTAGATCCATTGTCCCTTTTTGGGAAGAGGTTTTGTCTTTTTTACAATTGTTATTGCATGCCTCTCTCCCCTTTTGAGCCCCTATACTTTTTATTGGGCTTGCCATTCCCAGGTCTTCCCAAGGTGTCCAGGAAACTCTCCACACATATTTTGACTGCGGCCAGAAGAATCATTCCTGTGTGTTGGTTATCCGCTATACCACCCTCGATGTCCACTTTGTTTAACATTATTGCTGATGTACGACAGATGGAATACCTGACTGCTATACACTCCGGCTCGACAGCTGTGTTCGAGGCAGTGTGGCACCCATTGGATTATTTTTCCCCTTTCCACCTTTCTCCAACTGTGCTGTTCTGATAGCCTCCCCACTGTAGCTATGTGACGTTGTCATGTTTGTAACCATGCAGATTTTACCATTGATGTGCTCCTTCTTTTTATTTTGTTCTCTTTCAACGTGGTGTGTGTGTGTGTGTGTGTGTGTGTGTATATATATATATATATATTAGTGTGAGGAACAGAAGTATTTGAACACCCTGCAATTTTGCAAGTTCTCCCACTTAGAAATCATGGAGGGGTCTGAACTTCACATTGTAGGTGCATTCCCACTCTGAGAGACAGAATTTTAAAAAAAATTCAGGAAATCACATTGTATGATTTTTAAAGAATTTATTTGTCTTGCACTGCTGAACATAAGTATTTGAACACCTGAGAAAATCAGTGTTAATATTTGGTACAGAAGCCTTTGTTTGCAATTAGAGGTCAAACGTTTCCTGTAGTTCTTGACCAGGTTTGCACACACTGCAACAGGGATTTTGTCCCACTCCTCCACACAGATCTCCTCTAGATCTGTCAGGTTTCGGGGCTGTCGCTGAGCAACACAGAGTTTCAGCTCCCTCCAAAGATGTTCTATTGGATTTAGGTCTGGAGACTGGCTAGGCCACTCCAGAACCTTGATATGCTTCTTACGGAGCCACTCCTTGGTTATCCTGGCTGTGTGCTCCGGGTCGTCATGTTGGAAGACCCAGCCACGACCCATCTTCAATGCTCTGACTGAGGGAAGGAGGTTGTTGCTCAAAATCTCACAATAAATGGCCCCATTCACCCTCTCCTTAATACAGTGCAGTCGTCCTGTCCCCTTTGCAGAAAAGCACCCCCAAAGCATGATGTTACCACCCCCATGCTTCACAGTAGGGATGGTGTTCTTAGGATGCAACTCATCCTTTTTCCTCCAAACACGACGAGTGAAGTTTAGACCAAAAAGTTCTACTTTGGTCTCATCTGACCACATGACTTTCTCCAATGCCTCCTCTGGATCATCCAGATGGTCATTGGCAAACTTCAGACGGGCCTGGACATGTGATGACTTGAGCAGGGGAACCTTCCGTGCAATGCATGATTTGAAACCATGACGGCGTAGTGTTCTACCGACAGTGACCTTTGAAACTGTTGTCCCAGTTCTCTTCATGTCATTGACCAGCTCCTCCCTTGTAGTTCTGGGCTGATTCCTCACCTTTCTTATCAGTGATACCCCACGAGGTGAGATCTTGCATGGAGCCCCAGTCCGAGGGAGACTGACAGTCGTCTTTAGCCTCTTCCATTTTCTAACAATTGCTCCAACAATTGATCTATTTTCACCAAGCTGCTTGGCAATTGCCCCACAGCCCTTTCCAGCCTTGTGGAGGTCCACAATTTTTGTTTCTGGTGTCTTTTGACAGCTCTTTGGTCTTGCCCATGGTAGTAGTTGGTGTCTGACTGTGGGGTGGACAGGTGTCTTTAAAGAGCTCAGACAGGTGCTACTAAGTTAGATTAATGAGTGGAGTAGAGGTGGACTTTTTAAGGCACAGTAACAGGTCTTTGAGAGCCAGAATTCTTGCTGTTTCTTAGGTGTTCAAATACTTATGTTCAGCAGTCCAAGACAAATACATTCTTTAAAAATCATACAACGTGATTTCCTGAATTTTTTTTGCAGGGTGTTCAAATACTTCTGTTCCTCACTGTGTGTATGTATGTATAATTTTATATATATGTGTGTGTGTGTGTGTGTGTGTGTGTGTGTGTGTGTGTGTGTGTGTAAATCAATAAAAATTGTTAATACAAAAAATATTATATTGCATCCATCAGAGATATATATATTTAATAAGGTTGAGATGATAGTGTAGAGTATCATTTATTTTTATATACAGGTGAAACTCGAAAAATTAGAATATCGTGCAAAAGACTTCAACCGGAGAGCCTAAGGCCTCCAGCCTCCCCCTCTCAAGAACTAGACCAGGGTTGGGTAAGGGTGAAGAATGACCCCCTGTAACAGCAGGTCTAGCCTGAGAGGAAGAGGAACCAGATCCTGAAAACTGAGCTATGCCAGTAAGGGAAACCATGGTCGGCTTGGCCAGTACAGAATTACGGCCACTACCTCCACTGCTTCTGTTCTGAGCTTTCCTAAGAAACCTGAAAATGACAGGGAAATTCCTAAGCTGTGAGAAATCACCAATAAAAATGGGTATACGAGCGCTAGGTAGTGCAGGGAAAAAAGCAGCTGACATAAAGGAAAAACCTCTTAACCTTCATAGAATCTAATAAATATATGCAGCGCTGAAAACCTATTGAATAAACAGATATATTATGCGCTGTGGAGCTCTAAAGCTATATTACAGTGCGATGAACATCTGAGGACGTTTCCTGTGCAGGTAGTGACTTTGATAATAACAAGCACATAAGTCCCAAATTTTATATTGAGGTGAAAATGAGTGTCAATTGCACTAACCAGGTAGCGCAATGTTATGCGCTTTTGAGTACAGGTGAAACTCAAAAAATTTGAATATCCTGCAAAAGTTCATTTATTTCAGTAATGCAACTTAAAAGGTGAAACTAATATATGAGACATTACATGCAAAGCAAGATAGTTCAAGCTGTGATTTGTCATAATTGTGATGATTATGGCTTACAGCTTATGAAAACCCCAAATCCACAATCTCAGAAAAATAGAATATTGTGAAAAGGTGCAATATTCTAGGCTCAGTGTCCCACTCTAATCAGCTAATTAAGCCATAACACCTGCAAAGGGTTCCTGAGCCTTTAAATGGTCTCTCGGTCTGGTTCAGTAGGAATCACAATCATGGGAAAGACTGCTGACCTGACAGTTGTGCAGAAAACCATCAATGACACCCTCCAAAAGAGGGAAAGCCTCAAAAGGTAATTGCAAAAGAAGTTGGATGTTCCCGAAGTGATGTATCAAAGCACATTAGTAGAAAGTTGTGTGGAAGAAAAGGTGCACAAGCAGCAGAGATGACCGCAGCCTGGAGAGGATTGTCAGGAAAAGGCCATTCAAAAGTGTTGGTGACTTTCACAAGGAGTGGACTGAGGCTGGAGTCAGTGCATCAAGAGCCACCACACACAGACGGATCCTGGACATGGGCTTCAAATGTCGTATTCCTCTTGTCAAACCGCTCCTGAACAACAAACAACGTCAGAAGCGTCTTACCTGGGCTAAAGAAAAACAGACCTGGTCTGTTGCTCAGTGGTCCAAAGTCCTCTTTTCTGATGAGAGTAACTTTTGCATCTCATTTGGAAACCAAAGACCCAGAGTATGGAGGAAGAATGGAGAGGCACACACACAGCAAGATGCTTGAAGTCCAGTGTGAAGTTTCCACAGTCTTTGTTGATTTGGGGAGCCATGTCATCTGCTGGTGTTGGTCCACTGTGCTTCATTAAGTCCAGGGTCAACGCAGCCATCTACCAAGAGATTTTGGAGCACTTCATGCTTCCTTCCGCAGACCAGCTTTAAGGTGACGCTGCCCACACTGCCAAAAGCACCAAAACCTGGTTCAATGACCATGGGATTACTGTGCTTGATTGGCCAGCAAACTCTCCTGACCTGAACCCCATAAAGAATCTATGGGGCATTGTCAAGAGAAAGATGAGACATGAGACCTAACAATGCAGAAGAGCTGAAGGCCGCTATTGAAGCAGCCTGGTCTTCCATAACACCTCAGCAGTGCCACAGGCTGATGGCTTCCATGCCACACTGCATTGAGGCAGTAATTGCTGCAAAAGGGGCCCAAACCAAGTACTGAGTACATTTGCATGCTTATACTTTTCATAGGTCCGATATTATTCTATGTACAATCCTTGTTTTATTGATTGCATGTAATATTCTAATTTTCTGAGATTGTGGCTTTGGGGTTTTCATGAGCTGTAAGCCATAATCATCACAAATATTACAAATCACGGCTTGAACTATCTCGCTTTGCATGTAATGAGTCTATCTCATATATATTAGTTTCACCTTTTAAGTTGCATTACTGAAATAAATGAACTTTTGCACGATATTCATATTTTTCGAGTTTCACCTGTATATTGTACAGTTGCAAGACAAAGTATGTGAACCCCTTGGGATTACGTGGAGTTTTGCATGAATTGGGCATAAAATGTGCTCTGAACTTCATCTAAGTCACAACAATAGAAGAACACTGTCTGCTGAACATAATACTACACAAACATTAGATGTTGCCATGGTTTAATTGCACATAACATGTAAACATTCACAGTGCAGGGAGGAAAAAGTATGTGAGGCCCTAGCTTAATGAATTTTCCGAGAGCTAATTGGAGCCAGGAGTGAGCCAACCTTGACCCCAATCAGTGTGATGATATTGGATGTGTTGCTGACAGCTGTCCTGCCCTTAAAAAACACACATCTGTTTTGGGTTTACTGGTTTCAAGAAGCACTGTCTGATGTGAACCATGCCTCGCAGAAAAGAGCTCTCAGAAGACCTACGATCAAGAATTGTTGACTTGCATGAAGCTGGAAAGGGTTACAAAAGTATCTCCAAAAGCCTTGATGTTCATGTGTCCACGGTAAGACTGACTGTCTACAAATGTAGAAAGTTTAGCACTGTTGCTGAGGAATTAGACCCCTGGAGGTGAGAAGGAGGAATCCATCCATAACCAATACAGGGATCAGTGCATTGGAGAGACACCAGGTAGAAATATAAGAATATTACAACGCTATATCATCTAAGAAGGATTTCTGGCGCAGGAGCATTTCATCTGTTCATATAGAACAAAAAGCTATTTTAGGCTAAATATCAATTAGGCTAAAAAGGAGGTGAGCGCATAGAGCAGTGGTTCTCAACCTGTGGGTCGCGACCCCTTTGGGGGTCGAATGACCCTTTCACAGGGGTCGCCTAAGACCATCGGGAAAACACATATTTCCGATGTGTAAAGAGCAGCTACTGTGTAGAAAGCAGCTACTGTGTAGAAAGCAGCTACTGTGTTGAAAGCAGCTACTGTGTTGAAAGCAGCAGTATTGGAGGTAAAACGACACTTCATGAATTATAATTACTGGGTAAATAATTTTATGGTTGGGGGTCACCACAACATGAGGAACTGTATTAAAGGGTCACGGCATTAGGAAGGTTGAGAACCACTGGCATAGAGTATTACTGATCCATTCATTGAAGCAGGTCCTTTTGAATTAATATTCAAAGAGGACTCTTTATATATATTTATGGACACATTTTGTATGTGAATTTCCTATTATATTGTTTTATATGAATTTCCCATTATATTGATTTTTTTTTTTTTTCACTATTTTATTTTTTCACTTTTTCATGATTTTTTTTTTTATATATTTTAATTAGTATCTTAAGGATATTGTGACGGAGGGTAGGCAGGGCAGAACACACAGAGTAGATGGCAAACGCACAAAGCTTTATTGAGACAGATGACAGTCACTCAATAGAGGGCATTGCAGGGAGGGTGAATTTGCCAGTAAAGGGTAGCAAGGAGGGGCCAACCCACTCATAGTCCAACACCGAGAGCCAAGGGAGAGTCTCTGTAGCAATTGTAAACCGACGGGGGGGGTGGGGGATCAGTACAGGAACAGTTCAAGTAAAACAGGGAGAGAGCATATACTCACGGATCTGACAGGGTGTCTGGTCTCCCAGGGGTAGAAAGTGGAACACAGGTACCTGTTGGGGTCCTAATCATGCGGGTAGTCTCCCCTTTTGGGCTGAGTTCTCAGGCAGCTGGCAGGCAATCTCTCCCCTGTGCTGGGGGTCTCTGGCAGCTAGCAGGCAATCCGTCCCCTGGACTGGGGTCCTGGACAGCTAGCAGGCAATCTCCCCCTGCTCTGGGGGTCTTAAAAAGGCTTGGGTGCAGTTCCCCCTTTGGCTGGGGGGTCTGCAGAGTCCTGCCACGAAGGTCCCGCCGCAGCTGGGGCTCCTTCGGGGGCTGCGCAATGGTGAAGGTGACCAGGGTGCCCGGCATCAGCTTCTTAAGCTGATGTAGGTTGCTCCCTGGTTATCTAGGTAACCGGGGCGGGCCAGAGGCTCGCCCCCTGGACAGGACAGGGGCCGCACCTCTCGTGAGCGCAGCCTTTGTCCAGGGACATCCGCAAGCGCGGGAACTTCCCATGCCCGCGCTGCAGATGACAGGGCTGAGGTGGCGTCAGCGAGATGCCGTAGCCCGGAACATCCCTGCGGGAGGTTCGCACCTCTCCGTGGCAGGGAAGATAGTGGCAGGGGTGGTGAAAGCCACACCTCTCATCCCACTGTGGCAGGATGAGAGGTGGAGGGGGGTCACTGGACCACAGGGATGAATCGGACTGGAGACAGGGGACACAGTGAGGGGCCAGGATGACACTGGACCCCCCCCAGGGACATCAGAGGGACTGGATAGAGGATTATTTGGGGGGCAATTGGAGGACATGCAGCAAGCTTGCCGGGAGGGGCAAAGCCACAATAACTGTATGTCCATTTGGCAGAGTGACACAGAGGGCATACAGGGAATTAATAAGGGGATTAAATGGAATCAATAATTGGCAGGGGCCCCTATACTGTGACAGATATATTTTAATTTTAATCATATTTTAGTATACATGGGTAATGTGTAAATATTATTAACTACATGCTGCCCAGCCACTGTACATATACTGCGGCAGGGCGGCACTCGCAGGCAAAACCACGTTTTAAAACGTGTGTTTTGTAAACAAATAGGGGGCGCGTGCGAGGCGCGCCGCCGCCCTATCTGTCCCACGGATCACCGCCGCAGATGTCAGTCGCCGGGTCACAGCCGCTCCTTAGCGGCTATGTCCCGGCGATCGGCAGCAAACAGTGACAGAGAGCACAGCTGCAGTAGCTGTGCTGTCTGTCACTTCCCTGTCAGCTCGAGGATGAGCTGATCGAGAAAGAACAGTTTCTCTTTCTCGATCAGCCTTGTCCTGTGCAGCACACACCCCCGCCCCCTAGTAAAACTTTCCCCTCACTCCTATAACCCTTCCCTGCAAAATAAAGTTAACCCCTTCCTCCCCATTGCCATTAGTACAGTGTCAGTTTTTTTTTTTTTTGCACTGATCACTGTATTAGTATTTTTGGGGATGTCAGTGACCCCAAGTCAGTACCCTCCAATGTCAGAATGTCCGCCGCAGTCCCGCCATAAGTCGCTGGTCGCTGCCATAAGTCCCTGATCACCGCCATAATTCACTGATTGCCACCATTATTAGTATAAAAAAAAAAACTAAAAATCCCAGTATCTTTCCTACTATTTGTAAACACTATAACTTTCACGTAAACCAATTAATTTACACGTATTGTTTTTTTTTTTTAGCAAAGACATGTCGCAGAATGCATTTTGGCAGAAATTTATGACTAAATTTGATTTTTGCATTTTTTTTTACTGGACGTGTTTTATAGCAAAAAGTCCAAAATATTGTTTTTTTTCCTCAAAATTGTCAGCCTTTTTTTTTATAGCGCAAAAAATAAAAACCGCACAGGCGATCAAATACCACCAAAAGAAAGCTCAATTTGTGGGGAAAAAAAGAATGTAAATTTCATTTATGTACCATATTGCATGACCGCGCAGTTGTCCGTTAAACTAACACAGCGCTCTATAGCAGAAAAATGGCGTAAATTGCAGTATTTATACCATAGTTTGTAGACACTATAACTTCCCCACAAAGCAATCAATATACACTTATTGGGATTTTTTTTTACCAAAAACATGTAGCAGAATACATTTTAGCCTAAATTTATAACCAACTTTGAGTTTACTATATATTTTTTATAGCTGAAAGTAAAAAATATTGTTCTTCTTCAACATTTTTGGCCTTTTTTTGTTTATAGCGTGAAAAAAAAAAAGCGCACAGGTGATCAAATTACACCGAAAGAAAACTCTATTTGTGTGAAAAAAAGGACGTAAATTTCGTTTGGGTGCAGCATTGCATGACTGCGCAATTATCAGTTAAATTAGTGCAGTGCCGAGTAGCAAAAAGAGGCCTGGTCATTAAGGGGGGTAAATCCTCTGGAGCTCAAGTGGTTAATCACGGGAGCACTACACTATTTTTTTTAAATGTAACCTTAAACTACTGAATGTATAGAAATCAGCAAGCGCTTATAATAGTGAAAAGCAGCTGTACACTAAAAGGAAACCACAAACCTTCAAAATAAATATATAAAACAGTTGTGCAGCATTGAGGTATTAAATATACATAAATACCAATATAACTGTCAAGGTCCTACCTTTTGCCAGAGGTTGTGCTGCTCCATGTGCTGGCATCCATCTTGGGTTTCTGCAAAGAGCATGGTGGGAGTCTTTTATGCCTTCAGGCCTCTGAGGTCCATCCCCCAGAGGGGTGTGGTTGATTACATATAAATCTGTTGTTCGCACATGCCCTTTGCATTCGTGTCTTGTGTGTTAGTGTTGCAACAGCTCTGTGTATACTCTCGTGACTCTCCTGGAATGTGACTCGGCTTGTGACTAGACCATTCTCTGCGTTTTCCTTTGATCTGACCTCCCGTTGCTGAACCCGGCCTGTGACCTGTGATTCTTGTCTACTGTTCTGTACCGTTTGTCCCGTTGTTGTCGACCCGGCCTGCCCGACTACGCTATTGTCTAATCTGATTCTTACCAACTACACGCCATTGGCAGCGGCCATTACCGCAGCTGGGGTGTCTCGGGGGCCGTGACTAGAGATGAGCGAATTATTCAAAAATTCGATTCGGCTGATTCGCCGAATTTGCGGGAGAAATTTGATTAGATGCGAATTTAACAAATTAAAAGGGTTTCTAGGCTTCAGAGAGCCTTTATATTAGTGCAGAACACTGTACCTTTAATTTAAATGCCCTTGAAGTCTGCTGGGGAAGAGAAATAATACTGTCAGTCAGTATGACATGCAGATGAGTGCCGTCGATCTTAGAATCACCGCACAGTTCACTCATTTGGGCAGTCACGGGGCACGACGAAGAAGAAGAAGAAGAATGAAAAGAAGAAGAAGAAGAATGAAAAGAACAATGAGAAGAATGAAAAGAAGAAGAAGAATGAGAAGAAGAATGAAAAGAAGAAGAAGAATGAGAAGAAGAATGAAAAGAAGAATGAGAAGAAGAATGAGAAGAAGAATGAGAAGAAGAATGAAAAGAAGAAGAAGAAGAATGAAAAGAAGAAGAAGAAGAATGAAAAGAAGAAGAAGAATGAAAAGAAGAAGAAGAATGAAAAGAAGAATGAAAAGAAGAATGAACTATATTACTATATCAGTCTCTAATGGATGCTGGAGAGTTAAACACCCTAACACCTGCTGTGCCCATTATGAGGGGTTCCCACCATCCCTGTGCTGAGGTTCTGGGTATGCACACCTGCTGTGCCCATTATGAGGGGTTCCCACCATCCCTGTGCTGAGGTTCCAGGTCTGCACACCTGCTGCGCCCATTATGAGAAGTTCCCACCATCCCTGTGCTGAGTTCCTGGGTCTGTACACCTGCTCTGCCCATTAGGAGGAGTTCCCACCATCCCTGTGCTAAATTCCTGGGTCTGTACACCTGCTGTTCCCATTATGAGGGGTTCCCACCATCCCTGTGCTGAGGTTCCAGGTCTGCACACCTGCTGCGCCCATTATGAGAAGTTCCCACCATCCCTGTGCTGAGTTCCTGGGTCTGTACACCTGCTCTGCCCATTAGGAGGAGTTCCCACCATCCCTGTGCTAAATTCCTGGGTCTGTACACCTGCTGTGCCCATTATGAGGGGTTCCCACCATCCCTGTGCTTAGGTCCCAGGTCTGCACACCTGCTGCGCCCATTACTAGGGGTTCCCACCATCCCTGTGCTGAGGTTCTGGGTATGCACACCTGCTGTGCCCATTATGAGGGGTTCCCACCATCCCTGTGCTGAGGTTCCGGGTATGCACACCTGCTGTGCCCATTATGAGGGGTTCCCACCATCCCTGTGCTGAGGTTCCAGGTCTGCACACCTGCTGCGCCCATTATGAGAAGTTCCCACCATCCCTGTGCTGAGCTCCTGGGTCTGTACACCTGCTCTGCCCATTAGGAGTTCCCACCATCCCTGTGCTAAATTCCAGGGTCTGTACACCTGCTGTTCCCATTATGAGGGGTTTCTACCATCCCTGTGCTGAGGTCCCAGGTCTGCACACCTGCTGCGCCCATTACTAGGGGTTCCCACCATCCCTGTGCTGAGGTTCTGGGTATGCACACCTGCTGTGCCCATTATGAGGGGTTCCTACCATCCATGTGCTGAGATTCCGGGTCTGCCCACCTGCTTTACCCATTATTAGGGGTTCCCACTGTCCCTGTGTTGAATTCCTGGGTCTGTATGTACACCTGCTGTGTCCATTGTGAGGGATTCCCACCATTCCTGCACTGAGTACCTGAGTCTGTACACCTGCCAAAAGAAAGTTTCAGGATTTTGAAGGAGCAAAATACAGTAATACTGGAACAAAAATGAGCTGCGTGGTGGAGTTGCCAGAAGAAGAAGAAGAAAAGAAGAAGAATGAAAAGAAGAAGAAGAATGAAAAGAAGAAGAAGAATGAAAAGAAGAATGAGAAGAATGAAAAGAAGAATGAAACGAAGAAGAATGAGAAGAATGAAAAGAAGAAGAAGAATGAAAAGAAGAAGAAGAATGAAAAGAAGAAGAAGAAGAATGAAAAGAAGAAGAAGAAGAATGAAAAGAAGCAGGAGAAGAATGAAAAGAAGAAGAATGAAAAGAAGAATGAAAAGAAGAAGAAGAATGAAAAGAAGAAGAATGAAAAGAAGAAGAAGAAGAATGAAAAGGAGAAGAATGAAAAGAAGAATGAAAAGGAGAAGAATGAAAAGAAGAAGAAGAATGAGAAGAATGAAAAGAAGAATGAGAAGAATGAAAAGAAGAATGAGAAGAAGAATGAGAAGAATGAGAAGAATGAAAAGAAGGAAAAGAAGAAGAATGAAAAGAAGAATGAGAAGAATGAAAAGAAGAATGAAAAGAAGAATGAAAAGAACAAGAAGAATAAAAAGAAGAATGAAAAGAAGAATGAGAAGAAGAATGAGAAGAATGAAAAGAAGAAGAATGAAAAGAAGAATGAAAAGAAGAAGAATGAAAAGAATGAAAAGAATGAAAAGAAGAAGAAGAAGAATGAAAAGAAGAATGAAAAGAAGAATGAAAAGAAGAAGTATTCCAGTACAGCAAAAAGTGTATCTGCAGAGAGCTCCGCTATTTCTGACAGTTCTCTGACAGTTCCTTCACATTTACAGCGGTTGAAACATTGTATCTGTTTCCGAATAAAACATCTGTATCCTAAATGGAAACAAATAGATACAATGTTTCAACCGCTGTACATGTGAAGGAACTGTCAGAGAACTGTCAGAAATAGCAGAGCTCTCTGCAGGGACACTTTTGCCGGCTGATCGGGAAAAATCCGATTCGTGCACCCGAAGTTGGCTAATATTCGGCACGAATCGAATTTTTCCTGAAATTCGAAACGAATTCCACTTCGCCTGGTTCGATTCGCTCATCTCTAGCCGTGACCTGGTTCCTGGCTGCGTCAAGTCCATCCCCACCATCAGGGGCCCTGGTGAAAGGCAGCCTGGGACTTAGAGTCCGCGCCCTGAGGGACTCCGGTCTGTGGGTGGTGGTTGTCGTCAGTCAGTGCGTGACCCTGCCTTTAGGCCTGCCTGTCCGTTCCATAGTTCCTGCCCTGACATTACACGAATGCATCAGAAAGACCATGAGAAAAAGCAGCCACCAGAGCGTCATTGTTCCAACCCACCTCTGCTGCCAGGGTACGAAACTCTATGGTTTTGTTAAAGGATGATATATTGAATAGATTCTTATCTAAAACCCCTAAATTTATTTATAAGAAAAATAAGTCTCTTAGGATGAGATTGGCCCGAAATGTCATCGAACCCCCAAAAAAGTTCGATCTGTTTCCAAATTTAAATGGTTTCTTTCCTTGCAGGAAGTGTAAAGTTTGTAGGACTGTAAAGGTTGGGAATAACAAAAAAAGAAAGTCATTTTGTTCCTTATCTTCCAAAAAAGAATATGATATTAAATCCTTTATTACATGCAATTCCACACATGTGATTTATGTTCTAGAATGCCCGTGCCATGTGAGATATATTGGGAGAACTGGGAGATGTTTAAAAACAAGAATAGGCGAGCATATAAGAAACATAGTAAAAGGATTTGATAAACATAGTGTATCCAAACATTTTAAATTGGTACATAATTGCGATCCGAGCTTACTTACCTTTTATGGGATTGAGATGGTAAAACCCCATTGGAGGGGCTCGGATCTGGTTAATGAGATTTCCAAGAAAGAGACGTTTTGGATTTATGAAGTAAATTCGTTGCAACCATTTGGGTTAAATGTCGATATAGATTTGAATTGTTTTCTCACAAATTTTTAATTTTTAATTATTTTAAATATATTTCTACATAGACAACTGTTTAAAGACGATATATGGGAGATTGTATGGTTTTTGTACAATTTCTGTATTATTTTTGTATTATTACTAGAGTTCCCCTTTATTTGTGTTTAATGTGATACTGGCCCTTTAAGTTCCCTTTCTGAGAGACAGTCTTAGAGGGTACTGGTTCGTTTATGTATTTATTTATTTAATTTATTTTATTTTTATTGTTTCTCTTAAATTTCCTTTTTATTTCTGTAAAGTTTTTTGCTTGTGATGACAAATATATTATGTACATTGTATACCCTCTCTGGACTCCTGTCATCCATGGGGCGGCTTGTTTTGCGTGATTCCCCATTGATGCCAGCTGTTCGTTTCCTGTGAAGTGAATATTTAATGAGGTTGAGATGTCTCACATCCATCCGCTCCGTGAGGACGTCGATGACGAAACGCGTAGGGTGGAGCTTGATTGATGTGACGTCATTACGTTTTTGGCTGCCAGCTATTGCGCATGTGCTGAGTAGCCAGGCTCTTTTATGTGATTGCTGTTATGCTGTTGATGCTGGTGTCGGCTGGGACACCTCTTGAGTAAGTGCAATGAGTACCTAATAAAGGAATTGGTTTTTATAATATTGCACCATGAAGTCTTTCTGTTTCTCCCGAGTGCTTGGCATTTCCCCCCATGGATACGATTGAAGGTGGTCTTTTCTTTTGGAGAAGTGGATTTCCGATTAAATTACAAAGTTTGTGATCCTGTTATTTGATCGATGAGGATCGGTGTGTTGCTGAGTTTTCGCTTCTGAAAATATATTTATGGATGATCTGCCATCACATTATCAAGGTTTTTGGTGAAATTCTTCAAGTTTAGACATTTTTTTTGCACAAAAAGTTTTTTTGCACTTTTTTGTGGTATTGGCATATATATTTTTCTGGACTTATGATTTGATGATTTTTTATATATATATATTTTTTATATATTTATATACATTTACTAGCGCAAATTATTTATTAATTGGTACACTTTATATATGGTGGTTTTTTGCAGCTGGTACACTATAAGTAAGTTATATAATTTTGGCCATAGGCGCTATTATTAATTTTTCTTATATATTTTTTATAGCTGAAAGTAAAAAATATTGTTCTTCTTCAAAATTTTTGGCCTTTTTTTGTTTATAGCGTGAAAAAAAAAAAAGCGCACAGGTGATCAAATTACACCGAAAGAAAACTCTATTTGTGTGAAAAAAAGGACGTAAATTTCGTTTGGGTGCAGCATTGCATGACCGCGCAATTATCAGTTAAATTAGTGCAGCGCCGAGTAGCAAAAAGAGGCCTGGTCATTAAGGGGGGTAAATCCTCTGGAGCTCAAGTGGTTAATCACGGGAGCACTACACTATTTTTTTTAAATTTAACCTTAAACTACTGAATGTATAGAAATCAGCAAGCGCTTATAATAGTGAAAAGCAGCTGTACACTAAAAGGAAACCACAAACCTTCAAAATAAATATATAAAACAGTTGTGCAGCATTGAGGTATTAAATATACATAAATACCAATATAACTGTCAAGGTCCTATCTTTTGCCAGAGGTTGTGCTGCTCCATGTGCTGGCATCCATCTTGGGTTTCTGCAAAGAGCATGGTGGGAGTCTTTTATGCCTTCAGGCCTCTGAGGTCCATCCCCCAGAGGGGTGTGGTTGATTACATATAAATCTGTTGTTCGCACATGCCCTTTGCATTCGTGTCTTGTGTGTTAGTGTTGCAACAGCTCTGTGTATACTCTCGTGACTCTCCTGGAATGTGACTCGGCTTGTGACTAGACCATTCTCTGCATTTTCCTTTGATCTGACCTCCCGTTGCTGAACCCGGCCTGTGACCTGTGATTCTTGTCTACTGTTCTGTACCGTTTGTCCCGTTGTTGTCGACCCGGCCTGCCCGACTACGCTATTGTCTAATCTGATTCTTACCAGCTACACGCCATTGGCAGCGGCCATTACCGCAGCTGGGGTGTCTTGGGGGCCGCGACCTGGTTCCTGGCTGCGTCAAGTCCATCCCCACCATCAGGGGCCCTGGTGAAAGGCAGCCTGGGACTTAGAGTCCGCGCCCTGAGGGACTCCGGTCTGTGGGTGGTGGTTGTCGTCAGTCAGTGCGTGACCCTGCCTTTAGGCCTGCCTGTCCGTTCCATAGCTCCTGCCCTGACATTACACAAATGCATCAGAAAGACCATGAGAAAAAGCAGCCACCAGAGCCTCATTGTTCCAACCCACCTCTGCCGCCAGGGTACGAAACTCTATGGTGTACTCGGCAATGGTCCATGAACCCTGATGCATTGACATGAGCAGCTTGGCAGCTGAGGCAGAGCGAGCCGGTACGTTGAATACCCTACGGAAGGTGTTGACAAAACCGGAAAACTCATGAATCACCGGGTCATTCCTCTCCCATAAGGGATTTGCCCAGGCCAAGGCCTTGTCTAAGAGCAGCGAGATTAGGAAACCCACCTTCGACTTCTCAGTTGGAAAAGCGTGGGGTATTAATTCAAAATAAATGCCCAACTGGTTGAGGAACCCACGACACTGACTCGGCTCACCCCCAAAGCGCTGTGGAAGAGGGGCTGAACCAGTCATACCTCTGGGCGCCACGGGTGCCGCAACAGTCGCGGCGGTTGGAGCGACCACCGGAGTGACAACCGGCCTAATAGTACCAGGAGTAAGGTGCGCGGTGTGTGCAAGCAGAGTCTGCAACGCCTGAGCGAACTGATCCAACAGGAGATCCTGTTGATCAAGTATGGCGACTAACATGGGAAGCGAAGGCGTACCTGCACCGTCAGGATTCATGGCATTCGTGTAATGTCAGGGCAGGAGCTATGGAACTGACAGGCAGGCCTAGAGGCAGGGTCACGCACTGACTGACGACAACTACCACCCACAGACCGGAGTCCCTCAGGGTGCGGACTCTTAAGTCCCAGGCTGCCTTTCACCAGGGCCCCTGATGGTGGGGATGGACTTGACGTAGCCAGGAACCAGGACGCGGCCCCCGAGACACCCCAGCTGCGGTAATGGCCGCTGCCAATGGCGTGTAGCTGGTAGGAATCAGATCAGACAATAGCGTAGTTGGGCAGGCTGGGTCGACAACAACGGGACAAACGGTACAGAACAGTAGACAAGAATCACAGGTCACAGGCCGGGTTCAGCAACGGGAGGTCAGATCAAAGGAAAACGCAGAGAATGGTCTAGTCACAAGCCGAGTCAGATTCCAGGAGAGTCACGAGAGTATACACAGAGCTGTTGCAACACTAACACACAAGACATGAATGCAAAGGGCATGTGCGGACAACAGACTTATATGTAATCAACCACACCCCTCTGGGGGATTGACCTCAGAGGCCTGAAGGCATAAAAGACTCCCACCATGCTCTTTGCAGAAACCCAAGATGGATGCCAGCACATGGAGCAGCACAACCTCTGGGAAAAGGTAGGACCTTGACAATAACAAATAGATTGACTCAAAAAAACACATATAGTCCCAAAAATGATGAAGACAAAGTAAGGTGTGACCAAAAGTGACTTGTGCTAATCCAGATAAGGTGTTATTCCACAGTCCATGTGAGCGGCAAGCATAAGGTTAAAGTGCGCACTCACCAGATACGCATAGAATATGCGCAGTGTGTGTATCAATGAAGATCCGCTCGGAGTCCCTCTCAAGGATGGAATTAGAAATGACAACCTGGGGTGAATGATTATGCACCAAGGTAAATGTTGTGTCTGGAGGATCCCTTTAAGGATACGGATGCATCTTCTTCCTGGAAGTGGGATGGTCACCACTGAGGGAGAGGGGCTCTGGGGAATTAAAAACTTGAAAAGAGCAACAAAAAGGAGATATCCATAGTGTACTATGTTGACAATCCAATTATTTTATGAAATGTGGATTTAAAGCAAACATACATGCGGCAAATTGCTATTGTAGATAGAACAATTCAAAGAACTGCTATGAGCACTGACCAGCTGGTGTGAGTATGGTGGCCGCCGGACCTCCCTGATCCGGCGGCGTAACGTCAGGGCGTGCAGGCTTCCTCTAAGACGCGTTTCGTACAAGGAGTACGTCATCAGTTGGGGTATGCCATTTGCAGCCTGATGTTTGGTTCCCTGTATTTATAGTGACAATTGGTGGTTCATAATGAACGGACGCCATTTTCTCGAAGACCAGACGTATTGCGCATGTGCGAGTGGACGTGCAACATTTTTCCTTAGTCCGGCTCGTACTGCGCATGCGCGCACGAACGAGCGCCATTTTCCCTTAGTCCGGTTCATACTGCGCATGCGCGAACGGACAAGCGCCATATTTCCTTAGTCTAGTGAATGATCTGCCTCTTATGCAGATTAGGTACAACGAAGGGTGCATATGAAAGCGCCATTGACGTGTAGACCAGGCAGGGGGAGGCTTATAACAGACACTGCTAAAACGAGCAGTGTTAAGAGTATTCAAGGCATTAAATCCTCAGCTGAAGGAACCTGAATCCCATTGCAGGATATAGATATACAAGGGGATTAGTCACACAATAAAGTGTTTGAATAAATGGTGTACTGCCTTTCAATGCTCATATAACAAAAAAACAATTCCATAATATGAAGGTATAACCTAAAAACGCATGTCCGCAATATTAAAATGCATGTTAATAATGTTAAAAAGGGAGGTATAGACAAAAAATAAAAACACAATCAAGTTGATCTAATTCTATTTAAAGTTGCTCCAAATATTTGAATGATGAACACGAAGATCATAGGCTAAATTGAAAATGATAATAAGAATCATATATTTAAGAGAACGGTAATTAAATGGAAGTCTAACAAGATAAGAAAAAATAAAATATAAAAACCAAAATTACAAAAAAAAAATTGAATAAAAAGGCGAGTGTAGCATAAAAAATTAACGCAACCCGCCATTTCCTCATTCTAATAATAAAATAGCGGAAAAGTATATAAGAACAAAATAATATATATGGAAACCATACATATAAAATATTTATAAAAACATACAAAAATACATATAAAAACAACCATAAGAGAGCAGTATTATGTCAGGTGAATGCGTTAATGCCCAAAGTGGATACTCTAGCTATTGTCTATGAAACAATTAATGTCCACATCTATATTAAGGCCCGCAGGTGCTAGGGATTTCATGTTATATATCCACTTTGTCTCAGCCTGCGATACGAGTCTCTTTTATTAGATCCTCGCCAGTGGTTGTTAATAATCTCTATGCCAGTAAACTTAATACTTGATGGGTCTCTTGCATGGTGAAATCTGAAATGCTTTGATAAAGAATGCTCCCTGAATCCTCTTTTGATGTTATACACATGTTCTCTAAAACAGTCTTAGTCTTCTTGTGGTATGGCCCACGTATTGTTTATGGCAAGGGCATTCAAGAAGATACACCGCATAGCGGCTATTGCATGTAATAAAAGTGGTTATGTCATACGATTTTCCTGTGGTGGTAGACTTAAACGATTCTATTTTTCTAAGGGAATTTGTGCTTTGTGAGCATATGAGCATATGAAAGGTAGAAACCTTTCATTGAATTGAAAAACGTGGGCTTAATGGGGGGATCCACAATATTTGGCGAAATTTTATTCCTCCAGAGTAGGTGCCTTTCGAAAAACAATTTCCGGTCTTTCAGGGAGGACAGTAGACAGTACCGGATCCCCTTTAAGAATGTTCCAATTTTTTAAAATAATTTTACTAATGGTCTTATGTTGAACCGAAAAAGATGTTACAAAGGGACAGAACTTATTTGTTCTTTGGGTGTTCGAAACGGATAGAATAGAGTCCCTGTCAAGATTAGCCACCCAATCCATCTCTGCATCTAATTTGGCTTCATTATAACCTTTGTCTATAAAGCGTTGTCTTAGTATTCTGGCTTTGATGTGGTAAGCCTCTATGTTGGTGCAATTCCTACGTACCCTCATGAATTGGCCGCTAGGAATGATCGCTAACCAGGAAGGGTGATGGCAACTATCTGTACTGATGTAACTATTTCTATCTGTTTCTTTGAAATATGCCTCAGAAACTATATGTTCACCATCACTAATGAGCGTGATGTCTAGAAAGTTGATTTCTTTAATGCTGTAAGCAAATGTAGACTTAATATTCAGACTGTTGTTATTCAATGTCCCAAAGAAGTTAATCAAATCTTCTTCACCCTGCCACAAGAGGAGGACAGCCTCAATATAACGCCTATAGAATAGTAACTCGGGCCATTCCCGGGCGTAGATCATGTATTCCTCCCACCTGACCATGAAAAGGTTGGCCAGGCTGGGAGCAAACTTAGCCCCCATTGCAACTCCTTTTGTCTGTAGGTAGTATGTTTTGTTAAACCAAAAATAATTGTTATTCATGGCAAAATTCAGGATTTCCAAAATAAAGTTTCTTTGCATTTGGGGGATATGATGTGCCTCATTAAGATAATATTCCGCAGCTTGCATACCATCATTATGGTCAATTTTGCTATATAAAGAAGCAACATCAGCCGTGACCAGGAATGTTAAATGCTCCGGATTCAGTTTAATCATCTGAGTATCATTCAGTACCTGCTTAGTATTTTTTAGATATGAGGGTGTTTTACAAACTAAGGGTTGTAGAAAGTAGTCAATGTATTCCCCCACTCTGGAGCAGAGAGACCCCACTTATGATGGGTCTGCCAGGTGGGTTAAGCGGATTCTTATGTATTTTTGGGAGGCAATATAGGATAGGACATTTTGGTGCTTTGGGCATTAAAAATTATTTTTCTCTCTTGCTAATAATATGGTTGTTATAAGCTTTATCTATTAAAACTTTTAATGACTTTTTAAAACTGGTTAGTGGATCCTTAGATAAAATTGTGTAAGTTTCCTTGTCACTTAAAATGTTCAAAACCTCTGTTAAGTAATCTGTTTTGTTGAGCACTACAACACCTTCTTCTTTATCAGCTGGTCGTATGACCAAATTTTTCTCCTCGAGTAGTGATTTTAGGCCTGTTTGGATATTGGTCTGATTAGAATGGGTTCAAGTTTAACAGCTTCAATATCTTTCAAGACCATATCCCTAAAAACATTGATGTAGGATTGATAGTGTGGGGGATTGAATAAAGAGGCATTTTTAAGGTTAGATGTGTTAGTGTGTTTAGATGGAATCGGGTTATTCAAAAAGTGTCTTTTTAAAGAAATGTGTCTGAATTTATGTACATCAATATAAGTTGAAAATTTATTCAAGCCTATTTTGGGAGCATATTTAAGTCCCTTATCAAGAACTATCAACTCTTGTTTAGACAATTCCTCTCCACTGAGGTTGAAGATCCCTCTACCTTCTATATTTTCCTCTTTTTTATTCCTATTAATTCTTCTTCCTCCTCTACTTTCTCTGTTCGGTTGCTTCTTTTTCTGGCTCGTCCCACTCCTAAAAAAAAAATGTGGCTGTGGGACACGACCAGTATTATTGTTATGAGGTCTATAATCATTTTCCACAGAATTAGGGTGGTTAAGGTAGATATATGTTCCAGTATTCTGCCTATGAGAAGTATGGTTCCATTGTTTTCCATATGAACCGGACTAAGGGAAAAATGGCGCTCATTCGTGCGCGCATGCGCAGTACGAGCCGGACTAAGGAAAAATGGCGCCTGTTCATTATGAACCACCAATTGTAACTATAAATACAGGGAACTAAACATCAGGCTGCAAATGGCATACCCCAACTGATGACGTACTCCTTGTACGAAACGCGTCTTAGAGGAAGCCTGCACGCCCTGACGTTATGCCGCCGGATCAGGGAGGTCTGGCGGCCACCATACTCATACCAGCTGATCAGTGCTCATAGCAGTTCTTTGAATTGTTCTATCTACAATAGGAATTTGCAGCATGTATGTTTGCTTTATATCCACATTTCATACATTTAATAAAATAATTGGATTGTCAACATACTACACTATGGACATCTCCTTTTTGTTGCTCTTTTGCAAGCTTTTAATTCCCCAGAGCCCCCCTTCCTCAGTGGTGACCATCCCACTTCCAGGAAGAGGCTACGTCCGTATCCTTAAAGGGATCCTCCAGACACAGCATTTACCTTGGTGCATAATCATCCACCCCAGGTTGTCATCTCTAATACCATCCTTGAGAGGCACTCCGAGCGGATCTTCATTGATACACACACTGCGCATTCTATTTTTTTTTTTTGGAGCTACACGGGATGAGATTATCAAAAACCTGTGAGTGACAGGAGTACTTTCCTCCCTTAAGTCAGGAAGGGAAAGGTACCACATAGGAAGGCAGGACTGCTCTTCACACACAGGCAGATTTTCCTACACCCGTCAAGTCTCCCACAGGTGACGCCAAGCATCCTTTGCCTCATCAGTCTGTGGCTGTCGGTGACTTGTCTGAATGCTCTGTATAGGGCTGTGCAGGATCTACTTCTTCTAGGATTGATTGTCTTGGAGCCTGAGGCAGAGAGATTCTGGAGATACCAATCTATCTTCACTTTCCTAGACAGATGAGGGTCACCCGATCCTGGACTTCAAGGCCTTCGTGCAGGCTCTCAAGTTCAAAAAGGGCATCCATTTAGATGGTGGCCTCCATAGACATCCAGGACTCTTACCTGTGCTTTCCTACCTGTGGGAAACACTAGTGTTTGCTATCAGGGATGCATATTATCAATTTTCAGCACTGCCCTTTCGGTCTGGCTTCCGTTCCCTGGGTGTCTACCAAGGTCTTGGCCTTTTTGAGACAATGAGGGATGGCTGTGATTGATTGCCTGGATGCCTTGCTTCTGTGTGTGGAGACTCGCTTGTCCATGCTGGACAGTGTGGGGATCACCATGCATTCTCTTCATGACTTTGGTGCATCCTCCACCTCGGGAAGTCTCTGTTGACCCCAGCCAAGTGCTTGGAGTATCTGGGGATGATTCTTGATCTGAGCAGGCCATATGTTTCTCCTGTCAGACAGTCTCCAGATGCCCTGGTCAGCTGTCTGACAGATCTTGTCTTGCAAGCGGCTCTCCCTGCAGTTTTGCATGCAGGTTTTAGGCATGATAGTGACTACCTTCACTGATGTCCTCCATGCCCAATTCCATACCATAGCAGATGGAAATCCTATTCAACTGGACCAGATCGTCCACTCCCTTGGACTGTCAGATTCCCCTAGAGTGGTCAACAAGGGCTTTTCTTCTTTGGTGGCTGCGGTCTTCAACTCTATGGACCAGTGAATCCTCCCTTCCCCTTCGCTGAACTGTGGTTACGATGGATGCCAGATTGTCAGGCTGGGGGAGGAGTCCTGGATTTTGACTGGGCTCAGGCTCGACTGCCCATCCATGTCCTGGAGTTTGAGATGATCAGGTTGTCGCTTAGGATCCAGTCACAGTGCCACCACAGAGGCTTCTGTCAATCATCAGGAGGCACGAGCAGTGCAGCACCAGCGCTGGAGGTGGCTCATATTCTTCATTGGATGAAAGGGTTTGTTCCTGCTCTGTCCGCCGTACACATTCTGGGTGTTGAAGTCTGGTAAGCTGATTATCTCTGCCATCGGACACTGGATCAGAGTGAGTGGTCTCTCTATCTAGAGGTGTTCCTTCAGTTTTTTCTTTGCTAGGGGATGCCAGATGTAGATCTTTTGGCATCCCGCTTCAACCAGAAGTTTCATGGCAGTAACGATGGATCATCTGGTGAGCGCCAGGTGCACTTGTGGCGCCGTGGGATTAGTACAATCTCATCAAAGCCTTTCTGTCCCTCCACCTGTATCCTTGCCTACTGCGCTGGATAGAGACCAAACATATCCCAATCATCCTGGTGGTTTCAGAATGGTCTCACCATCCATGGTACGCCAGCATGGTGCGGTGTGCCGGATGCACCCTGCCTACTGACACTTAGGGAGGACCTCCTGCCCTGGGGCTGGTATTCTAACCTGTCATTGCTGGCTAGACAGTGTGGCTATTGCAAGTCAGATTCTGAGGACAGGGTATTATCTGGCTCTGTGATCCTGACTATGCTCGTAAGTCTACCCCTCGGCAGATTTGCCATTGCGCCTGGAGGGCTTATATTGTCAGGCATGAAGCTTGGGGTTCCACCCTTGCTCACTTTCAGTAACTTGGTGTTGTCCTTCCTCAAACATGTTGTGGATCAGAGGCTTGCCTTGTGAGCTCAGGGGTCCACTTTGGCTGGTTTCTTTCAGTATCCCTTGGCCCACTCCCTAGTTTGCACTTTCATTCTCGGGGTTCGTCATGTGGCGCCTCCTTTTGCTCTCCATTGTCCCCTGGGACTTGAATTTGGTGTTGGCAGTTCTTCGGGAGCCTTTTGAGAGCATTTGGGATATTCCCTTGTTTATGCTTTCTCAGTACATTACTTTTCTAGTCACTATTGCTTTGGAGCGGTGGGTGTTGGAAATGGCAGCTTTTTCTTGTAAGTTGCCTTATCTGATTTTATAAAAGGACATGTTGGCGCCTGGACCTTCCCCTTCCTTTCCTCCACAGGAGGTGTGGGATTTTCATTTGCATGGGGGCATTATCCTTCTTGGGTACTTGACTGCCACGCTCTCAGGAGGTGAACTTGCACTCAATGGACGTGTTTTGTGAGTTCCATGTGGATCTTCTGGGATGGCCACCTTTGGGAGGTAACTGGTCTTTAGTTATAAGGGTTAAATGTTTATTTTGTCTAGGGAGATAGGAATAAGGTAAAATACTTACCCTCCTGTCCCCTGCAACTGCTCCTCTTTTCTGCTTGAGCAGTCGCAGCTCTTTGATGTTATTACATAGAATACCAGTGGTCTTCCAATATACATGAGAGTGCCACCCCAAGAGCATTGGACAGTGGATAACAGCACCAGATAAATGAAGATTAAGAAAATTATTTGACTTTATTCATCATCTCCCTGACAAAATGATCATTTAACCCTTGAAGTGCATAGGGGGGAGTTCCACAGTGCAGAAATTCTGCATTGGTTAAATACATCATATGCAGGCGCATGTTTACACTGATGTTCAAAAACGTTGTATACCTGAATAATGCTCCGTACAGCCAGTCTCTTCCATGGCCAGCTGTATGCGTCACCTGCAGCTCCACTGGTGTGCAAAAAAGATGGGATTTGATGCTCGACTATGTTTTGTGCCTCAGCGTCCATGTGCATGAGGCCTTGTACAGGCAAGAGTTCGGCTTTAAATGACCATGATATATTACACAGCTGACATGCGTCCTCTACATTTTTGGCATGCATCCAAAGCTGTTTGTTTTGTTAATTTACTGTATACACTGCACAAACCAGAGATTATTAACCACTTGCCTACCAGGCACTTATACTCCCTTCCTTACCAGGCCAATTTTCAGCTTTCAGCGCTGCCGCACTTTGATTGACAATTGCCCGGTCATGCAACATTGTACCCATATGAAATTTTGATCATTTTTTTCTCACAAATAGAGCTTTCTTTTGGTGGTATTTAATCGCCACTGGGCACTTTACTTTTTGCGCTATAAATTAAAAAAAGTGCAAAAAATTTGAAAAAAAAAAAAAGTTTATTTGTTTCTTTTATAAAATTTTTCAAACAGGTATTTTTTCTCCTTCACTGATTTGCGTTGATGAGGCGGCACTGATGGGCACTGATAGGCGGCACTGATGGGCACTGATAGGCAGCACTAAAGGGCACTGATAGGCAGTACTAATGAGGTGGCACGGATAGGCGGCACTGATAGACAGCACTAATTAGGGGTCACGGATAGGCGGCACTGATATGCAGCACTGATAGGCGGCACTGATAGGTGACACTGATGATGGGTACTGATAGACGGCACTGACTGGCATCACTTCTGGGCACTGACTGGCGGCACTGACTGACACAACC
The DNA here is from genome assembly GCF_062004578.1 of Staurois parvus. Classification (NCBI taxonomy): domain Eukaryota; kingdom Metazoa; phylum Chordata; class Amphibia; order Anura; family Ranidae; genus Staurois; species Staurois parvus. The sequence continues at coordinate 2,674,689 of NW_028317871.1, read as the reverse complement.
CCTGGGCACTGACTGGTGGCACTGACTGGCAGCACTGCTGGGCTGCACTGGTGGGTGGCACTGGTGGGCAGCACTGGTGGGTGGCACTGGTGGGCACAGGTGGGTGGCACTGGTGGGCACAGGTGGGTGGCACTGGTGGGCACAGGTGGGTGGCACTGCTGGGCACATGTAGGTGGCACTTCTGGGCACAGGTAGGTGGCACTGCAGAGTGGCACAGGTGGGTGCACTGCTGGGCACAGGTGGGTGCACTGCTGGGCACAGGTGGGGGCACTGCTGGGAACGGGTGGGCGGGGCTAGTGGGCGCACTGCTGGGCGGAACTTGCGGGTGTCACTGCTGGGCACCGATCATCAGGGCACTGATCATCAGTGCCCTGATGATCGGTGCCGATCCCCGCTCTGACAACTGCCGGTTCTCGGCAGTACTTTCCTCACGATCTGACAGCGTGAGGAAAGTGCAGCCGAGAACCGGCACTTGCATTTCCCTGTGATCAGCGTGTCATTGGACACCGCTGATCACGTGGTAAAAGGCCGGTGGGATCGGCCTTTCACCACATCACGTGATCAGCTGTGTCCGTAGGACACAGCGATCACGGAGATCGCCGGGTGCGCGCCCCCTGGGGCGCGCAGGAGAGCGCGTTCTGGGAGGACGTCATATGACGTCCACTCAGAACTGGCCGGCCGCGGTGAAGCCGTCATTCGGCTATGCGCGGTCGGCAAGAGGTTAAGGCAAGAATTGCCTTGGATTTATTTTTTTATTTTTTTTTAATAAAGCAAATTAGGCCATGCTTTATAGTACTTTTTTGCCTTCCTCTGGATCAAATGTGGGTATAGGGCTCTGTATATGGAGGATTTATCTTCTATTTATTAATTTATTTATTTTTTCCTATTGGTTGAGCTAGATGGACTTGTGGTGTTCTTTCAATCTGACTAGCTATGTAACAAATGTTATTATTTCTATATATAATAATAATCAGAGACAACATATGATAATTATTACCTTGACTAATATGTAGGCATGAATTGCAGCCACTACAAGACAAGCTTAGCTTGTTCAGTCATCCACAACCATGTTTACATCAGATTTTATCTGGTTTTCTGTTTTATTTAGACTCGTGTCCATGTGGCATATGTCCAGATTCACCATCTGCTGTAGAGGATTATACATGCTTGAAGATGGTCATGAAAGCCCGTATTTGTTGCTAGCCAATGAAATAAGCAAAAGTTGAGTTAATTATGTCTTTTAAAGCCATTTTCAGCATTTCTTAATAGGCTTAAATGCAGAAGGATTATCCTATTAGATTTCTTTAAAACCCAGCTTCATGTTGCCAGTTTTTTTTTTCTGTATATAGAAATGTTTCTGGTCACGTGATTAGCAGAGCCCACGTTCTCCATCAGCAAGCGGTCCTGAATGCAGTAGAAAATGACAATCAAATGGCAGCCTAAGGGCTCTCTGTGTAGCATTCTATTCTGAGCTCTCAGGATAAAGGTTGAATCAGTTTGGGCATCGTTCAAATCAGAAAAGAATCTGCAGCACTAGATGAAACAGAGTGTTTGGGGTGGATGGCAGCAGAAACAAGGAAAAAACAAAAACTTCTAGATTATGCAATGTAAAGTATCTGTACTAGTGATTTTTGCTTTTTTGGATTTGGAAAAACACTGGCCATGCTCTTCTCAATCATTTACATCCACTATAAAATCTACTGTGTACATTTACCATATATCACAATTATATACAGGTGAAACTCAAAAAATTTGAATATCGTGCAATAGTTAGATTATTTCAGTAATGCAACTTAAAAGGTGAAACTAAAATATGAGAGACTCGTTGCATGCAAAGCAAGATAGTTCAAGCTGTGATTTGTCATAATTAAGATGATTATGGCTTACAGCTCATGAAAACCCCAAAGCCACAATCTCGGACAATTAGAATATTACATGCAATCAATAAAACAAGGAATGTACATAGAACAATATCAGAACTCTGAAAAGTATAAGCATGCATATGTACTCACTACTTTGTTTGGGCCCCTTTTGCAGCAATTACTGCCTCAGTGCGGTGTTGCATGGAAGCTATCAGCCTGTGGCACTGCTGAGGTGTTATGGAAGACCAGAATGCTTCAATAGCCGCCTTCAGCTCTTCTGCATTGTTTGGTCTCATGTCTCTCATCTTTCACTTGGCAATGCCCCATAGATTCTCTATGGGGTTCAGGTCAGGCGAGTTTGCTGGCCAGTCAAGCACAGTAATCCCACGGTCATTGAACCAGGTTTTGGTGCTTTTGGCAGTGTGGGCAGGTGCCAAGTCCTGCTGGAAAATTAAGTCAGCATCCCCATAAATCTCATCTGTGGAAGGAAGCATGAAGTGCTCCAAAATCTCCTGGTAGATGGCTGCGTTGACCCTGGACTTAATGAAGGACAGTGGACCAACACCAGCAGATGACATGGCTCCCCAAATCAACACAGACTGTGGAAACTTCACACTGGACTTCAAGCATATTGCAGTGTGTGCCTCTCCATTCTTCCTCCATACTCTGGGTCCTTGGTTTCCAAATGAGATGCAAAAGTTGCTCTCATCAAAAAAGAGGACTTTGGACCACTGAGCAACAGACCAGGTCTGTTTTTCTTTAGCCCAGGTAAGACACTTCTGACATTGTTTGTTGTTCAGGAGTGGCTTGTCAAGAGGAATACGACATTTGAAGCCCATGTCCAGCCTCAGTCCACTCCTTGTGAAAGTCCAACACTTTTGAATGGCCTTTTCCTGACAATCCTCTCCAGGCTGCAGTCATCCCTGCTGCTTGTGTACCTTTTTCTTCCACACTTTTCCCTTCCACATAACTTTCTATTAATGTGCTTTGATACAGCACTTTGGAAACATCCAACTTCTTTTGCAATTACCTTTTTGAGGCTTTCCCTCCTTATGGAGGGTGTCAATGATGGTTTTCTGCACAACTGTCAGGTCAGCAGTCTTTCCCATGATTGTGATTCCTACTGAACCAGACTGAGAGACCATTTAAAGGCTCAGGAACCCTTTGCAGGTGTTATGGCTTAATTAGCTGATTAGAGTGGGACACTTTGAGCCTAGAATATTGCACCTTTTCACAATATTCTAATTTTCTGAGATTGTGGATTTGGGGTTTTTATGAGCTGTAAGCCATAATCATCACAATTATGACACATCACGGCTTGAACTATCTTGCTTTGCATGTATGGAGTCTATCTCATATATTTCACCTTTTAAGTTGCATCACTGAAAAAAATGAACTTTTGCACGATATTCAAATTTTTTGAGTTTCACCTGTGTATATATCACAATTGATCCTGAAAACAGTAACCATAGACATTTCCCTGTTACCCTGCATCTTCTGTTAGTAGGGAAACAGTAAGTGATTTTGCATACAAAACTTTGGAATTCATAGTCAATTACATTTCACAATGTTCCTATGGATCCGCTTTACTAATTTAAGCCTAAATTCATGACCAGAACAGTTTTGAGGTTTTAAAAATGCTGCACTGTACTGTATATTTAGGTATAGTCTGCCTGTCATTTTTCGTAGGTGTTTTATATGAAATAACTGCCCAATATATTCAAGAACATTTTTTTTTCTTGTTCATTAAGGGGCGCAGGAGATAGTTAGGCTATCCTGCTACCTATGGGTAAAAGTGGACACTGGCAAACAAAAAAGCTGTTGGCCAGCCAGTTTACAACTCCACTCACTCCTGTTCATTTTTTTTTTCTAGTGTCCTAGGAAGATGGATGTCTTTTCTCTACTGATAAAAGTTTACTTAGTCGTATTAGTAATTTTTATTTTTTTTCTTTAATAATTTAATTTGCATGTCACTGAGCTCAGCTCTATATGCACCTATTATATATGGATCAGTGCATCCATGACAATAGCCTTAGAAGCCATACCCGGACCTCATGGGCCAAAGATTGTGGAGCCAGCCTGGAATGTGACCTACTAGCACTGTTAGTAAGCCGCAGAGTGCTTTCCAGGTTCAGAGCCTTGGCTTAGCTTTAGGTGTGACCCAGTCTCTGAAGGCTCACTATGTATGTATACCCACTGATTAGGTGAAGTCAGCCTGCAATGTTCTGTGTTCATTACAAAGTGCTGGTCCAGGGCTGTGTTAAGTCTCTAAGAACTCCTTTCTCATGTGTCTGAGTCTTTGAAAGTACTACATTACTATTCTGTTGGTTTCCATAGAAAGGGTTAATGCTGTGGGAAATTAAAGCAGCATTAATACCCAAAATGAAAAATTTAATATATTGCAGCTTACCAATCATTAGATTTGGTGGCTGAATTACTTTTTTTTTTTTTTTAGGTTTTTTTTCCTTTTGGTTTTCACCTGACAACAGACATCTTTGGATAGCAGCATTGTCACTCTAGTGGAGGGTACAGTAGTGTTTGATGCATTAGAAAACTTGAATATACTAACTAATTGAAGACAAGCTCCAGCTAATACTTTTCAGTTACAGCAATAGTTTGTTCCTTTTGGGATAAAGGTTTTACATAAACAATGATCATTGAAAGCACCCCTGTCAGTGTTAAATGGGTTGTCTCAACCCTCTAACTGCTACATCTGAAGGACAGCATGTTATGTTGGAAAACTATAGCCAGCCTCTAATGTTTGCTTTTGGGAACTAGATCCTGCATTTGGCACTCAGCTTGGGATGTGGTATAACAAGTGCAGTTAGATGCAGGGTGCTATATAGTTCCAGGCCTATTTCTGTGACACCTAGACCCTGAAGACTTTCATAGCTATGCCCACTGTGAATGGCGAAGTCTGGACCCTGAATGGGATCAGCAATGAGGACAAGGTAAGACAGGGTTTCCGTGTACCTTTATACATACAGTTGCAAGAAAAAGTATGTGAACCCCTTGGGATTACGTGGTGTTTTGCATGAATTGGGCATAAAATGTGCTCTGAACGTCATCTAAGTCACAACAATAGAAGAACACAGTCTGCTGAACATAATACTACACAAACATTAGATGCTGCCATTGTTTAATTGCACATAACATGTAAACATTCACAGTGCAGGGAGGAAAATGTATGTGAACCTTTGGACTTAATAACTGGTTGACCCTCCTTTGGCAGCAATAACCTCAACCAAACGTTTCCTGTAGTTGCAGATCAGACCTGCACAACGATCTGGAGTAATTTTGGACCACTCCTCTTCACAAAACTGTTTCAGTGTAGCAATATTCTTGGGATGTCTGGTGTGAATCGCTCTCTTAAGGTCATGCCACAGCATTTCAATCGGGTTGAGGTCAGGACTCTGACTGGGCCACTCCAGAAGGCATATTCTGTGCTGTTGCATCCATTGTTTTGTTGAATTACTTGTATGCTTTGGGTCATTGTCCTGTTGCATCACCCATCCTCTGCGGAGCTTCAGTTGGCGGACAGATGGTCGTACGTTTTCCTGCAAAATGTCTTGATAAACTCTGGAATTCATTTTCCCATCAATGACAACAATCCGTCCAGGCCCTCAGGCAGCAAAGCAGCCCCAAACCATGATTCTCCCTCTGCCATGTTTTACAGTGGGGATGAGGTTTTGATGTTGGTGTGCTGTGCCTTTTTTTCTCCACACATAGTGTTGTGTGTTCTTCCCAAACAACTAAATCTTGGTTTCATCTGTCCACAGTATATTTTGCCAGTAGTGCTGTGGAACATCCAGGTGCTCTTTTGCAAGCTTCAAACGTGCTGCAATATTCTTCTTGGACAGCAATGGCTTCCTCCGTGGTGTCCTCCCATGTACTCCATTCTTGTTTAATGTTTTCCTTATTGTAGATGTGTCAACAAAAATGTTAGCATGTGCCAGAGATTTCTGTAAGTCTTTAGCTGACACTCTGGGATTCTTCTTTACCTCATGCAGCATTCTGCGCTGTGCTCTTGCAGTCATTTTTACAGGACGACCACGCCTAGGGAGAGTAGCAACAGTGCTAAACTTTCTCCATTTGTAGACAGTCTGTCTTACCATGGACACATGAACATCAAGGCTTTTTGAGATACTTTTGTAACCCTTTCCAGCTTCATGAAAGTCAACAATTCTTGATCGTAGGTCTTCTGAGAGCTCTTTTCTGTGAGGCATGGTTCACATCAGACAGTGCTTCTTGAAACCAGTAAACCCAAAACAGGTGTGTGTTTTTTAAGGGCAGGACAGCTGTCAGCAACACATCCAATATCATCACACTGATTGGAGTCAAGGTAGGCTCACTCCTGGCTCCAATTAGCTCTGGGAGAAGTCATTAAGGTAGGGCCTCACATACTTTTTCCTCCCTGCACTGTGAATGTTTACATGTTATGTGCAATTAAATCATGGCAACATCTAATGTTTGTGTAGTATTATGTTCAGCAGACTGTGTTCTTCTATTGTTGTGACTTAGATGACGTTCAGAGCACATTTTATGCCCAATTCATGCAAAACTCCACGTAATCCCAAGGGGTTCACATACTTTTTCTTGCAACTGTACCTGTTTCTAGCTATATACAGCCAGGTCCATAAATATTGGGATATCGACACAATTCTAACATTTTTGGCTCTATACACCACCCCAATGGATTTGAAATGAAACAATCAAAATGTGCTTTAACTGCAGACTGTCAGCATTAATTTGAGGGTATTTACATCCAAATCAAGTGAACGGTGTAGGAATTACAACAGTTTGCATATAGTTTACACTACATTCTGGATCTACAAGACACACCACAGTGCCAAATACACAAACTGTTTACATGGCACAGGATACACTCCCTTATTGTGCTTCCCCAACTTTTGTTGTCTCCCTATTCGACCTTTTAAAGGTAATGTTACCGCTATTTAAAATTTACAGTCTTTGTTTACTTTACTACATGAAGTTCCCCTCAGGCTAGTGACATAGTGTTTATGAGACTCTGAACTTTTCACTTTTGGCTACCATTTTCTGCCCATAGCACAAGCTTTTCATTTGCTTTCCCACCATTTGCCAAGTACCTCAGAGACACCCTTGGAATTTGCTTTGCACTAGGATTGTTTCCTTCGTACCAGGTATTCTAAAATCTCTCAATCCACATCCATTCTGTGAATACCCTCCTTTAGACCCTTGTTTAGAAATGGTAAATTAAAGGCACTTGGGAGCGAAAGCACATGAGATAGATATAAAGAGTGAATATGCGAGCGCTATCCAAAAGAAAAATAGCCGCTGAAACACCAAAAAAGAACCAAACAGAACCTTCCAATGTAAATCTCAAATATAAAGGTGCAGCGCTAAACACTAAATATGCAGCATAGATCTCGCCAATCGAATAAAAGAAAAATGAGAAAATGCAGTCTCTTTAAAATAGTGCAACATGAGAAAGTTAATAACATGTGCTCAGTACATAGGTATAGATTTCCAGCAATAATAGATTGTCCGCGGGAATAAACCAATATAAAATGTACAGATAAATAAATAGATAAAATTTGTGCATAAATGATGTCACCAATCGGTGAATAAAGTGCAAAAAAGTCCCAGATGTATTGCCCACGTGAGGATCCTGAATGATCCCGATAAGCATGCATGGAGGGTTACTTCCAGTGGCAGGTGTTCAATATGAATGAAATGCGCACTCACCAGAAGTGCATGTAGAAACGCATTTGAGATATAACCTATCTCAATAGGTATGATTCAGGTCATCCACCTCCCAGATCAGGTCAGGCCAGGTCAGGATACTCCCAGTCACATCTGCATGCAGCACTCAGGGATCCTTGATGCGTATCACCTAAGGGGCTCACCCATAGTGCGGTCTCTGTGAATGCCCCTCACAAAATAGGGACCAATAAAGGAGACCACATAGTGTGATACCGTAGGGAACTTTATTCCAACAAATGAGAAGTGCAAATAACAAAAGAAGGAAACAAAACACTGACCATGTGATAGGAATTTCAGGATGGCCACCTGCGGTGGCTAGATGTCCAGTTGCTGTAGCCCCCTGGAAATGCAAAACATGTGCATTTCCACAAAATGTGAAGTATATTCCCCTCTCTGCTACAGTCTCTCCAACATAATCGGGATGTGTTGGGGTACATTTTTAGATAATTTATATGGAGTGAAGTAGCTACGATGCATTATTTTTAGGCAGCAATCCCAGTGATTAGTACAATTAGAAATACTCAAACTGCTTTTCAGGGCATCCTCCCACTCATCTCTTGTAAAGGATCTTTGAAGATCCTTTTTCCATAGGTCTACGCTAAGTACTGTGAAAAGATCACGGTCATAATGTAAAAGTTTGTAAAGCTTGGAAATTCCGTTATTCATTTTGATAGGATTTTTTACAATATGCCATAACTTAGGATCTACCTCCAGCCATGTATTTAAGCCAGTACCATGGAATCCCCTTATCTGCAGGTATGGTTGCATCCTTATACTCGGAACTGGTTGTCTTATTTCCTCAAATGTATTGTACCTTTAGATCTCTTAATGATTTAGTGTTTAGATTTGGGATAAGATGTTCATATGCAGAGATTGGAATATTAATTTGAAGTTTAGGAGAGGAGTCGGTAATTAAGCTCAAACCTATTTTCCAAGCTTCTAGCGTGGCGGTAATAGATGGTAAAAGTGTAGTTAATAGTTTAGGTGAAACCGCTCTGGCCAGGATTAGGGCCTGTAGGTCTTTATTAGGAATTGTATTCTGTTCTATTTGCATCCACAATTTGTCTGTGGGAGCGAACCATGCCGGAAGTTGTTCTAAGAGTGTTGCATAATAATACATGGGTAAAACGGGTATACCCATTCCTCCTTTTGATTTGTGTTTCATAAGGGCCAGAAATGGGATCTGCGTTTTTTTCCCCTTCCCGATAAATCTTGTTATAGCCACCTCTAATTTATGGAAATAGATCCGAGGGATGAGAATTGGAAACGTTCTGAAATAATACAAGATCTTAGGGAAGATTAACATCTTAAATTCTGCTATTCTGCCTATCCACGATGTTTCGAACTTGTCAAGCCTTTGCATTTCTAGCAGAGTAGATTGGTACAGTTTTTTAAAGTTATTTTTAAAAGTGTGGGAAGACAGGGCTGATATACAAATACCAAGGTAATCCAACTTCTTGTTGGTCCACTGGTAAGGAAATTTATCCTTGAGAGAAGTTAGGGGGCCTTTCTTAATTGCAATAGGGAAGGTGCAAGATTTAGTAATGTTGAGTTTATAATAAGATACTGCACTAAAGGACAACAAGGAATCCGAAATTTCAGTGAGAGATTGCATTGGGTCAGTGACCGTAAGGATTACATCGTCCGCAAACAGACCTATTTTATGGGAAGTAGATGCCACTTGGATACCTGATATCCATGGATTGGATCTGATTTCAGCTGCTAAGGGTTCCATCACCAGTGAACAAATTATAGGGGATAGAGGACAACCCTGCCTCATACCGTTGGTAATGGTGAAAGGGCAGTAGACGTGAACACCTGAGCGGAGGGAACAGTGTATAATGGTCGACTTTATGAAGCCAGTTATCCCGAATTTGGTTAGAGTAGCATCCAAATACCGCCACTGAACCCTATCAAATGCTTTCTCGGCATCCAATGCCAAGAACACAGCCTGAAGACCCTTTGATTCAGCGAAGTGCATCAGATTGAGAATCCTGCGAGTGCCATCTGTGGCCTGGTGGCCTTTAACAAACCCCACCTGGTCCGCTTGGATAAGAAGGGGAGTAATATTTAGTAAGCGATTAGCTACAATTTTAGCATATATTTTATATGTATTTAGAAGTGAAATTGGCCTGCAATTTTGAGGACGATCCGGGGCTTTCCCTGGTTTGGGCAGAGCGACTATAATAGCCTTTAGCATCTCCAATGGGAATTCGGATTTCAGTATAGTTTCGTCAGTAAGTCTTTTTTTTGTTTACAAACAATTTTATTGTATAAAAGTAGACTGTAAAACAACAGTACATTTTCAAATAGAACTTACAGCAAAAACAAGGCACTTTTGAAAAGTACAATACAGGAAAGTATATTAATGTAAGAGAGAGAAGGAATAGAAAAAAGTAGATTGCAAGTACATGAAATGTGTAAATGATAAGGTAGGTTAAATGATACATCTGTCAACAGTATATGCCATTCAACTTTCACTGGGAATGTTATTAATCATGCAATAAATGTCTATAATCCCTCCATGACTCCCATTTTTTATCAAATAAGTGCATCTTATCCAGTAGGGTATAATGAATGCGTTCCATGAGCATTACAGTATCAATTCTGTGTAAAACGGAGGTCAAGGGTACAGCATTGGACTTCCAATGTAAGGCAATACTATAGGCAATACCTATAGTATGTATCAATCTCATAATGGCATCAGAGACCCCCGGGATATGAGCCCCCAATAAACAGGTCTGTATAGACAATCGTATCTGGGTACCCACCAGTGAGGGTGCAATCTGACTGGGGAGGAGCTAATAGACCAGAATAAACGTTTTCAAAAATACCCAAAACGTCCTGAGGTAGAGATGAAATAGCACCCGAGGTGGTGCACAACTTATAGACATGTGGGGGGCGCAGAGAGTGGTTCAATTTCCTTGCAAACATAGTGGATGCTGAGTTGCTATGTAACAAGTACGAGGCCTTCGACCAGCAGAGAGCTTTTTCAGTCTTTTGGGAAAGCAGAGTATTCAATTCTAAACGTTTTTGGGACAACAACTGTTTATTAAGAAGAAATGGATTAGCAATATGACTTCTATAATGTGCTTCTAATTCTCAGGTAAGAAGTAGTATTTGTTGCCATCGTTTTCTATTCCTGGATGAGGCCATGAAGATAAGGCGGCCACGTAGGACCGCCTTATGGGCTACCCATGGTGTGGCTGAAGATATATAAGGAATAGAGTTAGACTGAAAGTATTCCCAGATAGATGTAACCACCTCTTGGCGAGAGTCAATATCAGTAAGCATAGAGTCATTAAGTCTCCAAGAGAAGGGGGTATAAACGTGATAGATAAAGCCATAATATCGTGATCCGACCAGGTGCTCAGGTGAATGCAAGCTGTCCTAGAATTTGCTAATAAAATAGGGGTACAATAGATATAGTCTAATCTGGCATAAGACTCATGTGGGTGAGAATAAAATGAATAATCCCTGACTCCTGAATGAATAATGAATAATCCCTGACTTGTGCGCTCTCCAGGCGTCCACCAACTGGAGGGCATCTAGTTTCTTAGTAAGGGATTTGGGAAAGCCTGGGAAGATTGCGAGGAGGAGCTCCGGTCCAAAAGAGGGTGTGCTACCAGGTTAAAATCCCCACCCACCAATAGATGGGGGGACAAGAACCTATCTAGAACGTCAAAACATTTTGAAAACAAGGACGCTTGTGCCGAATTCGGTGCATAGATATTTGCAATAGTAAGTTCTCGACCTGAAAGGGTGCCTTTAAGAATGATAAACCTACTGTCCGGATCACGATATACATGTTGAACCTCGAAGGGGAATGAATTATGTAGAAAGATAGCTACTCCTCTACTTTTGGAGGAATGTAAAGTATAATACCCCTGCCTATAGGGGTTATGAAAATATGTCGGGCGTTTTGCGGCTGCAAAATGTGTTTCCTGTAATAAAATAATTTTAGCCCCTAATCGCTTAAATTGAAGAAAGGCTGTTTTGCGCTTATTTGGTGAATTGAAAGCCTGGACATTATGCGAAATACATTGAATTACCATAGTATACAAAAGTTGTAGCTATCAGCATAAAAATACACATTGAAAAGATATCTCCCAGAATTATTTGGCTAGACATAAGGACCCGTGAGTCCACATCAGACAGATTTACAGGCAGTAGTACCAGCATAGGGGACATCCAGACCCCAATATGGGGGTCGTGACGTCCACAAACCGGCACAAAACCAACATCATGTACTAAAGCTTTGAAAAGAGAAAAAATAATAAAAGTGAAGCTTTAATAGCTCCTGTAATTAAAAGGGGTAACTGAGAAACATGGATCAGGCAGGCAGTTTGCCATACCTGAAAAAACAAAAAGATCAAAACATCAAAGGGCCAAATGGGCCCAAACCCTGTCTCCGTAAAACATGGAAAACAAAGCTGCCACCCCACAATCGGGCGGTGACACCTCCGGCCATGTCAGGCGGCAGGGTGGGGTAACGTGTTCAAGAGTTGTGAAACCATGAATGAATGGGCGGTATTAAGAGGGTCCGAAGACCCTTGTTAAGCCTCAACACGTCCAGCTATCAATGAGAAAGCATACATAGGTCTCAGAAACACAGAAATATCACAGCAGTGACCACAAAAATGCACATCCTTAAGATGTAAGAGGTACAAATGAGCAAAATTCCTGTATCCTGGTTTTTGTCTCAGGCATAATAAACTGTAGATCAGGACTAAGGGTTGTCAAAATAATGGGTAATAGGCAAGTGAGCATGGTCCCATCAACCCAGTTCTTGTCGGACTCTCCTTCTATCCCTCTGTGGAGATGGAGTGTGCCAAATGGTAGAGACCCGAGGGGTGGAGGGTGGACGTTGAGGTGATGGGGCGTCCGCCAGGCCCAACTTGGCCAAGATTTCTCTACCTTCGGGAAGGGATGTGGCTATATATGTGCTCCCATTATGTGGAACTATCAGCTTAAAAGGGAAGCCCCATTTGTAGCGAATACGAGCTGAGAAAAGGGCAGTTGTAACTTCTTTCATTTTTCTGCGTTTCTCCAACGTAGCCGGTGAAACATCTGGAAAGATTTGCAAAACCGAGCCATCGAAGGAGATCGTTGGGGTATTGCGAGCAGCTCTAAGAATATCTTCTTTGGTCAGGAAATCCTTCATATACAGGACAATGTCCCTAGGCGGTTTATCATTAGGAGGTTTAGGGCGCAGGGCTCTATGGATGCGATCACAAGCAAAGGACCCAGGGTCACGATCTGGAAGGAGTGACTTGAATACCTTGGTTATGGTTTTTGAGAGATCCAACATAGACTCCGGTATTCCCCTGACTCGCAGGTTATTCCTGCGATTGCGATTATCAAGGTCCTCAACCTACGCCTGCAATTGTAAAAAGGCTGTTTGTAAATGATCATGATCTCTGGAAAGTTCACCATAGGCTAGGCTAAGTTCATCATGTTTGGTTTCTAAGCGGTCAGTCCTGGAGCCCAATGTGGCTATTTCCTGAGAGAGAACATTTGTGCTTTTATGCAGTTCTGATTGGAATTTAGCGGCCAGCTTGGTGTACAAAATTTCCAAGCAAGATTCCAAGTCCCCCTTTTGTGAGTTGCTGTGTATCTTCATTGACCAGAACTAATGAAGGAGCTGTGGTATCCTGCGTGGGATTGGACAGAGATGCTCGTTCTGTATTATCTGGAGACATGCTGCAAATCTCGTGTGTCTTAAGTAGGTTGTGAGGGACTTTTGAGCTTGTCCCCTTTTTTTCTTGGTGGACGGCATACAGGGAGTCTCCTGGTGGTGATCAACTGGAAATTGGATAGCCTAAAGAGATAATAACCCCAGGGGACCTATAACGCCTGAAACAGGTTTAGTATTGTAGTTACATAGATGCTAACAGGCTTATCCGCAGAAACTTTGTATTGTAAAAATATTTAGCGAACCGTGAGGGCATAGAGAAGGCATAGGCCGTGGTATACCATTAATAACTTGCAGGAGCAAGATGATGGCTTCAGCTCCCACCTCAGGGCCCGAGAGGGATGAGGGGCACGCGTGGAACAGAGGTCCCCCAATGATGAGCTCTGGGCCCTCCAGGGCAAATCCAGGGAGCCCCGGCACTTCACCGGAGCACTATAGAGGCCTCAGTAGGCCTCTGGGCCCAACGGGCCGTGGCAACAGAGGAAGACAGTTTCTGGGGCAGTAAATGGAAGCCCCGTTCCCTGAATCACTGGAGGGGGGCCCGATGACAAATAGCCGCCAGCCCCCTTGCCTCCCATACTCACTGTGGCCCGGATGAGAGGAGGTCCGTATCCGGCGCCACGAGAGTGGCAATACTCAACTGCGCCACCCTCCCAGACTCAGGGGGTGCAGAAAATGCCTTTAATGATCCTCCGCTGCCCGGATGGCAGTGGATGTAGGTGTTAGCCGCCGGAGCCCCAGATCATGCGGCCACGCCAGGCTGCGGATGTCCGCCATCACAGAGGGCAGAAATATTGCCCAGAGCCCCTCTCCCAGGGTCAGGAGATGCGCCCAGGAGCCTCCGCTGCCCCGCTGTGGCCCTTAGCTGCCCAGATGGCAGCGAATTGTGCAGGTCTACGCCGGAGCCCCGGATCATGCGGCCGTGCCAGGCCACGGATATCCGCTGCCGCAGAGGGCAGAAATATCGCACGGATCCCCTCTCCCAGGGTCAGGAGATGCCTCCAGGAGCCTCCGCTGCTGCCTGGATGGCAGTGGATTCTGCAGGTCGGTGCCGTAGCTCCGTATTATGCAGCCGCTCCGGTCGCCATCTTGGACACACCCCTCGTCATTAAGTCTTTTTAAGATGAGGTACTAAGATGGATTGGAATTCTTGATAATATTCCACGGAGAAGCCATCTGCCCCTGGGGATTTCCCTTTTAGGCAGTGCTTTAATAGCCATACTTATTTCGGATTCCAAAATAAGTTGGTTACGCCCGTCTAATTTTTGATTCGATAAAAGTGTTAATTTTCTAAAAATTTTTGGATAAGCTCTGGGGTGGGTTGGGGAGTGTTAGGGTCCTCTTTAAGGTTATATAGTTGAGAGTAGTAAGAGCAGAACGCATCTGCTATTTTATTGGGATGATGCAAAGTTTTATTGGAAACAGGATCAACAATTGACGTTAATTTAGATTTTAATTGTCTAATCGTAAGGTATCTCGCTAGCATCTTGCCCACTTTATTCCCTTGTGTATCAAAAGGTAGTTTTGGCTCTTTTCAAATTCATTGCATGTCACCAAGACATAAGGGTTCTAAGTTCAAGTCTGGCGTTTTGGAGGTCCTGTAGGACCTTAGGAGATAAGGATTGCTTATGAAGGTTTTCTAGTCTAGCTATTTTGTGGACCAATTCTGAGAAGGATTTATTCCTATCACGTCTATCCTGTGAAGCCAATTTAAAAAGAATACCTCTACAATACGCTTTATGTGTGCACCACGTGCTGAAAACATTCATAGTAGAAGGGGAGTTAACGTAAAAAAATTCCTGTAAAGCTGCGGTAAGAGTAGAACGAAAAGCAGGGTTATAATACATAGATGCATTTTTACGCCATAAAAACACTGGAGAAAATTTTAAGGATTCCTCAATAGTCATAGAAATAGGTGCATGATCCGACCATGTCTTGAGATGAATATCTGCACTAGTAACCTTTTTGTAATAATTGAATATCTGTCAGGAAGAAGTCAATTCTTGAGTAGGAATTGTGTGGTGCTGAGTAATGCATATAGTCCCTTTCGGAAGCGTGTAGACATCTCCATGGGTCTTACAGATTAGCCTCAGACATCACATTAGCGAGAGAATGTCTTAGTTTGCGAGTAGATTGTGAGATGTCCAGGGAGGTATTATTAATAGCGTTGAAATCTCCGCAAAAAAGTAGGAATCCCTTCTGGATTTTTGCCACTTTTTTCCGCAAGGAATTGAAAAAGTGGATTTGATGAACGTTGGGGACATAGATATTGGCAATGCTATAAGTGATGTTGTTGATTTCACATACTATAATTAGGTATCTTCCTTTACTATCAGATTCTTGGGATAGCAACGAAAATGCGACAGAATTACGAATGGCTGTGAGCATGCCACATTTCTTATTCGGGCCGTTGGATGTATAGATATGTGGGAATGAACGATGTGAGCAGTGTGGGGCTTTAGTAGAAGAAAATGTGTTTCTTGAACACAAATCACGTCGCCAGCCAACCTTTGTGCTTCTCTCCACATAGAGTGGCGTTTAAGCAGGCTATTGAGACCCTGAGCGTTCATAGATACTATTTTTAAAACCATGGTGGATATAAGGTGAATGATGTAGGGTGCCCTCAAGTGGTATAAGGAGGAATAACATAGAGAAAAATGTGAGCCAGATGGGTATGCTTACAATATCCGCAGAGGTCCGGCAAGGGGTGAGGGTTTGTTTCTTCATCTCGCGAGATAAAAGTGATATGGTCATGTACCTGGTTGGGGAGCCTGACGTGGAGAGGGCGTCCTCTTACGACTCCCGCTCAGAGCCCCTGATAGTGGAAACAGTGGGCGCAGAGCCAGGAGTGGCACGAGTGCCGAGTAGGTCTGGAACTGGCAACCGGTGGTTGGAAATCCAGGAATCCGGATGCAGGGCAGGTGTGGTGCAGGAACGTAGGTGCAGCCGTAGGCAGTTATTGCGGCCCTCAGGGTGCGGACTGGAACCAGGCACTGGAGTGTGGGTGCAGTGGCAGACAGGTATGGCGGTGACCAGGATGCGAGCCAGGTACGGAACCGTGGGTGCAGCGGCAGGTAAATGTGGCTACCGTCAGGGCGTAAGCCAGGTACAGATGTAGGCAGAAGCAGCAGAGTCGGACAAGCCGGGTCTGTATCAGGCGGGCAGATAAGGTACAAAAGGAACAGGCAAGCGGATGGTCAGGAATAGCCGAGGTCGGTGCAGGCAGAGTTCTTTCTTGGTCGGATAATCAGAGTACAGATAACAGGATCAGGAGTATGTGTGGGAACGTAATAGACCAGAAGGCATTTGATCTCACTTCTTTGCAGATTTAAATAGCTCGCCTGTAGTGACGTAAATGCTCACTGCGCATGCGCGGGTTTTCCGCCTTACCGCGCATGCGTGACCGCACGCTTCCACGCCGGCGCACTCGCACCGCCATGGACCGAGGGGATCCGTCGCCATCGCACCACTGCACAGCGACGGGATCCCTGACAGATATAGTGTATTTCCATGCTTGGTCACTTCTGGTGCTCTGAAAGAAGACAGCAAAAAAGAAGAAAAAAATAAAAGAAAACAAAAATAACAGTTAACAAGGAACTTTGTGTGAACTTAATCACTGCAACGGGTGGGGGTTCAGTGCCGAGAGGTGCAGCATAATAATGGCCGTCTAGGTGTACCGCAGGTAGGCAACAGAGGTTTAGAAGGCACGGGAGAAAACACAGCGTGGAATCTCATCCCGCTACTTGTTCCCAATCAGGAGGTATTTTGCTAGGAGAGCCTTTGGTAGGAATTGAGTCATCATCAGAAGGCCCCACTTTCTGGCTAGTTGGAATCCCTCCACTTCAGATTTGACCATTATCACACAGTTGTCTTTAGTGATAAGCAGTTTGGTAGGGAAGCCCCATTGGTATTTGATATCATGGTTTCGTAGCAATTTCGTAAAAGATAGTAACTTTTTGCGGTACAATGGTATGTTGAGAGAGGTCAGTGAGCAAGGAGATCCCAGTGTAGGGGTCTGGGAGCGGGCTGTTTTTTCGGGCAAATAGCATGAGTTCCTCTTTAACGTGGTAAAAATGGATTCTCGCTATGGTATCTCTTGGGATATGAGCGGGAAGGAAAGAGGGCTTTCGCAGTCTGTGGGTCCTGTCTACTACTACTTCTCTGATCGGAGTATGGGGCAGCAGAGCAGAGATCATTTGTTGAATATATTTGCGTAGTTCTGCGTTAGAGATACTTTCGCCAATACCCCTGAATTTAATATTATTCCTGCGGGACCAGTCCTCTAGGTCTGCCATTTTTGCCTTTAATGCTGTTAAGTCATCTTCAGCGTCATTATATGCGTCCATTAATTCGTTATGGGCTTTAGAGAGTTCCTCCATTTTAGTCTCCAACTCAGTTACTCTTTCGCCCATACATTTAATATCCTTGTTAACCTGCGCCACAAAGCCCATCATATCTTTATGCAAGGAGCCTTTAAGTGTAATTAACATATCTTTCAGTACTGCAGTCGTGAGTGGCAAGGATTCTGCAGGGTAATCCTCCAGCTGTTCCACAAGCTCAGTAGTGGAATAATGCAGGGATACATCGTGCAGGCTCTCATTCCCACGCTGTGCCTCTGGGGAGCAGTTTTGCCTTTGTTTTTGTGGGCTGTTTGTAGGGGAAGACTGAGCAGAACCTGCAGTCTGTGCTGGGCTAGAGGGATGAGGTGGAGAGGAGCTGTCACCCCCCCCCCTCACGTGTCCCTGACTCCTGGGAGAGGAACAGAGACCTGCGCCATCTTGAGGGTAGGGGCCTCCCACCAGAGTAAAAAACTGTCAATTTGCGAGGCCCCTCCTTGTTTTTCTTCTTCCCCATCTAGCCTCCCCGATGCCCCCCTCTTTCCGAGGGCTTACTGCATTGCTGGCAGGTTTCCCCACTGACACCTGTCAGCTTGTCTAGGCTGCGAAACTCGGCTGCTCCGGGAGCTCTCTCAATGGGCGGCCATCTCCTTCCGCGGCCGGCCACGCCCCCCCCGACAGACTTACCTTTCAAATGAAGCCCTTGACTGCTAAGCTGTCACTGCTGCCAGCACTTCCATCTTTTATCGGTCTTCCTTCTGGGTTTGTGTTCTCTGACCATTTGAATGGCTGGGCCATGATGACGTCACTCCCGCACATGCGCACAGAAGTCACTATCGTGGCATGGCGCTATGTACATTCACAGCACACTTGGTGTGTCCTAAATGAAGAGCACACTGCACATGCTCATTGACAGCATCGGCTGGTGCTGATGTGAATTTATCCTAAACAGCGCAAGTATTTCCAGGTGAGACTTTTTATAAGCTTATCTGTAGGTACAAGTTTTATGTTCGCGTTTACTACTGCTTTAATCAAGGCAGAGCATACTAGTCTCTGGATAGATACACCTAGTGCTGTACGTAAAATGTTCCACATGTTCCTAAAAGCATAGAAAAGGGCCCTTTTCTACCCTGAATCAGGCAAAATTGAGACGAAATTCATGCCTCCTGACAACTTTGATGTCCTGTATTCTGTGGATGTAGACCATCATAAGAATTAGTATTTCCCCAGGGTGGAATTACAAAAATGGAGAAATGGCCCCCCTGGGAATTTATGGGCAGAATAATGTATAATGACAATCTTTATTACAAAAATTGTTTTCGTAAAATAGACCCTTAAGTCCATAAATCATGTCAAAATGACACCCAATTGGTAACATACATATAGCATACTAAGAAAGGATTGTACATATACCCTATTATACAAATATACAGCAAAATAACTGCCAATGATAATGTGTGGCTTGGTCCGTTGAGGTGTAGTCTTTCAGTAGATCCCAACATGTTTCTGAACTTAAATCCTTCAGGGGATATATTGACTCTGCAATGTAACATATAATAACAATCAATGTGCCAAACAAGGTCAATAAAAATTCATATACAGAATAGACGTGTACGTATGTATGTGTGTGTGTGTGTGTATATATGTATATATATATATATATATATATATATATATACACAATATTCAAATAAACGTACAAGTTATATGTACTGTATGTAGTGCTGCATCTGAAAGAAATGATAATAAAAAATCATATAGAGCTGGTATCCACCCAACATCCACAAAGGCCTCATGGGGAGACTGCTCCAGGGCCCACCACACAGCCACAAGGATTCCTGGGTTCCCCACACAATATGTTTACAGGGGGTCTATAATGGAGATGTAAAAATGTATTGTTCATGTCAAACATATTCCCCCCAAAAATAAATAAGCAAGGGATATAGGGTCAATAAGCTCCAAAGAATAGGACTTGATAAGAAAGCAAATAGGAGGAAATCTATATGGTAATTCTGAAATGGATAAGGAGAAGAGGGGATACTGGCCTCACAAATAGAGAGCATCCCTGCATAATGACCTCAGTCCTCCATGAGATCAACACACTGAAATTGGTCCATGTAAGTACTGAGTCAAAATATAGACCTCCTACAAAACTGGCCAATCATTGCCTGGGGGTAACTGAGGACGCCAACCGGTCCACCACATGCAGGCAGGAAACGAGAGTGTTCACCATGGGATTCCCCAGAGTGAACTCCACCATCCTTGCAGTGAATGATCTACTATTTTTATTGAGGGTACCACCTCCTTTAACCACAAGCCTACAGGCATTTATACCCCCTTCCTGCCCATGCCAATTTCCAGCTTTCAACGCTGTCGCACTTTGAGTGACAATTGTGCGGTTATGCAACACTGTACTCGTACGCAATTTTAATCATTTTTTTTGTGATAGAGCTTTATTTTGGTGGTATTTAATCACTTCTGGGTTTATTTTTTCTTAAAGCAAAAACCACAAAAACGTTTGAAAAATTTTTTCTTTCTTAGTTTTTTGTTATAAATTTTTGTAAATAAGTGATTTTTCTCCTTCACTGATGTGCGTGCTAATGAGGCTGCAGTGATGAGCACTGATGAGGAGGCACTGGTAGGTGGCACTGTTAGGCGGCACTGATTGGCAGCAATGGGTGACACTGAAAGGCAGCTCAGGTAGGTACTGATATGTGGCATTGATGTGCACTGATATGTGGCACTGATGGGCACTGGCACAAGGCACTGATGGACACTGACAGGTGGCACTGCTGGAGCTACACTGATCATCAGTGCCCTGATGATCCGTGTACATGTCCCCTCCAAGGAATGCCGATTACCGGCTCTTCTCTGCTCACGAGCTGTCAGCGTGACAGCTCGAGAGGAGAGAAATACCGATAACCAGCATTTCCCTGTTTACATGTGATCAGCTGTGATTGGACAGGTAATCACATGACCGAGCCGACATCTTCGGCTCTTTCCGTGATCAGTGATCTGCTGTGTCCGAGGGACACAGTGCATCGCCGATCGCCACGATCCCTGAGCCTCGTATGCGCGGTGAGAATGGGAGGACGTCATATGACGTCCTCCCAGAACAAGAGAACCACCTTGCGTCCGTTATATTACTGTATGGCGGGCGGGAGGTGGTTAAGGTTTCATTGGATAGGCATTGGGAAACTCTTTTGAAGTCCTCCTTTGCTCTGGCAGGTCCTTCTCCATAGCAGCTATAGTCACTTTATCAATTGCTCAGATTATGGCAAACTGGATTGGAGAAATTAATAGTGAGTGTTCTCTGGATATAGATAATCTCAAACTTTTTTTCAAGATTACAGCACTTGCTCTTGGCCCTTCTATTCTATGTAGACACTATGGAGAATGCATTCCATCTGATCTCTAGACTGTCCTTATTTTCTGTGCATATGTGCATAATCTTATGACTTAAAGCTTGGGTGACTGAGAGATTCGGGAGAGGTGTCTTTTGTGTATGTCCTTTGATGGTAAACTTCTCTTTGGGAACTCCCTTGATGAAAACATTGAAGCAACTATTGAGGGAAGTGGCTTCCTATGCCATTACAATTCCCTATAGAATAAACATCCCCTAACTTATGCATAAGATCTGTTCGCTCCTCCAGGCATCACTATCTACTGCGGGTCTTTCCATTCACAGTAGAACTTCCGCATCTAAGCCCACTGGACCTGCTGAAACATTGTCTTCATTCTACTTGCTGGTTTTGGGAAGGAAGATGGTTTCACTAAACCCATTATGGCCTTATTGTCGCAAAGGGTGTTCAACCATGCTAGATGTTCCTTCCTCTTGTGAAACGGTTGATCGATACTTTATTTAGTGCTATTCAATTGGGCTATATTCCTTCTCCCTCTCTACCATGTAAGTAAATTTGAGCTTGGATGGAAGCTATTAAAATTATTATTATATTTGTATTTATATAGCGCCAAAGGGTTTGCTCAGCGCAGTACAATAGCAAGGGGGGCAGAACATGAGACAAGACAGAAACAATACAATACACGAGGGGTTCGAGGGCCCTGCTCTTTCGAGCTTACAATCTAGGAGGGAGGGGAAAGTGGTACAGGAGGAAATGGCTGTGGGGAATGAAGTGGTGGGAGGAGTGGAGGAGGTCAGCTGTTAGGTGAGGGTGGGGTAGGCTTTCCTGAAGAGGTGGGTCTTCAGGGTGTGCCTGAAGGTGATGAGGGTAGGTGACAGTCTGATGGATTGGGGTAGGGAATTCCAGAGGATGGGGGAAGTCCTGGAGAAATCCTGCAGTCGGGCGTGGGAGGAGGAGACCAGGGAGCTAGAGAGTAGGAGGTCCTGTGAGGAGCGAAGGGCACGGGTAGAGTAGTATTTGGGTATCAGGTCGGTTATGTAGTTTGGGGCGGCGTTGTGAATGGCTTGTAGGTCAGGGTTAGCAGTTTGAATTTGATGCACTGGGCAATCTGGAGCCAGTGAAGGGATTGGCAGAGGGGGGTGGCGGATGTGGAGCGGTTGGTGAGTTGGATAAGTCTCGCCGCTGAGTTCAGGATCAACTGGAGTGGGGATAGCGTTTGTTTGGGTAGGCCAGTGAGAAGGGAGTTGCAATAGTCTAGGCGTGAGATGATGAGGGAATATACGAGTTGTTTAGTAGTGTCTGGGGTGAGGAATGTATCTTGGAGATGTTGCAGAGGTGGAGCCTGCATGATCTTGATAGCAATTGGACGTGGGGTAGGAAGGAGAGGTGTGAGTCCAGGGTGACACCCAGGACTTTGGCATGTGGGGTGGGAGTGATGGTGGCGTTGTTAGTAGTGATGGAGAGGATGGGGGGGGCAAGACCAGGAGCTCTGTTTCGGACAGGTTAAGTTTGAGGAAATGGAGCGACATCCAGTCTGATATGTCATTCAGGAGGTGGGCGATGCAGGCGGAGAGTGAGGGGGTGAGGTGGGGGGTGGAGAGGTAAATTTGTGTCGTCGGCATAGAGGTGGTAATTGAAGCCGTGCGAGTGTATTTGCTTGCCAAGGGAGGAGGTGTAGATGGAGAAGAGGAGGGGTCCGAGGACAGAGCCTTGGGGGACTCCGACAGAGAGGGGGAGGTGGTAGTGTTATAGGTGATGCTGAAGGAGCGTTGGGAAAGGTAGGAGGAGAACCAGGAGAGAGCAGCGTCCCTGATGCCAAGGGAGTGCAGTTTAGTAAGGAGGAGAGGGTGGTCGACAGTGTCGAAGGCCGCGGAGAGGTCAAGGAGCAGGAGGACAGAATAGTGGCCATTAGCTTTGGCGGTTAGTAGGTCGTTGGTGATTTTAAGTAGGGCGGTTTTGGTGGAGTGCAGGGGATGGAAGCCAGACTGTAGAGGGTCAAGGAAGTTGTTATCAGTGAGGCGATTGTAGGCCAGGCGCTCAAGGAGCTTGGAAGTGAATGGCAGCAGGGAGATGGGTCTAAGGTTGTTAAGGTCAGTGGGGTCAAGGGAGGGTTTTTTGAGTATGGGGGTGATGTGTGCGTGCTTTAGAGGGGAGGGGAAAGTGCCAGTGGAGAGGGAGAGATTGAAGATGTGGGTGAGGGAGCGAATGATGGGGGGGGTGACTGGAGGAGCTGTGAGGGGATAGGCTCCAGGGGGCAGGTGGTGAGGCGGGCTTCAGTGAAGACCTTAGAGACCTCCTCAGGGGTAGTTGGGCTGAAGGAGCGGAGTGTTGGGGAGGTGATAGTGTGCGGGGGATTAGGCATAGCGGGGGGGGGGTAGTGCGGCTATGAGGTTGGAGGAGTTGGGTAGAGGGGTTGTAGGAGGGCGGGAGGCTGGGTGGAGAGGTAGATTGTGAGTTGAAAATGTATATTATATAGGGCGCTCTTGTTGCAGCCCAACCTCTGTAGCTGTAAGATAAAGGTGCCAGATGGATATCAGGGATGGATGGATGGAAGCAGTAACACTGAGGCAGCTCTTCTTAGAGTGGAAGTAAGGCTCTAATGCAGTAACAAGAAAAAGAGAGGAAGGCACCTCTAAGTGCAGTATTAACAATTTATTAGTAGACAATGGAAAATTTGCACTTACAAGATAAACGGTTAAAAAGACTCATCGTGTGGTAATTGGATCCAGGTGGGACATCCAGCCATCCAGCAGCAAGCTATGCCTTTAGGATCAGATAGTAGAGTCCAGGATGTGCCTGTGCATCAACAATGAAGCTTGGAGAGCAGAGTCAGATGTAGCAGGTGAAAGGGACGGTAATGCATTTTGGAGCATGCTCAATAGGCTCCTTCAGACCTGTGCCCCAGTAGAACCCTGACATTTTTATAGTGTGGAGGAAATGGGAGGGAGGCAAATAATTCCTGGGTCCTAAGGACCTACATGTTTTCCTGCATCGTACAGGAATTAATACAATTATAAAAACAGAAATAAAAATAGAAATAAAAACACACAAGAGAATAGCTCTAATGCTTTTGGGTAAAAAAGTATATGAGTGTGTATGTATACATAGAATAACATATATCTAAAAAATGGCATATTCAATAGAAAGGAAATAGAAAATGACAATTAAATCTAAAAATAAATAGAATGGAACAATGGAGGTGGAATTAAATAATAATAATGAATAAATCTATGAGATAATGAAAAAGGTAGATTACTGTACCATAAATAAAAATTAATAGAAATGAATATAAAAGCAAAATAAAAACAAAGTTTGAAAAACGCATTTTAATAAAAACACATTTTAATAAATGGGCTTGCTATAATTGTATGTAAATTTTATGCATCTCCTTATTATCCCTTAGTGATATACTAAAAGGGATCATAGCTAAGTGAGAGAGGGACAAGGAAGGGATATCCCTAAATTAGTTGGAAAAAGTACAAACAGCTGTATAAGGGTATAGTGTTGGTATTTATAACCACCATTTGGAAGGGAAAGAATGTCTTTAAAATGGAGCTTATTTCAAGCTCTTCATTTAGGCCACCAGGGGATAACACATCCAAGGTTTAGATCCAAAACGTTTCCCTCTGACAGAGACGCAAAAAGCGCTCTGCCAGAGGGAGGTCCCGTGGCATTCCTTCAATGATCCACACTCTAAGACAGTCAGTGGATTTATTGTGGCATTCAAGGAAATGTCTGGGTACGCTATGCTGATCTTTTCCATCCTCTATGAGGCGACGGTGCTCACCAAAACGTTTACGAAGGGTACGTATGGTTCTACCCACATAGTACAGACCACAAGGACAAATTAGACAATAGACCATGTATTCAGAAGAGCACGTGTAAAATTCCTTAATCTGATTTGATATCCCTTTAACAGTGAACTCCTTTTGTCCATGATGAATAAACTGGCATGTCTTACATAAGGGTTTTTTGCACTGATACATACCAACAATAGGGGAAAGTGTGAGAGGAACTGTGTTCTTTCTCTTAGTTTTTTCCCTTTTAGGTTGGGAGCTTTCCTGTATGAAAACTTGGGTTGTTGTGGTAAAAGTGATTTGAAGTAAGGGTCTTGGTGCAAGATTGGCCAGTGTTTGCGTAATAGTATATTCCATTTGCTTATGATGACTATGAAACTGAGTGACAAATCTAATCTGTGATGGCATGTCGTCAGTAGGATGTTCTGATGTTATAGGGCCATTGGTATAGAGTGTGTGGGCTTCTTCTACAATTGCCAAAGGGTAGCCCTTCTCGATAAATTTATTTTTAAGTATAGTACCTTGTGAAATGTAGTCAGATTGCTGGGTGCAGTTATGGCGCAATCAACAAAATTGGCTTTTAGGAATGTTTCTAAGCCAACGTGGGTGGTGGCAACTCTTATAGTGTAAAAAAGAGTTTCCGGCTGTGGGTTTGGTGTAGTTCCTGGCATGGATCTGATTGTTGCTGTGATAAATATCAAGATCAAGAAAGGATAGGTGGTCTTTGTCGACTACGTGGGTAAATGCCAGTCCCATATCATTAATATTACAGTAGGATACGAAATCCTGAATGTCAGTAATGTTCCCATCCCAAATAATTATAATGTTGTCAATGTAGCGACCGTAATACACAATGTGGGATAGGTATGGGTTGTTATGCCAGATATAAAGATGTTCCCAGTGGCCCATAGTGAGATTGGCGTATGAAGGGGCAAAATTAGCTCCCATCGCTGTGCCTTGTAGCTGCAAGTAGAAATCTCTATCAAATTGAAAATAATTATGAGTAAGGCAAAATAGTGTAGCATTGAGAACAAATGTGGCCTGTCTAGGGTTAATGGTAGCATCCTCTGATAAGAAATGTTGTATGGCCTGTATGCCAACCTGGTGGGGTATAGATGTATAAAGAGAGGAGACATCAAGAGACAGCCAAAGATATGTAGGTTCCTATCGATAGGTATGCAGTAGTTCTAATAAGTGTATACCATCTCTGATAAATGATTGTAGATTTTGAGCTAACGGTTGTAAGAAGAAATCTACATATTGTGAGAAGCCGCTAGAGACACTGTTAATGGCGGCCTCTATGGGTCTGCCAGGAGGATTGGTAGTATTTTATGCACCTTGGGCAAATAATAGAAATATGGCGTGTGGTAAAATTCTCAGATCAAACATGATATTTCCATTTTAGAAATAATACCATCCTTAAATGCTTGGGTGGCTAATTGTTTGGCCTCGATACTGAATGTAAGGAGTGGATCACTTTTTAATTTAGTATATGTGTCTGTATCTGATAGTCTATGCGCTTCCAAAAGATAGTCATTACGGTTTAATAAGACTATACTCCCTCCTTTATCAGCAGGTTTTATAATTAGATTGTCATTGGTGGTGAGTAGTTTAAGAGCTTTTTGTTCATCCCTTGTGAGGTTGTGTTGTCTCTACTTATTTTTGTTAGTGTTGTTACACATAGAAATGAGGTCGGAATAGACAATTCGATAAAAGGTTTCCAAGCATGGACCTTTGTACTGTGTTGGGTAGAAGCTGGATTTGGGTCTCAGTGTGGTTTGTCTCATAACTGGAGAGGATAGAAGCTGTTGTGTAAAGAGGACAGCCTCCGGTTCTGATAGATGATTATATTCATAATTCTCGGAATATAGTTCTTGTAATATAGTTAAGGCTGTTTGGTCATCGACAGAGATGTTTGGGCTAGTGTCATTGTCGTTGTCTATCTCATAGTCAAAAGGGCCTCTTTTCTCAGCCTTTATGCTGAAGTATCTTTTTAATTTCAATAATTTTTATTGAATTTTTCAAGGATAAACAAGGGTAAATAAGGGAATAAGAGGGAAAGGGTAAATGGTTCAGTCATATAATATTACAATAGACAAAGTATAATTGATCTTTTTGTAGTATTTCCGTTCTAGGATGGATGGGGTGTTAGTCTTGTTTTAGCAATATCATCAGAGGTATTCGCGTATATTTGATGAGTTTTTTTGGTGAGATTTCGGAAGTTATTGGGGGGGGTGTTGGAGGGGTGGTAGGGGAGGATAGGAAAGATGGGGAGGGATCTAACTGGGAGATTGAGAAGATACCAGTCTTGGTATGGGATATGTTTTCGTCTCTTCAAATGTCATCAGTGTTGTATAGAACATTTTGGGTGTTTTAGCCAGCGGGTCCACTGGGTGGTGAATTTGTGGTAGGAGGAAGTGTTAATTGCGGATAGTTTTTCCATTTGACATTGGGTGTTAAGGTCTATAATTAAGGAATTGATTGAGGGGGTATTATTCGTATTCCATAATCTAGTAATATTAATTTTTGCTGCAAAGAGTATGTGGGTAATAATTGTTCGAGAATGGGTGGAGAGTTTCTCTATTCCAATGTGAAGTAGTGCCAATAAGGGGTTCGGGACTATCGGAGATTTGTTTATTTCAGATATTAATTGGAATGTAGTATTCCAAAAGGATCGAAGTGACTTGCATGACCATAAAATATGGATTGTTGAGCCTAGTTCGCCACAGTGTCTCCAACATGTAGGAGTATGTTTCGGATAAAAAATTGAGAGTTTAATCAGGGTCAGGTACCATTGATGGAGTATTTTTAGATATGACTCCCAGTGGGAGCTACATCGGGTAGCTTTATAAGTGATGTTGAAGGTATTTTCCCAACATTTTAAGGTGATTTGGGTTGAAAGGATTTTTTCCCAATTGGTTAGGGAGGTTGTTTGTATAGTGAACTGTGAGTTGATGAGGTGTGCATAGAAGGTGGAAATACCTTTACTCAGGTATTGGAGTCTGGTGAAAAAGGTGTAAGCTGTAATTGGTAGGATGGTGTTGTAGGATAATTTGTTTGTATGTAAAAAATGAGTGATACTTAAATATGTAAAATTTTCAGTAGTAGGAATATTATATTTGGTTTGGAGAGATTTGAAGGAGAGTAAAGATTGGTTGAAATGGAGATCTGCTAATTTAGTTATTCCTCGTTTTGTCCATTGAGATAGGTCCAAAGAAGGTATGTAGAGGTGTAGTATATTGGTTGGAGTAGGTACATGTTTAATATCTTTAAATTTAGTAGATAGAAGGTCTCGCCAAGCTTGCAGGGATGCTATAATGCAGGGATGTTTTAGGTGGGGTTCTACGGTTTTGGATGGTGGAGACAAGAGTATATTTTGGAGTTTTAGAGGTTGGAAGGGAAGGGTTTCCATTATGGACCAGATTTTTTCCTTCAAAGGATTCCACCAAAAATATAGTTGGTCTAAGAGGGCAGCCGTGTAGTAAGATTTGAGGTGCGGGAGTCCTGCTCCTCCTTTAGTTGTAGGTCTTATTAACAGATTGGTGGTACATCTTGGTTTTTTCGAGTTCCATAGGAACTTCGTTAGGATTGATTGTAGTTTAGAGAAAAATGAATTAGGGATTGGTAAGTGGAGTGTACGGAATATGTATAAGATTTTGGGTAAAATATACATCTTTAGTGTTGCTACTCGGCCTAGTTTGGATAGTTCTGAGGTGCGTAGAGTGCTTAGTTCTTGGGGTAATTTTTCAAGCAGTATTTTGTGGTTTGCTGTGTAAAGGTGGTCCGTTGTTGGTGTAAGTTTTATTCCCAGGTATGGGATGCTATTTTTTTCCCATGAAAATGGGAATTGTTTGGCTAGTTGTGTTTGGAGTTGGGCTGAGATGCGAAGGTTGAGTATGGAAGATTTGGTTTCGTTGAGTTTGTAATATGAAACTGTTGAGTAAGTTTGTAGATGTGAGCGAATCACATGAAGGGATTTTTTAGGGTTAGTCACCGTTAATATTATATCATCTACAAATAGGCTAATTTTGTGTTCCATGTTAAGATGAGTGATTCCTGTGAATGTTTTGTCCTCTCTGAGTTTGGAAGCTAGGGGTTCAATAAGGAGTGTAAATATTATCGGGGAGAGTGGACAGCCTTGTCTTGTACCATCAGACTAGTTGGGGATCTTTGCCAGGCTTTGGGATGGTTGTTATAATAGATTGTAACATGTCCTTGGGGAATGAGCCTGTGGAGGCAGCGTGATTAAAGAGTTTGGACAGGTATGGTGATAATTCTGTGGCCATGAATCGATAGTATTCATTAGTGTATCCGTCGTTCCCTGGTGATTTATTAATTGGAAGTGTTTTAATGATCGTTTCTATTTCTTTGGGCGATATTGGACAAGAGATGGAGTCAAGTTGGTCTAAGGATAACCGGGGGAGATTGATGGTTTGGAGAAATTGTTGTATGGATGTGCTTGTTGGTTGGGTGGTGTTAAGGTTGTTTTTAAGGTTGTAAAGATTTTGGTAGTATACTGCAAAGGCGTTTGCTATGTCTTGGGGGTTAGTGTTCAAGGTATTCGTAGATGGGTGTTTGATTGAGGCTATTTTGGATTTCAGCCGCTTTTGTTTTATCGACTTTGCTAACAACGAGCTGGCTTTGTTACCAAGTGAGTAAAATTTTGCTTTTTTTTTTTGATTGATCTTAGGAGATTATCTATTTGTTGGATTCTTTTTTTGTTGATGCGGGAGTTTAGTTGTATCAGAATACCTCTCATATATGCTTTATTTGTTGACCAGAGAGTGGTTATGGATAAACTGGGGGTGTCGTTAAATTTGAAGAATGTTTTGACTGCATCTATAATCTGTTGCTTGTAGTCTTGGTTTTTCAGCAGGAACGAGTTCAATCGCCATAAACGGGGTATCGAGGAATGTTGTTTGCTGTCAAGAGAGATCATGATCGGAGCATGGTCTGACCACGTGATAGTTCCGATCTCAGAGGAGGTGATGTGTTGCAGCGTCCATTTATCGGTGATGAAGAAGTCGATTCTAGAATAGGTTGAGTGGGGTGGAGAATAGTAGGTATAGTCTTTTTCTGTACTATGTTGGCATCTCCAGATGTCCTAGAGATCGTTGGAGTGAAGAAATTGGTTGAAGGTTTGTTTTGAAGATCTTTTGGTGGATGAGGAATCCAGGTGAGGATTACCAATGATGTTAAAATCGCCTCTGATGAGTAGTCTGCCATTTCTATGTCGATTAATGGTGGAGTTAAGTTTGTTGAAGAAGTGGATTTGATTGGTGTTAGGGCCATAGACATTCACTAATGTATATGTAGAGTCGTTGATTGTGCAGATTAGTATGTGGTAGCGACCTTGTGGATCCGCTATTTCCACAATGGGTTGAAACTTCAGGGAGTCTCTTATGGCTGTAATGACGCCGTTTTTCTTTTTGGGGATCGTTGCCATATATACAGTAGAGAACTGAGGGATGTTGAATTTAGGAATTTTTGCAGAGGCGAAGTGGGTCTCTTGTAGGAATATGATGTCAGGTTTGGTAGCGCGGATTTCTCTCGTGAGCAAGGATCTTTTGAAGCGGGAGTTGAGACCTCAGACATTTAGCGAAAAAATAGTAATCATTTTGTTGATTGTAGATGGTTTGAATATCATAGTTTTGGTGGTTCGGGTGTCGGAAAGAGGAGTGGACTTCCTTGTAATAGAGAGGATGGAACATCAGGTGTGTGGTTTTGTAAACATGTGATTGTTGCTTTTGTTGCTTGAGATTTCAACTTTGTGTCGGGGGTTATTAAAAAGAGTGATTTTAGCGAGCGATGACTGGTAGCTTGGGGTAAGAACCAGGGTAATAACAGGGGTAAAAAAGCCTTGCAAACAACGCAAGTAACATGCGTAGCAGTATCTGCTACTTTGTAAAGTGCGGGCATGAGAAAGCATGAGTCTTCCGAGAGCTCATGCTTGAAACGGACTTGGGTGATCAGTATGTTCGATCGATCGGGGGCCGATTGCCAGCTAGTGCTTTAGAGAGTTGAGTCCAGGGAATTGGACATGGAGGTAATATGCTTGATTGAAGACTATGATCTTCCTGTTTCCATTCCTTGCGGATGGTTGGATGTTGACTGATGGGAATCTGCTGGTATAATGCTCCATTTTTTCAGTAATTTGATGCCTTCCTCTAGGGAGTTAATTGTGAAGAATCTGCCTTGGTACTTGACATTCAATTTCCTAGGGAAGCCCCATTGATATGCGATGTTGTGGTTTCTTAGTGCTTTGGTTATGCTAATGAGCTTCTTGCCATTGGTTAGTGTTGCTTTAGAGAGGTCTGCGAATAGTTTAATGTTTGCTTGGGCTGGAGGAATGGAGGTCGAATGTCTGTCTGCAGTCATTATTTTCTCCTTTACGTGGTAAAAATGTATGCGCGTTAGTATATCTCTGGGAATCGTCGCAGGTAAAAATGATGGTTTGGGAATTCGATGTACTCGGTCTATAGCCAATTCCACGCCAGTGAGGGTGGGAATGAGATTTTTCATATATTGTTGTATGAACAGTACAATGGCTTCCGTGGCGACGGTTTCTGGGATCCCACGGAATTTAATGTTGTTCCGCCGGGAACGATCTTCTAAGTCTGCCAGTTTGAGCTTAATTTGTTTGATGTCTGTTGTATGATCTGTGTGTGCATCTATAAGATCGTTATGGGTGGTACATACTTCTCCCGGTTTGTTTTCGATACGGCGGATACGTTTCTCTTGGTTTTGGACCGTATTAGAAATTTGGGATAATGAGGCAGTCAGGTCAATATGTAGTGTCTGTCGCAGGGAAAGGAGCATGTTCTTCATAGAATTTTCCGTAATAGGTTGATCAGAGGCAGGATAGGAATCAAATAAATAAATATATAACCTCCTCCACTACAAATCCCTCAAAAAGTCACACTTTCTCCCTAGAAAGTTCACTAATAATATAACCTTTTTGTGGTGTACTAAAATATTAAAAATTTAAAATGAAAAAATAGGATAGGAATCAATCAAAGATGGAGCAGAAGCAGATAGTGCAGTGGTTGAGAGAGAAGGTAGAAGGCTGTCAGGGGGTGATCCTGTGTCCAGCCTAGTCTGGATTTTGCCGGGCTGCTAGTTGTGGGAGACGGGAGAAGAGGACTCACCGGGGTTTCCGGGGTAGAGCTGTCCCTTTAACCTGGGGTCTGGATGGTATACAGCCTGGTGGTTTGTACCCTCTCCCTGCTGCTGTTGCTGGGCAGACAAGCCTGTCAGCAGGGGGCTGGCGCAATCTTGGCTGCAGGGTGTTAGTGCGGGATAGAAGCTCATAATTTTTGTGGGATTTCCCGGTGTTTTCCTTCTTTGGGTCATAGCCCGTACGGATGGCGAGGGGTTAATGGCTCTAATGAGCTGTTAATCACTCCCTGGTGTCATAGTGTGCCGCGATCGTGCTGGCGGGTGGACGATGCTCTCTTCACTGAGCGTCCATCCCCGAAGCCGGCCGCGCATGCGCTCCCTGAAGTAGCTTTTTATTTTCAAATAGTTTTTATTGAAAGTTTCAGACTTCTTAAACAACATAACGCTATATAGAAACAGTTGAGTACAAGGTTCACATAAGCAAGTTTACAACATATGAGATGAGGGAAGAGGTGACAGACCCCCACCATTCGGCTGGGGACCCATTTATCGTGATCATGTTTACATGAGAGGTATGCTCGTTGGTTCATGAACCTTGCTGAAGAATGTGAAAAAATAAGGGACTAGGTAGGGGTTTGAGAAAAGGGATAGGAAGAGTGGGGGAGGGAGGGAGGAGGGCACCAATGAGCTACGAATATAGCATCCGATAAGATTTGGGACTAGTAATCAGGTGATTGAACAATTGGGGTGTTTTAACCATCGAGACCAATGTAGTATGAATTTGTGGTAGGTGGAGTTTTGAAGGGCCGTTCTTCGTTCCATCTCACATTGTAGGTTGAGATCAGCAACGAGACGGGATAATAGGGGAGGTGACGTAGACCGCCATAATTTAGTAATGTTTATCTTTGCTGCTGCCAGAATGTGTATGATAATAGTGCGTGAGCGTATGGGGAATTTTTCTATCGTTATATGAAGGAGGGCTAGACCAGGATTTGGTGTCATTGGTGAATCTATAATTGAAGAAATTATTTGGAACACTTCATTCCAATACGACTTGATGGATTTGCATGACCAGAGCAAATGGAAGAGCGAGCCAGTTTCGCCACAATGTCTCCAGCAGGCTTGTGACTGCTGTGGATAGTATAAAGATAATTTAGCAGGGGTTAGATAGCATTGGTGGAGAATTTTCAGATATGATTCCCAGTCTGAACTACATTTTGAGGCTTTGTATGTGATGGTAAACGTTGTTTGCCATGATTGTGGGATTGTTGGGAGAAGCAAATTCCTCTCCCAGTTAGTCAGAGATGACGTATGGGTTATAAATTGCGCTTCAATTAATAATGTATAGAAGGTGGAAATTCCCTTCTTTGGATAAATAGTCTTGTGGAAGAAATGGTGTGCAGTAGCAGGAAAGTCTATTTCAAGTGGCATGTTTGTTTTATGGAGCAAATGGGTTATTCGCATAAAAGTGAATTGCTCTTTATCAGGAAGATGGAATCTCTCCTGGAGGGTCTGAAAAGAATCTGGTTTTTGAGTGTTGTAGAGATCTTGAATATGATGTATACCACATGCTTTCCAAGATGTCAGGTTCAAATGAATGGATAAGAAGTGCAGAGATGATATTGGGGTAGGGATTCGTAGATTAGCCTCGTGGGAATGAGTATATGTCAGGAAATCATGCCAAACCGTCAGAGAGGCCTGGATACATGGATGTGTGTGTAGAGGTCTAGTCTGAGCTATATGGGGCGTAAAAAGTAAATCTGTTAACGTGCCTGGCGAGTACAGGGAGGTTTCCATGATAGTCCAGGTTTTGTCTTGGGTAGGGTGCCACCAGTAGAAGAGCTGGTCCAATAAGACAGGTTGGTAATAGGATTTTAAATGCGGAAGACTGGCTCCCCCTCTGGAGGGCGGACGTATCAGGAGGTTTGTGGTACATCTAGGCCGTTTGGAGTTCCATAGAAATTTATTCAGAATTTTTTGAAGTGTGGAAAAGGAGGAGGGTATAGGAACGGGCAGCGTACGGAAAATATATAATATTTTAGGCAATATGCACATTTTGATAGTAGCTATTCTGCCTAACATTGATAAAGTAGTCGTACGTAAGCTTCTAAGCTCCTGTGGAATTATGTCGAGTAGCGGTTTAAAATTAGCTGCGTAGAGTTGATTGGTTTTGGCAGTCAGTTTAATCCCCAAGTAGGGGATATTATGTTTTTCCCACTTAAAAGGGAATCGTTTTGTAAGCAGGTTTTGGAGTGGAGCAGGAGTATACAGGTTTAAGATAGAAGACTTGGGTTCGTTGAGCTTATAGTATGAGACGTCTGCGTAGGTTTGTATGTGGGTGCGTATCGAAGTAAGTGACTTGTAGGAGTTCGTAATCATTGGAATAATGTCATCTGCAAAGAGACTGATTTTGTGTTCGTGCTTAAGAAGTTTAATTCCTGAGAAACTGGGGTCATTTCTGAGGTTGGATGCCAATGGTTCGATGAGTAAAGCGAAGATTATGGGGGAAAGAGGGCAGCCTTGTCTAGTTCCGTTAGATATTTGGAACGGTTGTGAGAGCGTGCCGTTGGTGAGAACTCTAGCAGGGGGTTTGGAGTATAGGGATAGAATTGCAGACAGCATCCAGTCCGTAATTCCAAATTTTTGGAGAGTAAGCGTCATGAATTGCCAGTGAATGCGATCGAATGCTTTTTCTGCGTCAAGTGATAGGAGGAGTGAGGGTTGATTGTCTGATTCAAGGTGGTGTAGTAGTGATATAATTTGTCGCGTCGCGTCAGGGGTCTGTCTACCTGGTATGAATCCTGCTTGGTCAGAGTGGATTAGGGTGGGAAGGTATGGAAGCAGTCGTTGAGCTATTATCTTGGCGTATATTTTTAGGTCTGTGTTAAGCAGTGAAATTGGTCTATAGTTCTGAACTAGTTGGGGATCTTTACCTGGTTTCGGGATAGTAGAAATTATTGATTGTAGCATATCAGAGGGAAATTCCCCTTTAGAAGCAACGTAGTTATAGAGAACCGAGAGGTGTGGCTTGAGATTGGGTGCGAACATTTTATAAAATTCATTGGTGAAGCCGTCGTTACCCGGTGATTTGTTCAAGGGGAGTTTGTTTATGGTTTTCTCGATCTCTGTGGGTGAAATCGGCACAGAGAGGGAGGCTAGTTGGGAAGGCGTAAGATGGGGGAAATTTTCGATCGATGGGATTGTTGGTTGGGCCGTGTTTGAGTCATCTTTTATATTGTATAGAGATTGATAGTAACACGCAAACGCGTTAGCTATGTCTTGTGGGTTGGTCAATGGAGCACGTGAGATTGGGTGTTGAATCGTGGAAATTTTGTTTTTAAGCCGTTTCTGTTTGATGATTTTGGTAAGAAGAGAGTTTGATTTGTTGCCAAGCGCATAGAATTGGGATTTTGTTTTTTGGAGGTTCGTATCATAAGTATGTAATAGAATAGTACGTAGTGTATTCCTATCTCGGTTTAAGGCCGCGGTTGTGGTAGGATTCGGATTTTGTTTGTTAGTGTCTTCGTTTATGCGTATACAGGCTAGGAGTTGGTCAATTTGCTGGGACCGTTGTTTTTTAATGCAAGAATTTAGTTGGATGAGGATACCTCTCATATAAGCTTTATATGTTAACCAAAGTGTGGTAATAGAGATATCCGGAGTGATGTTAGTTTCAAAAAAGAGGTGATGAGCATCTAATATAAATTTTTGGTTTTCCGGGAGTTTCAAAAGTGTAGAATTGAGTCTCCAAATAGGTGGAATCGCCGACCGTCTGCTATCGTCCAAAGATATGCTGATCGGAGCATGGTCGGACCAGGTTATAGTACCGATGTTGGATGATGACACGTGTTGTAAAGTCCATTTGTCAGTGATGAACATGTCAATTCTAGAGTACGAGAGATGTGGGGGTGAAAAATAGGTGTAGTCTCTCTCCGAACCATGTTGGCATCTCCAGATGTCGTATAGATCATGGTCATGTAGGAAGCGGTTGAGGTCAAGGTTGGTGGATTTCTTATTGGAAGATGAGTCTAAAAGTGAATTGCTAAGAACATTAAAGTCTCCGCCAATAATGAGTCTACCTTGTTTATGTTGGGAGATGAGGTTGTAGAGTTTGCGGTAAAATCTTATTTGTTTGCTATTTGGACCGTATATGTTCACCAAGGTATAAGTAATCTCGTTAATTTGGCATATCAAGATAAGGTATCACCCTTGCGGGTCGATTATGGTGGAGGTAGGTTGGAAAGAGAGAGCGTCATTAACAGCGATAATAACTCCGTTCTTTTTGACATTTGTTGCCATGAATAGTTGAGAGAATCGGTGAAGATACAGTTTAGGGGTCTTTTCTGTGGTGAAGTGAGATTCTTGTATAGGCCAGTCGCCAGAAATGGGAGTGTTCAGAGAGAGCCTCAAGGGAAAAATATAAAAGTGTGTAGATGCGGCTTGTGCCGCTAGGCCCTTCAGGTCGCTTCCATGTTTTGGACGGAACCAGGGTTGTTCTTCTGTGGATCTGCAGGCAAAATGCTCCAGGCCTTAAGGAAGTCCAAGCCAGCCTCCAAATTCTTAATAGTATAGATCCTGCCTTGGTGTCGTACTATTAATTTTGTTGGGAATCCCCATTGATAGGCCATACCATGATTTCTGAGCGCTTTCGTGGTTGATATCATTTTTTTCCTGTTGGAAAGTGTGGCCTTGGATAAATCAGCATAGAGACCCAGATTCGCATGAGAGGGTGGGAGTGGAGGTGGATTTCTAGCCGCCATCATAATTCTCTCTTTAATGTGGTAGAAATGTATGCAGACGAGCACATCTCTAGGGATGGATGCTGACAGGAATGAAGGCTTAGGGAGTCGATGTGCTCGATCGATCGTGACCTCTACTTTGGAGAGTGTTGGGATTAAAAGCTTGAGGAAGTGTTGCAGATACGGCAACAGTGCTTCGTTAGACACTGTTTCTGGGATCCCTCTGAATTTGATATTATTACGGCGCGATCGGTCCTCCATGTCAGCCAATTTTAGGTTAATTTGTTCGATGTCCGACACGTGATCTGTATGAGCATCAATCAAATCATTATGCGCCTCTATGATGTCTGCTATATTGGTTTCAATATGGCGGATTCTGCGTTCCTGTCTTTGCACCAAGGCAGTAATTTGGGTTAATGGCGCAGAAATATCATTATGCAGAGTTTGGTGCAGTGATGTGAGCATGTTCTTCATGCAAATTTCAGTCAGTGGTTGGTCAGACGCTGGAAATGCGTCTATGTCAGGCAAGGAGGGATGTGGTGGCTGAGGCGGAAGGTTTAGGGCCTGGCAAGTGTCATCAGGGTCACTCTCTAGCCGTGGTTGTGATTTAGCTGGGCTGCAGGTCGTGGGTGACAGTGGGGGTGATAACTCACCAGGGTCCCCTGGATAAAGCCGGTGCTGCAGCCTGGGGTCCACGCTCTGGGACCTGTAGTCCTCCTCCTGGCCGTTGCTGCCTCCCCGCATGTCTGTATGGCGGCCGCCATCTTGGTTTCCCGACATAACAGCCGGGAAGAAATTTGTTAATTTCCCTGGTTGCCCCGGGCTCTTTTTCCTGCGGGGCATGTCTAGTGGGCTGCGGGCACACTCCGGGAGCTGCCGTGTGCTATTCGTTTTCCCTGGGATCTGAGTGAGCCGCTTCAATGCTGGTGGGTGGACGGAGCTGTAACTATAGCGCATCCATCCTCGAGCCGGCCGCGCATGCGCCCCCCTGAAGTATCTTTTTAAAGTGAGATTGCGTACAAATCTGTTGAGGTCCTTGAACAATACAAAGGGGTTGGGTGGAATGGTAGGGGCAAAAGATAGTCCCTGACTCAATAGAGTGGTCTCCTGTAAAGATAAAAAACGGTCGGATAAATTTAAAATCTTTACCGTAGATGCTGTTTTCTGAGATGAGGGCTGGGACCTACCTCCCCTTCCCCTACAGCCTCTTCTACGTATTTTCTTTTCCTTTTTTGTATTAAGGGTGGTCTTGGTGGAAGGGAAAGGCATTGCACTAAAAAAGATACAGCAGATGTACTAGTGCCAATGGGAGTAGTGAAGTCCCCATATTGTAAAGGGCAGCATAAGGTGGTGTTAGAATTATCAAACGACAAGTTAGGATTACTACGTTCATGGACCCGCGTGTTTAAATGCGGTGGTGGAGCATCTAAATGTATATCAAGTGCAGGAGGAATCAAAGTAGTAGTATTGGTCTTATCTATATTGGAAGAGCCTAGATGTGAATTACTGGGGGAACATGAAGACTGGGAAACTGGAGCAACTGTTCGGATGTTACTATCCTGAGTATGAAATGTAATGCAAGAATTGGTGGAATCATTGTTCCTGGGTACATGGGAGGTGTGTGGATGTACAGCAGACTGGATATGTAAACCTGCATTAGAGTGAGCTACTAGTGTGGTATTGGGACTGGTGTGTCTAGAGGGGAATGAATGTCTTTGTTTAACATTAGTAGAGGAGTTTTTATAGGAGGGGTAGTGGGAAGAATGAGTAGACAGAATATTCTGAGAATGTAGAGTTGGTAGAGATGTATGGGTGTTGGTGGACACTTGGAAATGTTCAGGAAACCGGATTGGACATTAGAGATGGGATATCATTGTGTCGCTTACGTTTCCATGAAAAAACTTTATTATAATTGTAAACATCCAAATCTCTGCGAAACTTGCCAAAGTTTTGTTTTAATTAACTGATCTTCTTTGTATTTTGTGACTTTTTTAAGGGTAATAAACCATCTCTTTGGTAGTGATGTGGCCATATCCATAATCTCTTGTGCTACTCTTGTGCTACAAGAACTATATTCCGAGAATTCTGAATATAATCATCTATCAAAACCGGAGGCTGTCCTCTTTACACAACATCTTCTATCCTCTCCAGTTATGAGACAAACCACACTGAGACCCAAATCCAGCTTCTACCCAACACAGTACAAAGGTCCATGCTTGGAAACCTTTTATCGAATTGTCTATTCCGACCTCATTTCTATGTGTAACAACACTAACAAAAATAAGTATAGACAACACAACCTCACAAGGGATGAACAAAAAGCTCTTAAACTACTCACCACCAATGACAATCTAATTATAAAACCTGCTGATAAAGGAGGGAGTATAGTCTTATTAAACCGTAACGACTATCTTTTGGAAGCGCATAGACTACTATCAGATACAGACACATATACTAAATTAAAAAGTGATCCACTCCTTACATTCAGTATCGAGGCCAAACAATTAGCCACCCAAGCATTTAAGGATGGTATTATTTCTAAAATAGAAATATCATTTTTGATCTGAGAATTTTACCACACGCCATATTTCTATTATCTGCCCAAGGTGCATAAAATACTACCAATCCTCCTGGCAGACCCATAGTGGCCGCCATGAACAGTGTCTCTAGTGGCTTCTCAAAATATGTAGATTTATTCTTACAACCGTTATCTCAAAATCTACAATCATTTATCAGAGATGGTATACACTTATTAGAACTACTGCATACCTATCGATGGGAACCTACATATCTTTGGCTGTCTATTGATGTCTCCTCTCTTTATACATCTATACCCCACCAGGTTGGCATACGGGCCATACAACATTTCTTATCGGAGGATGCTACCATTAACCCTAGACAGGCCACATTTGTTCTCAATGCTACACTATTTTGCCTTACTCATAATTATTTTCAATTTGATAGAGATTTCTACTTGCAGCTACAAGGCACAGCGATGGGAGCTAATTTTGCCCCTTCATACGCCAATCTCACTATGGGCCACTGGGAACATCTTTATATCTTGCATAACAACCCATACCTATCCCACATTGTGTATTACGGTCACTACATTGATGACCTTATAATTATTTGGGATGGGAACATTATTGACATTCAGGATTTTGTATCCTACTGTAATATTAATGATATGGGACTGGCATTTACCCATGTAGTCGACAAAGACCACCTATATACACTATAAGTGTAGCCACCACCCACGTTGGCTTAGAAACATTCCTAAAAGCCAATTTTGTTGATTGTGCCATAATTGCACCCAGCAATCTGACTACATTTCACAAGGTACTATACTTAAAAATAAATTTATTGAGAAGGGCTACCCTTTGGCAATTGTAGAAGAAGCCCACACACTCTATACCAATGGCCCTATAACATCAGAACATCCTACTGACGACATGCCATCACAGATTAGATTTGTCACTCAGTTTCATAGTCATCATAAGCAAATGGAATATACTATACGCAAACACTGGCCAATCTTGCACCAAGACCCTTACTTCAAATCACTTTTACCACAACAACCCAAGTTTTCATACAGGAAAGCTCCCAACCTAAAAGGGAAAAAACTAAGAGAAAGAACACAGTTCCTCTCACCTTTTCCCCTATTGTTGGTATGTATCCGTGCAAAAAACCCTTATGTAAGACATGCCAGTTTATTCATCATGGACAAAAGGAGTTCACTGTTAAAGGGATATCATATCAGATTAAGGAATTTTACACATGCTCTTCTGAATACGTGGTCTATTGTCTAATTTGTCCTTGTGGTCTGTACTATGTGGGTAGAACCATACGTACCCTTCGTAAACGTTTTGGTGAGTACCGTCGCCTCATAGAGGATGGAAAAGATCAGCATAGCGTACCCAGACATTTCCTTGAATGCCACGATAAATCCACTGACGGTCTTAGAGTGTGGATCATTAAAGGAATGCCACGGGACCTCCCTCTGGCAGAGCGCTTTTTGCGTCTCTGTCAGAGGGAAACTTTTTGGATCTACACCTTGGATGTGTTATCCCCTGGTGGCCTAAATGAAGAGCTTGAAATAAGCTCCATTTTATAGACATTCTTTCCCTTCCAAATGGTGGTTATAAATACCAACACTATATCCTTATACAGCTGTTTGTACTTTTTCCAACTAATTTAGGGATATCCCTTCCTTGTCCCTCTCTCACTTAGCTATGATCCCTTTTAGTACATCACTAAGGGATAATAAGAAGCTGCATAAAATTTACATACAATTATAGCAAGCCCATTTATTAAAATGCGTTTTTATTAACCACTTGAGCTCCAGAGGATTTACCCCCCTTAATGACCAGGCCTCTTTTTGCTACTCGGCACTGCACTAATTCAAATGATAATTGCGCGGTCATGCAATGCTGCACCCAAACGAAATTTACGTCTTTCGTTCGGTGTAATTTGATCACCTGTGCGCTTTTTATTTTTCACGCTATAAACAAAAAAAGGCCAAAAATTTTGAAGAAAAACAATATTTTTTACTTTCAGCTATAAAAAATATATAGTAAACTCAAAGTTGGTTATAAATTTAGGCTAAAATGTATTCTGCTACATGTTTTTGGTAAAAAAATCCCAATAAGTGTATATTGATTGCTTTGTGTGGAAGTTATAGCGTCTACAAACTATGGTATAGTGCAATTTACACCATTTTTCTGCTATACAGCGCTGCGCTAGTTTAACGGACAATTGTGCGGTCATGCAATATGGTACATAAATGAAATTTACATCTCCCCACAAATTGAGCTTTCTTTCGGTGGTATTTGATCGCCTGTGCAGTTTTTATTTTTTGCGCTATAAAAAAAAAAGTCTGACAATTTTGAGGAAAAAAAAACAATATTTTGGACTTTTTGCTATAAAACATGTCCAGTAAAAAAAATGCAAAAATCAAATTTAGTCATAAATTTCTCCCAAAATGCATTCTGTGACATGTCTTTGCTAATAAAAAAAAAACCAATACATGTAAATTAATTGGTTTACGTGAAAGTTATAGCGTTTACAAATGGCGGGAAAGATACTGGGATTTTTAGGGGTTTTTTTTATGCGAATTATGGTGGCGATCAGGGACTTATGGCAGCGACCAGCGACTTATGGCGGGACTGCGGCGGACATTCTGACATTGGGGGGTACTGACTTGGGGTCACTGACATCCCCAAAAACACTAATACAGTGATCAGTGCAAAAAAAAAAAACTGACACTGTATTAATGGCAATGGGGAGGAAGGGGTTAACTTTATTTTGCAGGGAAGGGTTATAGGAGTGAGGGGAGTGTTTTACTAGGGGGTGGGGGTGTGTACTGGACGGGACAAGGCTGATCGAGAAAGAGAAACTGTTCTTTCTCGATCAGCTCATCCTCGAGCTGACAGGGAAGTGACAGACAGCACAGCTACTGCAGCTGTGCTGTCTGTCACTGTTTGCCACCGATCGCCGGGACATAGCCGCTAAGGAGCATCTGCCATCTGACATCTGCGGCGGTGATCCGCGGGACAGATAGGGCAGTGGCGCACCTCGTGCGCGCCCCCTATTTGTTTACAAAACACGCGTTTTAAAACGTGGTTTTGCCTGCGAGTGCCGCCCTGCCGCCGTATATGTACAGTGGCTGGGCGGCATGTAGTTAAAATGCGTTTTTCAAACTTTGTTTTTATTTTGCTTTTATATTCATTTCTATTAATTTTTATTTATGGTACAGTAATCTACCTTTTTCATTATCTCATAGATTTATTCATTATTATTATTTATTTCCACCTCCATTGTTCCATTCTATTTATTTTTAGATTTAATTGTCATTTTCTATTTCCCTTCTATTGAATATGCCATTTTTTAGAATATGTTATTCTATGTATACATACACACTCGTATACTTTTTTACCCAAAAGCATTAGAGCTATTCTCTTGTGTGTTTTTATTTCTATTTTTATTTCTGTTTTTATAATTGTATTAATTCCTGTACGATGCAGGAAAACATGTAGGTCCTTAGGACCCAGGAATTATTTGCCTCCCTCCCATTTCCTCCACACTATAAAAATGTCAGGGTTCTACTGGGGCTCAGGTCTTCAGATTGTGAGTTGACGATGTCCTTACGGATTGCGTCAATCTTGTTTTGGAAATGATTGGCAATCTCGTGGGCGGTGAGTGAGGTGCTGAGTGGAGGTGGGGGGGGGGAGACAGCAGGGATTTGGAAGTGGAGAAGAGCCGACAGGGACAGGTGGAGAGGGTGTTGATAAGGGTTAAGAAATAGGCTTGCTTGGCAGCGTGGAGGGAAGTGGTGTAGGTGAGGAAGGCGGCTTTGTAGAGGGAGAATGCGCGAGGGGACCTGGTTTTGCGCCATAAGCACACCAGCGCGCGACTGCGTCGTTTGAGACTTTTTGTACGGTCATTTTGCCAGGGTTGAAGCGGTCGGGGTCTGGTGTTACACGTGGTTAGGGGTGCTAGGAAGTCGAGGGCAGCCGACAGTGAGTGGTTGTATGCAGTAATGGCCAGGTCAGGGCATGACAGAGGGAGGATACTGTCATACAGACGGTCAGCTGCCGGGTGGAGATGGGTCGGGTTCAGATTGCGGAAGTTGCAGGTGAT
This sequence comes from Staurois parvus, assembly GCF_062004578.1. Taxonomy (NCBI): domain Eukaryota; kingdom Metazoa; phylum Chordata; class Amphibia; order Anura; family Ranidae; genus Staurois; species Staurois parvus. The sequence continues at coordinate 2,631,394 of NW_028317871.1, read as the reverse complement.
GGTTAGACGCTTTGGGGGGGAGTTAAGGGAGGGGGAGATGGAGAATGTGATGAGGTGGTGGTCAGAGAGGGGGAAGGGGGTGTTAGTGAAGTCGTGGGGGCTGCAGAGGTGGGAGAAAACGAGGTCCAGGGTGTTTCCATTGGTGTGGGTGGAGGACTGTGTGTGCTCTGTGAGCGTGAATGAGCGTGAAGGAGGAGGAGTTGGGAAGTAGCTGGGCTGTTGGCGTTGATGGGGATATTGAAGTCACCTAGGATGATGGTCAGTAGCTCGGAGGAGAGGAAGAAGGGAAGCCAGGCGGCAAAGTCGTCAAGGAAGGGGGATGCGGAACCAGGAGGCTGATAGATTACCGCAATCCTCAGGGGGGTGGGAGAGAAGAGCTGGATGCAGTGGGCCTTGAAGGAGGAGAAGGATAGGGAGGGGGGGTTAGGGAGGACCTGGAAGGTGCTCAGTGGTGGCAGGAGCATACCGACCCCACTGCCTCTGCGGCCACTCGGTCTGGGTGAGTGGGTCCAGACGAGGAGAGGGCTGCAGGGAAGGTGGAGTCAGTGGCTTGGATCCAGGTTTCAGTGACCTCTAGGAGGTTGAGGAAGTGGGAGACAAAGAGGTCATGGATGGCGGTGAGCTTGTTGCAAACCGAGCGGGCGTTCATGAGTGCAACCGAGAGAGGAGGGGTGGATGCGGGGAGGAGGGGGACAGGTACGAGGTTGAGGGGGTTGCGGTGGCTGGCAGGAGTAGGGGGGTGCCGAGAGGGGGAGTGGGGAGATGGGGGGCCAGGGTTCGGGGAGATGTCTCCGACGGTAAGGAGAAGGAGGAGGGTGAGGAAGGTGGCATGGGAACGGGATGTGCAGGAGCGTGTGGGTCTGTTGGTGGTGGCGTGTGGGTCGGCAGGGGAGTGGAGTATCAGGAGGAGGTGGTGAAAGCCATAGAGGGGGGAAGGAAGCAGTGAGGGTGCAATGTAGAGCTGTTTTTTGGGAGTAGGGGGGTGGAGGGAGGCAAGTTTGGGAATGGAGGAGAGGAGAACGGGGAGGAGGAGTGCAGGTGGCATGCTAGGGTGAGCAGAGTGCAGATCGGGTCGGAGAGGAGGGAGGTTTCAGTCAGGACGTGAGGATGGGGAGAGTCCGTTATGCCATGTCTGAGTTCATCGGTGTCCAATCATAGAAGGGGAGTGGGAGTGGTGGGCGGCTGGGGCCGCAGCTGGCTGGTTGCAGTCTGTGGGTGCTGTAGGCCGGCGTTCGTGGGTGTTGTGGCACGGCGTCGGACGCGGTGATTGGAGGTGTTGTAGGCCCGGCGTCAGGGGGTGCTGGAGTCCCAGCGTCGGGAGGCGTTGAGGGCTCGGCTTCGGGAGGTGATGAGGGCCCGGTGTCAGGAGGTGTTGAGGGCCTGGCGACGGGAGGTGTTGTGGGCCCGGCGTCAGGAGTAGCTGAAGACCCGGTGTCAGGAGGTGCAGAGGGCTCGGCGACAGGAGGTGCTGATGATGGAAAGAATACATTAAACTATCACATATGTCTCTTAAAGGAAGTGGGACTTCTGGTCCTCCTGCTGAGATAATGTTTTTTGGTATGCTTATTCTGTATTTTTTTTTTACAACTGTTCTTGGCTCAAAGGATTTGTCAGAAGCTATTTAGGGTTTTTACACAATTCCTGTTGGGCTTCTACTGTATCTCTCAGGACAGAACCCTGATGTATATTTTCCACTTATTTTATTCAACTGTAACCACTGTATAGTTAATTCCTGTTTTGTATTGATATTGTTTATAAGCAAAGTTATGTTCTGCAGATTTGTGATCTAAGCAATATGCTGTTGAGATGATGGATGTTGCAAAAGTCCATGTAAGTGGGGGCACTTTTGAAGCATTATCTATATGTCTGTAACCACATCCTTGATGTTATCTGAAGCTTACTGTGCTGGAAGACTAGTATCTGAATATTCTGCCTAGATGTGGACTACATATTTGGAAGGAGTCCCATAGTTTAGGAGCCATAGTGTGTATATAAAGCAAACATTTCCCATGTTACACATGGGTGTGACCCACTTATTAAGTGACAGTATCCAAAGCAGCTGTATAACCACAGTCAATGGTGTGGAAAAGGAAGACATACTGTACATACTGCCTGCTGTATATTTAGGAGCGATCTGTCATTATGGAATTCCACTTTGGCAGTCCAACACATGCATAAAGGTCCCTGAAGGGAAGATTCCATGTACTACTTTTGGGACACTAATTGTAGTTATACAATTTGCATTATTGTTCAGTGTTAGGTGGGAGGATCAATTTGTTTATTGCTGTGTACGGAGGAGGACTTTATATTATACAAGCAAGGAATGCTGTATATATTGAAAGTGAGTATCTCTCATTAATGTTGATATATTTGGGACATCCTTGAAGCACTGTTTTCTGTGAGCATTGTCCTCGTTATCTTTTGGTGGATTTAGTGGTATACTAGGTGGTGTGTTAAACATTGTCCTTAAATCCATTTTTGCTTTTTTTTTCCAGTGTTCAATATTTTTTTGTTTGCTTTGAATGGAGTTCTCCCCCAAAATTCATACCAGATCTTCATCAAGATGTTTTGGGGGAACTCTGCAAAAAATATTAGTATGGTACCCCCCAAAATACATGCTTTTTATGTATGGAATCCCCCTATTAAAACCCATATAAAACTTTTATCCTGGATAAGGGTTAGCTATAGATGTTGAGGGAGATCCCCCAGATGCTTTGTTTACAACAGAACAAAGTTGACCTGGAAATATCATTTAGCAGCAATAGGTTTTTGTTTTTTCTTTTTCTAATAACTTTTGCTGTTGCACACCCTACTGGAGCTCCACTTTACATAGTGGTTTAAGATATTGTTCAAGTATGTTATTTAACCACTTGACCTCCAGAAGGCTTTACTCCCCTCATGACCAGGGCATTTGTTTGCTATTCAGCACTGTGCTACTTTAACTGGGAATTGCTCGGTCATGCAACACTCTGCCCAATTGAAATGTATATAATGTTTTTCACACAAATATAGCTTTCACCACTGGGTGTTTATTTTAGAAATTAAAAAAAATGAATATTTTGAAAAAAAATATTTACTATTTTCTGTTATAAAACATATCCAATAAAAAATAAAGAAAACCTGATTTCTTCAAAATTCTAGGACAAAATGTATTCTGCTACATGTCTTTTGGTAGAAAAAAATCCCAATAAGTGTATATTAATTGGTTTGTGTGAAAGTTATAGCATCTACAAACTATGCTACATATACTGGAATTTGTGCAGCTATGACACTATACTGGTAATGGCAGTGATCAGTGACTTATAGTGGGACTGTGATAGTGTGGTGGGCAATCTGGTGCTAGCTGACACTGGCTGGGAGGTACACTAACTGACATTGACATCAATAGTGATACTAATACTGTATACTGTCACTGTACTAATGACACTGACCATGATGATGGATGGGAAGGGGTTAAAATTTTACTAAACCAACAACAGTAAAATCAGTCTGTATCTACAGTAAAGCATGCTTGCTGTACTCACTGTAGAACTTAGGGGGTTATTCCTCTGCATTGTGTTTTAAGGCTGTTTGATCCTCTCTTCTCTGCCCCTCCTTTTGTTGAAATGACCACTTGATACAGACTGAATCCATAGTCACATGCACATGCTCAGTTTAGTGTGTATTTGGTGTATTTTTTTTCTTGGGAGAGTGCATGTGATCAGCACAGGGCCGATCAGCACTGTCCAGACAGTGGGTCAGGACTTTCACATCTTCCTAGATCAGAAAACAAACTCCTACTACAAGCTTTAACCAGTGCTCTGCTGAAGTCACAAGACTGCTCTAACTGCTGACGAGAAAAGGTATTTAGCAGTTTATATTTACTAAAATAATTGCATTTCCATGTTGTGTGTACTGTGGGAGACCAGATAGTCTATGTAGGGTCCTGGGTTTATTATCACTTTAACATCTAGGGGGAAGCCAAGGGTTAATCAATGTGCTTAAGAGATGTGGCTAGCAGGGAGAAGAAACAGCCTGATCTCTGCTCTGTGTACAGAGCCTTGTGTTGTTGTTTGTAAACACAGGGCTCTGTGCTGTGTTTGGACACAGCTGATCAGCAAGTTTCAGCCAGAAATCATTGATCGGGACTTGCTAACAAAATCCAGTTGTGTCCAACCTCAGGACGCAACAGCAGCTGGTGCAGGCATTTGTACCGCAGACTCTGAAGCATCAAATGTGTATTGAATCATGAAGTTGGTAAATAGTCACTCTTCTCTATTAATGGCATATTACGTTAACTGTTTTATTAAACAGTTTTTTCATGCCATTTAGACTTTTACTGTGTAATGTTCATTTAGGTCCATGTGTTTCTTTAAAAATAAGAGTACCCCTGGTCTTATTCCTTTTACCCTGTATTCACGGTTCAGTGTATTTAAAAACAGTGTTTCTTCTGTCAACTGGTTCTTTACATTATAGCCCACAAGTCCTCTTTCTGCTTCACTTACCAAAACATGTCCCAAAACATCTGCTCTCAATATAGCTTTAAAATTATCTGCTTAAATCCCTTTTTTGGTTTCAGTTCATAGCATGGACAAGTAAGATGACAAATCAGAAACATAACAACACTGGCTGCTTGGTTTGGGGTTTTGTACTCACTGTGATGGCCCTGCTGGTTCTGACTTGCCAATCACCAGTCACTACCATCAATTGCCAACACTGAGCATCAAGGCTTGAAGAGCTAATGGAGAGGATCCACATCATTTGACACGCTGTATGTTATTTTCTGACCCCTGCAGTCTTTACTTACTGCTGCATTACATGTTACTGACTCCTTAACTTTGTTACATTGCTTACTACTGGCCCTTGAACTCTGCTGCATTTCTTATTTCAGTTCACACATTAGCCATATGTGGGGAACTGTGTCAGAGTTACTTGCTGCTCAACCCAAAACTCTGTTGCATTACTATTGACCCTTGAACTCTGCTGCATTACTTACTCCTGACCCATTAACTCTGCTGTGTTATTTACTTCTGAACTCTTCAGTGTTACTTACTTTTAAATTCTGCTTCATTATGCACTTCTGACCCAAATGTGTAATACACTCAGACCCAAAGAAGATTAGGCTCAGGTTTAATTTAACCACATCCCTTTATGCCCCTCCCTTCTGTGAGCACAGTTTGGCTACACCCACCAATCACAGCAGCACTTTTACCATCATTCATCTGCTCAGAGTACCCTAATCAAACCTGATGTTCTGGGTGTGGTTAAAACTGGACCTGGTCAGTAGGAGGGTCCCTGGATTTAATTTTGAAAATCTGGTAACCTTTTACAACATAGATTCCAATGGCAGTAAAATCTGACAATAGTTCTAATCATAACCCACTCTTTGTAAAACTAAAAACAAAAGTGTGAGCAATAGATACACTTTTAAAAATTTCTACGTTTCCTATAAATGTGCATATTCATTTGCAGCACACTACCTCCCTCCCTGCTCTACAATTAGTTATATATTGCTCATGTTCCTCGCTATGGACCCAGCGGCTGCCCAAGGATGGTTGTAGAGTGCTTGTGCATCTGACTACTTTTCCTTTCTGTGAAGGTCTTAAAACTAACCTTGGTAATTCGACATCCAATTGGGTGATGTATTTGTGACTCATCATCCATATGCTTGCAAACTATGTTGGTGGTGCCCAATCCTAATGCGCAACAGACACAGAATAGTTTATGCAATAGTCAGCATGGATTCATGAAAGACAGAAGTTGTCAAACAAATCTGATTTCTTTTTATGAGGAGGTAAGCAAAAAGTTAGAAAAAAGTGGTTGACACAGTTCTCCACACATGACTAATGTGTGAATTAAAGTCTACAGGCTTAGAAAGTTCAGTTTATAAAACTATTTAATTGGTTGAGAAGGATTTTGGTAGAATCACAAACTTAATTATAGAATGCAATGCCAAGCTGCAGTTTTCTAAAGCTTGCATTATATTTTCTTGTATTAAAAGAGTTCTAGACTCCAGGGAGAGAGAGACAGCATTTTGCCCCTATACAAATCATTCGTAAGAATATGCAGTTCAGTTTTGAGCACCAGTTCACAAGTTATTTTGGCTGCCTTGCTGTAAGGAATGATCCCTATATTCTCTTTGTACTCTCCTGCTGGGCTTTAGGCTCTATACCATATCACCCCACCTGAGCCCATTCATACATAAGGCAATGTTCACATTATTTCCTGGGTAGCTACTCAGGGAATAATGTGGGATGTCCCCTGGACATTAACAAGTCAATCAATATTATGTAAATTGTTACTAGGTACTCCTTGATGGAAAATACACTTTTTGTAAGTTTTTTAATTTTTCTGTTTTCATGTCAATAGAGCTAAAAACTCCGGAGGGGGGTCGGTGGCCTAAGTAGCTATAATTTCAGCTAATTTTCTAAATCACTTTGGTTCATTGCAATGGGTGAGCCCCACAGATCTAGATTTTTACATTGTTGTTATGCATTTCCTGTTTGAAAATGCTTCTTTTTTGGAATTTTTTTTTTTTTCACTTTTTACACTTTAGGAGTTTTTTTAGTTTTTTTTTTTTAATAAGTTCTTTCACTTCATATACTATACTTAGTGCTTTTTTTTATCTTGTTTCATTTTTCGAAGGGTTTGGTTGGTGGATCTGCTAGCTATATTTTTAATAGTTCTGTATGACATTGGTGTACTGTTACTGTTTGCACTATTTAGGCCTATGACGGCTCTATAGAGTTTTTTACGTTTAGCCATTGTACACTTTTTAGTTACATCTTGTTATTGATATGTGCTATCTAGTCCAATACTTGCACCTTTCCTAACTAAGGTACTGAATGCGGTATCCCAGGGTGAAAGTGTTTCCCCCTCAGTCCTTAGCTCATATTTCACTAATACACAAACCTAATAAAGATCTATTTTTTGTTCTATTGACATACCCATATCACCTTATTGGCATTTGCAAATTTATTCTAAGACGTTAGCTAATAGACCTCAACCTCTACTTTCTAAACGTATCCATCTGGACCAGGTTGGGTTTGTTCCTGATTGAGAAGCTTGGGATTTGATTAAAACCATTTTACTTATGCAACGCGCTCAAACATCTTGTGTTCCCTCCTGTCTCCTAGCAGTTGATGCTGAAAAGCATTCAATATGATGAGTTAGCCCTTCCTAAAAAACATACTTTTAATACAGTTTGGTTTAGGCCCAAAGTGATATCTAGTATTCTCTCTTTGTATTCTATCCCGTTAGCTAGGGTTTGAGTAAATGGTTCTCTCTCATCTAGATTTTTCATTGATAATAGTATGCAGCAGGATTTTCACCTAACTCCTCTTCTTTATATTTTGATGATGGAGCATTTAGCTTAGTGGCTTTAGGAATTAATAACAGTATTCCCAGAATCTCTGTTGGGCCAAATCAAAATAAACGATCTTTGCAGATCTTCATCACCCTGCCACACTGGTGATATGTTGCGCAACCTCATATGGCAATGCCTTCTATTCCTGAAGAATTAAATACGTTTCGCCTACTGAGTAATTTTGAAGCGAATCTTTCTAAATCAGAAACACTCAATATTTATCTTCTCAAGACATCTGTTTAGCTTCTAAAGACCAGTTTTCCATTTGAGATTTTCTTCATCCTTAAAATAAGACTGTTTTAGACATAAAAACATTATCAAAGGAAGACGCTGTCCTGGTTTAGAAGGATAAATACTCTCAAAAGAATCATCATTCACAGATATTTGTATCTTTTTCAAACTGTCCTAACGTGGATCCCATCTCCATTTTTTTTTCTAAAAATGCAGAAATTGGTCACTACTTTTTGTTTAGAATTCGAGACAACCTCGATTGACTCATAAAACATTGGGTTGATTTACTAAAACTGGGGAGTGCAAAATCTAGTGCAGCTGTGCATGGTAACCATCAGCTTCTAACTTCAGCTTGTTCAATTAAGCTTTGACAATAAAATCAAGGTGCTAATTGGTTTCTATGCAGAGGTGCACCAGATTTTGCACTCTCCGGTTTAACTAAATCAACACCATTGTCTCTCCCTAAAGTGAAAGGAGATGCAGGTGACCCAAACATTTCACTTTATTACCAAGGTTCAGGCCTGGTGAGGCTTCTTGACTGGTTCCATAACTTTGCATTTAGGTTGTGTGTCCAGATCGAGCAGTCTCAATGTTTACTTGATCTCCCATGGATATTACCTAATAGGAGCAAAAACAGGGGTTCCATATTGTCACTCACAGACCAAACTTAAATTTTTTGGGATAGGTGGATTGCTACCTTTTAATATTTCTTCATGTGTGGGCACAATGACACTGGTATTTGAATATCCTTCTTTATCCATTGGTATAGATAGATCAACAAATGGTCCCTTTCTAAAACTGGGGAGTGCAAAATCTAGGGCAGCTGTGCACGGTAGCCATCAGCGTCTAACTTCAGCTTGTTCAATTAATCTTCTCATTGTTGATTAGCATTAATATTTTCTTCTGGCTATTCTCCATCTGGTCCTTTTAATAATTATACTGTCTCCAATTCACCTTGCCTACCATTTTTGAACGAACAACTCACCTCTTTCATCCAATCTTCGCTGGTCAGACAAAAGTACATTTCTCAGCCTACCCACTTTGAGAAACTCCGTTATGTTAACCCCCCCCCCCACAATCAGGTTCCCAAATATATTCATTATTGTCTTCTTTCACTCACTCCAATTTCCCAACCTATACAGCTAATTGAGAGAGAATTAGACATAAAATTCTGTAGTGAGGATTGGGGAAAAGCATTCACTTTCTCTCATACACTTTCTGTTTCTAGTACAGCTCAGGAAAACAATTTCAACATTCTCAACTGTTGGTATAAAGGTTCAGATGTCCTTCATTTTATCAATTCGACAATTCCAGACCAGACTGTTTTCAGTCCAGCTTAAGTAAAGACTGACCCATGGAGACAGTCTCTCTAAAGACTATCATATCAGTCAGGAAGTTTGCCAGATTAGGACCGTAGGCTATGAGGGATCCTTTAAAGGAAGAAGTGGTGACAACACACTCAACCAGGAGTGTGTAGAATTTGTAAGCTCCTGTAACAGGGTGTCAAGAATAATTGTAGGGTAATAACGTTGTCCTCTACTACAGGTGTTCTGGCTCACTGTGGTGTGAGACTAGCTTCTTTATCCTGTTAATGTCTGGCCCTAATTTCTGTTGGCTAACAGCTATGATTAATACTTTATTTTTTTCTGCATTCCACCCTTTTTTTTTTTGTCAGATATATGCTGCCATATCAGTCAGGAAAACAGAAAATGTCCTTTCCAGACAGACTCCAGGCAGCATAGGCAGCCTCCCAGTTTCTGGAGCAGGCTAGTTACAGAACAAGTTCTCAGGTTTAGCCTCAAAATTTAACCCTACAGGGTTTTTTATAGGAAAATTTATTTTTATTTTTTTTAATTTAGCTGTACAAAATTAAATAAATAAATGTTTTGGTTAACATTGTAAAACAAAGCTCTTGGAAGACATGCACTTTATTTGAATACTAGGAGAATAACATGGATACTATTTGCTGGCATTGTGATACGGCTGTGTATATTACAATAGTTTTGTTATCCCTGGGTCATTTTGTATTTCCTTTTTTTTTTCAGCTTTTTTTTTTTTTATTATTAGTTGCTGCATGTCCATGTAACACACTCAATTGGCTCCCAGCCTGCCCCTTCTTCCCTCATTTGGAGTATTGCTATAGAGGACAATATAAGAAGCTAATATCAAGTCAAATAATGTATTTATTTTGGTAGAATTTAAAAATACTCCTTTTTTAAATAAATATGTAAGTGCATTAATTGGTGGTGTTTTTTTGGCTTACCTGTTGGGGTTAAAGCATATGTAAACCCAACTTTTAAAATTCTTGATATGTGCCCGTTGTATTCTTTACTTGTATGAAAACATATCTTGCTCTCTTTGTATTGCTTCCTTTGTGTCCCTACCAGTCCCTCTGGTTTCCTAATAAAAACAGACCACACTAAGCAGGAGAGCACTCCGTAGTTAGTACTCTAGCTATGCTGGGGACTGAACCTGTTCTCCTCCAATGATCAGACTTGTCCTGACACATCCCTCTTGCCTGCCTTGTCCTGACTGTGCTGCAGTCTCCTCCAGCTCTTATGCAGCTGAGAACAGAGGGTATGTTATCACTTAAAAAAAAAAAAAAAAAGGGAGAAAAAGTCTTTATAATGTGTTTTTTGAATATCTATACGCCTTTCATTTCTATATTAAACTGAATGGGTTGTTTTACAAGGTGAGGGTTTACATATACTTTAAGATTTAAGAGTGTGCATTTGTGTTTTGCTTGTGACATACATTTTGTAAAGGACTTTTTCATGCATTGTATAATATTAATTGTATCGGAACCGGACCCCGACTGCACTAGGGTATTTCCGTTATACTCCCGATTCCCTGTCCGAACACAGATCCATGGACACCACTGCTGGCCATACAAGACAGCACCAGACTTGAAGGATTCCAGGAGATAGACTGCTTTGTTTTAACATAGATACAAGATATATACATAGGGCGGGGAAATACACTATCAGGAATGGACTTGCCAGTAATGGTGGGACTCACCTGCCTTGTGGGCTGCAGTACCAGGGCTGGCCAGCGGGTGCTCCCAGCAATCAGAGACTCAACCCTGCAGCCAGCCAAACACTTGAAGTTGATTATACAGGTGTATTTAAGGGATGGCCAGACCTGCAGTCTCTGCCTTGGTGTGTGTTTTTCCTGGGCCCTGTATCTTGTTCCTGCATTCCTGTTCCTGTCCCTGTCCCTGTCTGATTCGTTGCTGACCCTGCCTGATCCGGACCTCTGCTGACTTCTCCTGTTTTATCCCTGGCTTGTGACCCCGACCATTCTCTGCCTGACCCCCTGTACCTACCTGCCCGATTGTTATTGACCCGGCCTGCCTGACGACGCTTGCATTGTATGTACTGTTATCTGTGGGTGGTTTGGTTTGGTTCGTTTGCACTGTGTTATGTTTTAGTATTGCACTGCGTTTATGTTTGTATTGTTAGTCTTTAATAAATTATATTGTTTATAACATATCTGAAGCCTGCGTTTCCCTGCGTCAGTTCACATACCTCTGGTCATACCCTGGAGCCCTGACATTACACCAAGGCCAATCCTGACCAGAAGTGGCTGCACAGGGAAGCCATCTTGGCTTGTTGCTGGGAAGGATGGATCTTGATGAGGTCGTGTATTTGTTGCTGCTGGTTTTTGATGACAGAGAATATGCTTATCAGGCTCTGAGGGAGTATACCCGGGATAAACTGCTAGAATGTATATGGATCGCTCATGTCCTAGTAGATCAGGGCACAGAGTTCTCTGAGGTGCAACCTTTGATTCAGGTTTGTGCAGAGTTGGCTTTATCTGGTACCCCTGAAAGCAGGAATGACTTTTTGCTACCATTTAGTGCAGACCAGGTAAAGTCCCTGGTATGGTTATTAGAGGATGATGTGGATTGCTTCTTGGAGCATTATGCTGCATGTTCACCACAGGTATTAAGGGATTGTATAAACGCAGTGCAGTCATTGACCAGACAGGCTTTGTGTAAACTGAGCTTTGTTCAACCCATACTGCAGACATGGTCAGACTCGTTGCACCCAGCCTCAGTCAGCTTACAACATCATTCCTCCACTCAAGGCACTCTTCCTGCATCCCCGACAGCACCCCCAGTGACTGCCCAGTATACTCTAACTACCACATACCAGTCCTCTGCTCCCACTCGCTGCACCTATCCTTTCTTTTACCCTGTAAAGAAGTCCTCTGTAGCAACTGCTCCCTCCTCTGTTCCATCTTCCAGCTCTTCTCTGTCCTCAGCTGCTCCATTCGTTTGCAGACCTGTGTTTACTTGCAGTGCCCCAGTAGTTAAAACCAGAAAAAAGCGGAAATTCTTTCCAACCAGTACCATCCTGCCAGTATCCAAACCGGTGAGCCTGCCGTCTGAGAACCTGCCTTTCGTGGTTCAGCCTGGTGCCTCGGCACCCGCACTTCAGCCTGATGTCTGTACCCAGCCTGATGTCTGTACCCAGCCTGATGAACTGATCCAGCCTGATGATCCTATCACGCCTGGTGACCCGATGCCCGCTGTCGAGCCAGACGATCCAATGCCTGATGACCCATTGCCCGCGGTCATGCCTGGTGACCCGATGCCCGCTGTCGAGCCAGACGATCCAGCGCCAGATGACCCGGTGCCTGCTGTTGAGCCAGACGAACCGGTACCTGATGACCTGGTGCCCGCTGTCGTGCCAATTGACTCAGAGCCCACTGGCGTGCCTGGTGACTCGGTGCCCACTGCCTTGCCAGATGACGCGGTGCCCGCTGTCGAGCCAAATGACCTGATGCCTGGTGACCCGATGCCCGCTGTGGAGCCAGACGATCCAATGTCTGACCCAGTGCCCGCGGTCATGCCAGTTGACTCGGAGCCCACTGTCATGCCTGGTGACCCGATGCCCGCTGTCGAGCCAGACGATCCAGCGCCAGATGACCCGGTGCCCGCTGTTGATCCAGACGATCCGGTACCTGATGACCCAGTGCCTGCTGTCATGCCTGGTGACCCGATGCCCGCTGTTGAGTCAATTGACTCAGAGCCCACTGTTGTGCCTGGTGACTCGGTGCCCACTGCCTTGCCAGATGACGCGGTGCCCGCTGTCGAGCCAAATGACCTGATGCCTGGTGACCCGATGCCTGCTGTTGAGCCAGACGATCCAATGTCTGACCCAATGCCCGCGGTCATGCCTGGTGACTCAGAGCCCACTGTCATACCTGGTGACCCGATGCCCGCGGTCGAGCCAGACAATCCAATGCCTGATGACCCAGTGCCCGCTGTCATGCCTGGTGGCCCGATGCCTGTCTCCCCGCCTGGGGGCCCAATGCCTGTCGCCTCGCCTGGGGGCCCGATGCCTGTCGCCCCTCCTGGGGGCCCGATGCCTGTCGCTCCGCCTGGGGGCCCGATGCCTGTCGCTCCGCCTGGGGGCCCGATGCCTGTCGCTCCGCCTGGGGGCTTGATGCCTGTCGCTCCGCCTGGGGGCCCGATGCCTGTCGCTCCGCCTGGGGGCCCGATGCCTGTCGCTCCGCCTGGGGGCCCGATGCCTGTCGCTCCGCCTGGGGGCCCGGCGCCTGTCGCCCCTCCTGGGGGCCCGGCGCCTGTCACCCCTCCTGGGGGCCCGATGCCTGTCGCCCCTCCGCCTGGGGGCCCGGTGCCTGCTGCTCCGCCTGGTGGCCCGGTGCCTGCTGCTTCGCCTGATGGCCTGGTGCGTGCTGCTCCGCCTGGTGATCCGGTGTCCAGCTCGATGTGCCGCTGCCCGGAATCCTGTCCGATGTGCCTCTGCCCAGAGTCCTGCCCGATGTGCCTCTGCCCGGAGTCCTGCCCGATGTGCCTCTGCCCGGAGTCCTGCCCGGTGTGCCTCTGCCCAAAGTCCAGCCCGGTGTGCCTCTGCCCGGAGTCCAGCCCGGTGTGCCTCTGCCCGGAGTCCAGCCCGGTGTGCCTCTGCCCGGAGTCCAGCCCGGTGTGCCTCTGCCCGGAGTCCAGCCCGGTGTGCCTCTGCCCGGAGTCCAGCCCGGTGTGCCGCTGCCCGGAGTCCAGCTCGATGTGCCTCTGCCCGGTGTGCCGCTGCCCGGAGTCCTGCCCGGTGTGCCGCTGCCCGGAGTTCTGCCCGGTGTGCCGCTGCCCGGAGTCCTGCCCGATGTGCCAGTCTTTGATATCCTGCCAGTTACCAGACCCGGGCGGTGGAACAAGAAAATACTAGTTATGAAATTTAATTTAGGTAAACACAAAATAACAGTATTGGTTTGTCAGTGCTTCCCATTATGAAAAAATATTTCTCTTCAAAGTTTTCATAACTTTTTTGTATTTCTTTTTTCATATCATCTGTAGTCATAGAAAAGTGCTAAATGATAGTGGGAGTGATAAATGAAGCAATACTTTTTTGAAAATCGTGTGTGTAATTTGTGGCGAATGTCTTATAAAATGAAGCATGGAAGCTATTTTCCTAGCACAAGGTGAAGCAATAATGTGCACATACAGGAAGCTAAATAGGCACTAGTATATTTGAAAACTTAGAAAAAATGCCTAAAAAAGTAATACATACATAACACATAAAGGCATAGCTCAGCAGTCAGTATAAGATTTGGGATTTTCAAACCGTTTTCTTGGTTAAATTGCTATTTCAGTTTCTTTCTTTTTTTTTCATGTTGAGTTAACCTCTATAGCTATTGTTTGTGGGGAAATAGATATTTTGCCTTTCCCTCTGTTATAGTCCACTATTTTCTCCCCATTTTTACTTGTGTGGCCTTTTTTGTTTTGTATGGAAGATAGATTTGCTGTCTATAAATATATTCAGCAATGGGGCAGTGGATAATGTACACCTTATACAACATGTAGTGAAGAGGTCAGCAACCCATCTGCCTAGATTTAAGTTCACCAACAATTAGAAGATCACTGTGATGTTGGGGTTTTGAAAAAAAATAGAACAGAGACTGGGGCCAGGAAAGAGAAAAAGAAAACAGCAACCTTCCTCCATAATTATAGTAGCACAACCTTAAAGTGGTATTAAACCACAAAGCAAAAATTTCATATATTGCATCTAACCAATCATTAGATATGGTGGCTGAATTTGTTTTCTTTTTTTAGACTTTCTTCTCTGTATTTTCACCTCGTGATCTGGCCAGTAACACACTTACTTTATTAGGGTGCCTTCACTGTGGATGAAGGAGTACAGAGAGCACCTCTGGACATCCAGATTGTCAGTATAGGGGGTTGGATGTGTAAGGTGTACTAGCAGATTTAAATACACTACAACATTTAAGCCAAACTCCATCTAACACTTTATAAGCAGTTTTTTGTCCTTTTGGGATAAAGGATTTACATAAATTTAAAAAAAAACTAATCACTGTAAGCACCCCAGTCATTGTTATGTGGTTTGTCTTATCCTGGTAAAGCATTCATCTGCAAAAGAACTTCTTTTGAAAAACAACAGACTTACTGGCCAAATCACCAGATGAAGAAAGAAAACCTGAAAAAAGAAAACAAATAGCAGGACATTCCACCCAACGTAGCCATCACATCTAAGAATTGGAAAGCTGCAATATAATGGATATTTTCTTTTGGGTTTATTACTGCCTTAATTTACAATGACCAAAAATAGCTGGAGCTCAGGGAAAAATCACTGAGAGAAATGAGGAATATGCTTGAGGATATAATCTTATAATGCCGCCCAGCCACCTTTCTTCATTACAGGTGATAATTTTTTTTAACACAATATACCACTACTGTTGTCAGTTCTTGTATGATATCTGAAAAAACTCCTACCTGTTTGACTTACTAATTACTTTGCCTTTTACCTACTTATGACTGAAGTATCTGACCTAACGTTCCAATTAACCTTTTCGCTGCCAGGCCCTGCGCTCCACTTTCAACTCAGCTGGCCAGGCCATTTTTTTTATTTTTCACTTCCATCTTTTAGAGTTTGTATAAGACCCCCCCAAACCATATATTTTCTGAAGGCATAGGACCAATAGAATAAAAGAAAGGTACTACTGATTTTTTTTAGGTCCTGTGATATTTGTGCAAATGTTTCTCATATCAATATTTATGCTAAAAATACAATAACATCATCATTAGTGGATACATATATAGCAAGATTTACAAAATTCCTGCTAAATATAAAAGCTAAAACTGTATTGAGTTAATAAATATATTTTTGTAAATTTTAAATTGTGCCTTTTTGTGAAATAATGAAAACTGAACGTGCGCAAAACTCTAAGTAAAAACAATTTAGTCTCAAAATCTGACAAAATACATTAAGATGATTATTAGTGCACACAGACACAACGTAGCTTTTTAAATTCCAGCTATATTGCTACTAAGGTCTTGTTCACATGGGGCGTACTAAAGTGTATGGCCATGGAGGACTATGTTTATTCGCATGGAGATGCCCAGGTGTTCCATGCAGTGAATGACTATGACAAGCCTGGGTCTCCACAGGAGTGGTGAGGAAACCACGTGTGATTTGGACAGGAATCACACCCCATTCCTGTTCAAATCACATACCATTCTTTGCAGTGTGATTTGCGTCTTTCATTTTGTATGGACACAAATTGCACCGCAAAGTATTGGTACTCGGTATCGGCAAAATAGGCTGTCAGTGCATCCCTACTTACTGTGTTTTTTTTTTATTTTATTTTTTTTTAGAATTTTATTTATTACAATTTTTAATATGTTGTACTTTTTTGGGTGGAGGTGCTTTGGCGAGATATCAGGGGTCTAAGCAGACCCCTGATGTCTCTTTGGACTGAAGACAGTCCCTTTCTCTGCAGCCTACGCTGCACATTACATGTATGAATAAGAAGTATTTTTCATTCATAACCTGACACATAGTAAACACAGTTTACTATGAACAGTTATCAATGGATATAGGAGCGATCAGTAGTGATTACTGACTGTATCCCCTAAAGGAAAGGGAGGGGGCTGGTAAAGACATGTTTACCAAGGCTCCCCCCTCTCCATCCTGATAGCTTGGAGCTGGAGCAGCAGCTGCAGGCAACAGGAAGGAGAGGAGGGAATGCCAGCCAGCAGCAGGGGATCAGTGAGTGGGGGACCAGCAGCGGGGGGGTTGGAGTGGCGGGGGATATGTTTTTATGCTCAAAAGCACCTTCAGCAAGCCGGCGGGAGAGGCACAAGAGGGATGTCAGCGGCTACAGGGTAGCTGCAGGGGATCGGGTTTGCTGTGGGGGGCTGTGGGTCATGGGGGGGGGAATCAGTGCTGGGGAGTTGATACGGTGGGAGAACAATTAATTAAAAGTGGGGTTGGGAGGTGGAGAGGCTGGAGACAGGGAAGTGAAGGAAGCAGCAGCAATGGTGGGGAGGTTACATTTGAGATGAATAACTGTAGTCAGCGACTTGTTAGACGCTGATCTGAGCTATCTGTTTGTTCAGCAGAGTCTGTTGAACAGTTTTGCTATAAGCTCATGGTCACTGAAGCGACCATGAGCTTATAGCAGAGGAGGAATGCAGGTCCATACAGCATATAGACCTGGCTTGCTGGAAGCAGGGCTGTAGTTCCAAATGTCCCTGGCAGTGAAAGGGTTTAAGTGGTTCCCCTCTATTGCTGTTCTGGTGACAACTCAATTATTTTGATTTTTCTTCACTATTTGTCCTAGTGACAATTGTCACCAGGAGAAATAGTGAATATTTCCAGTGGAGATGTATACAGCAATAATCTAACAGGGTTTTAACCCCTCTCTACAGTAAAACTAAACAAAGGCTTTGGTTTTGGATACAATGTGTCAGGACTTACTGTATCACATGTTTTCTTTCTGTCTAAAGATTTTTTGGGGGGGAGATTGTGGAAAAAAAAGTTTTTAAAGTAATTTTTCACACTGTTAATACACACCAAACTTACTGTGTGATATAAATGTGCTTCTAATTTCAGCAATAGAGTGGAAATCTGCTCAAGAGCGTGATCTGAAGGCTGCCCTCCTGCAAATCAACCATGACATTCCTCTGGTATTTGTCAGTGGAAATCATGATATAGGCAATACCCCAACATCAGAGACAATTCAAGACTTTTCCAACAACTGGGGTGATGACTATTTCTCCTTTTGGGTTGGTGGAGTTTTCTTCCTTATACTTAATTCACAGCTAATGTTTGATGCCTCTAAATGTCCAGAACTGAGAGAAAATCAAGACAGGTGGTTGGCTGATCAACTGGCTATTGCTCAAAAGCGGCAGTGCAAGCGAGTCATTGTATTTCAGCATATTCCTCTGTTCCTTCACAATCCAGATGAAGATAATACCTATTTCAACCTGGAAAGATCACTTCGGCAAGAGCTATTAGAGAAGTTTCATAAAGCAGGTACTGTGCTTTAATATTTATGTTTTTGCAGGAAAAAAAACTACATTTTGACATCTCAATAATCACTTATATTTCATTTAAGAAACATTACTGTTATTTCATCCTTTCTTCATAAGAGAAACTTGTTTTGCCTGAAAAGTTTAATGTGACCTTAATCCATTTTTAGTGAATCTGTCAAGAGGCATAATATGTTACCCTTTCTTTCTTAGATAAGAGTACATGGTTTTATTATAAACTACACGTCAAATAAATTGTACAGCCAACAAACCATGATTTCCTCAATCATGTTAAAGCAGCAGTAAACCATGAAAAAAAAAACTGGTCCCTCGCAGGGTAAATTTTGTAATGTGCTAATATGCACCACATACTAGCAAATTATGACAGACTTATATTGTGAAATGGATCCTTCCAACAGCACCCTGTCACTGCTGACACGGAATCCATCTTCACCCTTTCTTCCTTCTGGGTTTGCTGGCTTCAGCTGTTTAAATGGCCAAGCTGTGATGACATCACTCCCTAACATGCGTGTGGGAGTCAGGGCTGTGGCACAGCACAGTGACGTCACTGCCTGCTTCACATGTAAATACCACCTAAACGGTGCAGGTTTAGGAGATATTTACAATACCTACGAGTAAGCGTTATTATGCACTTACCTGTATGTAAAAAAGCAAAAAAGGAAAGTAACTCCCACTTTAACCTTCCCACAACCACATTAGTTTCTTTATATTTCACAGTAAAGTAGGTAGTAGGGCGCATTGGTGGACGATGCTGTGGAAGTATGGCAGCTCATGATGGATGGTGTGGAAGGAAACTGGTACTGAGCAGCACTTCTAAAGAGTGGAGACAAACTCTGTGCAGAAGAAGGTGAAACCACGTGAGATGTATTCAAGACTGGATTACATATTGCTGGACCAATGACTTATCTAGTCTCTGGTCAAAGTAAAAATAGAAGTGATGTCAATATCGGACCATGCCCCTGTCACAATGCAATTATTATGGGGAAATGAGCAGATCGGGGGGAAATTATGGAGGTTAAATGAGACACTTTTCCAGGATTCAGAGGTGGATCAAAGAATTAAAAAAAGAAAGAGAGCAATTTTTTTTGAGGAAAATTATTCTGGGGAAGTGTCCGTAGCAACAGTGTGGGAGGCTCATAAGGCCTATATTAGAGGAATCCTGATAGCGATTGGAGCAAAAAAGAAGAGTGAAAAAAGAGAAACAAACTCTGTGTGTTAGAGCAGATACATAAACATAAAGTAACAAAAGAGATTATGCAGAGGGTAATAAACAAAAGAGAAGAATTAAATACACTTCTGGAAGAAGATAAGAGAAGAGTGTTCAATAAAATAAGTGAGAGATACAGATGGGGAGATAGGCCAGGAAAGTATTTTAATGAGGGCTCAGAGGGAAAAAAAAAATCTAGGAACTATATAGAGAAAATAAGAGACCACAAAGGAGAATTAATGTATTCAACTAAAGATATAGCTAAAGTGTTTAAAGAATATTATAATAAGCTACATAATATTATCCCCCACAGCTCGATAAGTAAAGATGAAGTAGGAAAAAAAGA
The DNA here is from genome assembly GCF_062004578.1 of Staurois parvus. Classification (NCBI taxonomy): domain Eukaryota; kingdom Metazoa; phylum Chordata; class Amphibia; order Anura; family Ranidae; genus Staurois; species Staurois parvus. The sequence continues at coordinate 2,611,947 of NW_028317871.1, read as the reverse complement.
CAGACATACTTAAAAAAGGCAGGATTACCAAAATTAAGTGAGGAGCAATTAAAATCCCTAGAATCAGCAATAACGCAGGAGGAAATAAACTTAGCATTAAAGAGCACTGTAGCTGGGAAAAGTCCAGGATTTGATGGATACACAGTGAGATATTATAAAAATATAAAGAATTATTAGACCCTAAACTGAGGATATATATGAATGCATTGGGAGGAGAGATGGAAATGAGGACGGAATCCCTACAAGCCTGTGTAGTTCTCATACATAAGGAAGATAAAGATGATACTCACTGTTCAAGTTACAGACCTATTTCCTTATTAAACAGATACCAAACTATATGCAAAAGTTCTGGCAAACAGGTTAGAAGACCTAATGTCGGAATGGATACACATAGACCAAGTAGGCTTTGTCCTAGTGAGAGAAGGTAGAGATAACGGACTGAGATCTCTGTTTCTCATACAAAAAAGTAGGAAAGAGAAAATCCCTGCGGTGGTACTCTCTATCGATGCTGAAAAGGCATTTGATAGAGTAGATTGGGGATATATGTTGGATACATTGGAAGTATTGGGGATGGGACCTAGAATGAGAGAGTGGATAAGGAAATGAGAGTCAAACCTCTGCAGCAATCATGGTTAATGGGGAATTGTCAGAGTATTTTGGGATGCAGAACGGAACTAGAAAGGGATGCCCTTTGTCTCCATTGCTATATGTTTTAGTCATTGGAATCTCTTTTGGCTACAATATGGAATTTGGATAGGAGATACGGAGCATAAGGTGGCAGCTTATGCAGATGACATTCTGTTCTATGTGGGAAACCCAAGGATAACATTGCCAAATTTAATGAAATCACTGAAAATATGGGGAGATGTCCAATCTAAAAATGAACCAGACAAAAACAGAAATTTTAAACCTAAATCTTCCAAATAGAAAAATAGGTTACAAGAGGAATTTCCCTTTGTTTGGGGAGAAAAATAATTGAAATATCTAGGAATAAAATTACCTGTATCCTCCAAGAACTTGTATAAATTGAATTATATCCCATTGTTAAATGAGATCAGGGATGAACTAAGGAAATTATGAGGGGGAACCCCGTCATGGATAGGTCATATAAATTTGATAAAAATGGTGATTGTTCCAAAATTATTATATAAATTTTAAACGATACCAATTAAACTACCAGAGGTATACTTTAGATCAATTAAAAAAAGGTTAAGATGTATTTGGAGGAATAAAAACCGAGAATAAGCCAGGAAATTCTATGTAGAAATAAAGAGAAAGGAGGATTGGGAATCCCAGATTTAAAAAGGTATTATAACTCGGTAATAATGGTGAGAATTTTTGACTAGACATATAATGCAAAGGGGAAAAGCTGGGTTAAAATAGAAAATATACTAAGTAATACTAAATTAAGTGTAATTGTATGGTTACCTCCACAATACAGAGGATTAGCAGACAGTACAAGTTTGTTCACATTTAATGTTTTAAGAGTTTAGTATGTTTTACACAAACAGATGGGATGGGAAGGGAATTTAATTCATTGTTGATGCTTTTAAAGTCCACAGAGTTTTTCCCCCCGGGTAAAGAAGGTATCACAGGGAAGTGGATTAAGAAGGAAGATGCACAATTAAGGGATATAATGGTGGGGGAGGAAATAGGATCACTTAAGGAATTGGGAAAAAAAAGGAGAAGTTTTTATGAGAATGGCTGAGTGGCATTATTTTCAATTGAAACACTTTATAGGAAAGCTTCCAAAGCCTTTAAGAATAAGAGAGGATTGGAATCCTTTTGAGCACTTATTAGGTACAGGGGGAGATGGGAAACACAGAACATCTAAAATATATAAGATTCTCACTGAAATAAATGTGTTCGTCCATATATAGAAAAATGGGAAAGAGAAATAGGAGTAACAATAGATGCAGAAAAACAGAGGAAAATGTATAGAATAATCCACGGAAATATAAATATGCAGGAGGTAGAAATGAATTATAAGTGTTTGGCAAGGTGGTATATCACAGATTGAGTGGTGATAATTTTACCTTTATGTTGGCGTGGAGGTAGAGGCACAATGTATCACATATGGTGGGAGTGTTCTAAAATACAAGAGTATTGGGGGAAAATAGTAAGCTTGATTCAGAAAATTACAGAGGTTGATATTCTAGTAGTTCCAGAGATTTGCCTTTTTTCATAGTACTAAGCTTTCAGTTAAATACAAAGAATCTGGTTTATTGTACTATTTGAATGTAGCAAAGGGACTGATACCCAAGTATTGGAGGAGACAGGAGGTGCCGAAAATAAAAGACTGGATGGATAGGGTGGATCAAATCTGTAAATTGGAGGAACTTTATCATTTGAATGAAGATAAGATGGAGAGTCACCATACAAGATGGAACAAATTCAAAAAGTCATGGCTAGCCTTAGAGGTTGTGGGGGATTAACATAGAATAATATGGAAACATATTTGTTCTTCTTTTATAGGGATTATGATCTCCAGAAATAAACAGGGAAATGCAGAGCAGAGCAGGGTTAGGGATTGGATGGGGGGGGGGGGTGGGTGGTATATAGGGAGGGGGAGGGATGAAACGATAAATGTTTTGATAATATGCTAAGGTTTTAATGAGTGTGTTTGTTTGTATAACTTGTTTATCTGAAAAAAAAAAAGGTGAAACAGGAAGGCGCTTCTAAGTGCAATATTCCAGGTCAACTTTAATAAAAAGTGGTTGAAAACACTTACAATGTAGTAGTACAAACGGGCTCTAATGTAATCTGTCAGTATCAGGGCTCTGTCCTCTGAGCAATGGAGCCTCTGTGTCAGCCAGCAGTGGCAGGGGGAGCTTGAGGAGGGGTGTTAAAGATGGCTGCCACTCTGTCCGGACCGCTGGAGTACACGCAGGAACGCACGCTGTCCACGGACCGGAAGTGACATGAGCATGGAATGCTGACGCGTTTCGGAGCATGAACAGAGCTCCTTCTTCAAGACCAATGTCCAGGTTTAGGGAGAGCCAGTTAAATAGGGTAAAGAGGTGCTAAAAGGGACAGTCCAGTGGGAAGGAAGGTACACGCCTCCCAAAGACCAAGCTGGTTGTAAATACAGAACGGACTGTTTGGTGTGAAACAATAGGAGACTGGGAAAGCAAGAGATAAAAACGGAACTATGTTTGTAAACACTGAATGGGGGTGTATAGCATATTGAAGAATAGTTAAAAAAACGGGATTTGAACATTATCTAAGATATATAAAAACAATAATTAAAAAAAGATAATAGTGTAATTATAATTACAATTGAGAGATGGGTAAGAGGGAAAAGAAGAGGGGGGGGATTGAGTGTGCAGACGGTTATCTGCTGTGGTGAATGATACACATAGGTAACCTAATAATATTAGAATATAAAAAATAAAATATAACAATTATAGTCAAGAGGTGACAACATAGTAAAAGTACAGAAGTACAGTCTAAACAAAGGATAAATACATAAAGTATGCACACACAAACACACAACCCCATATAAACATGCATTCACATGCGTTGGCACACGCAGTCATCATGCCCGACACAAAACAAATTGTATGGTACTATATGATGGTATGGATTTCAACGTCCTCATTCAGACCACCAGGAGATAGTACATCTAATGTGTAAATCCAATAGGTCTCCCTACGGCATAAGCATTGGAATCTCCCGGCTCTCGGGAGGTCAGTGGGCATGGCTTCAGTTACCCAGACTCTTAAGACCCTTAGTGGTCTATTACTATGTTCTGGTTTATTACTATGTTCTGAGAAGTGTCGGAACACTGTGCTGGTCATTGCCATCTTCAACAAGGCAGCGGTGTTCGCCAAACCATTTGCGCAGGGTACGGATGGTTCTTCCTAAGTAATAAAGACCACAAGGACAAGCCAAACAATATACCACAAACTTAGAAGAACATGTGTAAAAGGCATGGATCTTATATGTTTTACCTTTAATGTTAAAGTCTTTTTGGTCATGGTGGACAAATGGGCAGGTTAAACAGAGTGGTTTATTGCATCGGTACACACCTGTAATGGGGAATAAACTTAGGGGGGCAGTGTCTGACTTTGATTTCAATTTGCTTTTAATAGTACGAGCTTTTTGATAAGAGAACTTAGGTTTGGTAGGTATACTGTCAAGCAGGTGTGGATCTTGTAAAAGGATAGACCAGTGTTTACGCACTATCCTTTCCATGTGTGTGTGTCGATTATGGAACTGAATGGTAAATCTGATGGTGGAATTACTGGACTTTTCCAAAGAATGGTTCTCCATCTCAGAGTGTTGTACCACAAAATGGATCCAGCTGATCATACAGCAGAGAGACATCAAGCACAAATTATTTCCCAAGATATTACGAACATCACGTCCCAGCCAGATGGCTCACCACTCTGAAAAAAAACTACCAAACAAAAAGAGGATTTACTCATCCAAACTAAATTGGGAAAATTCCGCAGGGACCTTAATGATTATAACCACCACAAGGTATTTTCTTGGAGGATACGCAACTTCCCATAGCCCATAGACCCCAGCTCCACAAGAGTACAAATAGACCCTCGTCTCATTCCCCACTACCTCCAAAGGAACCGCCTCACACTGTTCCAGTTTCCATACCACCATCCCTTCCATCATCTAGGAGATCCTTACCTCATCTCAAAGACAACAAGAATAATCATCACAATACCAGTCATACTCATTACACACACTCCTACCACAATAAACATTAATTACAAAACACCACTTCAGATCCATCTAAGATACCCTCCACCACCGCTAGGGGGAAAACCACCCCCACTGCCCCCCCCCCACGTACAACTCACACATAGGACCACTCCAACCATTGGATTCTAATAATTCTTCAACCTCTTCTGGCATCATTGCACAAACAACTAATCATTGTCTGACGGGTGTTACATCCCACACCCACCAACCATCATACACATCCGGTCCCGTTACTTCATCTTCTATCATAGAGAAGACCCCCCAAACTAATATCACTTCTATTCCCAGTTCCACTGCCCCCATGGTGATTTTTTTTTTAGGACCCAGCCTCCTCCCCCACAGACCTCCCAAAAGAAAATATATCGTAGAAGAGGGAGGGGTAGAGGAGGCAGACCTAAGTTTGTATCCCAGACAGCAACGTCTGCAATAAAAAATTTCAATTTGTCCACCATCAGTTAACATCAGAGGAATACAGCCTCCTAAGTTGGGCCCTTTCCTTCGCTCCTACCACTCAACTCAACCCTTTTCAGCTGTTTCAAGATCTTCCTAAATTTATTAGAAACCTTACACTCAGAAGATTTTACAACATCATATCAGCCAAATCTGACCCATCCCATGATACCGATTGCAACCATACTGCTCCATCACAGACCATTGATGATACTTTAGCTTTAGAATTATTACAAGAACTCTATATTGATGACCCGGACTTTCCGGGCCAATCGGTTGTTTCGGATGAGGATCTATCCCTTTTCACCCAACATCTGACCCAATCTCCTCCTATCATACATACCCAATTACGACCCCAATCCAATTTCTACCCTACCCAATCCAAAGGGCCGTGCATAGAGGCCTTTTACCGAGTTGTCTATGCAGAATTCATGCTTATGTGTAATGAAACCAAAAAACCCACAAATAAGGTACATAACCTTACCGCCCCTGAACGACTAGCTCTGCAAAATGCAGCGTGTGCTCCAGCAGTCCAAACAGAGCGGTGGCCATCTTTAACACCTCTCCTCAAGCCCCCCCCCCGCAGCTGCTGGGTGGCACAGAGGCTCCATTGCTCAGAGGACAGAGCCCTGCTACTGACAGATTACATTAGAGCCTGTTTGTACTACTACATTGTAGGTGTTTTTAACCACTTTTTATTAAAGTTGACCTGGAATGCTGCACTTAGAAGCACCTTCATGTTTCACCACCTTTTTTTTTTTTCACATTTGACTTTTTCACATTTCATATTTGACTTTGACACTTCACTCCATGTTTTGTGCTTGCAACATCATAATTGTGCCACAATCCACCTTCACATCTGTGCATTGACACTAGTTGTGCTCTAACCTTCTAATTATAACCCATATGTATATCATATTAGGTCATACATAGCATGTATGCTCCATCACTGCTTTACCTGATGGTTGCTCCAGCAATTCTTCCTGAGGACCAGCTGTATGAGTAAGGTACAGTTTTTAGTTCTCAGGGCCAACAGCTATGCTTACTCCCTGAAGGAAGAGGAACAATAAAAGTAGGAGTGAAAGATCTTATGACCCCATTTAACCACTTCCAGTCTGGACACTTTTACCCCCTTCCTGTCCAGGCCAATTTTCAGCTTTCAGTGCTGTCACACTTTGAATGACAATTGCGCGGTCATGCAACACTGTACCCATATGAATTTTTTTAGCATTTTTTTGAGACCGATAAAGCTTTATTTTGGTGGTATTTATTCACCACTGGGATTTTTATTTTTTTTGCTATGTAAATTAAAAAGTCCAAAAATTTTGAAAAGTGTTTTTCTTATAAAATTTTGCAAATAAATAGTATTTCATCATAAATCTTGGCCAAAATGTATTCTGTTATTTTTAGTAAAAAAAAAATAACCCAAATTAGTTTATAACCAAAAATTATAATTTTTAAACATTTTGTTTTTACTTTTTTTTATTTTTGTTTTATTTTTATGTATTTATTTTTTACATACGGTCACCCTAGCAGTACAGTGTCACCATGGTAACACTGTACTACTTGTGGGGGGTGATGAAGATTTTTTTTTTTTTTTACACTGATTTGCTTTTAAACCCATAAAGGATGTAAAAGCAATCATTTCTCCTCTCTAGCTGCATTCTTGCAGCCATTGAGAACTACTGAGTGAGCTGTGATTGGTCACAGCTTGTCACATAGTACAAGGCTGTTGTGAATGGCCTTGTACCATGTGACCTCTGTGATTATTCACAGATTTCACACGTAGTAAGCAATGATGTCATTAGTGACATCTTGCTTACTACTTTGCATGTGATCACTGATTTCCCAATCAGTGATCACATGATCGGGACCTCGTACAGAGGTTCCGTCCAACAATCAGTGTTCCACTGTGTCCGGAGGACACAGCGGGCACCGGATTGCGGTGCTGTGCGCTCCCAGGGAGTGCGCACAAGCAGGGTGCGGGGAGGCCCTGCACTGCCACCGTCCGGCCATTTTATATACAAATATATTTACTAAAACAATTTCCATTTTCTGTGTATTATGGGAGGCCAGATATAGTGCATGCAGGGCCCTGGGTTTAGTAACACATTAAGTAAGGGCTCCACTGATTTGTATTATAATTGGATTTTATATGCAGCTTTTGGTGTTGGGAGAGGGGTTTTTACACTCATAGTTACTTTTGGGATAGAGCAGTGCAGATGATTATTAAAGTTTTAATTTTTAGTACTTAATTTTATGTTGTCTACTATAGCACCTTCTGAGTAAAACCATAATGTTGTTTGTACTGTTCTTTCTGTTTTGTTTTATTTCATGAAGCTTTAGAACATGCTTTTTCATCAAACAGTAATAGACATGCTTTGACTGGAAAATAGAAATTGGACAGTAGTTTGCTTTGGCTTTTCCTGATCTAATGATACAAACTGTTGTGTAAAATTGGCCAGTGGCAAGATATTTTTAATGAGGAAGAATTGTCTTAAACCTACTAGAGAGAGTGCAGGCAGGTGTTTTTATTATAAGAAATAGACCGCAGATGACACAACAGTGTAAAATTGACCATCAGCAAGGCTAGTCCTGGATTTACTAGAGAAGAAGAGCACAGGCTGCTTCACTACAAAAATTTGTATACTACAGAGGACAGTTTAATCAGGGATAATATGCTAAAATGTACTAGAGTGGGTTGAAGCCAAAGGAAAATAGGCTTTTTGCACAGGATTTTTTTTTTTTTTTTTGCAAGAGAATTTTACCTATAGCTCGGTGAATCTCTGCTCTACTGCAGAGAATACAGAGGTATAAAATTGGCCAGAAGCAGGTGAGTTTTAATCAGGCATAACCAGTGTATAGCAAACTTTTTTTTTTTATCTATGGAGATGAAAAGGTGCGGTGAACAATGTGTCATAATGTGAGTTGGTTTAGGTGCACACTGTTATTGTACTTGTTTTTTTCCTTTAAACAAAGCAGCTCCAAGAATAAGTGATCAGTAACAAGTAAATATTCTGCTTTCAGAATCCCAGACTTAAAAAAAAGTAGTTTTATCAACATAAAATATAAATAAATGTGTGAAAACAAGGGAAATCCGCAAACTCCACCATTCAAACTAAATGTCCCGTCCAGTCCCGTCTATGGCCGGCATTTTTATTTTTGTCCCTTGCAGAGAGCTCCACTATTTTATTTTACATGAAAAGTATTGCGGTTGCAACAATGTATCCATTTCGGATACAGATGGTTTTATTCGGATACAAATCGATACATTGTTGCAACCGCAAGACTTTTCATGTAAAATATAATAGCGGACTGGAATAATTCTTCTTCTCCTCCTCCTCCCATGCGCAGATTTTTTTATCGATAAAACAATCGGCCGATTTGCCCATCATTGCCGGGATAATCAGCCAATCGTCAAAATCGGCCGCAAATTTTCCAACTTTACCGATAAAAAAAAATGTGCCAAAACGGCCAACCAATTAACCCACTAATTTTTTTTTTCAGCTGATTTTCGACCAATCTATGGCCTGCATTAGATTGTAAGCTCCTTGACATTTGTGAATGCCCAAAATATGGAGATCAATTTCCAGGGTTCTGTCAGTGGCAGGAATATCGATCAATCAGTTACGATTTTGGCTACTGACTAGAAAGTGGAAAGAGAGTGAATCTTACCTGCGTCCTGTTCTTCTGACAAGTTTGAAACTTTCAATTTTCCTTCTGTTTATATTTCATTACAACTTTTTTTATCTTCTCTAAGGCTACGTTCACACTAGCTTTGTCAGCAGGTGCTTGGGAAGTGTTTTTTACTCTTCTCAAACACCTATGAAAATTCTGCACATGGCAGCACACAGTTCTGTTCACACTGAAGCTTTAGCATTGCGTCACGGCAAAATTGGCGCCTCATGTCGAGTCAGGAGTTGAAGCCTCCCATTCAAGTCTATGGTACCGCTCCTCAAATGCCTGGCAGACGTTTGCGGTGTGGTTGCGAGGCATTTTTGGAGCGTCAATACCATTTAACTTCATTACAGGCATCTGCGGTGCAGTTTTAACGCTTGGTAAATGCTTATCACATGCCTCAAAACCACATGTAGGGCGTTTGGGGAGCATTTGAGGAGCGTTAGAAATGCTATAGTATTTGACACCTGTCAAATACTATAGGGCCGTTTGGCAAGAGTTAGAAATAAAGTCAAGTGTGAACGAGCTCTTAAACCTCTCTCCTTATACAACTTGACCCCCTCCCCCACCCCCCCGTTCTATCTTCAAATCTATGTATCCCCACCCCATTCTTTTTATTTAACTATTTATTTACTGATCAAGTGAATGTATCTCATTTCCTATCGCCTCCAGCTCAGATCTCACATTATTATGATTCCTGATTGTATCTCACCACTAGTCTGATGGAATTCACAATTCCTGGTCAGTCCCATTCCCTGACCTATAATAACCTTTAGGGCCAGTTCACACTACATGTGTTTCAGTTGCTTTTTTGCATCCAAAATGCACAGAAAGAAGGTTATATGGTTGTCAATGTCATAATTCACATCAGCGCTTGCAGTTCCAGTGCGTTGCACGTGCTGCCAAAAAAGTCGAACAGGCTGCATTGTTTATGCATAAAACTGTACTTGAATGAAGTAAAACACCCTGGAATGCACTAAAATGCACGTCCTTAAGAAAAAGAGAGGGGAAAAAAATTAACTGGAATGGAGAAAAAAATGCACTAGAACACATCAAATACACATCCAAAATGCACTGGAACACACCAAAAACACATCCAAAATGCTCTGGAACATGCTAAACATGCATCAAAAAAGTGCATGAAAACACGCATCTGGAACACATCTAGACTGTATTTCTATAGTGTGAACTGGCCCTTAGGACTTGTTCACACCATTTGTGGTGCAGAAATGCATGCAAGAGCATGTTTTTTTCCAGCACAGCAAAGAAATGCAATGCCCTCTGCAGATGTGCGTGGGTACCATGATGAAAACTTAATTGCACCTCCACACGCCTAGTAAACACAGACGTATTCACAGCCACCAAAACGCATGGCACCACACTACTGTGTGGTTAGGTGCAACACACTTTTAAAATAATATGCCTGCAGTATTTTTGCATGTTCCCACACGTTAGGCAGCCCGTTTGAAATTAATGAGCTGAGGAAGAAAAAAAAAGTAAAAAATGCCCTATTCACACAGGTCCTCTGGCCTGTACAGCATGAATGAGTGGGTTGTTCATGTGGCTGGAGCTACCTGTTACACTATGGGGACACAGCAGCTGTATTCACACAGGTTTTAATCTGACAGGTGTGAAGGCATGGGGAAGTGGCCCTGAATGCTCACTGTCTGTGTTCAGGGCTGTACACCTGCACCCATATGCTTGTCAAATTATGACCTGCAGCATTTCCATTGTGTGACATAGGTTGCCTGCAAATGGCGATAGCCACAAAAACAAACCACTGATTCCCACTCTACAGGCCACAGCACCCATGAGTCCCAAGACCTCAATTACACGTCAATTACACACACAGCTTTATTTATGAACTCAGTACTGTTTTATCATTTAGATTTCACAGGAATATGGTTGGGATTATGTCCATTAATAATGTTTTTAGTGTATTTGTACAATAAATTTAATTTGGATATTTTCTCTGGCGGTGGGGGGCTGTCAGGTATGCTGTACGGTGCCCCGTGATATGTAACAGTGGCCCCGGGTGTATGCTTGTGTCTGTGCCACTTGTATAGTTAGGAAGAACCTTGAACCTCTGCTATGTACCTCAATGGATCTAGGAATTGGACATGTTTTCAACTGAAAATACAACAATTATTAGTAATGTTTCCCCGGCAAATGAGGATCAACTCCTTGGTGGAGAACAGTGATCTTGCCATGTCCAGATGTGGTCTGGAATTCCACAAAAGAACAATTCACAAAACTAAAAAATAGACTTGCAAATTACCACTAAACTCTCCTAATTACACTCCCATCCACTAACACTCCCCACTACCACTTCCGGGTGTGTGCAAACGTCCTTCCGCCAACATCATGACGTATTTCCGGTATGACAGCTGCTCTAGCGCCTCCTCCAACAACCGTCTAGGCGTTTATTTGTGCACCATAGCAATTTTACATGCGGCTCCATTGTGTATATAACATTCACAAATATATGTTTGCAGTTCTATTGTGAATTTGGCATTGGTGAATGTATGCTTGCAGCTCTACTGTGTATATGACATTGGCAATTATTTATTTGCCAGTAAAGGCCCAAAGTCAACATAAATTGGGGGCCCAATTTATTACTGTTAAGAGGATTGTAGAAAAAGAATAGCTAGCTGCACATTGAACACGACCTATTCATTGGTACATAATATGGTCTTGTGGTGCAATAGGTGGCTTTTGGTTTGTTAGTTTGGACATACTTGCATATGTGCACTCTAACAAGGAAGATTTGGGAATATTATATAGCTAGCAACAATAAGTGTTAGGGGTGCTAGTACATTTATTTATTTATGGTACTTATATAGCACGTCAATTTACACAGCGCTTTACATATATATGTTGTAAATTCACATCAGTCCCTAACACTCAAGGGGCGTACAATCTAAGGTCCCCAACTTACATATACTAGGGCCAATTTTGACAGGATCCAATTAACCTACCAGCATGTCTTTAGAGTGTGGGAGGAAGCTGGAGTACCCGGAGGAAACTTAAACAGGGAGAACATGCAAACTCCAGGCCAGAGGTGCCATGGCTGGGATTCGAACCAACGACACTAGTACTGCCAGGCGGAAGTGCTAACCATTTAGCCACTGTGCTATATTCAACTAGAACATGAAATAATCCCCCAAAAAATACATAGTTCAAATGTTTATTGATCAAATACACATTCCACATTTATTTGGACAGCAGCAAAAAGTAGGTACATTCAATTTCTTGGTGAAGAAAAAAAAAAACCACACAGGATTGATGTTGCTAAAATAGAACCGTCCTGCTCATAAGAGCTTACACTCTAAAAGATTATACCTCTAATGAACTGTGCTTTCACAGGGTACAGCAGGAAACAAATGGTTAATATGAATCACTTAGGCTTATCCACAAAACAAGCTGCAGATCAAAATATCAATATAAAAATACATACGTGCCAAAATAAAATGCCTCCCATCAGGTTTGTCTGAAAACTGCATTTCAGTCTAAATAAAGCAAACTTGGAAGAACAGAGCAATTGACATGTGTTAGGATTACAATGCAACGATAATAAACACACAATCATTGTACAATAACACACAAACACACCTTAGAAGGAAGAACATGCAAAACATTTACAGCCCACATCAAAACACAGCGTGCATGTGGCCTGGGGCAATTCACCACACTATCTCTTCCTCCCCAAACCAGACTTGCAGAAAATAACCTGGCCTCTTCCAAGGCAAAAATCACCCATTACTGCAACTGCGTGTGGCCTGGGGCAACCACAATATCTCTTCCTCCCCAAACCACCACAGACAAGGACTTGCAGAAAATAATGTGGCCTATTACAAGGCAATAATCACCCTATAAGGTAGGCCACACCCACCACTGTCATTCATTTGGTCAGAGAAAGTGTTTGCACCTGATGAATCCTCTTCCATCCTGCGTTAACCCTTGGTATACAGGCCCCACAAATCAGAGTCAGAAAGAAATCCACAGTGAAGTGTACCTGTGCAGCATACAACAGAACATTGAAAGGGAACCCGGCAATATTTCTTGGCCCTATCGGCACAACTCACTCCAGATTATCGCATGAGTTAAAGCAGTCACATGACCACATCTCACATGCAATCCTGAAAATGTCAATTCACTTTTGCTAGTATGCGGCATTTCCCATAAATCGGAAAAACACTCAGGAAATCAAACATAAAAAGGCCTTACACCCCGGTCACATCAAAGCCGATTTAGAAATTGTGCTACGTACAGTGAAGATGCCAATTTCCTTGCGATTTGCAAGACATCTGACACAGATATCTATGCAAATCTCCACAAAAGTAGTACATGTACTACTTTAGAAATCAGTGTCGGAAATGCACCCATGTGACTGCTCCAATTTTTCCAATTTTCCAATACTAATACAGGCGTACCTCGGTTTACCAACGCCTCGGTTAACGTAATTTTTGGTTTACGAATGAAAATCCATTGAAAATAATGCCTCGGTTTACACAATTGTTAATTTTTTTTCACAATACAAAGTGTATGTCAGCGCTGATTTTTAAATGCAAATGCCAGCCTTTTTTTTGTCTTCGCTATAGTTTACAAGCTTAGATGTCACTTTCTTCAAAGTTACAGAAAACTTTGTATCTTTTAATAAACTCAAAGTAAACATTGTTTCCTTTAGGGATATAAATTCCAAGAAAACTTTCTCTTTTAGCTGGGGGCAGCTGACAGCTGAATTTGTGAGCTAGAGTGAAGAAAAAAAAAGGGAGAATTACATTTAAAAACCAGCACCATAGTAAATAAAAAACAGCATGGGGTCCCCCCTCCCATCCACACCAAGCCCTTCGGGTCTGGTATGGATATTAAGGGGTAACTCCACGCCGAAATAAAAAAAAAACAGCTTGGGGTCCCCCCCAAAATCCGTACCAGATCCTTATCCAAGCATGCAGCCCAGCAGGTCAGGAAAGGGGGGGGGAGCAAGCGCCCCCCCCTTGAACCATACCAGGCCACATGCCCTCAACATGGGGGTGATTTGGGGCAGGGGGGCTTATCAGAATAATTTTGGCATGGAGTTACCCCTTAATCCATACCAGATCTGAAAGGCTTGGTATGGATGGGAGGGGGGACCCCACGGCGGTTTTTTAAATTATTTATTTAATTTACGGGAATTATTTTACATTCAGCTGTCAGTGGGGAACCCCGCTGACAGCTGAAACATTAACACATGGTTGTGAGGGGCGTGTCCAAGATGGCGACCAGAGCGGCCATGTAATCCGGAGCTCTGTCTTCCACCCAGCTAATCCGCTGCCATCCAGGTGGCAGCGGACTGAGAGAACCGCCCAGAGGTCCCGCTCTCCCTGCTGGCACTTGGTAGGGGGGCACCAAGTGATTCTGGCCCCCCTCCGTGGCAGCGGACTATCGCAGCATGGTTCGGCCTAACGAGGCCTCGTCTGACGGCGGGGTCGCGCCCATCCGGCAGCCACGTGAGTGCGGTTTGGGGTGGGAGTGGGAGTGGGTGTGTGGAACCAGTGGGCCACCCTACCCGGTCCATCGGGCCCCCCCACCCATACCCAGGGAACTGCGGCCTCTGATAAAGGCCTTAAGGAGCCCCCAGCACAGTGACTGACATCACGGCCCCCACTGGGACTGTACCCATATTAGGCCCTGCAGACAGCCACCTGGGGGTTACAAAGGTGCTTCCTGCACCCCCCCTGACAGACTCTGAAACCAGCACCCTAGGGAGACCATAGCTTCCCTACTCTTCAACCCCTGTGCCTGCTTGCCTGCCTCTCCACATAGTCTGAGGCCTACATTTGGGCCCCTAAGCCTTTTGGAGGATTTTTACTACAAGTTTATATTTGTTGGGGGGCTCGGCTTAATCCCAGAGAAGATGACAGCTTAGTTCCTGGAGCACTGACACACAGAGGTTGGAATGCATAGTTATACCAGGGAGAGACACTGCCTGGATGGGGAATACGGATAGGAGACCCATCACCCCACGGTCAGGATCTCCTCGCCAGAAAGGCGGTCCAGCCAACCATAGCATTCCGGATTTATTCCGATCCCAGAACACGTTGAGGCCTCCTCCCCTGCTGCTCCCCCCCATTCGCTACATAAAGCGCCTCACGCGTGGAGCAAGAGTCCAGGAGCAGCACCCACAGCCTACCATTCTGAAGCTTCCCCTCTTACTATAGGGGTTCTGAAAGTAGTAGCATCAGATATTAAAGAGACCCTTTCTGCAACAATCTCTGAGTTACGTATTGATATGCAGGCAGTGGCTAAAAGGCTTGAAGAAGTGGAGGATAAAGCTGTCATGCAAGACCTTGCCATCCTTGATCTGTGCAACCTGGCAGATACGCACACTATGCATCTTAGAGAGCTTGATCGTCACATGGAGGACCTAGACAACAGGGGAAGACGACATAATTTAAGGGTACGTGTCACGTACCTGGTTGGGGAGCCTGATGTGGAGAGAGGGCGTCCTCTTACGACTCCCGCTCAGAGCCCCTGATAGAGGAAACAGTGGGCACAGAGCCAGGAGTGGCACGAGTGCCGAGTAGGTCTGGAACGGGCAACCGGTGGTTGGAAATCCAGGAATCAGGATGCAGGGCAGGTGTGGTGCAGAAATGTAGGTGCAGCCGTAGGCAGGTATTGCGGCCCTCAGGGTGCAGACTGGAACCAGGCACCAGAGCGTGGATGCAGTGGCAGACAGGTATGGCGGTGACCAGGATGCGAGCCAGGTGCGGAACCGTGGGTGCAGCAGCAGGTAAATGTGGCTACCGTCAGGGCGTAAGCCAGGTACAGATGTAGGCAGAAGTAGCAGAGTCGGTCAAGCCAGGTCGCTATCAGGCAGGCAGATAAGGTACAAAAGGAACAGGCAAGCAGATGGTCAGGAATAGCTGAGGTCGGTGCAGGCAGAGTTCTTTCTTGGTCGGATAATCAGAGTACAGATAACAGGATCAGGAGTATGTGTGGGAACGTAATAGACCAGAAGGCATTTGATCTCACTTCTTTGCAGATTTAAATAGCCCGCCTGTCGTGACGTAAATGCTCACTGCGCATGCGCAGGTTTTCGTGCTACCGCGCCTGCGCGGCCGCACGCTCCCGCGCCTGCGCACTCCCTGACAGTGCCCCCTCCCTAAGGGCAGCCTCCAGATGCCCAACTGGGCCATCTTCTCTGGATGTCTGTGCTTGAATGCCTCGATTAACTCTTTGGCATGGATGTTAGACTCTGGCTCCCACGAATTGTCTTCAGGACCGTACCCTTTCCACTTAATTAGATACTGCAGTTGACTTCTTCTGCAGTCAACAATGGTTTCAACCTCATATTCCTCCTCACCATCAATGATTATTGGTTCAGGTGGCCCCAATTCCCGACCTGGGAAGGGGTTCGAGACTGTAGTCTTGAGCAATGATATATGGAATACAAGATGGATCTTTAATGATGCTGGTAGTACGAGCTCATATGCAATGTCATTAATTCTCCTCTTTTCGGGAAAAGGACCCACAAATTTGGGGCCTAACTTCTTTGAGGGGCAGGTTAGTCTTAGATTGGCTGCTGACAACCATACCTCCTCTCCAGGTTCCAGGACTAGGTCTCCTTTCCTCTTTCTGTCAAAGAATCTCTTGTTGTCCAGCTGGGCCTTTGAGATTGTCTCCTGTAACATCTTGTTATTCTTCTGCAGAAATTCAAAGGTATCCTGGACTGCTGGGATCGCTGATTCAGGTATTACGTTGGAGATAAATGCAGGGTGAAATCCATAGTTCGAGAAGAAGGGAGATTGTCTTGTGGCTGAGTGTTTTGCATTATTATAAACGAATTCCGCCAAGGGTAAACGTGATACCCAATCATCTTGAGAGAAAGATGTGAAGCATCGGATATACTGCTCTAAGGTCTGGTTGGTTCTCTCTGTCTGGCCGTTGGTCTGAGGGTGATAGGCCAGAGAAAGTGAGAGTCCCACCTTCAACTTCTCACAAAGGGCTTTCCAGAATTTTGAAGTGAATTGCACCCCTCGATCCGAAACGATATTCCCTGGAACAGCATGGAGCCTCACCACCTCTTTTATAAAGACCTGGGCTGTTTCTGCTGCAGACGGTACCCCTTTCAGGGCGATGAAGTGGGCGATCTTGGAAAACCGATCTACTATAATGAAGATGGCTGAACATCCTTCCGATGGAGGCAGCTCAACAATAAAGTCCATTGATATCATCCTCCAAGGATGGTCAGGAACTGGTAGAGGCCTTAATAATCCCCAGGCTTTACTCCTATTGCCTTTGTTCTGGGTGCATGTGGGACAAGAGTTCACGTAGGCCTTGCAATCTTTCTCCCACTCGGGCCACCAGAACAGACGCTGTACCAAATCTAGGGTCTTGTGGACCCCGAAATGTCCTGCCAGCGAATGATCATGGCACAGCCTTAAAATTGCCAGTCTGGTAGTTTCAGGTGTAAAAATTCTGTTTCCTGACCAAAGCAATCCTTCTCTAGAGGACAGGGTTATTCCTGGAGGGGGTGGAGCCCCAACAGATGCCTGCTGGATTTGTGAAAAAAGATCAGGTTGTAGGAGGCAGAAGTTACCTGCTGAGAGCACTGTATCAGGGGTAGGTAGTTCCTTCGGATCATCAAACATCCTAGACAGGGCGTCCGGTTTGACATTTTTTGAGCCTGGTCTGTAAGTGATATGAAAACTGAATCTAGAAAAGAAGAGTGCCCACATGGCTTGTCGAGGTTTTAGGTGTCTTGCTGTCTTCAGGTACTCCAGATTCTTGTGATCGGTGTAGATCATGATGGGACGTGCTGCTCCCTCCAACAGGTACCTCCATTCCTCCAGGGCTGATTTGATGGCCAGCAATTCCCGGTCCCCTACATCGTAATTTCTCTCTGCCGGGGATAGTTTCCTGGAAAAGAAAGCAATAGGGTGAAGCAGAAGTTTTAGACCTTGTCGCTGCGATAGATCCGCCCCAACAGCATTTTCCGAGGCATCAGCTTCTACCACAAAGGGTAGTACTGGATCTGGATGGCTTAAAATGGGTGCTGATGTAAAAAGTTTCTTTAATGATTCAAAGGCATCCTGAACCTCTGGTGTCCAACAGAATCGAATTCCCTGTTTGGTCCATTGAGTGATGGGAGTGATGATGGTCGAGAATCCCTTGATGAATCTTCTATAGAAGTTGGCAAAGCCTATGAAGCGCTGTACTCCCTTTTTATCCGTTGGTGCAGGCCATTCCAGTATGGAAGAAACTTTCTGGGGATCCATTTTGAAGTCTTCTGTGGAGATAATTAGCCCCAGGAACTGAATGCTCTGGCGTTCAAATTCACATTTTTCTGATTTGGCATAACGTCCATGTAATTGGAGGCGAGCAAGGACTCTCCATACATGATCCTGGTGAAGTTTGATGGATGCAGCGAAGATCAGGATGTCATCGAGATACACGACCACGAAAACGTCCAAGAAATCCCTGAAGATGTCATTCACGAGGTGCTGGAAGGTTGCGGGGGGGCGTTGCATAGCCCGAAGGGCATAACTAAATATTCATAATGCCCAAACCTGATGCAGAAGACTGTTTTCCACTCGTCCCCTTCTCTGATCCTTACGAGATTGTAGGCTCCTCTTAAGTCGAGCTTAGTGAATACGGTTGCCGCTCTGAGCCTCTGAAAGAGTTCTGGAATTAGTGGCAGAGGATACAGATTTTTTTTTTTTTACCGTGATGTTGTTTAATTCCCGGTAGTCTACACACGGACGGAGGGAACGATCCTTCTTTTCAACAAAGAAAATTCCTGCCCCGGCTGAAGAGGTTGAGGGGCGGATGAACCCCTTTTTGAGGTTATCGTCAATGTAGTCCTTTAGGGCTTCCAGCTCACGCTCTGATAGTGGAAAGATCCGACCAAAGGGAATCTCAGCTCCTGGTAGCAATTCAATTGGACAATCGTACAGTCTGTGAGGTGGAAGGTTGTCTGCCCCAAGTTTGCTAAAAAACGTCTAGGAAGTCATGGTATGCTGCCGGAACAATCTAGCCTACTTCGGTATCGCTTTCCATGCACAGCAGAGGCCCGGACAGAGCAGGAGTTTGGGGAAAGCAGTGTTCATGGCAGTAGGCCGATTTAAAGTCCACTTCACCAGATACCCAGTTCACACCAGGGTTATGGGCCTGTAACCATGGGATCCCTAAGATGACTGGGAATAGTGGGGATGCAATGACGTCCAGACGTAATAGTTCCTTGTGGCCTGATGGAGATATTAGCACAGGAAGTGGAATCGCTTCCTGTGAGACTGCCCCGGATTTAATACTGGATCCATCAGCCAGGAATACCGTTAGTTTCTGATTTTTAGCCCTCAAGGGTATCCGATGTTGCTGAGCAAAGGTTGCATCAACGAAGCAACTGCAGGCCCCGGAATCAATTATAGCGGTGACCGGCAACGTTTTTCCCGAAATCTGAAATTAAACGGAGATGGTGAGCTGAGCAGGGTTGGTAGCGGGTATTTCAGCAGGCAAGGTGTTCAGGAACTTACGTGACTTTGCAGGGCAATTCCGTACATAGTGTCCAGGTTCTCCACAGTAGAGACATAGATTGCCTTGCCGGCGGCGTTGCCGTTCCTCCGGAGTGAGTGTGGTCCATAGCAACCCTATTGCATGGGCTCAGATCCGTCAGAAGTGGGTGTGGCAGGGCTGGTTGGTGCAATACTTATTGGAGGTGGTACCCTGGGTAGCATCCATGTAGGGCGGCCTGCCGATCTTTCTAACCTTCGCGCCCTGAGGCAGCGGTCACTTTGTATGGTCAGATTGATAAGTTCCTCCAGGGTATTGGGTAAACCGACTCGGGCTAGCTCATCCTTCAGGGGTTCAGCAAGGCCTAAACGAAACTGGTAGCGTAGGGCAGCGTCGTTCCAACTGTTGTCAGCGCTCCAGCGTCGGAGCTCAGTTACATAGTCCTCCACTGCCCTGAGGCCTTGCTGAAGAGAATGCAGTGCGGCTTCCACTGATGCAGATCACTGGGGATCGTCGGAAATCTGTGCCATAGCTTCAAAGAACCCGCTCATGGAGGTCAGTTTGGCATCTGTTTCTCCAACAAGTGGTGGGCCCATGCTTGAGGTTCGCCCTGGAGAAGTGATATCACAAATCCCACTTTGGTTGCCTCTAGGGAAAAGGTGCGGGGTTGCAATGCAAAATACAGTTCACATGCGTTGCCAAAGGCCCTGAATTTGTAGCGGTCTCCGGAAAATCTTTCGGGCGTAGGTACCCTAGGCTCAGGGGGCATCATCATCACAGCAGGGCTTGCCATGGCTCCTGGAGTGACGGTTGGAGAAGGTGTCGCTGTGGTGTTTGCAGAGGATGTAGGTGGAGTCAGGGCCTGGATACGGTCCTCCAGACGGTTGTACCCCTCTTGTAGGCCCTTGATGGCTTGGGTTAGTGCCGCAATATGATGGCAAATTTCCTCCAGAGGAGAGGCCCCTCTCGCAGGCTCCGACATGGCCTTCTGGTACTGTCACGTACCTGGTTGGGGAGCCTGACGTGGAGAGAGGGCGTCCTCTTACGACTCCCACTCAGAGCCCCTGATAGTGGAAACAGTTGGCGCAGAGCCAGGAGTGGCACGAGTGCTGAGTAGGTCTGAAACTGGCAACCGGTGGTTGGAAATCCAGGAATCCGGATACAGGGCAGGTGTGGTGCAGGAACGTAGGTGCAGCCGTAGGCAGGTATTGCGGCCCTCAGGGTGCGGACTGGAACCAGGCACTGGAGCGTGGGTGCAGTGGCAGACAGGTATGGCGGTGACCAGGATGCGAGCCAGGTGCGGAACCATGGGTGCAGCGGCAGGTAAATGTGGCTACCGTCAGGGCGTAAGCCAGGTACAGATGTAGGCAGAAGCAGCAGAGTCGGACAAGCTGGGTCGGTATCAGGCGGACAGATAAGGTACAAAAGGAACAGGCAAGTGGATGGTCAGGAATAGCCGAGGTTGGTGCAGGCAGAGTTCTTTCTTGGTCGGATAATCAGAGTACAGATAACAGGATCAGGAGTATGTGTGGGAACGTAATAGACCAGAAGGCATTTGATCTCACTTCTTTGCAGATTTAAATATTATTATTATTGTACAGTATTTATATTGCGCCAAAGGGTTTGCTCAGCGCTGTACAATAGCAAGGGGGACAGAACATGAGACAAGACAGAAACAATACAATACACAAGGGGTTCGAGGGCCCTGCTCTTTCAAGCTTACAATCTAGGAGGAAGGGGAAAGTGGTACAGGAGGAAATGGCTGTGGGGGATGGAGTGGTGGGAGGAGTGGAGGAGGTCAGTTGTTAGGTGAGGGTGGGGTAGGCTTCCCTGAAGAGGTGGGTTTTCAGGGAGCACCTGAAGGTGAGGAGGGTAGGTGACAGTCTGATGGATTGGGGTAGTGAGTTCCAGAGGATGGGGGAAGTCCTGGAGAAATCCTGCAATCGGGCATGGGAGGAGGAGATCAGGGAGCTAGCGAGTAGGAGGTCCTGTGAGGAGCGAAGGGCACGGGTAGGGTAGTATTTGGGTATCAGGTTGGTTAGGTAGTTTGGGGCCGCGTTGTGAATGGCTTTGTAGGTCAGAATTAGCAGTTTGAATTTGATGCGCTGGGCAATCGGGAGCCAGTGAAGGGATTGGCAGAGGGGGGTGGCAGATGTGGAGCGGTTGGTGAGGTGGATGAGTCTAGCCGCTGAGTTCAGGATAGACTGGAGTGGGGATAGCGTTTGTTTGGGTAGGCCAGTGAGAAGGGAGTTGCAGTAGTCCAGGCGTGAGATGATGAGGGAATGTACGAGTTGTTTAGTAGTGTCTGGGGTGAGGAATGTACATATCTTGGAGATGTTGCGGAGGTGGAGCCTGCATGATCTTGATAGTAATTGGACATGAGGTAGGAAGGAAAGGTTAGAGTCCAGGGTGACACCCAGGACTTTGGCATGTGGAATGAGAGTGATGGTGGCATTGTTAGTAGTGATGGAGAGGATGAGGGGGGGGCGCGGGGTGGGGGAAAGACCAGGCGCTCTGTTTTGGACAGGTTTAATTTGAGGAAATGGAGCGACATCCAGTCTGATATGTTGTTCAGGAGGTGGGCGATGCGGGCGGAGAGAGGGGGTGAGATGGGGGGTTGAGAGGTAAATTTGTGTGTCGTCGGCATAGAGGTGGTAATTGAAGCCGTGGGAGTGTATTACTTTGCCAAGGGAGGAGGTGTAGATGGAGAAGAGAAGGGGCCCGAGGACAGAGCCTTGGGGGACTCCGACAGAGAGGGGGAGAGAGGGGGAGGTGGCAGTGTTATAGGTGACGCTGAAGGAGCGTTGGGATAGGTAGGATGAGAACCAGGAGAGAGCAGCGTCCCTGATGCCAAGGGAGTGCAGTTTAGTAAGGAGGAGAGGGTGGTCGACAGTGTCGAAGGTCGCAGAGAGGTCAAGGAGCAGGAGGACAGAGTAATGGCCATTAGCTTTGGCGGTTAGCAGGTCATTGGTGATTTTAAGTAGGGTGGTTTCGGTGGAGTGTAGGGGACGGAAGCCTGACTGTAGAGGATCAAGGAGGTTGTTATCAGTGAGGTGGGCGCTTAGGTGATTGTAGGCCAGGCACTCAAGGAGCTTGGAAGTGAATGGTAGCAGGGAGATGGGTCTAAGGTTGTTCAGGGCTGTGGGGTCAAGGGAGTGTTTTTTGAGTATGGGGGTGATGTGCGCGTGCTTTAGAGGGGAGGGGAAAGTGCCAGTGAAGAGGGAGAGATTGAAGATGTGGGTGAGGGAGCGAATGATGGAGGGGGGGTGACTGGAGGAGCTGTGAAAGGATAGGGTCCAGGGGGCAGGTGGTGAGGCGGGCTTCGGTGAAGACCTTAAAGATCTCCTCAGGGGTAGCTGGGCTGAAGGAGCAAAGCGTTGGGGAGGTGATAGTGTGCGGGGCGTTGGGCATAGTGGGGGGTAGTGTGGCTATGAGGTCGGAGGAGGGGAGGGTTGAGGGGATGATGGAGGGCAGGTGGAGAGGTAGAGGTAGATTGTGAGTTGACAATGTCCTTACGGATTACGTCAATCTTGTTTTGGAAATGATTGGCAATCTCGTGGGCGGTGAGAAAGGTGCTGAGTGGGGGTGGGGGGGGGAGAGCAAGGATTTTAAAGTGGGTAAGAGCCGGCGAGGACAGGTGGAGAGGGTGTTGTTAAGGGTTATGAAATAGGCTTGCTTGGCGGCGTGGAGGGAGGTGGTGTAGGTGAGGAAGGTGGCTTTGTAGAGGGAGAATGCGCGAGGGGATCTGGTTTTGCGCCATAAGCGCTCCAGCGCGCGACTACGTCGTTTGAGATGTTCCGTATGGTCGTTTTGCCAGGGTTGAAGCGGTCGGGGTCTGGTGATACACGTGGTTAGGGGTGCCAGGGAGTCGAGGGCAGCCGACAGTGAGTCGTTGTACACAGTAGTGGCCAGGTCAGGGCATGACAGAGGGAGGATACTGTCATACAGACGGTCCGCTGCCGGGTGGAGATGGGTCGGGTTCAGATTGCGGAGATTACGGGTGATGGTTAGAAGTTTTGGGGGGGGGGAGTTAAGGGAGGGGGAGATGGAGAATGTGAAAAGGTGGTGGTCAGAGAGGGGGAAGGGGGTGTTAGTGAAGTTGTGGGGGGTGCAGAGCTGGGAGAAGACGAGGTCCAGGGTGTTTCCATTGGTGTGGGTGGAGGACTGTGTGTGCTGTGTGAGTGTGAAGGCGGAGGTTAGGAGGAGGAGTTGGGAAGTAGCCGGGCTGTTGGCATTGATGGGGATGTTGAAGTCCCCTAGGATGATGGTCGGAAGCTCGGAGGAGAGGAAGAAGGGAAGCCAAGTGGCAAAGTCATCTAGGAAGAGGGATGCGGAACCAGGAGGCCGATAGATTACCGCAATCCTCAGGGGAGTGGGAGAGAAGAGCCGGATGCAGTGGGCCTCGAAGGAGGAGAAGGATAGGGAGGGGGGGTTAGGGAGGACCTGGTAGGTGCTCAGCAGTGGCAGGAGCATACCGACCCCACCGCCTCTGCAGCCGCTCGGTCTGGGTGAGTGGGTCCAGACGAGACCTCCATAGGAGAGTGCTGCAGGGGAGGTGGAGTCAGTGGCTTGGATCCAGGTTTCAGTGACCGCTAGGAGAAGGGTGAGGAAGGTAGCATGGGAACGGGATGTGCAGGAGCGTGTGGGTCTGTTGGTGGTAGCGTGTGGGTTAGCGGGGGAGTGGAGTATCAGGAGGAGGTGGTGAGAGCCGTAGAGGGGAGAAGGAAGAAGTGAGGGTGCAATGTAGAGCTGTTTTGGGGGAGTAGGGGGGTAGAGGGAGGAAAGTTTGGGAATGGAGGAGAGGAGAATGAGGAGGAGGAGTGCAGGTGGCATGCTAGGGTGAGCGGAGTGCTGGTCGGGTCGGGGGGGAGGGAGGTTTCAGTCAGAACGTGAGGATAGGGAGAGTCCGTTATGCCATGTCAGAGATCATCAGTGTTCATCAGTGTCCAATCGTAGGAGGGGAGTGGGAGTGGTGGGTGGCTGGGGCCGCAGCTGGCTGGTTGCAGTCTGTGGGTGCTGTAGGCCGGCGTCCGTGGGTGTTGTGGCCACAGCGTCGGTGGGTACAGTGGTTCGGCGACTGGATGAGCCGTGGGGCGTGGTGTTTGGAGGTGTTGTAGGCCCGGCGTCAGGGGGGTGCTGGAGGCCCGGCGTCGGAAGGAGTTGAGGGCTCGGCGTCGGGAGGTGATGAGGGTCCAGCGTCGGAAGGGGTTGAGGGCCCGGCGTCGGGAGGTGTTGAGGGCCCGGCGTCAGGGGGTGCCGAGGTCCCGGCGTCAGGGGGTGCCGAGGTCCCTGCGGCAGGGGGTGCTAGAGGCCCGGCGGCAGGAGGTGGTGTAGGCCGACATCTGGAGGTGGTGTAGGCCGATGTCCAGAGGTGGAATGGGCTAGGCGTTGGTGGGCGCCTCCGTCGGATGGAGCGGGGCTCAGGGCTGTGCGATGGCAGGGGCACGGCTAAGTGGAGCACGGTGGGGAGCAGCTGTGGCTTACCCACTCGGGGCCGATGGCGGCTTACCCTCTCCGTGCCAGTGGGGGTGGTTGCTGCTTCCTTGTATCTGCGGAGCCCGGGGCGTCCCAGCGACGATCCTCGGCCCTCCGCGGTTCACGGTCCTCTGTGGTCTGCCACGGCTGGTAGGAAAGGCCGCGGCTTCAGGGGTCGTGGTAGGCCATGAGTCGCCGGATCTCTGCCGGAGGGACACCGCGCCGGAGGGCGGGGTGGTGGGCTTACGGTCCCTGGTGGGGTGGTGGGCATGCGATCCCAGGTGGGGTGGTGGGTTAGCAATCCCTGGTGGGATGGTGGGCTTGCGATCCCTGGTGGGATAGTAGCCTAAGGTCCCTGGTGGTTTGCAGTCCCTAGTGGGTAGTGGGTGCCCCTGTTTGTGTCCCTGGTGGCTAGCGGTGTGATTGCGGCTGGGCTCCCTGGCCTCCCTGGTGGGGTAGTGGGTGCCCCTGATAGAGTACCTGGTGTCCCGGATGGTCAGGATAGCAGCGGACCCCTCCTGTGTGTCAGTAGGACCGGTGAGGATGGTGGCAGCTTCCTTGGAGGAGCGGAGGCATCCCGCCGTGGCCGCGATCCTCGCCGCGATTCTGGCCGCAGCCGGCAGGGAACACCGCGGCTTTGGGTGCCGTGGTAGGCCTCAAGCCGCCTCAGCCCGCCGGAGGGACTGAGTGTCCAGGGCCCCTTCAGGGTGTTGGTGGGGACCTCGGTGGCAGCTCAGGGGCCCAGGTGGTGGTGGGTGGCAGCCCGCCTGGCGTGATGTAAATGCTCACTGCGCATGCGCGGGTTTTCCGCGCATGGGCGGCTTTATGCTCCCGCGCCTGCGCACTCGCACCGCCATAGACCGAGGGGATCCGTCGCCGTGACACCACTGCACAGCGACGGGATCCCTGACAGTACGCGGTGTCCCTGAAACTATTTAATCGGGCCAACTCTTTCAAACACTTTTAGCCATCGTTAATGATCTTTTGGAAAGACCACAGGAGTCTCCTATTGAGATCGAACGCCTTTATAGGGCTCTTCGTCCTAGAGGTAGAGACACTGATCCCCCAAGAGATATAATTTGCTGCCTAGTTGACTTCCGACTTAAGGAGGAAATATTGCGCAGAGCACAAGATCCAAACCGCGTGATATACAATGGAACAGAAATCAAATTATTCCAAGATCTCTCCCATCTCACCTTACAGCGCAGAAAGGATTTACGCTCTTTACTGGATCTGTTACATTCCAGAGGTATAGCATACCGCTGGAGATTCCCGTTTGGCCTCTCAGCAACACATGGGGTGATCTGCTCTCCTGAGATTCCCGGAAGACATCACTTCATTCTGTGGGATCTTAGATATCCCAATAGTGGAAATACCTAACTGGTCCGGTGATTTCCACCTCCCATCTCAGAAGGAAGAAAACCCAATGGAGGCCCAATCCACTGGACACCCTGGAGGAGCAGGGCGCCACAGTCCATCTCACCATTCCTCATCTTCCTCTGTTCGACGAAGGCTCATCACTGGAGACAGTTTGCCAGCGTCACCAGCTCATTGCCAGGCACGTCACAAATGACACTTTTCCTTTCCCCTTTCCCCATCATTCATGCATCACTATCCCCTCATGCCATGGCTACTTTCACACCTGCCCTGCCATGACACGTGATTTTCTTTTTAACCTCGGTTCCATCTCACCTTCAAAGGAAAACATTCTACCTGCACTGGAATAAGACGCTAGGGTATGTGTATCACACTAGATTGTTCTAACGCTCAGGTATACTATCCGTTCATTATATGTTTACATTGAATTTGAATGTATATACTGAGAATATATTAGCCTATGCTCTCTGCAGGCTGCATGGTGGCAGTGCTAATAGACCCACAGTACATAATCTTGCTGACCCTAGAGTTTTGTTTGTTTGGTCAGTAATGGCCTTCTGCATTATACTTGTAGCCTCGGCTGTGACCATAGCTTTTCTTTGTTTGAGATTCATGAGCCTGAATCACTGAACCTCACCACATCTTGCTACTATTGTCCTTAGACAGGAAATCTTTATGTGACTGAGCTTTTGTAGCTGACCTACTATGATCTATTAAGGCCTTCTCGCATTGCCCGTTGGGAACATATTCTATGGTCTATGAGCAATCCCAGAACGAGCCTTCTCACTCTGACTCAATGTTTATATTTTGGCTCTGTCGTGCTGTTACTGTGTGACCATGCCATACCTTGATACACATCGTGCCCAAGGTGTCTCTTCATGAGCTTCTGAACTACACATGAGCTTATTGGAACCTCTATCCCAGTGTCATGCTCTCATGCGCGTTCAGGATCATGCCCAGATTGATGCGTGAACACTTGAAATACTATATGTAATACACTCACACCCTTTGCCTTCCCCCCCCCCACCTTTTGATGTATCTCGTCTTCCTATTCCCTTACATTATGGTTGCCTTCATTCTCTTCCCAGTATAAAGTGTGATTTCCTTAGAAACCCGCCTTTATTATTCATATATTCCCAAAAAATATGGCATTTCATCTCGCATACAGGTGTGCCTGATTTCACATGGCTTACACGCTCCCGAAATGGACACACAAATTTTGCCATATAAATCATCCTGTGCTAGCATTACCCAACACTTAACATTAGCTCAACATAAGGGCTCACCAGTACATAGGTCAGTAATCATTTTACCTATTTTTGATTTATCTACTATACTCTTTGTATCTACTGGTTTGCCACATACATTTGCAATAAGGATATACTTCAACCAGATGTGTACTGTTGTTTAAACCCATGGCTTGTCTGCGAAATGGGATGCTATAAGATGTGTCTATGTTCGGACTGTGATCCGTAATTGTATGTACATTGCTATACCTTACCTTTTCTTCTAAAAATATTTTTTGAAAAAAAAAAACACATGGTTGTCGCTCCTAAAATCCCGCATGAGTTATTTTATCTACCCATGCAGTGTTTTAGTAGTGAAAACCAATGCAGCGTTCATGTTTCAGCTATCAACGGAGTTCCCCACTGACAGCTGAATGTAAAAGTATTGCAGGGAATAATAAAAATGTTTTTTTAAAAAAGGGCGTGGGGTCCCCCCTCCCATCCATACCAAGCCCTTCAGGTCTGGTATGGATATTAAGGGGTAACTTCACGCCAAAATTAAATAAATAACAACGTGGGTTTCCTCCCAAAATCCATACCAGACCCTTATCCGAGCATGCAGCCTGGCAGGTCAGGAAAGGGGGGGGACGAGCGAGCACCCCCCCTCCTGAACCATACCAGGCCACATGCCCTCAGCATGGGGGGGTGCTTTGGGGCAGGGGGGCTCCCCCCAAAGCACCTTGTCCCCATGTTGAGGGGGACAAGGGCCTCTTCCAGATTCTGATAAGCCCCCCGCCCGCAGAACCCCACAACCACCGGCCAGGGTTGTGGGGAAGAGGCCCTTGTCCCCATCGACATGGGGACAAGGTGCTTTGGGGGGGAGCCCCCCTGCCCCCAAAGCACCCCCCCATGTTGCGGGCACGTGGCCTGGTATGGTTCAGGAGGGGGGGCGCTTGCTCGTCCCCCCCCCCCCCTTTCCTGACCTGCCGGGTTGCATGCTCGGATAAGGGTCTGGTATGGATTTTGGGGGGAACCCCACAATGTTTTTTCTTTAATTTCGGCATGGAGTTACCTCTTAATATCCATACCAGATCCGAAGGGCTTGGTATGGATGGGAGGGGGGACCCAACACAGTTTTTTTTATTATTTATTTAATTTAAGGAAAATATTTTACATTCAGCTGTCAGTGGGGAACCCCGCTGACAGCTGAAACATTAACACATGGTTGTCGCTACTAAATTCCCACGAGTTATTTTATCAACTCATGTGGCATTTTAGTAATGATAACCAATGCAGCGTTCATATTTTAGCTGTTGGCTGAGTTCCCCACTGACAGGTGAATGTAAAAGCATTGCAGGGAATTATAAAAAAAAAAAAAAACTGCGTGTGGTCCCCCCTCCCATCCATACCAAGCCTTTCGGGTCTGGTATGGATATTAAGGGGTAACTCCATGCCGAAATTAAAGAAAAAACAGTGTGGGGTTCCCCCCCAAAATAGATACCAGACCCTTATCTGAGCATGCAGCCCGGCAGGTCAGAAAAAGGGGGGGACGAGCGATGGGGACAAGGGCCTCTTCCCCACAACCCTGGCCGGTGGTTGTGGGGGTCTGCGGGCAGGGGGCTTATCAGAATCTGGAAAGCCCCCTTTAACAAGGGGGCCCCCAGATCCCGCCCCTCCCCTACGTGAATGAGTATGCGGTACATGGTACCGCTACTAATTCACAAAAAAAGCAAAAGTGTAGTGTAAAAAAACAGTACAGGGTCTTTGACAAGTCCTTTAATAAAACAACGTCCCCCGAAGTAGATCCAACGTCAATCACTGTGTCATG
The DNA here is from genome assembly GCF_062004578.1 of Staurois parvus. Taxonomy (NCBI): domain Eukaryota; kingdom Metazoa; phylum Chordata; class Amphibia; order Anura; family Ranidae; genus Staurois; species Staurois parvus. The sequence continues at coordinate 2,582,700 of NW_028317871.1, read as the reverse complement.
GCGACGACTAGAAAAAAGAAAAAAAAAAGTTCTGCTCTCAACGGAGGCTACCAGCCTTATGCAGCGAGTCTCGCTGTCAGCTCTTAAATAGGTTAGGGGCGGGGTACATCAAGCACGTGATCCCACCCCATGTGACAATGATGTCACATGGGGCGGAGTCACTCGGATGATGTCCCCGTCTGGCCCCGCCCCTTACCTATTTAAGAGCTGTCACCCTTGCTGACTGCATAAGTCACCCTTGCTGACTGCTCTTGACAGAGGCTACCAGCCTTATGCAGTTAGCCAGGGTGACAGCTCCTAAATAAGTAAGGGGCGGGGCCAGCCGGGGACATCATCCGAGTGACCCCGCCCCATGTCACATGCTTGATGTCCCTGGCTGGCCCCGCCCATTACCTATTTAAGAGCTGTCAGCGAGACTCGCTGCTTAAGGCTGGTAGCCTCCGCCGAGAGCGGAACTTTTTTTTTTTTCGGGTCGCCACCATGATTGACAATGGATCTACTTCGGGGGACATTGTTTTATTAAAGGACTTGTCAAAGACCCTGTACTGTGTTTTTTTACACTACACTTTTGCTGTTTTTGTGAATTAGTAGCGGTACCGTGTACCGCATACTCATTCACGTGGGGGGGCGGGATCTGGGGGCCCCCTTGTTAAAGGAGGCTTCCAGATTCTGATAAGCCCCCAACCCACAGACCCCCACAACCACCGGCCAGGGTTGTGGGGAAGAGGCCCTTGTCCCCATCAACATGGGGACAAGGTGCTTTGGAGGGGGTGCCACCTGGGAGCTGTCTGGTAATCCCCTGAATAGGGAAAACACCTACCACTCTCGTTTTTATGGTTTTTATGTAAGCAGATTGATTAAAAGGTACTATTTATGTTACCATACGGTGTCACACTATCATTGCTTTTTACCCATATATGGTTTGGAGGAATCTGTATGAGATCGGTACAAGGCTCATGTGGGACCATGAGGGGAAGGTAATCAGAGCGGAAAGCTTCAGGAGTAAAGGAGAGGAGAGGAAGCGTTTCTGATGATACCTTCTACTGACACATAAGGCGTTGTTTCCTATGATTTCTGGTAAGGGTATACTTGCCGATTACAGTAGAGGTGACACATCACTGGAGTTGTGTTGAGCACAGAGTGGAGCACATCACTGATTTTTGCACAGTGTTGGTATATTTTGTTTTTGTGTTTGGGTTTGCACAATCTTTGGCACTAAATTTAGAGTGATATTGAATATTGTCATTAAGATAATGCACTATTGTGAGTTCTGTTTTGTTTGAGGTATTTCCCAACCTTTGGGAGCCAGAGGCAAGGCTCAAACATCTTTAAAGAAATATCAAGTTGGAGTTTGGACACTGTTTTATTTATTTAAAGTTTGGACTTTGAATGACACTGGATATTATATTTTTGGGAATGACTTTTTTTATATTTTATTTTTTATAATTTTTACACATCTTGCTCATATATTTATATTTTTCTTGGAGATTTATTGTTAAAAATTTTTGATTGTCACTAAATATAGGGTGGGTAGTGTAGAAGGTGGGGACCCATTCATACTGTTATTTAATTATTTATCACTTTCAAGGGTGAAAGTTTCTTTGTGAATATTGGGATAGTTTGGTAGATTTACTTGGTACCGTATTTTCACATTTTTATATTGATTATATTATTGAATTAAATTTATTATTATTATATTATTATTTTTTATGATTATTTATTTTATTATTATGATTTCGTGTTTCAAATTTTATCCTACCCGGGATGTTTACTAGACTCTTGTTCGGACAGATTTCAGTGAGTTATTCCTAAAAATTACAGGCCTACAATAAAAAAAATACATATTTCCATGCAAAAAAAATGTACCGCTTTGAGCACAGAAATATGGACATAATCAGACTGCTAGGGAGGTTAAGCTATACATCTCACAATCTTTATACCACCAATCATGCGGAAACAAATGCTGTTTTTTTATTTTTTTCTTGCAGGTGGTTGGGTATTCTTTGTGAAGCGAAGCTTCACCTCATTTACTAAGCTCTGGAGCAACTGCACTTTGCATAGTGCGGTCTATTTGCTTTAAGTAAACTAACTCCTCTGTATTTTAGCTATATGCCTGAAGATTAATAAATTGTAGTGGCTCAGGCTGTGTTTTTGTTATGAATTGTTTGGTGAGATTGAGCAGGTTGTACATACTATTCATTCTCTCCAAAACATACAGACTTTTATGCTACCAAACTCAAATATTTCATAAAATTCCACATTTATTAAATATTGTGAAACAGCACATTTTAAAATTCTTAACATTTGGTATGTAGTGTTGCACACATCTATTAATAAAAAAAGATCCCTCCAGATGCTTAGCCTTGATCTACCACTGACCAGCTATAAATTAATTTCTGCAATAACAACCACACACAAGGGAGCTTTTTTTAGTAGTAAATGCTGATGAGTCAGTGGAACAAGGATAATGCATTTCAAGGTTGCCCCTGTGCAATAAGTAAATCCATGGCAACCTATCACGGTACCATGCTTGAATTTACTGAGCTCCTGAGTGACCCATTCTTTCACAAATTTTTGTAGAAGCAGTCTGCTTGCCTAGGTGCTTGATTTCATACACCTGTTTCCATGGATGTGATTAGAACACATGATTTGGAGAGGTGTCCCAATACGTTTGGCGATATAATGTATATTTACATCAAAACCCAATACATAATAGTCAACAAATTTTATCCAAATGTACACAAAACTTTATATACGTTATATTAAGCTCCAAGGAGCAGGGCCCTCCTATCCCTCTTGCATTGAACTGTATTGTTGCTGTATTGTGTCCCGTTATATTGTAAAGCGCTGAGCAAACTGTTGGTGCTATATAAATCCTGTATAATAATAATAATACCAGCACTGCAGTATCATTTGGTGACGTGGCGAGTCCCACAAGTGCAGTACAAGCTGGTGCGGTGGTGAGCACAAGTATTGTTCCGCAACCACCAAGAATTCGCACACAGGCCTGTAGAGCCCCAGGTATCCTTCCAGATGTGCTTGTAAATGCTGTTTGGCAGCCCACAAATTCTGCAACATCCGTACTTCCTCCATTCACTGCCCAACCCGAAATTAAGGTGGAAATAGCAAATTTAACTACTCCCCTTGATTTTTTGGAGCTGTTTTTCACAGAAGATCTGTATGCATTGATTGTGGATCAAAGCATTTTATATGCACAACAATGTATCCAATGTATGCAACCCAAATTCAAACCTTGCCAGACCAGTTGCATGGAAACTCATTACGGTTTCCAAATTTATATGTTTTTTGGGCCTAACCCTCAACATGGGCATTACTAAAAAAAATGAATTGTGGTTTTATTGGTTATATTGTAAAGCGCTGTTGGCGCTATATAAATCCTGTATAATAATAATATTAAGCTATACTAGGGATTATAATGTACTGTAGTACCAAGCAGGCAACCTACAAGAAGGACCTAAAGCCCAAGGTCTTATTAATGCCTGGTGGCAGAGTAGCTTTAATTGAATAATTCTATTGTGCCTTCCATTGAACTAGCACATTATGGCTTTGCCTTGCAGGGGGAAACTTTTTTCTGTTTTGTTTTCAAAGAGTTTACTACCGCTTTAAGTATCTCATAACTGGTAGGTAAATACCTGGTTGGTTTAAGATAGACTGCACTTGCTGGTGTGACATGGATATTGAGTGATCAGTTAAAGAGGAGCTCTACCGAAAAGGGGAATTTCCGCTTTAAGGACTGGTCCCCCCTCCCTGTTAAGGATTGGGGGAGCGGGTTCCCAAAATTGGCAGATTCCCACTTCCACTGCTATACGTGACAGGTCCCAGAAGACTATGGAACCATTCAGAAAGCGCAGCGCTACTCGCAGGTGCACAGTCGGCACTTGGCTGTGAAGTCGCAAACCAGGTGCCCACACTGACTATGCTGGTTTCGGGAACACAGGATGGCTGGTGAAACAGGCTGCAGGGGAGGGCACCGCGGGATCGAGGGACAGGTAAGTGGCTGTTTTTGTAGCTGCTGACTTTTATTTTTGTACATTTTCACTGGAACTCCATTTTAAACTATCTCTGCCTTAGTATTTACTTTCTAATTAAATAAAAGAGATACTCTGGTGTTTTTTCACTTTCAATAAATTTTTATTCAAAAAGTTTTGATTTTAGAAAATACAAACATGACTGTTATCATCATGCGTACAAACAGAAATATAATAATAATAAGAGGTAACAAATCAAAAGCAGTTGTGCATAGAAAAAACATACATAAAATTGGTGACAATGTAAATGATTACTCTGGTGTTTTTTTAGCTTTTTAGTACAAACTCTTCAATAATTTCCTGATTTAAAACCTGCTCAATCATTTATACTTCAATACTTTTGCTTCTTTTTTCAAATTGTATATCACTGGAACAATTTCTTAGTCGTAGATATTGATTAAATGGTATACTATGAATTAATTGTGCAGAATGGCCACTTTGCACATGCAGAATTGTGTTTACAGATTGTGTAGCCAGAGAGCTGTCAACCTGTTTTCTTAATTTTAAAAACAGATTTTTATAAAAACTAGAGTTCAAAGTGAACTTGAGAGTAAGCTTGTTGATATTCCTTTGATGTCCCCATCAAAAAGACAAGGGCATTCTCTATGTACCTGTTCCAGGGCTCCTATTACTTCCCCCTGGACTTGGAAGTAATGGGAATCCTGGAACACAAACACATTATGTGTCAAGCTGTGCTTTAATAATAAAAAAAAAATTATATTGCCTAATAAATTTGTCTTTTTCTTTTATTAGCATCTCTTCTATAGTGATCCCCTGATTATTAGGCATACTCAAATAAAATGCTTCAAATATTGTGACTAATTGGACATCATTAGGGATTTAAATACCCTTCAGATCTTTCAATAGTTTTATATCTGTTATGCATGATAGTAAACTGACCACATTGGGTCTGTGATGGATATCAATGAGTTGACTAGCTATCTCTATTTGGGATCCTGTCCCTGATTTAATGGGGCACCCTGGAGCTTTATGGAGGTTTTTGTGCATTTTTGGCAGTGAGTGAAATGAAGGGATGCATGGGAGCTTCACCTCTAGATATTCAACGGTGTATTTTTCAATATCGGTATCAACATACGCTTGCTGTGAGATATCCACAAATTCTTTCTGGAATTCTGAAGTTCCTTCAGTCTACTGTGCTCCTGTTTATACTGTGAACACGGTAAACCTCAGAGTCTTATGTAAACCGTGCACTGGGATAAATAATTACCTGTCCAACTTTATCTGGTTGGTAAATCCAGTGATGTATTGAAGGATGATGCTGAGTACTTTTAGAGTTTTGTGCAAACACATTCACACTCAGGCCAGCAAGCTGGTGTGTTAGAGATAAGCCCCGCATACTCATACTGTGAATGATGTTGTACTTCCTAGAGCGTCACTTCTATATAGTTACATACATAGTTACACAGTTGATAAGGTTGAATAAAGACACCAGTCCATCCAGTTCAACCTGAGTGTGTGTGTGTTCATGTCACTTCCACTTCCCATATCCCTGTACATTGCACTTGCTAAGAAACACATCTAAAATTTTTTTGGAATTTCTCTACACTCCCTACTGACACCACCAATTGCGGATGGGAATTCCACATCCTTATTGCTCTAACAGTTAAAAAAAAAAAAAACTTACGTAGATTGAACCACATTTTGTCCAACTTCATTGTGTAGTTGTATGACTTCTTTAGAGACCTTAGGTTAAATAGTTTAAAGCTTTGTATATTGTAATTGTTCCTGATAACTGAGGTCCTCCAGCTCCCTTTTTAGCTTGGTTACCCTTCTCTGGACTCCCTCCAGTTCAAACAGATCTTTCCTGAGGCTTGCTGACCAGCACAGGACCGCATACTCAAGATGTAGCCAAATCACAGTTTTGTAAAAGTTTTGTAAAAGAATTATACTTTTATCCTTTTAGTAAATAACCTTTTTAATGCATGCTGAAGCTTGGCATTGCATACTATTGCTGATTCTGTGATCTACCAGCCCCCCGATCCTTTTCCTTCCTCAATTCCCCCCAGTGGTTCTCCTAGCGAGTAGCTTGCATTTATATCTAGCTCAAAAGAGCTAAGTCTAAACCCTGCCATTAGTACTGTAGGCACAAAAGAAAGCATTATACACATGACAAACATTAAGGCAGGATATAATCCAGAAGTCCAGACACACATCTTATTTAGATTCGAACCACAAATATGAGACCTGTTCAGAAGCAAAAAGGGCTTTGACCCAAGAAGAAAAGGTATTCACATGAGGTAAGTAAAAGGAAGATAACAAAAAATGAGTAAGGAGAAAGAAGAAGAATTCTTTAGTTGTTGCCGATGGCATCCGTGGACCCAAGAAAATACCCTACTTATCGAGTGAGAGAGATCTTCATCGCCTGAGCCCAGGGTTCCCATGTTAGCTCAAACTTCCAAGCGGTATCAAGCAAAATACTAAATTCTTGGAGCATTATCCAAGAAATTTTCAGTTTTGCTGCTTGAAGGGAAACTGAAGTTGATATCTACAATCAAGCAATGGTTATTTTAGCTCCTAGGAGGATATAAAAGATTAACCTATGCATGCTTTTGAGTACTTTGGCTATGGGCATGTTAAACAAAGCTATCTGTGGAGATTGGGGGATCACTGTGCCAGTGATTTTGCGTATCAAATTCAATATTTTATTCCAGAACCCATGGATGCTAGGACAGGTCCACCATATGTGGATCAGTGTCCAATAGCTCCCATCCTCGGAAGAAAAGAGGGTAAGAGGAAGGTTACATTTTTGCTATCCTTGTGGGGATTAGGTACCATCTGGTTATAACCTTCAGATTCGCTTCAATCAAGGAAACATTCATTATTTCCTGAAAGGAGCAAAAAAAACCCTATGGCAGACCTCTAGGTCCCAATCCTCAGATAGGTCCTTTTCCCATTCTAGCATTTAATAGAGTTTGCCAGGATCCTCAGCAAGTAACCTGTAAATGGTGGAGATTCCTCCCCTTTGCTCCAAAATCTGGGCACAGCACTGTTCTTAGACTGTGATCCTGATTTCAGAATTGTCTACCCATATATAGTGTGAAAAGTGCATCTGGGGCATTTCCAAGGTGCTCACACAAAAGTCCAAGGAAAGCGGGCTGGTGGATTTAAAGAAATTACCTATTCTGTACAGTCCTTTGTTTAGCCACCATTGGAAGGCTTTAATGTCCATTCTCGAAGGAGAAAGGGGATTTTGAAAAATGTGTGCTAAGGGGCAGAGACAGGAGATCAGTGAAGCATGTTCCCAAAGGCCGTCCCATAGGGCTATAGAGTGAGAAAGGGTAGGGGCTAGAATTGGGGGTCTACTTTTAGGAGGGCACTATAATAGAAAGTCAATAGTTTGGTGAGGGACTGCCTGTCTTTCCATATGGAGCCAGTTCGGTTGTGCCCCACGGGCATAAATAATCGAGAGCAGAGCCAGTTGTGCTGAATGGTAGTACCAGAGTAGATTTGGAAGACCTAATCCTCCTTTGCACTGGAGCTGAAACAAGACTCTTAGCTAAAAGGTGACCTTGTGTGCCCCAAACATATTGGATAATCTTAGCTTGAAAACCCCAAAAATGTGACAATTGGTATTGGGAGGGATCGGAAAAAGTAGAGCAATCGCGGTTATTTTCATTGTGTTGACCCTTCTCAACCAGGAGAGATCATATTGCAACCACTGATAGAGATCGGACTCTAGTTTTGTAAATATGGGAGGGAAAATAACCCTGTATAACTGGTCCACTCTAGGAGCCAACTGTACACCCAAGTATGAAATAGCAGAGTCACTTCACGTAAAGGAGAAATGATTTTTCAGACAATCAACTAGCGGGGTGGGAATAGTAATATTTAACCCTGATAATTTTGAAATATTTACAAAGGGGCCAGAAAGCTGTCTGAATTCATGAAACAAGCAAAAAATATTGGGAATACTGGTAAATATACCAAGACCCCACAACAGCAAGGCAGCCTGATAATGTTTGCTTCGGGCACTGGAGCCTTGTGTTCAGAGCTTACCTTTGTATGTGGTGCAACAAGTGAGTTAGCTGATGGGTGTTCTACAGATTCAGTGTTGTGGTTCATTCCTATTACACTCAGACTCTGAAGACCACTTTGAGGGTATGCCCACCGGGATGGGCGAAGCCTGGAGCCTAAATGGGACCAGGTACCTTTACATACGATTTCTGAAAACACGTGTGTTTGGGTTATTCACAAGACTCCTGACTATGCATTTCTGGCCCCCATTTTTTGCCACGACACAACCCTATTATTTGCTGTCTCACTGTCACATTCTTGTGCCCCTCCACCCCCTGGTTATATTCAAATGCCACAACCTGAACTGCCTAGTGAACTTTCATGTGTAGGATCTAAGGAGGACACTGACATTTTAACAGAGGCAGGGATGATTTTTCACCACCAGAATTTCATGGAATTGCTTCTTTAGCTTTTCACCACATGTTAGCTACTTTAGACTTATTGGCTGATTTAGTACAGTTTAGTCTCTAGATAAATACAACTAGAGCTGCTTATCCCTCACATACAGTGGGGATCAAAAGTTTGGGCACCCCAGCTAAAAATTTGTATTAATGTACATAAAGAAGCCAAGGAAAGATGGAAAAATCTCCAAAAGGCATCAAATTACAGATTAGACATTCTTATAATATGTCAACAAAAGTTAGATTTTATTTCCATCATTTACACTTTCAAAATAACAGAAAACAAAAAAATGGCGTCTGCAAAAGTTTGGGCACCCTGCAGCAAGTATCACAGCTTGTAAATGCTTTTTGTAGCCAGCCAAGAGTCTTTCAATTCTTGTTTGAGGTATCTTTGCCCATTCTTCCTTACAAAAGTCTTCCAGTTCTTTGAGATTTCTGGGCTGTCTGTCACGCACTGCTCTTTTAAGGTCTATCCATAGATTTTCAATTATGTTGAGGTCAGGAGATTGTGAAGGCCATGGCAAAACCTTCAGTTTACGCCTCTTGATGTAATCCCCTGTGGATTTCGAGGTGTGTTTAGGATCATTATCCATTTGTAGAAGCCATTCTCTCTTTAACTTCAGCTTTTTCACAGATGGCATCAAGTTACCATCCAAAATTTGCTGAAATTTTATTGAATCCATTTTTCCTTCTACTCGTGAGATGTTCCCTGTGCCACTGGCTGCAACACAACCCCAAAGCATGATTGATCCAACCCCATGCTTAACAGTTGGACAGAGGTTCTTTTCATTAAATTCTGTGCCCCTTCTTTTCCAAACGTACCTTTGCTCATTCCGGCCAAAAAGTTCAATTTTAACCTCATCGGTCCACAGAACTTGTTTCCAAAATGCATCAGGCTTGTCTATATGTTCATTTGCAAAGTTCAAACTATGATTTTTGTGGTGAGGACGTAGAATAGGTTTTCTTCTGATGACTCTTCCATGAAGACCATATTTGTACAAGTATCTCTTTATAGTGGGATAGTGTACCACAACTCCAGTGTCTGCCAGATCTTTCTGGAGGGATCGTGCAGTCAAACGTGGGTTTTGAATTGTTTTTCTCACAATCCTGCAAGCTATTCTGTCTGATATTTTTCCTGGTCTTCCAGATCTTGCTTTAACTTCCACTGTTCCTGATGACTGCCATTTCTTAATTACATTCCGAACAGAGGATATTGACATCTGAAAACGCTTTGCTATCTTCTTATAGCCTTTTCCAGCTTTGTGAGCGTCAACTATTTTCAGTTTCAGTTTTCTAGACAATTGCTTAGAAGAACCCATGGTGCTGATTGTTGGGGCAAGGTCAGATGAGTCTGGGCATTTAAAACCTTTGAGATTGACATCACCTGGTCTTCCCAGACGATGATTGAGAACAATCCATGACACTGGCAGGTCTCAGCTTGGCAAAGGGGGCAGTGCATGCTATAAATTCTGCAGGGTGCCCAAACTTTTGCAGACGCCATTTTTTGTTTTCTGTTATTTTGAAAGTGTAAATGATGGAAATAAAATCTAACTTTTGTTGACATATTATTAGAATGTCTAATCTGTAATTTGATGCCTTTTGGAGATTTTTCCATCTTTCCTTGCCTTCTTTATGCACATTAATACAAATTTTTAGCTGGGGTGCCCAAACTTTCGATCCCCACTGTATATGCCCAACATGGACCAGCAATGTACTGGTATGTCGCTGGACTTTGAGTGGTTATACCAGGATGATGCCTGTAGCTACAGCCATCATCCTGGTATTATTTTTTTCAGCTGGCGGCCGGCTTTCATGTAAAAGCAATTCTAGTGGCCAATTAGCTGCTGAATTGTTTTTACGAGCAGTGGGAAGAGACACACACACCCCCCGTTGCCTTCCACAGTTTTGGGCTCTCCGAGAATCCGAGAATGCAGCTGGCAGTTCCATAGTGGCCATAGAGCTTATCAGAGACCAGAATGGCTCCAGTCATCTCCAGTCTAAGAAATCGGAAGCTTCGAGCATTTCATCACTTCAGTTTTGCAGGATATAAACAGTGCCATTTGTAAATAGGGAAAGCATTTGATCCCACCGATCTTGGTGAGATCAGATGATGGGGCAGAGGAGATATCTAGAGTCTAATAGGCCCCAGATATCTAAAAAAAAGAAAACCTGTCAATGCCTATTGCAGTCAGAGGGGAAATTTACATTCCCCGTGATAGCAATAAAAGTGATTAAAAAAAAGGGACAGTGTAAAAATTGCAATTTTAAAGCATGTCATGTTTGGTATCTATATCTGTAACATCATCTTTTATATTTTATCAAACAATGGGGCAATATATTGTGTTTTTGTGCACTAAAATTCTAAAAAGTGTATTTTTCCCAAAAGATTTGCGTTTGAAAAATCGCTGCGCAAATACTGTGTGATGTAAAAAATTTCAACACCCACCGTTTTATTCTTTAGGGCCTCTGCTTTAAAAAAAAATATAATGTTTGGGAGTTAAAAGTAATTTTCTAGCAAAAAAAATGTTTTTTCATGTGAAAAAAAAGTGTCAGAAAAGGCTTGGTCTTCAAGAGTGGGCTATGTGTGGCATAAGCTTCTAATATTGGCCCTGAAATGCCAGGATAGTAGAAGCAACCCCTCCAAATTACCCCTTTTTGGAAAGTAGACACCCCAAGGTATTTGCTAAGAGGTATGGTGAGTATTTTGCAGATCTCATTTGTTGCCACATGTTTTTGGAAAACGAAGAAAGAAAACAAAAATGTATTTTTTCTTTTTTTTTTTTGTTTTTCAAAATGCTGTGACAAAAATGATATCTGTAAAATACTCACCATGCATCTTATCAAATTCCTTGTGGTGTCTACTTTCCAAAAAGGGGTAATTTGGGGGGAATTTGTACTATCCTGGCATTTTAGAGCCTCCGAAACTGTGATGGGTAGGGAAAAGATATGAGGAAATATGCTCTTTGAAAGCCTGGAGGTGGTCATTGGATTTTGGGGGCCTGTATGTACCTAGGCTGCCAAAAAGTCTATCCACATGTGGTATCCCCATACTTTGGAGAAGTAGAAGAATGTGTTTTGGGGTGTTATTCCACACATGCATAGATAAAAAAAATTGTCATTTTCAAAAATTTGTGGCAAAAAATAAAATGTTACATGGACTCAACATGCATCTCTGCAAAATCCTTGGGGTGTCTACTTTCCAAAAAAGGGTCATGGGGGGCGGATGTACTGCCCTGGTATTTTAGCACTTCAAGAAATGTGATAGGCAGTCAGAAAGTAAAAGCTATGTAAATTCCAACATATATACCTTAGTTTGTAGACACTATAACTTTCACACAGACCAATTAATCTACATGTATTGGGATTTTTTTTTTTACCAAAGACATTTAGCAAAATACATTTTAGACTAAATGTATAACTAACTTTGAGTTTATTGGATATATTTTATAACCAAAAGTGAAAAATATTGTTTATTTTTCAAACTTTTCTCTTTTTTTTTTGTTTATAGTGCAAAAAGTAAAAACTGCAGAGGTAAGGATATGCAAAACATACTTAAAATATATATGAATCCAAATCTCCTGCTAAATAAAAGACTAATTTTTTTTAAGGAATTTGTAATGTGATAGCATTCAGATGCAAAAAAATATTGGTTCCATGGGGAGAAAGGCAGGTAAAAGCTATGAAGTGGCTAAATAAAGTACACTTTATTGTTTGAGATTTGTTTTCAGCCCTCTTTATGTCTTTTATATTGTTTCTACACTGTCAAATTTATAGATGCAATTTAAAGCTCTTCTCATAATTTAGAACCACATGATTTGAATAGTGTATGATATGATTAGTACCAGTTGTGATGAGAGAATTTGCCCTTCTCTCCTTATTCAGCCTAATGATGCAAAGATGAAATATCTATTTTTGCAAGCTGTAAAAATACATTTAAAATCTATTGGAGTTACCTCCCAATAAAATCAATTTCTCCTAAGCATACTGCTTTACTAATGTAATGGCATTTATCATTTGCCTAGATGAAAGGCATACTGCAGAAACTACATCTGGTGTTCAGTAATGAAATACATTTCTCATGTTTGAGGTACTTTAACATTTAAGTTAAACAAAATGTTTTATCTTTTCTGATACATATTCATTTTAAAATATAAATATGTTTTTCATCACTCATTTAGTTATGTCTGAGCCTGACCTACCCTTTGTATTATACATACAGTATATCCAGCTAGCTTTGAAGTAACAATTTCACAATTGCTGGCACAACATTTAGACGTTGTCACAGTTAGAAGCATCTGGATCCGGTTATATGTTTTATTTGCAGTAGCGCTCATGATACTGCAGCATGTCTTGAAAGTTGTCATCTAGTACCCTCAAGGAACTGTGAATTTCAGAGACATTCATACCAATTGTGCAAACTGTGCAGCTCCACAGCCTTCTCAGACTTGAAGTAGACCTGCCTCCCTTTTATTAAAAACACAGCAGCATACAGCTATGAAATCACCTTATATTCATTAAGTAAACATTTTTTTACAAACAATTATTGGTTTTCCACTTCCTGCTTGAGTGAGGCAAAGGTGAAGTAACCCTGGCCTCATAGATGCATCCTGGGAAGTTCCTGTCACATAATCCAGGAGGCTGACCCACAGTTCTAGAAAGATTTCCAGATTGTAAAGGAAGATGGATTAATCTTTCCTTAGTAAAATGGTCACTATGAAAAGAGTGAGGAAGAAGAAAAAAATAAGGCAGGTATATATCACCGCTGTTTGTGTTGTGGCCCAGAGACTGCGGACATTGTACAGGAGATGACCAGAGACTGCAGACATTGTACAGGAGATGACCAGAGACTGCAGACATTGTACAGGAGATGACCAGAGACTGCAGACATTGTACAGGAGATGACCAGAGACTGCAGACATTGTACAGGAGATGACCAGAGACTGCAGACATTGTACAGGAGATGACCAGAGACTGCAGACATTGTACAGGAGATGACCAGAGACTGCAGACATTGTACAGGAGATGACCAGAGACTGCAGACATTGTACAGGAGATGACCAGAGACTGCAGACATAGTACAGGAGATGACCAGAGACTGTGGACATAGTAGAGGAGATGGCCAGAGAGTGCAGACCTTTGGGGAGGGGGGTGGGTACCCAAATTTGACAGGTACCTGCTCCCACTTCCGTGGAGTTGTCCTCCCCCCCTCCCTCCCTGTAGTCTTGTGGGATACGTGACAGGTCCCACAAGACTACGGGGTCAATCACAAAGTGCAGCACTTCTTGCACATGCACAGCGGGCACCCGGATGTGAAGCCGCAAGCTGCCACAGCCGGGTGCCCACACTGAAGATGCCGGCGCCAGGGAGAGAAGACAGCCGATGGAAGCAGGACACCACTGGACTGAGGAACGGGTTCTTCTGCATAGTAGAGCTGAGCTGCCAACCTGTATTTTAACACAGTGGCGGCAGGAAAACCAGGCTGGCCGCTCCATAGGACGCACAGACATTTCCCCCCATTTTTTGGGGGGAAAAAAGTGCGTCTTATGGAGTGAAAAATACGGTAGTTCCCCCCCACTATCCGAGTATCTGCTGCAGTCCTGCTAAAAGTCACTGATCGCCGCCATTACTAGTAGGGAAAAAAAAACATCTATACCACCATTTGTAAATACTATAAATTTCACATTAATTTACGCGTATTGGGATTTTTTTTTTAGCAAAGACACGTGGCAGAATACATTTTGGCCTAAATTTATGCCGAAATTAGATTTTTTAATTTTTTTACTGGACATGTTTAATAGCAAAAAGTCCAAAATATTGTTTTTTTTTCTCAAAATTGTCAGTCTTTTTTTGCTTATAGCGCAAAAAATAAAAAACTCACAGGTGATCAAATACCACCGAAAGAAAGCTCAATTTATGGGAAAAAAGGACTTAAATTTCATTTGAGTACAGTGTTGCAGGACTGCGCAATTGTCAGTTAGAGTATGGCAGCGCCGTAACACAAAAAATTGCCTGGTCATGAAGTGGGGTAAATCCTCAGGAGGGCAAGTGGTTAAGGGCCTCTGTTTTGGAAATGTTTATTTTAAAAAAATGTTTGAACTCGTGGTAAAGAGAGGGCAAACTGGTGTGAGGTTGTTGAATGTATAAAAGGAAGTCATCAGCATAAAGGGAGACGTAGATGACTGACTTTTATGCATTGGGACAGGGACCTAGGGATGCTGAAAATAAAAGTATTTTGTCTTATGGCTTGGGCCAAATGTTCAATGACAAGAACAAAAAGAGAAGAATAGAGAGCCATAACTTTGTTCATATAAATAGGTCCCAGATCAATTTGTTCTAGAGAGAGCCATAAAAAAAGGCCAACTAACCCTATCAAAGGTCTTTTCGACATCAAACAATAGGATGCAGGACTGAAGGCTACATTTCCGGATATGATCTTTGAGATTTAGGGTCTTAGTCATGTTGTCCCTGGCCTCGTGACCAGGAACAAATCCAACCTGCTAATTATGGATAATGTTGGCTAGGAAAGCGACAGCCTAGATGCCAAAATCTTTGAGTAGATTTTCAGGTCTACATTCAATAATGAAATAGGCCTGTAACTACCACAGCTAGAGGGGTCCTTCCCAGGTTTAAGAATGAGAGCTATGTTGGCTGAAAGAAGTTGTGAGGATGGAGAATACACATCATCTATGGATTTAAAAGTCTGGGACATGATAGGGGCAAGAAGGTCAGCAAATTTTTTATAGAATCGGGGCAAGAATCCATTGGGTCACCTCCCCCTTCCTTTAGATTGTAAGCTCCACGAGCAGGCCCTCCTATTCCTTCTGTACTGAAATGTATTGTAATTGTACTGTCTCCTTTATATTGTAAAGCACTGTGCAAACTGTTGGCGCTATATAAATCCTGTATAATAATAATATTTGGGTCCTGGACATTTACCGATTTTCAGAGATTTGATATTAGAGAGGAACTCTGGAATAGACAGGGGAGCATCTAAGTCTGTCGCCTGCTCTGAGTCAGCAGTCGACAGCGCCATTCCCTGAATATAGGAAGACAAAAGATCAGATTCAGTAGTGGAGGGTAAATTTTTTCGGGGGGAGAGATTATATAGGGAAGAGTTATTGGCTGAATGCTTCAGATATGGCAGATGTGGTATGTAGCTTAAAATTTGAATTTGAAAGGTCTGGGGTGTAAGACCCTGGACAAGAGTTTATTGCATTTATTAGCAAGGGCATAGTAGGTTTTATGGGCACTATCTTTAGCTGCTAGGGAGTGTTGTTTGATAAGACAAAGAAGTTTGTGATGGGTGTTGGAAAGTTCAAGAAGAATAGTGGCGTCTAAGTCCCTTTTATGGAGAGCTTCCAGGTGAGAAATGGTAGAAAGTAGTGAAGAAATATCCTGTGCACATTGTTTCTTGAGGCACATCCCATGTTTATAAACACTCCCCAAATAGTACACTTTAAAGTCTCCCACTTGATCAAGGAATGAGTGAATGAGTGTCCGCTTGAGCTTGAGTGAGTACAAAGGTTCGGATTGTTTGGGTAATGTTGGCCATGCAGACTGAGTCAAGTAGGAGGTTATTGTTAAGGTGCCAAGTCGCAGAACCTCAAATAGAAGTCAGTCGTCCTGGTGTAAGTGACACGGGGGCAGTGATCAGACCATAGCCTCAGGCCTATATGGGCAGAGGGGGAGGAATTGAGCAAGGTCTGAGAAATAGGAAAATAGTCAACCCTACTGTAAGTGTTGTGAGACTGGGAGTAATAGCTGTAGTCCCTCTTGGAGGGCTGCAAGACACGCCACAGATAAAAAAGGTGCAGCTTATGAAAGGGAGTCTTATACTTTTGCAGCGAGGAACAAGACATGGAAAACGCAGGGACCAAAACCAAGTTCAAATCTCCACCAAGCACAAGATTGTGAATGCCAAAGATCTTGAGTTTCATGGTGACAGTAGTGAAGAATCACACTTAATCCTGGTTAGGGAGATAAACATTAGCAAGAGTATAAACAACATCGAGTTTAATTTTAAGGAAGATGAAATGTCCTGGATCATCTATAAGAAAGTCAACAATCTCAGGGGTGAAGGACTTGTGCAAAGCCACTGACATAGCCTTAGATTTCTATGCAGGATTAGTGCTATTGGTGGTACCAAATAGGATAATGTTTATAATTAATTTGTGAGACAGAACCAGTGCGAAAGTACATTTACTGCAAAAACAAAATCTTAGTCTTACACTTATGGAAGTGATACAAAATTTGTCATCTCTTCTCAGTACAATTAAGCCTTCTACAGTTTAGAGAAGAGAAAGACCAGTGACCGTTGGCCATGGGAAAAAAAAGTAGAAATAAAAAGGATGCTGTGGCGGGGGCTCCAGACCTACCTAGAAGAGAGATAAAGGAAAAAGAAGAAGAGAAGGAGAGAGAGAAGTAAACAGCTCAGAAAGGAGGAGTAGCTGGCACTCTTTTCTAGATAAGGGACCTAGAGTGTTACAGAGACCCAAAAAAATTTAGTATTACAGGATATCATAAACAATATGGTAAACTAAACCAAAAAAATGCAATGTATAAACTAAACATGCAGGCCTAGAGAGGAGGGTAGAAGCACATAGGGCAGCCCGTTCACCCAGGCCAGGTAAAAAGAGTATGAAGAACAAGGTGCTGGGGGGAGGGGGTGATGAGGAAAAGGGGGGGGGGATAGGGAGGTAATGGGGGATGGGAATTTGGAAGGGGAGGGTGGTATAAATGCTAACATAGGCACTCAAACCAGATCTGACATGGCAAAGGACAGAAAGCAAGTAGGCCATGTGTGAGGGGTGGTAGGAGCACTAATGCATGAAAACAAATAGAAGAAACACCTCAAACTGTAATAAGCCTCAGCAGAGCCAAAAAGCCTACCTCAGTAAAAAGTCCAATAGACAGGTGAGGTAGAATGTATACTGTTTAACCCAATTGAGGGATCACAGGTGAAAAGAAGGTGCACCAAAAAGTCTGGCAGATCCCCTAGGGTACGGAAGATAGCAGTTTTGCTGATGTGTCACTTTCAGCTGAAAAAGAAAGCCCCATGAATACTTGATGTTCTTGGTGAGAAGAGCTGCGGTGACAGATTTGAACGCATTGCACATGGTCAGAGTAATATGGTACAGATCAGGTAACAGCATTACAGGAATATCGTTACACAAGATTGTGTCCTGTTGTCTAGCCACTTGAAGGATCTCAGCTTTACCCTTGTAGAAATGAATCCTACAGATAACGTCTCTAGGAAATGCTGTGTCTGGACTCCTGGGACCCAGAGCCCTTTGAATGCACTCTATCTCAATGGGAGAATCCTTACGTTTTTGAAGGAGTTGAGTAAAAATGACAAAAGCTGCAGATGGTAAATCTTTTGTTTCAACGGCTTGCGGTAAACCGCAAATCTGGATGTTAGTGTATCTATTGCAGTTCTCCATGTCATCTTGTTGATAGAGCAGTTGGTGACTGAGGACTGCATGATCATTCAGAATGATCTCATGGGAGTTCAGGGCTCTGGCATGTTTTTCAGAGAATTTCTCCAAGTCCTCCAGCCTGGTGCCTATATATTTCTTAAAGGATAAGTTTACCTTTTGAATAAAAATAAATGCACATTTTTTGCAGGTAAAAAATGTTAACTTATTATTTTTGTCCAAAGGAGCCTGGAAAGCATTGCACCAGAGATCAGTAGATCACTGATGCCATGCAGATCTCCTACAGACCTTTCAGAATATCTGCTAGCCGCATAGGATGTACGGCCAAGCAGATATTCTGACAGGAAGCTTCAATGAACTACCACAGTGTTCTACAGCGCCGTGGTAGCTCATTGAAAACTACAAGCCGGCAGCTGCTAAGACTGCTGGGACTTGTAGGCACTCATTCACAGAACTCTGTGAAGCTACTCCCCTTACTCTGTCAGAGGGAGGGGGGGCGTTGGACGCTGCTGCGGCTATGGGATCATGTTACATGTTCCACCTTAAAAACGGGTGGCACATATAATATGTTCCAAAGGTGACCTTATCCATTAAGGTCAGCAATCTCCTGCTTGTAACTGTGTTCCATTTTAGTGACCAGTAAATCAAAGTCCTGCTTAATAGGTAGGGATTTAAGATAGGATTGAACAATTACAGCCTTCTCTGGAGCAGACAGAGGACTGAGAGGGACCTCTAATTGAGAATAGGGAAAGGAGAGTGGTGTGGGGAGCGCACCTGTAGAGCTGAGAGCTGAGGCTAATCTTGCAGGAGATGGAGGAGTCAGCACCATTTTGGATGAGTGCTGGTGGCAGGAGGCAGAGATTGTAAAGATGTTGTTGATGGGAGTGGAGCTGTTACCCTTCTTGCCTTCCCTGGTGCCCGGTTTCCCCATCGGTGGTGTCTGCTTTGAAAACCGAGGCTTCAGAGACCCATTGTAGCCGCTGAAGGACTGGGTGAATGGGAGCCTGTATTTTAAGTTGTGTTGAAAGAGGTGAGCCATTTATTTAAAGAGGTGAAGAACACTGGGAGCTTTGACACTTTTATGCAAAGATATTTATATATATATATATATATATACACACACACATGCACAATCATGGCCAACAATATTGGCACCCCTGCATTTCTGTCAGATAATGCACTACTCTGCCCAGAAATTCTCATGTTCATTTCTTTTGTTTGTATTGGTATGACACAAAAACGTGGAAAAACAAAAAGTTAAACCTGACACATTCCATGCAAAACCCCACAAATGGACTGGACAAAATTATTGGCACCTTCAATTTAATATTTGGTAGCACACCCTTTGGGAAAAATAGCTGAAAGATTTATGCAGGCCATAGATGGGTCGAAAATCAGCCGATTTTTCGGCCGAAAATAAAATCGGCCGATTTTCGGATCGTTAGTGGGCTATTTGTTTGTCCGTTTTTCGGTATTTTGGCAGATTTTTTTTATCGGTAAAGTTGGAAAAAAATCGGCCGATTTTGCCAATCGGCCGATTTTCGTGACAATGATGGGCAAATCGGCCGATTTTTTACCGATAAAAAATCTGCGCATGAGCAGTGACCTGCAAGAGGAAGAGAAAAAGAAGGAGAAGAGGAAGAGGAAGAAGAGGAAGAGGAAGAGGAAGAAGAGGAAGAGGAAGAAGAAGAAGAGGATGAAGAAGAAGAAGAGGATGAAGAAGAAGAAGAGGATGAAGAAGAAGAAGAGGATGAAGAAGAAGAAGAAGAGGATGATGATTAAGAAGAAGAAGAAGATGATGGTGAAGAAGAGGATGATGAAGAAGAGGATGATGATGATGAAGAGGAAGCAGAAGATGAGGATGATGATGAAGAAGAAGAAGATGAGGATGATGATGAAGAAGAAGAGGATGAAGATGAAGAAGAGGATGATGATGAAGAAGAAGAGGATGAAGAAGAAGAGGATGATGATGATGAAGAAGAAGGATGAAAAATAAGAGGAATTCCAGTACGGCAAAAAGTGTCCCTGCAGAGAGCTCCGCTATTTCTTTGACAGTTCCTTGACATTTACAGTGGTTGCAACATTGTATCTATTTGTTTAATAAAAACATCTGTATCCTAAATGGATACAAATAGATACATTGTTGCAACCGCTGTAAATGTCAAAGAACTGTCAAAGAAATAGCAGAGCTCTCTGCAGGGACACTTTTTGCCGGCCGTAGACTGGATGAAAATCGGCCGATTTTTTTTTTTTACCATTGCTGGTAACGCCGGCCGCTTGAACGACCGATTTTTCGTTTTTTAAAAGAAAAATCGGCCATTTTTCTCCCCGTCTATGGCCTGCATTACACCTCTCTACTGGAATTTTTTTCCAAGTCTCTCAGATCAGATTCCGCACTTTGAAACCATTTCTGGGTGTTTTTTGACATGTGCTTTGGGTCATTGTCCTGCTGTAAGACCTGTTACCTATGATGAAGACCCACCTTTCTGACACTGACTACATTGCACCCCCTATTTCTTTGCTAGGCTTTAGATTTCATAATGCCATGCACACAGTCAAGACATCCAGTGCTTAAAGCAGCAAAACAACCCCAAAACATCAGTAAACCTCCACCATATTTGACTATAGGGACTGTATTCTTTTCTTTAAAGGCCTCATTTCTTTTTCTGAAAACAGTAGAATGATGGGCTTTACCAAAAAGCTGTAATTTTGTTTCATCTGTCCACAGCCCATTCTCCCAAAAGGATTTTGGCTTCCTCAGGTAAGTTTTGGCAAACTCCAATCTGGCTTTTTTATGTTTCTGTGTCATCAGTGAGGTCCTCCTGAGTACTTCCTTAGCATTCCTTTTCATTTCAGATGGCAACATATAGTGCAAGCTGACAGAGTTGTACCCTGTGCTCGAGGGTTAGCTTGAATTTGTCTGGAAATCGATCGAGGTTCTTTAACCACCATTCGAACAATCCTTTGTTGCAATCTTTGATCGATTTTTCTCTTTAGGCCACATCCAGGGAGATTAGCTATAGTGCCATAGGCTGTAAACGTCTTGACAATGTTGCACACAGTAGACACAGGAAGATCTCTGGAGATGGACTTGTAACCTTGAGATTGTTCATGCTTTTCCACAATTTTTGTTCTCAAATCCTCTTCTCATGCTCCATGTGGCACACAGAGACACAAAACAGAAAGGCTGAGTCAAGTTTTCACCATTTGAACTGGTTGCCAGTGTGATTTCTATATTGTCAGCACCTGCTAATTGATACAGGTGAGTTTAATTACAAATTACAGGAGCATCACAAACTTGGAATGCAATTATTTCTTACAATTTTGAGAAGGTGCCAATAATTTTGTTCAGTTCATTTATAGGGTTTTGCGTGGAATGTGTCAGATTTGGCTTTTTGTTTCTCCACTTTTTTGTGCCATACCAATATAAACAAAAGAAATAAACATGAGAATGCCTAAACATTTGTAATTGCAACAATTTTCTGGGTGTCTGGGTGAAGTGATGCATTATCTAACAGAAATACAGGGGTGCCAATATTTTTCACCATGACTGTAACTTCTTGTGTAAGTGGTCAGCAAAAGAACAAAGGGTTTGCACCTTTGCTCAGTGCAGGACTAGGGAGCAGATGTTCTGAATGGAGAAAACTGCTTTTGCAGCCTTGGCCAGGTTTTCGTTGTTTTGGATGGGGCTCCCTTGTTTGGAGATTCCATAGTGCCTTGGGTGGAATGGAATCTCCAACCCAGTGTCCGGGTTTATTTGGAGGAACAGCAGGATGTGTACCCAGGTGCACACAGCCCTTATAATGGAGGTTTAGGAATACCTTGGGGCTCCACCCAAGAGAGACAGAAGGTCTCCTGCAGGAGTCAGAGAGGCTGCATGTGGCAGCAGGAGTATGATTGTCTGCAAGAGACGGTTAATGGCCTGAGGACTATGCCAGGGGAGCTGTGTGTGTCTGAGAAGCTCTAAGCTGTGTGCCTGGAAGAGCTAGTGGTCAGAGGGACCAATATCTATAGCAGTAGTGCTGCTAATGAGTAGTCAGGGAGGCTAGCATTCTTATTTGGATTGTGTATATTTTGCTGGAGAAGAACCCCTGCGTGGGAAACATTGTGTTTTGGACTTTCCTTTTTTTTCCTTTTATTAAAAGTGTTCTACCAAGCCCTGAAAAATAGTTCCTGATTGTCATGAACTCACTTGCAAACGCGTCTACCACTGAGCTAAACATCACCAAATATTACTATATATATATATATATATATATATATATATATATATATATATATATATATATATATATATATACACAGTTGTGTTCAAAATAATAGCAGTGTGTTGAAAAAAGTGAATAAAGCTCAAAATCCTTCTAATAGCTTTTATTTCCATACACACAAATGCATTGGGAACACTACACATTCTATTCCAAATCAAAACATGAAGAAAAATATAGCAAATTTGTGTTGTTCCTCTAAAAAAATTGAAGAAATGTGAATATTAGAATGTTAAAAAAATAGCAGTGTTTGTATTCTTCTTTACAAACTCAAACATTCACTATATAAACTGAAAAATGTTTGAAGATTTTGCTTTTCTTTGAATCACTTAACCACTTGAGCTCCTGAGGATTTACCCTCCTTAATGACCTGGCCTCTTTTTACTACTCGGTGCTGCACTAATTCAACTGATAACTGTGCGGTCATGCAATGCTGCACCTAAACAAAATTTACGTCCTTTTTTTCACACAAATAGAGCTTTCTTTTGATGGTATTTGATCACCTGTGCGCTTTTTATTTTTCACGCTATAAACAAAAAAAGACCAAATATTTTGAAAAAAAACTATATTTTTTACTTTTAGCTATAAATAATATATAGTAAACTCAATGTTAGTTATAAATTTAGGCCAAAATGTATTCTGCTACATGTTTTTGGTAACAAAAATCCCAATAAGTGTATATTGATTGCTTTGTGTGAAAGTTATAGCATCTACAAACTATGGTATAGATGCTGCAATTTACGTCATTTTTTTGCTATACAGCACTGCTCTAGTTTAACGGATAATTGTGCAGTCATGCAATACGGTACATACATGAAATTTATGTCCTTTTTTTAACACAAATACAGCATTCTTTTGGTGGTATTTGATCACCTGTGCACTTTTTATTTTTGGCGCTATAAGCACAAAAATTTTGAAGGAAAAATTTTTTTTTTAAAAAAAAAACAATATTTTCTCATTTTGGTCATAAAAAATATCTAAAAAAACTAAAATTTCATCATAAATTTAGGCCAAAATGTATTCTGCTACATGTTTTTGATTAAAAAACTCCCAATAAGTGTATATTGATTGCTTTTTGTGCAAGTTATAGCGTCTACAAACTATAGTATAGATAATGGAATTTACATAGCTTTTACTTTCTGACTGCCCATCACATTTCTTGAGGTGCTAAAATAACAGCATAGTACAAACACCCTCAAATGACCCCTTTTCGGAAATTAGACACCCTAAGCTATCTGCTGAAAGGCATATTGAGTCCATGGAAGATTTATTTTTTTTCCACAAGTTTCTGGAAAATGACAAAAACTTTTTTTTTTTTTTACACGAAGTTGTCATTTAAATTATTTATTTCTCGCACAAGCCATGGGTATATGTGGAATTACACCCCAAAATACATTCTGCTACTTCTACTGAGTATGGGGATACCACATGTGTGAGACTTTTTGGGAGCCTAGCCACATACAGGAGCCTGAAATCCAATGACCACTTTGAAAGCCTGAAGGTGCGCAACTTCCTCATTACACTTCCTCACTACCTATCACCGTTTCGAAGGCCCTGACATGCCAGGATAGCCCCAAACCCCCCCAAATGACCCCTTTCTGGAAAGTAGACACCCCAAGGAATTTAAAAAGAGGCATGGTGAGTATTTTGCAGATCTCATTTTTTCCCACAAGGTTTTGAATTATACAAAAAATTTAAATAAATATGTTTTAGTTTTTTTTCTTCATTTTCCAAAAACTTATGGCAACAAATAAGATCTGCAAAATACTTACCGTGCTTTTTATCAAGTTCCTTGGGGCGTCTACTTTCCAAAAAGGGGTAATTTGGGGGGGGGTTAGGTGCTATCCTGGCATTTCAGGGCCTCCAAAACTGTGATAGGTAGTCTGGAAGTGTAATGCAGAAATAAAGTCCTAAAGTGCCAAAAAGTCTCTCACATGTGGTACCCCCATACTCGGGAGAAGTAGCTAAATGTATTTTGGGGAGTAATTCCACATATAACCATGGCATGTGTGAGCAGTAAATCATTTAAGTGACAATTTTGTGTAAAAAAAAAAATATATATTTTTGTCATTTTCCAAAAACTTGTGGTAAAAAAATAAATTTGTCTATTGATTCAACATTCCTCTCGGCAAATAGTTTGGGGTGACTACTTTCCAAAAAGGGGTCATTTTGGGGGGTGGGGGCGTTTTATGCCCAGCATTAGAAGTTTATGCCACACATCATTCACTCTTCTAACCACCTGAAGACCAAACCTTTTTGTTCACATGAAAAAAATCAGTATTTTTTGCTAGAAAATTAATTTAAACCCCAAACATTATATATTTTTTTAAAGCAGACACCCAATGAATAAAATGGTGGGTACTACAATTTTTTATGGCACATAGTACTCGCGCAGCGATTTTTCAAAAACAATTTTTTTTAAAACAAAATACACTTTTTTTACTTTTAATGCACAAAAACACAATATATTGGCCAATTGTTTGGTAAAATATAAAAGATAATGGTATGCTGAGTAAATAGATACCAAACATGACATGCTTTAAAACTGCGCATGCCCCGTGCAATGGCGACAAACTGCAAACATTTTTAATATCCATAGGCAGCGCTTTTACAGCCACCATTTTAGATTTACAGAGGAGGTCTAGTGTTAGAATTACTGCCCTTGATCTGACGTTCATGGCAATACCTCACATGTATGGTGCAACCGCTGTTTACATAACGGCACAGGGTCAAGGCTTGTGCACACAGGTGTGCGCGCATTGGAGGGGCAATTGTTTTTTGTTTTGTTTTTTCTAGGTATTTTGATTTTTTTTTTTATTATTTTTACATTGTGCCTTTCATTTTTTTTTTATCACTTTTAATGCTATAACAGGGAATGCAAATAACTTCAATGGGCATTGTCATATTCTTTTTTGAGAAATCTGGGGTATATCAGACTCTAGATATCTCCTCTGCCCTTACATTATCTAATCAAACCAAAATCGGTGTGATCAGATGCTTTCCCAATGTACAAATGGCGCTGTTTATATCCTGCGAAACTGAAGTGATGAAATTCCGAATTCTTAAACTATAGAGATGATTGGCACCATTCTGGTCTCCAATCAGCTCTATGGTCAGCTGGCAGAAACACTGGCTGCATTCTCAGGTTCCCCTGATGGCACGGGACTGCCCGAGAAGGCCGTGGAAGGCAGCGGGGGAGGGTGGACATTATCTCCCACTGCTTGTAAAAGCAAGCTTGCAGCTAATTAGCCACTAGGATTGCTTTTACATGAAAGCCGATCACCGGCTGAAAAAACCGATACCAGGATGATGCCTGCAGCTGTAGGCATCATCCTGGTATAACCATTCAAATCCAGTGATGTACCAGTACATCGCTGGTCCTTGTTGGTTATTGTTAAGCCGCCTGGCAGAGTCTCTAGCAGCCCACCGCACGGACGCTCTCAGGGCGCGGGGTCTAAGTCCCAGCCTGCTGTTCACCAGGGCCCCTGATGGTGGGGATGGACTTGGTGCAGACTGAAACCAGGTCGCGACCCCCGAGTGCGTCCTGCGGTGGTAGAGAATACTGACAGGGGAGTGCAGGAACGGAATCTACTTTGGAAGAGGCAGACAGATACACTGGTCTGATCCAAACTGGATGGATGGACGGATGGTCGGGTACGGTATGCGTGGTCAGACAGGCCGGGTCGGTATTATGCGGGCAGCGAGGTACAGAGGAGCGAGCTAAGAATGGTCAGGTCACAAGCCAGGTTCAGCAGGATGCGGGCAAATACAGTACCAGGGATCAGACAGAAGAGTAGTCAGGCAAGCCAGGGGTTAAACAGGAGAGAGCAGGATCAGGAACAAGCAGAGGTCGGCAACGGAGTATACAGCAACACAGGAACAGGACACAGGATACAAGACCAAACGGCAACTAACATACCTGTTCCTACGTTTAAATAGCCCGCCTCCCGCTGTCATTGGTGCCAGGCGCGCGTCCGTGATCCCGAGTGCACATGCGCGAACCCCGCCGCTGCCATGCGCGGCCAGGTCCTACCGCCCGCCGGGTAGAGAGAGTTGGTGTTCTGCGCATGCGCCGCCCGACGCGATGCCGCAGAACACCTGGATCCTGACATTGCCCCCCCCCCTACGGGCAGCCGCCGGATGCCCAACAGTTCTCTCTTGCGTGGGTGGTTGTCAAAAAAATCCCGAATCAATCTAGAGGCATGAATGTTCTGGGAGGGTTCCCATGAGTTCTCCTCTGGACCATACCCTTTCCACTTAATGAGAAACTGGGTCTGACCTCCCCTCTTCCTACAGTCTAGAATTGTCTCAATTTCGAATTCCTCCTCCCCATCAACGTTTATGGCGTCAGGAGGCCTAGATCTCCGGTTCGGGAATGGGTCCGGTGCCGCGGGTTTCAACAGAGATACATGAAATACCGGGTGAATTCTAAAGGATTCCGGGAGTACGAGCTCGTACGCCACTTCGTTAACCTTCCTCTTTACCTGAAATGGGCCCATAAATCTTGGTCCCAATTTCCGTGATGGGCATGTCATCTTAAGGTTTGTTGTGGCCAACCAGACCTGGTCCCCTGGGTGTAACATAAGCTCCCCTCTTCTCTTTTTGTCAAAGGCTTTCTTACTGCCCTCCTGGGCCTTCAGGATCGCCTCTTGTAAGACCCTATTGTTTGCAGAAAGGAAGTGCAACATGTCCTGTGTAGCTGGCACCGAACTCTCAGGAATTGTGTCAGGTAAAAAGGTCGGGTGGAAGCCGTAATTGGCAAAAAATGGGGATTGCTGAGTAGTCGAGTGGCTTGCATTGTTGTAAGCAAATTCGGCCAGTGGTAAAAGAGTTAGCCAATCGTCCTGAAGAAATGATGTATAACATCGGAGATATTGTTCCAAGGTCTGGTTCGTACGTTCGGTCTGTCCATTGGTCTGTGGATGATATGCCGAGGAGAGAGATAACTTGATTTCCAAGGTCTCGCATAGTGCCTTCCAAAATTTGGAGGTGAACTGGGCACCCCTATCCGAAACTATATCCTTAGGAATTCCATGGAGTCTCACCACCTCTCTCACAAAAATTTGCGCTGTCTCCGCAGCGGATGGTGTGTCTTTGAGAGGCACGAAGTGGGCCATCTTGGATAGGCAGTCCACAATCACGAAAATGGCGGTATGGTCTTGAGATGGAGGAAGTTCCACAATGAAGTCCATTGAAATCATTTCCCACGGTCTGTTAGGTATGGGTAAGGGTCGCAGGAGCCCCCAAGCCTTGTTCCTGGAAGGCTTATTCCTTTGACAGACCGCGCAGGTCTTTACGTAAGCCTCGCAATCTTTGGACATGCTGGGCCACCAGAACATACGTTGTAGAAGTTCCAACGTCTTCCGGGTCCCGAAGTGCCCAGCCAGGGGATGGTCATGGCAATGACCCAAGACCGTGGTGCGAGATTCGTCAGGTACCAGGATTCGTCCTTCTTTCCACCATAATCCGTCTCTATTCTGTAGCGGCACCCCTAGAACATTTGGAGCCCCTATGGATGCTGCCTGTAGTTGGGAACGTAGCTCAGTCTGTAATGCCAAAAAATTACCAGGCGACAGGATGGTGTCAGGTTTGTGGGCCTCCTCTGGGTCTTCGAACATACGCAAAAGAGCATCTGGTTTCGTGTTCTTTGATCCAGGCCTATAAGTAATATGAAACACAAACTGAGAGAAAAAAAGTGCCCACCTAGCCTGTCTTGGTCTCAAGCGCTTTGCCGTTCTTAAATATTCAAGGTTCTTGTGATCCGTAAAAATCAATATCGGGTGCACGGCTCCTTCCAGCAAGTACCTCCATTCCTCCAACGCTGCCTTGATGGCCAGGAGTTCTCGGTCCCCTATGTCATAGTTCCTTTCGGCCGAAGACAGTTTCCTGGAGAAAAATGCCACGGGATGCATCAGTTCCTTGATGCCCTTCCTTTGGGAAAGCACAGCCCCAACCGCGTTTTCGGATGCATCCACCTCCAAGATGTAGGGTAGTGAAGAATCAGGATGGCTCAATACTGGGGCCTCGGTGAATAACCTCTTTAGGGACTCAAAGGCTTCTTGCGCCTCAGATGTCCACTTGAAACGCACTCCCTGTTTGGTAAGTTGCGTGATGGGGGATACCAGGCCTGAAAAATTCCTAATGAATTTCCGGTAAAAATTGGCAAACCCAATGAACCGCTGAACCCCTTTTTTATCTAACGGCACCGGCCATTCCAGAACTGCGGAGATCTTCTGTGGATCCATCGCTATTCCAGTAGTAGAAATAATTAGGCCTAAGAAGGGGATACTATGCTGCTCAAAACTGCATTTATCTGCCTTTGCGTATAAACCATGCAAATGGAGCCTTTCCAGCACTACCCTGACGTGACCCCTATGCTCCTCCAGAGATGCAGAAAAAATTAAGATATCATCAAGATAGATGACCACAAAGATATCCAAGAAGTCCCTGAACACATCGTTAATGAAGTGCTGGAAGGTGGCGGGGGCGTTACACAGACCGAAGGGCATTACCAGGTACTCGAAGTGCCCGAACCTAGTACGGAAGGCAGTCTTCCACTCATCTCCCTCCCGAATACGGACCAGATTGTAAGCCCCCCTCAAATCCAACTTCGTAAAAACAGATGCAGTCCTGAGTCGCTGAAACAGTTCTGGTACTAAAGGAAGTGGGTAACGGTTCTTTACCGTGATCTTGTTAAGCTCCCTATAGTCCACACAGGGCCTTAAGGATTTATCCTTCTTCTCAACAAAGAAAATACCCGCCCTGGCCAGGGACGTGGAGGGGCGTATGAACCCCTTCTGAAGATTTTCCTCAATATATTCTTTTAGTACCCCCAGTTCCTTTTCTGACAGAGGAAAGATCCGCCCGAAAGGTACCTCAGATCCCGGGAGCAGATCGATTGGACAGTCGTAGGCTCTATGCGGAGGAAGATTGTCAGCTCCCCGCTTACTAAACACGTCAAGGTATTGATGGTAAACTGAAGGGACGAGTTGTGTCAGCTCCATGTCAGTATCTACACAGAATAGTGTGCGTGGGGCCTCCGGCTCATGTGGACAACAATGCTCTTGGCAGTATGGAGAGCCGAACCGGAGGGTACCGGCTTTCCAATTAATCTGGGGGTCGTGGGCTCGCAGCCACGGAAGCCTCAGAATAATTGGAAACAGAGGGGAGGAGATAGCATTCAAACACAGGAATTCTCGGTGAGTCTCGGATATAGTCACACAGAGAGGCGGGGTCTCCTGGTCCACCACCCCAGACTTGATCCGAGATCCATCGGCTAGGAAAGTATTAAACCCACATTCTTTAACATGTAAGGGAATCTGGAATCGAGCCGCGAAGTCCAGATCCACAAAACAGCTACAGGCCCCGGAATCAATGATCGCTGTTGCCGTCACGACCCTTCCGGGGAGCTGGAATGAAATGGGTACCGCTAAATAATTGACATTGTGATTGGCTGTAGTAGGTGTGGCAGAGTAAACAGAAGTGCACTTACCAGCCTTCACCGGACAGGAACGTACCATGTGGCCAGCTTCCCCACAGTAGAGGCACAGGTTGTTGCGGCGGCGTCTTTGACGCTCTTCAGGTGTTAGGGAGGGACGAGCTAGCCCGACTTGCATTGGTTCCGGTGTATCCAGGGGTTCTGGATTGCGATTCCTAGTAGGGCTACTGACTGGTCCTGGAGCATGGGGTAACATCCAAGCAGGCCTCAGGCCCTGGCCTGACCTCTCCATCATGCGTTCCCGCAAGCGTCGGTCGATCTGAATAGCCAGGGTCATGAGATTTTCTAGTGTGGCTGGTATGCCTACCCTGGCTAGTTCGTCTTTCAGAGACTCAGACAGGCCTATGCAGAACTGGTTGCGCAAGGCAGCGTTGTTCCATTGCGTGTCTCCCATCCACCGCCTGAACTCACCCGCATACTCCTCTGCAGGCCTACGACCTTGCCTGAGAGACTGAAGTGCCGATTCGGCTGATGCTGCTCGTTCGGGATCATCGTAAAGGAGGCCCATCGCTTCAAAAAATGCTGCCACAGATTCCAGCTGAGGTGGTTGCTGGATCTCTAATAGTCGATGCGCCCATTCTTGGGGTTCGTCCAGTAGCAAAGAAATAATAAACCTAACTTTCACGGTTTCTGTCGCGAATGTAAGTGGCTGGAGCCTAAAGTACAACAGGCAGGCATTACGGAATGCTCTGAACTTGGTGCGATTCCCACTGAATCGTTCTGGGACAGGAACATGAGGTTCTGGCATAAGTGTAGGTGTAGGTGCTGCTGGTCCGGCCAGGGTTTCAGGGGTACCACTGGCCAGAGCTGAGGGACTATGATCTTGGGGGGCCAAAATAGTGGTGGTTAGGGTCTGGATCCGACCATCCAGGTGATTATAGCCCTCCTCCAGCGCCCTTACCGCCTGAGTAAGAGCCGCCAGATGCTGGCACATATTTTCCAGGGGGGATGGTCCTCTTCCAGGTTCCGTCATTTTTGGCCGTTTGGTACTGTTAAGCTGCCTGGCAGAGTCTCTAGCAGCCCACCGCACGGACGCTCCCAGGGCGCGGGGTCTAAGTCCCAGCCTGCTGTTCACCAGGGCCCCTGATGGTGGGGATGGACTTGGTGCAGACTGAAACCAGGTCGCGACCCCCGAGTGCGTCCTGCGGTGGTAGAGAATACTGACAGGGGAGTGCAGGAACGGAATCTACTTTGGAAGAGGCAGACAGATACACTGGTCTGATCCAAACCGGATGGATGGATGGATGGTCGGGTACGGTATGCGTGGTCAGACAGGCCGGGTCGGTATTATGCGGGCAGCGAGGTACAGAGGAGCGAGCTAAGAATGGTCAGGTCACAAGCCAGGTTCAGCAGGATGCGGGCAAATACAGTACCAGGGATCAGACAGAAGAGTAGTCAGGCAAGCCAGGGGTTAAACAGGAGAAAGCAGGATCAGGAACAAGCAGAGGTCGGCAACGAACGGAGTATACAGCAACACAGGAACAGGACACAGGACACAGTATACAAGACCAAACGGCAACTAACATACCTGTTCCTACGTTTAAATAGCCCGCCTCCCGCTGTCATTGGTGCCAGGCGCGCGTCCGTGATCCCGAGTGCGCATGCGCGAACCCCGCCGCTGCCATGCGCGGCCAGGTCCTACTGCCCGCCAGGTAGAGAGAGTTGGTGTTCTGCGCATGTGCCGCCCGACGCGATGCCGCAGAACACCTGGATCCTGACAGTTATATATGCTATGTTCTTTTTTTTTTTTTTTTTGTATGCAGCCAGTGGACTGAATGAAAAAATAAGAAGAAATCTCTGCCAGAAAAAGTGTGTGGTGTGCCCACCATTAGAATATACTGTCCTGCATCCACCCACTTCTAATGGTGGGCACACATTAGGTCACACTTTGCCACAAGTGCCAGTTCCAAGATTGAATAAATGTCTAAATAGTGGCACGCTTGAATAAAAATTGTCCACGTATAAGTGGTACCCCATATGGAGAAATGATGACACCAAGTCCCAAACTATCTTGCCACTGCTCCCTATGTAGTCTGAGCATCCGGGCGGGCTCCACGTGACTATCTTTTCCCTTGTAAATCCGAAACTTATAAGTATAGCCTGTTGTCCTCTCACAGGTCTTCTACACCTTGACTCCATATCTGGCACGCTTGCAGGGGAGAAATTGTTTGAATGCAAGGCGGCCAGAAAAATTAATAAGGGACTCCTCAACGCAGATGTTTTGATGGGGAGCATAGACATCTGCAAATTTTAAGATAAGGTGATTTGCGAGGGGCTGAATTTTGTGGAGCCGGTCAAATTCAGGGTCACCCCGAGGATGACAGAGTGTATTGTCGCCGAAATGCATAAAACACTTTATACTCTCATATCTATGCCTGGCCATGGCAGCAGAGAACACGGCATATGATGAATCGGGTCTGTGGACCAATACAACCGCAATTCATTTCTTTTAGTAATGCCCATGTTGAGGGTTAGGCCCCAAAAAAATGTAAATTTGAAAACCGTAATGAGTTTCCATGCGAATGGTCTGGCAAAGTTTGAATCTGGGTTGGCGGCAATAAATTGTGCATACAAACTGCTTTGATCCACAATCAGCGCATACAGATATTCCGTGAAAAACAGCTCCAAAAATCAAGAAGGTATGTGAAAGACCAGGATGTACTAGACAGCTGGTACTCGCCAGTTCACCAAAAGGTAGAGCGGCACTAGTACTGGCACTCTGCTGCATATGAGAGTCATCAAAATTTACCGGCAAGTGCTAACAGAGATCAGGCCTGATTTTGCGAACACTGCGGTTTTGTGCGCAATGTATCAAGTGACAGTGACCTACTGACACTGCACTTGCTGGGGGAGAAGGGGGGGTAAACGTAGGGGCCAAACGCAGGTGTTGGCAGGTGTCGGGGCTGATCCCGCTAACGCTGCGTTTTTGTGGACGCTATACTAATGTGAACGTTGGTATAGTGCTGACTTGAACAAAGATATTGACCCGTTCAGACACTATATTAGCAATGGAGGTTTATTGTACATGAGCGTGCTCCTGGCAATCAAGGGGTTAAATGTGATGACTGGTGTACTGACGGGCAATCTGACGCTATCTGGGAGGGGTGTGAAAACCACGGGAGCGCGAATCACGTATGTGTGTGTGTATATATATATATATATATATATATATATATGTGATTTTGCGTACCCATGCCGCCATGTAGCAGTATTTCTGCTGTAGTGTGGTCAGGAAGCGGTTACAGAAGAGGTTTGTGTTACGGCGCTGCGATAGTTTAACTGACAATTGCGCGGTCATGCAACACTGCACCCAAATTAAATTTACATCCTTTTTTTTCCCCACAAATTGAGCTTTCTTTCGGTGGTATTTGATTGCCTGTGCGTTTTTAATTTTTTGCGCTATAAAAAAAAAGGCTGACAATTTTGAGAAAAAAAAACAATATTTTGGACTTTTTGCTATAAAACATGTCCAGTAAAAAAAATTAAAAAATCTAATGTCACAAATTACATCCAAAATGCATTCTACGACATGTCTCTGCTAAAAAAAAAAAAAAGCCCAATACGTGTAAATTAATTGGTTTACATGAAAGTTATAGAATTTGCAAATGTCGGGAAAGATACTGGGATTTTAAATTTTTTTTTATACTAATTATGGCGATCAGCGACATATGGCGGCGATCAGTGACTTATGACGGGACTGCGGTGGACATTTTGACACTGGGGGGAACCGACTTGGGGTCACTGACATCCCCAGTGACACCAATACAGTGATCAGTGAAAAAAAAAACCACTGACACTGTACTAATGGCACTGGGGAGGAAGGGGTTAACATTTTTTAGGGTTAACTGTGTGAGGGGAGTGTTTTACTAGGGGTCGGGGGTGTGTGCTGGACGGGGACAGGCTGATGTGGAGAGAGAAACTCTTCTCTCCCTCTTCAGCTTGTCAGGAGCTCTGTCAGCGATCACCGCTAATCGCAGGGAAACGGCCGATAATGACCGGCCGTGACCCGGCGGCTGAGACCTGCTGCTGACACCCGCGGGACAGGTAGGGCGTGCCCCCTACGTCTCTCGCGCGCCCCCTACGTCTCTCGCGCGCCCCCTACCTGTTTTGCAAAACCACGTTTTAAAACGTGGTTTTGCGCAGCCGTGCCGCCCTGCAAACGTATTCATGCAGTAGCTGGGGCTGAAGCAGTTAATTAATCATTAGTTGTATAACCACTGTTTCTGAGAACTGCTGTACATCTGTGTTGCATGGAGTCAACACCTGGCACCTGTGAACAAGTATTCCAGCCCAGGATGATTGGACTACATTCCACAGTTCTTCTCTATTTCTTGGTTTTGCCTCAGAAACTGCATGTTTGATGTCACCCCACAAGTTTTCTATTGGATTAAGATCCGGGGATTGGGCTGGCCACTCCATAA
Source organism: Staurois parvus (assembly GCF_062004578.1). NCBI lineage: Eukaryota > Metazoa > Chordata > Amphibia > Anura > Ranidae > Staurois > Staurois parvus. Next base: position 2,548,597 of record NW_028317871.1, on the reverse strand, counting down.
TGTCAATCTTGTTGGTCTGGAACCAAGATGTTGCACGTTTACTGGTGTGTTTGGGGTCGTTGTCTTGTTGGAACACCCATTTCAAGGGCATTTCCTCTTCAGCATAAGGCAGCATGACCTCTTCAAGTATTCTGATGTATTCAAACTGATCCATGATCCCTTGTATGCGATAAATAGGCCCAACACCGTAGTATGAGAAACATCGCCATATCATGATGCTTGCGCAACCATGCTTCACTGTCTTCACAGTGTACTGTGGCTTGAATTCAGTGTTTGGGGGTCGTCTGACAAACTGTCTCCGGCCACTAGACCCAAAAAGAACAATCTTACTTTCATCAGTCCACAAAATGTTGCGCCATTTCTCTTTAGGCCAATCAATGTGCTCTTTGGCAAAGTGTAACCTCTTCAGCACATGTCTTTTTTTCAACAGTGGGACTTTGCAGGGGCTTCTTGCAGATAGCTTGGCTTCACATAGGCGTCTTCTAATTGTAACTGTACTCACAGGTAACTTTAGACCTTCTTTGATCTTCCTGGAGCTGATTGTTGGCTGAGTCCTTGCCATTTTGGCTATTCTTCTATCCATTCGAATGGTAGTTTTTCACTTTCTTCCACGTCTTTCAGATTTTGGTTGCCATTTTAAAGCATTTGCGATCATTTTAGCTGAGCAGCCTATCATTTTCTGCACTTCTTTATATGTTTTCCCCTCTCCAATCAACTTTTTAATCAAGGCATGCAGTTCTTCTGAACAATGTCTGGAACGACCCATTTTCCTCATAATTTCAGAGAGAAATGCACTGTAACTAGCATGTACAACATTTGCTGCCTTCCTTCCTTAAATTAGGGCAATAATTGCCACCTGTTTTTCAAAGAATGAATGACCTCACTAATAGAACTCCACACTGCTATTATTTTGAACATGCCCCTTTCAATTAGTGATTCAGTTACACAGAATCAGCAGCATGCATGTCATGACTGTTGGGTCTGTTGGATTTCTATTACTCTAGTAAATTATTTGCCATGTAGAAATATAATTTCTACCAAAAACAGTGATTGATCAGGTTAGTGATGTCTGACTGCTATTATTTTGAACACAACTGTACACACACACACACACACGCACGCACGCACGCACACACGCACACCATATGTCCACATGTGAAATTTCCTTGCTACTAAATATTCCATGGTCAACTGTTAGTGGTATTATAACAAAGTGGAAGCACCTGGGAACAACAGCCACGTAAAATGACAGAGCGGGTTGCCGCATGCTGAAACGTACAGTGCACAGAAGTCGCCAACTGTCTTTAGAGTCAATAGCTAAAGACCTCCAAACATTATGTGGCCTTCAGATTAGGACAACAACAGTGTGTAGAGAGCTTAATGAAATGGGTTTCCATGGCTGAGCAGCTGCATCCAAGCCTTACATCACCAAGTGCAATGCAAAGCATTGGATGCAATGGTGTAAAGCAAGCCACCACTGGACTCTACAGAAGTGGGGACGTGTTCTCTTGAGTGATGAATCCTGCTTCTCCATCTGGCAATCCAATGGACTGGAATGGAATGTCTGGGTTTGGCAGTTGCCAGAACAGTACTTGCCTGACTGCATTGTGCCAAGTGTAAAGTTTGGTGGAGGGGGGGTTAAGGTGTGGGGTTGTTTTTCAGGAGTTGGTCTTGGCCCCTTAGTTCCAGTGAAGGGATCTCTTAAGGAGTCAGCATAGAACAATTTCATGCTCCCAACTTTGTGGGAACAGTTTGGGGATGGCTCCTTCCAGTGCACAAAGCAAGGTCCATAAAAACATAGATGAGCGACTGTGGGGTGGAGGAACTTGACTGGCCTGTCCTGACTTCAACTTGATAGAACACCTTTGGGATGAATTAGAGCAGAGACTGCAAGCCAGGCCTTCTCGTACATCAGTGCCTAACCTCACAAATGCACTTCTGGAAGAATGGTCAATCATTCCCATAGACACACTTCTAAACCTTGTGGACAGCCTTCCCAGAGGAGCTGAAGCTGTTATAGCAGCAAAGGGTGGGCCAACTCAATATTGAACCCTACTGACTAAGAATGGGATGCCATTAAATTAATGTGCGTGTGTGTGTGTGTGTATATATTGTGGGACCTCGCTTCAAGTGGTAGAGCTTCTTCAAAGCACACGGCAACTCGCTTATTTTTTAAGGGCCTGTTTGCCCACTTTTATTTAAATGTCAGTTCAATAACATAAAAGGTTTCCCACGCAGGGGTATCCACCATCACACGAATTCAAATGAACAGTATTCAGCCTCCTGGCTTGTACGCAGTTTTAAGTCTGCCTCCTGCAGACTCTTCCCAAAGTATGGCACTAGCACACAGATAGTCCGGCTTCCACCTCTCCTAGGTGTAGCCCACCTGACTCCACGGCAGAGACCTCCCGTCTGCCTGGGTGGAGTCCTCCTAACTGCCGGGGTGGAGCCCAGAACTATGGTTAGGCCTCTACAAAAAGTCCTGCACACACCTGTGCAATCAGTGTGCTGGGGGTTCTCAAAACATGGACCCCGGATTGGAGATTTCATCCCTCCCAGATCTCTTCGAAATCTCCAGGCTCCAGATCCCAAAACAAACTTAATAAATAAATAAATGAGGAAACCGAAAAGTCAATTTCCTCTGCAATACATTAACTCTCTGGAGCCCCTCAACCTGCCTGGTTGAGAATCCAGGGTTTTCAACTGGAGTTTGACCGTGGCAGGACACCGCACTGCCACATATCCCCCCCCTTTGTTTTGACCCCGTAGGGGGCGGAACACACAAACCTAAAACCCTTGCTTTAGACCTTCTGTGCGGGCTATCACCTGTAAAGGTCCAATCCTGGCCGACTTCATTTTCATCTAAGGGAGACACTACTCCCTGCCCCAAGAGGTGACTTCCCCTGTCTCCCCTAACTTGGGCTCTACTACTTCCCCATGCCTTTTTACGAGTGCGCTTCCAAAAGCGCGGTCTTTCTAATTTTCTTAAGACTATGCTAGTCCTTTTACCACTAGGGGGTTTACAAATCTCAGTACCCTTTGTAATCTGGGGTTGACTCCTAAGCTTTAAATGCCTGATACCTGTCATATTACAACGTGCTCTCTCAAATTCCTCTAGACCATCTCTTTTTGCTTTATTTAATTTTGATGGGGTTATATTTTTAGACTCTTTAGTAACAGACATGGGCTCTTTTATTGTGGCATCAAACTCTTTTAACATCCCCTTGTTAAGCTTTGGGCCAGTTCCCTTAGACCTTTCATTCTTACAACTTGGGTGTTTACTGGACCTTTGGAAAACTTTTCCAGAGTGACCTTCCTTACATAATTCTGCATTTGGGTAGACGACCCCAACCACATCACATTTACATGCGTCTTCCGGCACTTCTGCCCAAACCTCTGTCCTGTCCAACAGTACTCTGGTGTGCCTCTCATACAGATTACTGCTATGAAGCAACCCAGCAATGCACTGAAAGACAATTTTCACCATTACCAACAAGGATGGTATCACAGAATTCCTATATTGACCATCTTTGTTTTGTATAGCCTGTAATACCAAGCTCCGATTAGCGGGACTCCACTGTACCAGCTCTCCCGAACATAGAAGAGACAGCAAGGTATACACCGGCTGTACACTCCAGAAGGCCAACATTTCCTTCAGCAGGTCTGTTATAAAAAGACAGCCTGACTCCACACATAAGACCTTCCTGGAGACATGGAGACACTCATTTACTGATGCCTCAGAGCTGGTGCTTCTTAAAGAGGCTTCCTCTCGGCTCGAGGTACCCAACACAATAACCTGGGGCTCTCCCAGAGCGTAACCAGGTGTGGGATTCACCCAAATACTCTGAGGCTCAGTGTCAATGAGCTCTTCCACATCTTCTCTATGGATATCAATTTGGTATACTACACCATTAACTCTTTTATGGGCTGTGGGCAAAACTTCTGCTGAGTGTTTATCCTCAGCGATGCCTTTTACCAATGGTGGGTTAATTTTGGCAGCAACAGGAGCGCCCTGGACTAATAGCTGCTCCACAGTCACTCTATTCAGCACAGCAGAAGTTGTGTCCACTTCATTGTTGGCAACAGAGGTATCTTTTATTAATGCCAACAAGCTTGTTGCCCATCTGTCCCAGTCCATCGTCCCTGTGATCCCATCAGAGGTACTACGCAGTACCACTCCAACCGCTGAAGGAGACACAGAGGGACAGAGTGGCTCTGTATCACACCCATTACCCATATCTTCATTATCCATATCACAATGGGAGACTCCTTTTCTAGGCACAGCAGGTTGCAATTTCCTACTCTCACCACCATGACCTAGTGGCGTGTCATTCACTACAAAAACCTTTGCATTAGTGGATTGCATTAACCCATCATCATTATGAATACGTTCATACCTTTTAGATTCACCATTGCCACACTGAAATAACAAATTCTCAACACTCAATTCAGATACACTCTGATCCACCAGAGCAACACCATAGTTATCCTGGGTTACCTTACCCACCGTTGCTAGGGGAGATAACACATCCTTAGTGGTCACCCCTACTACATTTAATTCAGCATTCTCTTTAGATGACATTGGTGCAACCCCAATATCAGTACTCTTCACATTGACATTTTTAACCGTTGCCTCCCCACTAAAAGCATTATACAGAGGCAAGTCTTTCTCACAATCACCAGCAGTGGGTTTCCCAACTGGGAGTATCCCAAATTTATAGCAGAGAGTCTCAAGTTCAGTCTCAAGCAGTGCATTAGTATCTCTCACATTTTTCTCAAAAGTACCAGTCTTACCCACCACTGTAACAGGCTTCACCTTCACTTGAGTGCGTGGGATCTGGATCCTTTCTGTCATCTCCTCTGCTTGGCTTTGGCCAGCCAGTTCATCCATGCAGCTATAGGATGATACTCTGGCCGGCACTTCTGACTCCTTGGCACCCCCTGCAGGCACAACAGGTACTTCCTCATTGCTAGGGGTGGCTGCCAACATTTTTAAACATGAATCTGGGCTTGCAGATGAAGACTTTTGCCCAGTAGCACCCTCATCAGTGGTATTCCACAATTTGGGGCAGGTAAAGATACCATGCCCAAACTGATCACATTCCAGGCAGGGTATGGTTCCACAGATAACCTTCTTGGGATAGGGAACCACATCTCCCTTGTAGCCCCTTCTCCTGGTTGGCAGGCTTTCTCCTGTTGCTATGGGAGATGGCACTCTCCCAGCTGAACTTTGTGGGTTTCTCCAGTTGCGCTGAACTCTCATTTCTGCGTTGTCACAATCCTCTGCAGACGACACTCCTCTTACAGGGTCCGCAGGCCTGAAGTCACATGTGTTGCTATGGGCAACCACATTCTTCTCAAACTTGTGGTCAGGCTGTCGCTCCTTCCTTGCACTCAGAGCCGGCTTGCCTAACACAGATGCAGTCCTTTGCTTTGATATGCAACTTTGCAATGGAGGCTGAGACAAAGGGCATTTAGAGACAGTGTGCCCCCACTCCCTGCACCGCAAGCATCGCTCTTGCCAGCGTGTCTTGTCCAGGCTCCCCACATTGCAGCCTTTTTCCAGCTTAGGACTCTGCACATTCATAGCTGGTCTCCTTTCACCAGTGTTGCCAGCAGCAACATGCACTTCCCACTTTGGCAAACTTTGTTCATCCATGTATGGGGCTCGTTCTGGTGATAACAACCCCTCCAGCCATAGGGCTCTGTCTCTCATTTCCGCAAATCTTTCTTCTTTTCTTTGCTTTGACCGCCCCATCTTCACAGTCACTTCACAACACTTTTGCACAGTCCAGCATCAAGAAATGAAGCACTGTCTCTTTAAGGCAGGTTCTCCTCACCTGCACACACACCAAATTGTGCTGTCCATTGCACAGAAACACAGTTCATATAACTGATGAACTTACTTTTGCAGGGATCTCCAATTATGCCCGCATCCTCCACCATATGTGGGACCTCGCTTCAAGTGGTAGAGCTTCTTCAAAGCACACGGCAACTCGCTTATTTTTTAAGGGCCTGTTTGCCCACTTTTATTTAAATGTCAGTTCAATAACATAAAAGGTTTCCCACGCAGGGGTATCCACCATCACACGAATTCAAATGAACAGTATTCAGCCTCCTGGCTTGTACGCAGTTTTAAGTCTGCCTCCTGCAGACTCTTCCCAAAGTATGGCACTAGCACACAGCTAGTCCGGCTTCCACCTCTCCTAGGTGTAGCCCACCTGACTCCACGGCAGAGACCTCCCGTCTGCCTGGGTGGAGTCCTCCTAACTGCCGGGGTGGAGCCCAGAACTATGGTTAGGCCTCTACAAAAAGTCCTGCACACACCTGTGCAATCAGTGTGCTGGGGGTTCTCAAAACATGGACCCCGGATTGGAGATTTCATCCCTCCCAGATCTCTTCGAAATCTCCAGGCTCCAGATCCCAAAACAAACTTAATAAATAAATAAATGAGGAAACCGAAAAGTCAATTTCCTCTGCAATACATTAACTCTCTGGAGCCCCTCAACCTGCCTGGTTGAGAATCCAGGGTTTTCAACTGGAGTTTGACCGTGGCAGGACACCGCACTGCCACATAATATATATATATATATATATGTGTGTGTGTGTGTGTATATGTATGTATATGTGTACGTATGTATGTATGTGTGTGTGTATATGTATGTATATGTGTATGTATGTATGTATATGTGTGTGTATATATATATATATATATATATATATACATATATATGTGTGTGTATATATATATATATATATATACATACATACATACAGGTGAAACTCGAAAAATTAGAATATCGTGCAAAAGTTCATTTATTTCAGTAATGCAACTTAAAAGGTGAAACTAATATATGAGATAGACTCATTACATGCAAAGCAAGATAGTTCAAGCCGTGATTTGCCATAATTGTGATTATGGCTTACAGCTCATGAAAACCCCAAATCCACAATGTCAGAAAATTAGAATATTGTGAAAAGGTGCAATATTCTAGGCTCAACGTGTCCCACTCTAATCAGCTAATTAAGCCATAACACCTGCAAAGGGATCCTGAGCCTTTAAATGGTCTCTCAGTCTGCTTCAGTAGGAATCACAATCATGGGAAAGACTGCTGACCTGACAGTTGTGCAAAAAACCATCACTGACACCCTCCATAAGGAGGGAAAGCCTCAAAAGGTAATTGCAAAAGAAGTTGGATGTTCCCAAAGTGCTGTATCAAAGCACATTAATAGAAAGTTATGTGGAAAGGAAAAGTGTGGAAGAAAAAGGTGCACAAGCAGCAGGGATGACTGCAGCCTGGAGAGGATTGTCAGGAAAAGGCCATTCAAAAGTGTTGGACTTTCACAAGGAGTGGACTGAGGCTGGACATGGGCTTCAAATGTCGTATTCCTCTTGACAAGCCACTCCTGAACAACAAACAACGTCAGAAGTGTCTTACCTGGGCTAAAGAAAAACAGACCTGGTCTGTTGCTCAGTGGTCCAAAGTCCTCTTTTTTTGATGAGAGCAACTTTTGCATCTCATTTGGAAACCAAGGACCCAGAGTATGGAGGAAGAATGGGGAGGCACACACTGCAATATGCTTGAAGTCCAGTGTGAAGTTTCCACAGTCTGTGTTGATTTGGGGAGCCATGTCATCTGCTGGTGTTGGTCCACTGTCCTTCATTAAGTCCAGGGTCAACGCAGCCATCTACCAGGAGATTTTGGAGCACTTCATGCTTCCTTCCACAGATGAGATTTATGGGGATGCTGACTTAATTTTCCAGCAGGACTTGGCACCTGCCCACACTGCCAAAAGCACCAAAACCTGGTTCAATGACCGTGGGATTACTGTGCTTGATTGACCAGCAAACTCGCCTGACCTGAACCCCATAAAGAATCTATGGGGCATTGCCAAGAGAAAGATGAGAGACATGACACCGAACAATGCAGAAGAGCTGAAGGCCGCTATTGAAGCATCCTGGTCTTCCATAACACCTCAGCAGTGCCACAGGGTGATAGCTTCCATTCCACGCAGCATTGAGGCAGTAATTGCTGCAAAAGGGGCCCACAGCAAGTACTGAGTACATATGCATGCTTATACTTTTTAGATGTTCGATATTGTTCTATGTACAATCCTTGTTTTATTGATTGCATGTAATATTCAAATTTTCTGAGATTGTGGATTTGGGGTTTTCATGAGATGTAAGCCATAATCATCACAATTATGACAAATCACGGCTTGAACTATCTTGCTTTGCATGTAATGAGTATATCTCATATATTAGTTTCACCTTTTAAGTTGCATTACTGAAATAAATGAACTTTTGCACAATATTCTAATTTTTCGAGTTTCACCTGTATATCGTGTGTTTTTGTTTTGTTTTATTTTCTCTTAGATTTCCCTTTATTATATATAGGATAGTGAATGTCTACATCTCTTCCCTAAATAGGGACTTGGTACTCCGTTTTTAAAAGGGCTGTTTTATCTTGGACATCCTTTCCATGCATTCAATGTTTAAAGGTGTTTTGTTTCAACTCCCAGTTGTTTATTGGGAGACATACTTTGCATGACATTCCATCCCAGTGGCCAAGGATTACATATTCTAGGCTGTTATCTTATGAACAATCTTGTTTCTTGTTGATACTTGCTGTTGGTCTAAATTTTTACTCACCTGTTGTCTTTACACCCCGGTCACACTGTGTGCGACTTGGCATGCAATTTGCATGCCATGCAACTTGCAAATCGTATGCCAAGTTGCACCCTATTGTCCGCAATTACAGCGGCCAAATCAGTGTGGTTCCAACTTGGTCGGATCTGAACCGATTTCTAAAGTAGTACATGCACTACTTTTCGTAGAATTTGCATAGACATCTGCTTTCAGATGTCTTGTAAATTGCACCTGAAATCGGCATGTCCCCCGACTTTGAAATCGTGCAACTTCATTGTAAGTTGATCGATTTTAAAGACGGGTTTGAAGTGACCAAAATCTTATGGTAGTTGCTGTGTTGCATACTTAATTAACAATACTTAAGGTCCATTATCTTTTATGATAAGTCTCCAACAAGTGGTCCTACTTGTCCTTTTCTGGAACAAATTAAATATTCTTGATGCCTTTACCTATATTAGCGATTTCCATCCAGGGGCTGAATTACAGTGGGCAGTTTTTTCTGTTTTGTTTTGTTTTTTTTCATGGTTTCTCTGTTTGCCAGTGTACACCTGTTGAGAACAGATGTGTAAAAACTGACATTTTTGATTTTATATATCTGTGACCCTCAATAGATTCCAAGAAAAAGATTTTAGGGTAAATACAAATAGTATACAATATTCCAAATGCTGAATTTTGCTAATATGTTATTCTTTCTCTCTTACAGGAGTCAAGGCTGTTTTCTCAGGACATTATCATAGGAATGCTGGTGGAACCTATAAAGATCTAGATATGGTAGTGACATCAGCCATTGGCTGCCAGCTTGGAGAAGATGAACATGGTGTCCGTGTGGTAGTTGTCACCGAAGACCAAATTGTCCACAGATATTACAGCCTAGATAAACTAAAAAATCATGGGCTTGAGCAAGATATTCTGGACTTAATTAAGAAGTAAAGTATTAGGAGGGAGAAAGTAATGCTTTATAGACAAAGTGGTTCCCAATACTTTTATATTGAAAACCATAATAGAAAAATCTTTTAAGAAATATATTACTTTAACAAGCGTTACTAAAATCTCTGATACAATTTTATATGTTTAACGTTAACATTTTTAAAAATAAGAGTAGGAGATTAAAAATGTTGTGTGACTAACCAAAAATATTTTTTAGGCATTTGGAAATGTTTAGCTCCCTTCTTCTGGCATAGTTTCATACATATAACTGAAAAATCATAAAAGTATATATACACGTACAGTGGACAATGACGAAACCTACAGAAAAACAAAGGTGCAGTAATTCATAGCAATAAAATAGAGATCCATTTACCTTAGGTGATCAGTAGAATATTATTATTGTAGAGGTTGTGATAGCTAGCTGCACTTTCCATTACCTTGTTGGTAAACTCATAAAATATATGTAAACCCTTACATTGCATTTTTTTATTTTTATCCTACCTTGTGGTCTGTTAAATATACATAGTTCCTAAGGTTGAATAAAGACATCAGTCCAATCCAGTTCAGTCTGTGTGGGTGTGTGTTTTTTTGTCCATACCAATTCCCATACATCTGTATACAGTGTTTGCTAAGATGCCCATCCCGATTGTGGAAGGGTGTTCCACATCCTTACCGCTCTGACAGAGAACCCCTTCAGAGCAATTTTTTTTATTTTTTGCATACACGTAAAAATCGATTGAAAGCAGAGGCCCTATAGAATAAAAAGGTGATAGTTGCAAATTTTTATGTCACATGAACTTTTTATTATTATGCTAATTTTCAGGAAATAAATATTAACCACTAGGGGACCACCCGCAGTACATATATTGCTACAAGGCGGCCCCTGTGCTTAGGATCACGTATATATAAACGTGATCCTGCATTCTGGGGTAGGGGGCACTCGCCCGCCCTACCCGCAGTACCAATTGCGGCCGCGGGTGTCAATCACCCGGTCCCAGCCGGTGATTACCCGCCGGAGCCTGGCGATTGCTGGCAAATACTGACGGGGGGAAGGCTGCATTGTTTTCAGTGGAGCTTTCCTCCCTTTCAGCTTTCAGCACACTGTTTCATAGAGCAGACACAGCCTTCTGGAACAGTGTGGAACAGAGAGGTACACACCCCCGCCCCCTAGTAAAACACTCCCCTCACATAGTTAACCCTTTGATTGCCTCCAAAAAATAACCCCTTCCTCCCCAGTGCCATTAGTACAGTGTCAGTGGTTTTTTTTGCACTGATCACTGTATTGGTGTCACTGGGGATGTCAGTGACCCCAAGTCAGTTCCCCCCAGTGTCAGAATGTCCACCTCAGTCCCGCCATAAGTCGATGATCACCACTATTATTAGTATAAAAAAAATCCAGTATCTATACCGTCATTTGTAAACGCTATAACTTTCACGTAAACCAAGTAAGTTACACGTATTGAGATTTTTTTTAGCAAAGACATGTCGCAGAATACATTTTGGCCTAAATGTATGACAAAATTTGATTTTTACATTTTTTTATTAGACATGTTTTATAGCAAAAAGTCCAAAATATTGTTTTTTTCCCAAAATTGTCGGTCTTTTTTTTTATAGCGCAAAAAATTAAAAACGCACAGGCGATCAAATAACACCAAAAGAAAGCCCAATTCATGGGGGAAAAAAGGATGTAAATTAAATTTTGGTGCAGCATTGCATGACCATGCAATTGTCAGTTAAAGTAACGCAGAGCCGTAACACAAACTGCTTATGTAACCGCTTCCTGACCGCCCTATAGCAGAAATACTGCTTCAGGGCAGCACAGGTGCACAAAATCACATATATGTATATGTGATCTCACACCCCTCCCAGATGGCGTCGGATTGCTTATCAGTACACCAGTAATCACATTTAACCCCTTGATTGCCAGGAAGGCCCTCATACACAATAAACCTCCATTGCCAGTATAGTGTCTGAACGGATCAATATCTTTGATCAGTTCAGAACTATGCCAGCGTTCACATTAGTATAGCGTCCTCAAAAACGGAGCATTAGCGGGATCAGCCCCAGCACCTGTGTTTAGCCCCTACGCTTACCCCCCTTCTCCCCAATCAAGTGCAGTGCCAATAGGCCACTGTCACTTGATACATTGCACACAAAATCACAGTGTTCGCAAAATCAGGCCTGATCTCTGTTAGCACTTGCCGGTAAATTTTGGTGACTCTCATATGCAGCAGAGTGCCAGTACTAGTGCCGTGCTACCTTTTGGTGAACTGGCAAGCACCAGCAGTCTATCAGTCTGGTCTTTCACATACCTCTTAGATTGTGAGCTCCCAGGATAAGGCCCTCCTAACCCTCTTGTATTGAACTGTTTTGTTGCTGTATTGTCTCCCGTTATTTTGTAAAGCGCTGAGCAAACTGTTGGCGCTATATAAATCCTGTATAATAATAATAATAATACCAGCACTGCAGTATCATTTGGTGACGTGGCGAGTCCCATAAGTGCAGTACAAGCTGGTGCGGTGGTGAGCGCAAGTATTGTTCCTCAGCCACCAAGAATTCGCACACAGGCCTGTAGAGCCCCAGGTATCCTTCCAAATGTGCTTGTAAATGCTGTTTGGCAGCCCAGAAATTCTGCAGCACCCGTACTTCCTCCATCCATATAACCCCCACCCCAAATTAAGGTGGAAATAGCAAATTTAACTACTTTCCTTGATTTTTTGGAGCTGATTTTCACAGAAGATCTGTATGCATTGATTGTGGATCAAAGCATTTTATATGAACAACAATGTATCCAATGTATGCAACCCAAATTCAAACCTTGCCAGACCAGTTGCATGGAAACTCATTACGGTTTCCAAATTTATATATTTTTTTGGGCCTACCCCTCAACATGGACATTACTAAAAAAAATGAATTGCGGTTGTATTGGCCCTCAGACCCTATTCATCATATGCCGTGTTCTCTGCTGCCATTGCCAGGCATAGATATGAGAGTATAATGTGTTTTATGCATTTCAATGACAATACACTCTGTCCTCTTCGAGGTGACCCTGAATTTGACAGGCTCCACAAAATTCAGCCCCTTGTAAATCACCTTAACCAAATATTTGTAGATGTCTATACTCCCCAGCAAAACATCTGCGTTGATGATTCCCTCGTTAATTTTTCTGGCCGCCTTGCATTCAAACAATTCTTCCCCAGAGAGCGTGCCAGATATGGGGTCAAGATGTAGGAGACCTGTGAGAGGGCAACAGGCTATACTTATAAATTTCGGATTTATGAGGGAATAGATAGTCACTTGGAGCCCCCTGGATGCCCAGACTACATGGGGAGTGGTGGCAAGTTAGTTTGGAACTTGGTGTCATCCTTTTTCCATATGGGATACCACTTATACGTGGACATTTTTTATTCAAGTGTGCCACTATTTAGACATTTGTGCAATCTTGGAACTGGCACATGTGGCACATTACAACCTAATGGGTGGGTGGATGCAGGGCGGTATATTCTAATGGTGGGCATACCACACACTTTTTACGGCAGACATTTATTCTCTTTTTTTCATTCATCCCACAGGCTGCATACAAATAGAAAAAAAAAAAAAAAGAACATAGCATATATACCCAACAAGGACCAGCAACGTACTGGTATATCACTGGACTTTGGTTATACCAAAATTTTTTTCAGCTGGAGATTGGCTTTCATGTAAAAGCAATCCTAGTGGCTAATTATTGCAGGATTGCTTTTACAAGCAGTGGGAGACAATGCCCCCCCTCCTCCGCTGCCTTCCACGGCCTTCTTGGGCAGTCCTGTGCCATCGGGGGAACCTGAGAATGTAGCCTGTGTTTTAGCCAGCTGACCATAGAGTTGATTGGAGACCAGAATGGTGCCAATCATCTCTATAGCCTAATAAATCAGAAGTTACGAGCATTTCATCACTTCAGTTTCACAGGATATAAACAGCTACTTTGTAAATTGGGAAAGCATCTGATCACACTGATTTTGGTTTGATTAGATAATGTAAGGGGAGAGGAGATATCTAGAGTCTGATAGACCCCAGATTTCTCAAAAAAGAATATATGACAATGCCCATTGAAGTTATAGGGGATATTTGCATTCCCTGTGATAGCATTAAAAGTGATTAAAAAAAAAAATTAAAGGGACAGTGTAAAAATATTAAATAAAAATCAAAATAACTTAAAAAAAAGCACCCTCGCCCCCCTGCGCATGTGCGCACCTGCTTTCGTGAACGTTGACCCTTTGCCAGTATGGAAACAGCAGTTGCACCATGCATGTGATGTATCGCCATGAACGTCAGATCAAGGGCAGTAATTCTAACACTAGACCTCCTCTGTATATCTAAAATGGTAGCTTGTAAAGGCTTTTAAAACGTTGCCTATGGATATAAAAAATGTATGCAGTATGTCACCATTGCACGGTGCATGAACAGTTTTAAAGCATGTCATGTTTGGTATCTATTTACTTGGCATACCGTCATATTTTATATTTTACCAAATATTTGGCCAATGTATTGTTTTTCTGCATTAAAAGTAAAAAAAAGTGTATTTTGTTTTAAAAATTGCGTTTGAAAAATTGCTGCGTGAGTACTATGTGACATAAAAGATTGCAGCACACACCATTTTATTCACTAGGGTGTTCGCTTTAAAAAAATATACTGGTGAAACTCAAAAAATTAGAATATCGTGAAAAAGTTCATTTATTTCAGTAATGCAACTTAAAAGGTGAAACTATTATATGAGATAGACTCAATACATGCAAAGCAAGATAGTTCAAGCCGTGATTTGTCATAATTGTGATGATTATGGCTTACAGCTCATGAAAACCCCAAATCCACAATCTCAGAAAATTAGAATATTACATGCAATCAATAAAACAAGGATTGTACATAGAACAATATCGGACCTCTGAAAAGTATAAGCATGCATATGTACTGTAATATTAATTTTTAATATCTAAATTTTAATTCGGTCTTTAGTAAGTTCTGATATAAGCCTGGCAAAATATATACCCTTTTAATTGGATGTGAATGCGAGGTTTTGAAATTGAGTAGTAACAGATGTGAATTATTTGTGTCTGGGTTAGTTAATTAGGAAAGGTTTAGAATTATGTTTTCTTTAGAATAGCTATGTAAAGTATATCTTGTTTTGAATTCATATGAGTCTGAGAGTTTAAATTGTATTCATAAATCATGTATTCAGACAGCTGTATATGTAACATAAGAACTTCAGAGTTCCCTTCTAGAGTGTTCATGTCATTCATGTTAATTGGCCTAGTTGACTGAACAGAAACACATGTGTTGCTACACTGGGAGGTGACTAGGGGAGTGGTTAAGGAGTCCGCGAATTAGAAACAAAGGATAATGGGAGGACTTAGTTCCTTGTCCATTTTAAGTATGTAAGCCCATTCAAGGAACAGGCTCACTTGCTCACTTCTTCTTTTCACTTCATTCAGACATACAAGCAGTGTGACTTTATTTGATCACCCACCAAAAGATACAAAGTCAATATAAAAACAGTAAATTCAGATACAAAAAGATATGTAGCTTAAAATGAAATAAAAATAAAGAGTATAAGTTGTTTGTTCCTTGGATATAATAAGAAAAATGTAGTTCCTTTGGATAATGGAAGGACTTCGTCCCTTGTGCATTTTAAGTATGTAAGCCCATTCAAGGAACAGGCTCACTTGCTCACCTCTTCTCTTCACTTCATTCAGACATACATACACTTCAGACACTTACACAAAGGAGCACATGGCATGCTAAGCTTGAACAAAGGAAAACACATGGCCATTTCTTAGAGCACATGGCCAAGCTCCTTTCTAAGCTACACAAAGGAACTACATTTTTCTTATATCCAAGGAACAAACAACTTATATTTTTTATTTCATTTTAAGCTACATATCTTTTTGTATCTGAATTTACTGTTATTATATTGACTTTGTATCTTTTGGTGTGTGATCAAATAAAGTCACACTGCTTTTTTCCTAACTGGCTTTGAAAAGGATTTCTTCCCACAACCACCTACAAGTACAGGAAAACTAATAGAGTTTTTTTCACAACTCTTAAATTCCAACATGTACTCAGTACTTGGTTTGGGCCCCTTTTGGAGCCATTACTGCCTCAATGCCGAGTGACATGGAAGCTATCAGCCTGTGGCACTGCTGAGGTGTTATGGAAGACCAGGATGCTTCAATAGTGGCCTTCAGCTCTTCTGCATTGTTCGGTCTCATGTCTCTCCTCTTTCTCTTGATAATGCCCCATAGATTCTCTATGGGTCTCAGGTCAGGCGAGTTTGCTGGTCAATCAAGCACAGTAATCCCACGGTCATTGAACCAGGTTTTGGTTCTTTTTGCAGTGTGGGCAGGTGCCAAGTCCTGCTGGAAAATTAAGTCAGCATCCCCATAAAGCTTGTCTGCGGAAGGAAGCATGAAGTGCTCCAAAATCTCCTGGTAGATGGCTGCATTGACCCTGGACTTAATGAAGCACAGTGGACCAACACCAGCAGATGACATGGCTTCCCAAATCAACACAGACTGTGGAAACTTCACACTGGACTTCAAGCATATTGCAGTGTGTGCCTCTCCGTTCTTCCTCCATACTCTGGGTCCTTTGTTTCCAAATAAGATGCAAAAGTTGCTCTCATTAGAAAAGAGGACTTTGGACCACTGAGCAACAGACCAGGTCTGTTTTTCTTTAGCCCAGGTAAGACGCTTCTGATGTTGTTTGTTGTTCAGGGGTGGCTTGACAAAACGAATCAACATTTGAAGCCCATGTCCAGGATCCGTCTGTGTGGTGGCTCTTGATGCACTAACTCCATCCTCAGTCCACTCCTTCGGAAAGTCCCCAACACTTTTGAATGGCCTTTTCCTGACAATCCTCTCCAGGCTGCAGTCATCTTTTCTCCTTTGCACCTTTTTCTTCCACACTTTTCCCTTCCACATAACTTTTAATAGAAAGTTATGTGGAAGGGAAAAGTGTGCTTTGATACAGCACTTTGGGAACATCCAACTTCTTTTGCAATTGCCTTTTCAGGCTTTCCCTCCTTATGGAGGGTGTCAATGATGGTTTTCTGCACAACTGTCAGGTCAGCAGTCTTTTCCATGATCGTTATTCCCACTGAACCAGATTGAGAGACCATTTAAAGGCTCAGGAACCCTTTGCAGGTGTTATGGCTTAATTAGCTGATTAGAGTGGGACACTTTGAGCCTAGAATATTGCACCTTTTCACAATATTCTAATTTTCTGAGATTGTGGATTTGGGGTTTTCATGAGCTGTAAGCCATAATCATCACAATTATGACAAATCACGGCTTGAACTATCTTGCTTTGCATGTAATGACTATCTCATATATTAGATTCACCTTTTAAGTTGCTTTACTGAAATACATAAATTTTTGCAGGATATTCTAATTTTTCGAGTTTCACCTGTATAATGTTTGGGGTTTAAATTAATTTCCTAGCAAAAAATACAGATTTTTTTCATGTGAACAAAAGGTGTCAGAAAATGCTTGGTCTTCAGGTGGTTAGAAGAGTGAATGATGTGTGGCATAAACTTCTAATGCTGGGCATAAAATACCCCCACCCCCCAAAATGGCCCCTTTTTGGAAAGTATACACCCCAAACTATTTGCTGAGAGGCATGTTGAATCAATAGAAGAATTAATTTTTTTACCACATGTTTTTGGAAAATGACAAACATTTTGTTTTTTTTTTACACAAAATTGTCACTTAAATGATTTATTGCACACACATGCCATGGGTATATGTAGAATTACTCCCCAAAATACATTCTGCTACTTCTCCTGAGTATGGGGGTACCACATGTGAGAGACATTTTGGCAGTCTAGCCAAGTACAGGACCCCAAAATCCAATAACCACCTTCAAGCGTTTAAAGGGCTTTATTTCCTCATTACACTTCCTGACTACCTATCCCAGTTTTGGAGGCCCTGAAATGCCAGGATAGCACCAAACCCCCAAATTACCACTTTTTGGAAAGTAGACACCCCAAGGAATTTGATAAGAAGCATGCTTATTTTGCAGATCTCGTTTGTTGCCACAAGTGTTTGGAAAATGAGGAAAAAAAAAACAACTTATTTTTTCTTTTTTTATATTTCAAAACCTTGTGAGGAAAAATGAGATCTGCAAAATACTCACCATGTCTCTTTTTAAATTCCTTTGTGTATCTACTTTCCAAAAAGGGGTCATTGGGGGGGGGGGGGGTTTGGTGCTATCCTGGCATTTCAGGGCCTTCGAAGCTGTGATAGGTAGTGAAGAAGTGAAATGAGGACGTTACGCACATTCAGGCTTTCAAAGTGGTCATTGGATTTCAAGCTCCTGTATGTAGCTAGGCTCTGAAAAAGTCTCAAACATGTGGTATCCCCATATTTGGTAGAAGTAGCAGAATAGCAGAATGTATTTTAGGGTGTAATTCCACATATACCCATGGCTTGTGTGAGAAAACTCATTTAAACGAAAACTGTGTGTAAAAAAAAAAAAAAAAGATTGTCATTTTCCAGAAACTTGTGGAAAAAAAATAAATCTTCCATGGCTCAAAATGCCTCTCAGCAGATAGCTTAGGGTGTCTACTTTCCAAAAAGGGGTCATTTGGAGGTGTATATATTATCCTGGTATTTTAGCAACTCAAGAAATGTGATGAGCAGTCAGTAAAAGCTGTGTAAGTTCCATTATCTATACCATAGTTTGTAGATGCTATAACTTTCACACAAAGCAATCAATATACACTTATTGGGATTTTTTTAACCAAAAACATGTAGCAGAATACATTTTGGCCTAATTTATGACAAAATTTTAGTTTTATTTTATGACAGAAATGAGAAAATGTTTTGTTTTTTTTTAAAAATCTTCTCAAAATTTTTTTTGTCTATAGAGCCAAAAATAAAAAGCGCACAGGTGATCAAATACCACCAAATGAAAGCTCTATTTGTGTGAAAAAAAGAACATAAA
This sequence comes from Staurois parvus, assembly GCF_062004578.1. Classification (NCBI taxonomy): domain Eukaryota; kingdom Metazoa; phylum Chordata; class Amphibia; order Anura; family Ranidae; genus Staurois; species Staurois parvus. The sequence goes on along the minus strand of NW_028317871.1, from coordinate 2,530,041 downwards.
TTTAATTTATGTACTGTGTTGCATGACCGCACAATTGTCAGTTAAACTAGTGCAACGCTGTATAGCAAAAAAATGGCGTAAATTGCAGTATATATAGCATAGTTTGTAGATGCTATAACTTTCACACAAAGCAATCAATATACACTTATTGGGATTTTTTTTTACCAAAAACGTAGCAGAATGCATTTTGGCTTAAATTTATGATGAAATTTGAGTTTATAGCGCCAAAAATAAAAAGTGCACAGGTGATCAAATACCACCGAAAGAAAGCTCTTTGCGTTACATTGTGAATACATTTTGGTCTAAATTTATAACTAACTTTGAGTTTACTATATATTTTTTATAGCTGAAAGTAAAAACAATAGTTTTTCTCAAAATTTTCAGTCTTTTTTTGTTTATAGTGCGAAACATAAAAAGCACACAGGTGATCAAATACCATCAAAAGAAAGCTCTATTTGTGTGAAAAAAGGACGTAAATTTTGTTTGGGTACAGCATTGCATGGCCGCGCAATTATCAGTTGAATTAGTGCAGCGCCGAGTAGCAAAAAGAGGCCTGGTTATTAAGGGCGGTAAATCCTCTAGATAGCAAGTGGTTAAAATGTGTTTTAGTGCAATAACACACAATATACACTGGTGGCAAAAATTGTGGATACGCCTTCTGATTTTGTCAGTTTTGGTTGATATCTTTACTTACTCCCTTGTTTTTTCCTTCTAGACATTAGCTATTTTATGCAAATGGTAAGCAAAATATTTTTGACAACATATGATACAAGTTTCGAGCTAATCTGAGCAGATTTACTGAAAATTATTCACAGAAAGCTAGCTGTTGAAAAGATGAGGAAATTTTGTCAATTTTCGTTTGTATATTATTGTGTATATGTTATAGTATTTGGTCAGAATAAAGCATTATGTTGCATAACAGAGATTCTAGTTGCAATGCCTGCAATGTTATATAGAGTTTAGGAAGCAATTTTCCATTTTATGTATTTTTTATATTATATTAGAATAATTAAATAAATTAAAATAATATTGTGCTTTTTTGACCTAAAATGTACTTCAATAACTATATTTGTAGAAATGAATGATACCATCAATTAAAAGGTCAGACTGGTCACCAAAGAAAAGAGAAACGGCAATAACATTAAGAAATGAAGGTTATAGTTTTTGCAAAATTGCCAGGAAAATGGGTCAAGGAGTTTCTGCATCCGGAGTCCAGAAGCTGTGTGCACGATTTACGAACACCAAAAAGGAAAAAAGCTACAACACCCAAAACTGACAGAAGAATTGCAAGACTTGCTTTGCAGAATAGAAAATCTTCTGCCAAGGATATCAACAAGGTGTTGTCAGATGGAGGACTGTCAGAGTCTGATCATACAGTAAGAAGTCGACTTGTTGCTGCTGGATTAAGAGCTTGAATACCAAGAAAAAAAACATTTTTGAACTGCCAACAAAGAAAAAAAGAGTCGATTGGGCCAAGGAACATCAAAATTGGACAACAGAAGATTGGAAAAAAATTATTTGGAGTGATGAAACACAAATTTCTATTTTTGAAAGCGATGATGTTCGATACATGCGAAGAAGGTCAAGCGAAGAATGCCTTCCTGAGTGCATGACAGCAACAATGAAACGCCCTCAAAGCATCATGATATGGAGCTGCATGTCTTAGTATGGTGTTGGAATGCAGGTTATTGATGGCATTATTAATGCAGAGCAATAAAGAGGTCCTGGAACCAAAGTTGATCCCACCAATAAGTTACTTAGTGGACAAAAGCACAGAATTTACTTTTCAACAGGATGGAGCTCCATGCCATACAGCTCATAAATGCCTTAAATGGTTCAATGACAAGAACATTCCTCTGCTTCCCTGGCCTGGAAATAGCCCTGACTTGAATCCCATCAAATATCTGTGGCCAAGATTGAAACGCATGGTCTCAAGCAAGAATCCAAGCAACAAGCGAGTACTCATTGAGGCTATAATCAATTCCTGGCATCATTTGATCACAGAAGAGGATGTCGAAAGACTTGTATAGTCAATGCCTAGAAGGTGTCAGGCAGTAGTTAAGGCCAAAGGCTATCCAACATGTTATGGAAAAAACAGATTATGACAAACTTGAAATTATCATTTTTATGCTATATAATAACCAAGATGCATTTTGGTACATTTCCAGCCAAAACTGAACTTATTTAAAGATTTTTTGTTAAGGCATCCATTTACTATATTAAATTTTACTTGTGCTGTGACATTTTTAGAGATTTTTATATAAAAAGTACTTTAAACTGAAAAAGTTTGTAAAAATGTAAGGTGTATCCACAGTGTAATACCCATTTTTGGTTAACATATAAAAGATGAGGTTGTAAATAGATACCAAACATTCCATGTCTTAAAATTGTGTGCACTTGCGATATCGCAAAAAACTACGGTGCCCAAAAATCATCATAGGTGATGCTTTAACCACTTTTACCTCCTTCCTGCCCACTGGGCACTTTTACCCCCTTCCTGCCCAGGCCAATTTTCAGTTTTCAGCACTGTCGCACTTTGAATGACAATTGCGCAGTCATGCAACACTGTACTCATATGAAATTTTTATAATTTTTTTCACACAAATATAGCTTTCTTTTGGTAGTATTTAATCACCACTGTTTTTTTTTTTTGCACTATAAATGAAAAAATCTAAAATTTTGAAAACAAAAAAGGTTTTCTTTGTTTCTATTATAAGATTTTACAAACAGATAATTTTTCCTCCTTCACTGATGTGCATTGATAAGGCTGCACTGATCGGCAGCACTGATGAGGTGGCACTGGTGGACATGGATGAGGCGGTACTGATAGGTGGCAATGATGGGCACTCATAGGTAGCACTGAAGGGCGATGACTCACGGCACTGACTGGCGGCAATGACTAGCGGCAATGACGGGTACAGATTGGCAACACTGATGGGCAGCACTGTTGAGAACTGATGGGCAGAACTGTTGGCACTCCTGGGCAGCACTGTTAGGCACTAATGGGCAGCACTGTTGGGAATTTTGGGGATGCAATGATAATCAGGGCACTGTTAATCAATGCCCTGATTATCGGTGCAGATGTCTGCTTTGAAAGTTGCCGGTTACCAGCAGTACTTTTCTCACACTGTGACAGCGTGAGTAAAGTACTGCAGATAACCGGCAAATGTATTTACATAGTGGTCAGCTGTGAATGGGAACAGCTGATCACATGGCAAAAGGTTGCTGTGATTGGCCTTTTATCATGCCATGTGATCAGCTGTGTCCAAGGGACACAGAGATCACAGACAGTGCCGGGTGCACTGCACTTGGGGCGCATTCTGGGATAACATCATATGACGCCCTCCCAGAACTGGACTACAACACTGTAGCCATTATTCGTCTATACCATGGCAGTAAAGAGGTTACAAGCCTTTACAGCTCATCGATTTAGAGTTAACTAGGAGCTCTTGTGCTTGTGCTCTTGACCGCGTTTTACATTAACATGCATACCCTGGACTTGCGTTTGTGTTTCTGTTTGCATTTTCCCAGGTGTGTGGGGCAACAGGGGCCATGGCAATTTTTTTTTTTTGTTTTATATTTTATTTATTTTAATTTAATCTATTTTATTAGAATTTTATTTTTACTTGATTGCTATCACAAAGGGTTAATAAGCCCTTATGTGATAGCATTAGGAATGTACTCTTTATGGAGAGATATTAGGGGTCTAATGGACCCCAATATCTCCCCTGCCCTTCAGACCATCTAACTAAGAACAGATCGGCTTGATTAGATGTTTCCCTTGGCTGTACTGGCCAGGAAAGGGTGCATCTGAAACAGGAAGTGGCATTACTTCTTGTTCCAGTGTTTGCATGTGATATCTCACAGAACTTTCCCTCCCCTAGCTGGCGATATTGTTCCCCTGCTCTGTTAAGAGCCGGAGCTACCGAGTGGTGCTGCTGTATCACTTTCAAGCCAGCAGCCAGCTTAAAAAAAAATATCACCTTGTGATTACAGGTTCACTAGAGTTGAAATGGTTACGGTTAAACCGCTACTCTTCTAATGTCATTGAGTATCTGCATGTCTTCCTAAGCTCCCTGAAATGGATTTTTTCTTGTATGCTAAAATCACCATTGAGTTATATGTGTATCATATCTCCTCACAAGCGTTTCTTCTTCAGGGAGAATAAGTTCAATGTTGGTTGTTCCTTAGTTTTAATACGAAAATTAGCACTCACTTCCTCTACTAACACCCCAATAGATTGCTTAACATTCCTTCCCCTGAAGTACAAACATAATAATAAGCAAACTTAAAATAAGTGAATACCCAAAAATTATATAAAGTCCCATACACCTAAAGTCCAAAATAAAGTTCAAATGTCCAAAAATCTTTGCAAGTGATTTCTCAATTAATCTTTATCCCCGGATCAGATTGGTGATATACTCCAGAAAATCTTCAAATACCTCAAAGAAAAAATCTCAACATAGTATATTACCCCAGATATTGAAATAAAGTGCCACACGTGTCACATGCAAATAAAACAAAACCAAAAGTGTCACAGCAATCGTGAGATCTCAAGGCTAATAATTCAATTAGTAACTCCACTGCACACAATATAAAGAGTGCATAATTACCCCAACATAGATAGAATCAGCATAGAATCCATAGTATAGATGAGAATGTCTGCACACATAGTTCTATTATCTTCTCCAGCCATTGCCCATAGACCTCATAAACAGACCAGGGATCAGTATGTGTATTAAAAATTAAACATATTTTATTGTAGCAACTTACATTAGAGTTAGATGAGAACAACTTCCATATAGTGAGACAGTCCAAACAAAACCCACTCCTTAGCGATAACTCTTTTTTTAAAACCCCTTATTACTCAGAGGGAGAGCCAGGCAACCATGGGAGTCTCCAGGGTTGGAACAGCCGCGTGTTCCAGAATCCAAAATGGCCACCACGGCACTTCCGGAAAAAACGTCAATGCGTCACCACGTCATGTGCCCGGATGCGTTTCGTCACATCCGGACTTTTTCAACAGGGATACGGGCATGTGCCCTCACTTGCTTTAAATATCCGCTGGCTGGCGAGGCGGACTCCAGCCGCGGCCATCTTACTTTCTGGAAAGTTTTGTATATACATCTATGCTTCCCAGGTATATTCCGATTGGCAAAAAGGGCAAAAACCATTAGCCCCTTTATACACCTTGGTCCAGCAAAGCAAATATGTAGTTATACGCCCATCATAAGATGGACAACAAGCCAATAGTGGCCATTCATAGCAATACTAACAATAACATAATTAAATAAAAAACGGACATACTTAAAATCAGTAAAAATAAATTATTATTACTCTTCTTTCTCACCTATCCTCAAAAACTTATTCTCTATTCAGTAGTCATATTTATAGTAGTATTACATACACCTAATATTATCGCCCTCATAAGGAACTAGATATATATACCAAGATTATACATATATATATACTACATAAATATATATATCTGAAAATAATAAGTAAAATAGAATACAAAATAAAAAAAATAAAAATAAAGATAAAATAAAAATAAACTAAAAATACATATAAATAAATAAACATAAAAATAAAACTAAAATAAAAATATATAAATAAAAATAAAAAATAAAAATGAAAAATAAAATGAAAATGAAAAAATAAATAAAATAAAAATAAAAACAAAAACAAAACAAAAATAAATAGACGTAAAAACTAAAAATAAAAATATAAAAAAGGTTATTAACTTTTTACTAAAACAAATATATAAAATTAGAATAGTCTTATATATTTTCCCATCCCTCACAGCAAGCAAACCATAAAACCCCCCTCACAGAGTACCCCACTTTATTGATCAGAAATGAAGCAATTTAAATCCAGCTCAATATTGAGACCCCTGGGTTTCAAGGTATTCAACCTGTAAATCCAGAAGGTCTCATTCTGGGATATCTCCTGTACTTTATTGCACCCCCTCCAATGGGTATCTAAAATGTCAATACCACAGAATTTTAACAGACTCGGATCGGAATTATGAAAATCCCGAAAATGTTTAGATACACTATGTTCTTTCTTCCCTTTTATTATATTCCCAACATGTTCTTTAAGTCTGACTTTGAGCTCTCTTTTTGTTCTACCAATATATTGGATTTTACAAGGGCATTCAAGTAAATAGGTTACATATTTCACGTTACAAGTAATAAAATTCTTGGTTAGAAATGTCTCCCCTGTGACTGAAGATTTAAACGTAGTAATTTTTCTCTTTCATGCCTGTAATTTTACATATCTTACATTTTTTGCAAGGGAAGAAGCCTTGCAGTCCAAACATTCTTGCTTTCCTCGGGGGGGAAATTACTCCCTTCACCAAAAAGTTCCTCAAATTGTCACTTTTTCTATATACAAAGTGAGGTTTATTAGGTAGACTCTTTCCTAAAATGGCATCTTTCTGCAACAAGGACCAATGTTTTTTAATAATATTTTCAACTCCCTTGTACTGGCAATTGAATTTGGTAATGAAGGCAAATTTTGCTACATCACTCCCCTTGCCTTCAAGGTATTTTTTCTTTCTATTTCTCTTCTCCTTCCCATCCCCTAAATAATTCAAACTAACTTTATATCTAGTTTTTTCCAACTGTATAGGGTCATAACCTTTAGATACAAAACGTTTTTTTATCAACTCAGATTGCACAATATAATCATCCAATCTGGAACAGTTCCTCATAATACGGGTAAACTGACCTTTAGGAATCCCTTGAATCCATACGGGATGATAACTACTTGTTGGGATATACCCATTCCTATCGGTGTCTTTGAAGAAAGTCTTGAAACACAATTTATTTTCAAATTTGAAAATATGCAAATCCAAAAAATTAGCCCAATCCGTACTCCTATTAAAAGTAAAACCCAAACCGTATTTGTTCATAATAATATGGTTTAAGAAAATATTAAGGTCCGACTCAGTTCCATCCCACACTACCAAAATATCGTCATTGTAGCGCCTCCAGATTTTTAAGCCAACCCAATTCTTTCCAAAAATTTCAGAATCCTCCCATTTGTATTTTTATTTTTAGGTTTATTTATTTATATGTATTTTTAGTTTATTTTTATTTTATCTTTATTTTTATTTTTTTAAATTTTGTATTCTATTTTACTTATTATTTTCAGATATATATATTTATGTAGTATATATATGTATAATCTTGGTATATATATCTAGTTCCTTATGAGGGAGATAATAATAGGTGTATGTAATACTACTATAAATATGACTACTGAATAGAGAATACGTTTTTGAGGATAGGTGAGAAAGAAGAGTAATAATAATTTATTTTTACTGATTTTAAGTATGTCCGTTTTTTATTTAATTATGTTATTGTTAGTATTGCTATGAATGGCCGCTATTGGCTTGTTGTCCATCTTATGATGGGCGTATAGCTATATATTTGCTTTGCTGGACCAAGGTGTATAAGGAGGCTAATGGTTTTTGCCCTTTTTGCCAATCGGAATATACCTGGGAAGCACAGATGTATATACAAAACTTTCCAGAAAGTAAGATGGCCGCGGCTGGAGTCCGCCTCGCCAGCCAGCGGATATTTAAAGCAAGTGAGGGCACATGTCCGTATCCCTGTTGAAAAAGTCCGGATGTGACGAAACGCGTCCGGGGCACGTGACGTGGTGACGCATTGACGTTTTTTCCGGAAGTGCCGTGGTGGCCATTTTGGATTCTGGAACACGCGGCTGTTCCAACCCTGGAGACTCCCATGGTTGCCTGGCTCTCCCTCTGAGTAATAAGGGGTTTTAAAAAAAGAGTTATCGCTAAGGAGTGGGTTTCGTTTGGACTGTCTCACTATATGGAAGCTGTTCTCATCTAACTCTAATGTAAGTTGCTACAATAAAATATGTTTAGTTTTTAATACACATACTGATCCCTGGTCTGTTTATGAGGTCTATGGGCAATGGCTGGAGAAGATAATAGAACTAAGTGTGGAGACATTCTCATCTATACTATGGATTCTATGCTGATTCTATCTATGTTGGGGTAATTATGCACTCTTTATATTGTGTGCAGTGGAGTTACTAATTGAATTATTAGCCCTGAGATCTCATGATTGCTGTGACACTTTTGGTTTTGTTTTATTTGCATGTGACACGTGTGGCACTTTATTTCAATATCTGGGGTAATATACTATGTTGAGATTTTTTCTTTGAGGTATTTGAAGATTTTCTGGAGTATATCACCAATCTGATCCGGGGATAAAGATTAATTGAGAAATCACTTGCAAAGATTTTTGGACATTTGAACTTTATTTTGGACTTTAGGTGTATGGGACTTTATATAATTTTTGGGTATTCACTTATTTTAAGTTTGCTTATTATTATTATTATGTTCCTTAGTTTTGTTATCCTTTTCTGGACTAAATTTTTTAAAATTTTTATCTTTTGAGTAAATACCCATTTTAATGCATGCTAATAATCTTCCCACCACAGCGAGTATCTTGCATTCATATAAATGTAAAGTTCATTTACATTTTTTCAATGTTTAAACCTCATTTGTTGGGGGTGCATGGGCGGATGCTGATGATGGTGGACGTGATTGCTCTGCTTCACCACACTGACACCTTCCTCAGCTCCTCTGCAGCAACTGCCAATTTCAATCAGCAGGGGGGGGGCAAAAGCACTGTATCCAGTGATTTATAGGGGCAAGATTGGGCACCAGAAGCACAATCTGCTACAAAACATTTCCCATACTATATTAGCTGAAGTACGGAAGATGGCGCAGAAATTGCGGGGAGAAATTGCACTTATAGAGGAACATACGGATCATCTGGAAACTAAATTTGATGTTTTATTACAGTATGTTCAGGTATCAAAAACCAAATCTTAAAAACTATAAGTGTCACAACTACAGTCACAGCAGGAGGACCTTGGGAACTGAGAGAGGTTTCAGAATCTTTGCATCAGGGGAGTCCCTGAAACAGTAAAATTCAGTAAATTCCACCCACAGCAATTCCACCATTGAGTATAAGAGGGAAAAGATACAAATTTTCAGCGATCAATCTCCTATCACCTTGGCAAAAAAGGAGATCTTTGCGCACAGTGACCCTCCATCTGCAAAAACATTGCATCACCTACCGTTGGGGGATCCCCTTCAAACTTACAGTGTCCAAAGATGAAGCTCAACACAGCATCCAGGACCTTCAAGAAGGAGAAGCTTTTCTTAACAATCTGGAACTCCCATCATTGCCAGAAGAGGCATCGTCAGTACCGATCCCCTTGACCTAGACCAACAACTACTCCAAGCAAAATCTGGACTCCAGCCAAGTCCAAGATTAATACTTGCATCCCTGGCCCTCATCGCATACCAACTTGCAGATCCTCTTCTGGCTCATGAGATTGTACAGGTACTCTGTCTTCCTTTAGAACTTTATACTGGCAGTCACACCCACATCTCTATACCCAGGAGGGGATTCTCACGTTCTTCCATGTGGATCATATTACAGAACTCTCTGATGGTTACACCCTTTGATGTCTTGTTGGATTTGGGGAGGTTACGGGAGGCTTCCTCCCTGTTCTTGACATCACCATGTTCCATTTTACCATCTATGGCTCGCTCCATAGATTCCAGAGAAGGCCATGGCTCTCAAGTTCTCCTCTATCTTTATGTTAGCTCAACATTTTTTTGGGGGTCTCCCTTAGACCCTTTTTGTTTGACTATACTTTATTCATGTTGTCTTTAAAAAACTTTTTTTCACATATCTTTGACATGGCTGCTACAGCTATCTTTTGAGTTATCTGTTCATATAACCTGCACTACTCTGTCGATATCATACCTAATGGTACAATGTCTTTACTCATTTTATCCTATAATGTCAAGGGTTTGAACTCCATGAGGAAGAGGTGGCAGGCCTTGAAGGATACAGGAAATGCATTTTCGAAAAGGCAGTTCCTTCAATTTCGCACTTAAATATTATCCTTCAGACCCGACAGGGAAAACGTAAGTTGTCATACTAATCAGTCAGACATGTTCACTACAGGTCCATTCCTCCAAATTAGATTCTCATGGCCGCTATGTAATGCTTGATTGTAATTTTGGTGACACTCCCATTATTATATTGAATGTGTATGCCCCAAATTCAGGACAAATTGGTTTTCTAAACAATAAAATTTCTCCTCTTTTACAATAGTCCCACTCATTTACAGTGGTAGGGGTAAATTGTAACTTAATTATGTCTCCTACTAGAGATTGAAGATCTCTTTGTGGCCACCAATCTTCTAAGCAGCTATCTAAACTCTTGGTGACTTTTTGCCAGTGGGACAGAGAACATAGATTGTCTGACTCCTGGCGAGTGAAACATCCCACATCTAAACAAAGCTCATTATATTCACTGTTACACAGTGTCTATACTAGATTAGACTACTTTCCTATTTCCACCCCACTACTTAAATCAAGATAGATTCAGACATCAGTCCGGTTTCATGGTCTGATCGCTCTTCTTTTTTTCTAGACATAGTTACATAGTTAGTCTAGCTGAAAAAAAGTCAAAAGTCTATCCAGTTCAACCAAAAAAAAAAAAAGGTTATAATCCAATACCCACAACTGATCAAAATTGAGGCAAAAAAACCCAGCAAAGTATGATCCAATTTGCTCCTGCAGGGGAAAAATTTGCTCCTGCAGGGGAAAAAATTCCGTCCTGATCTCCCAAGAGGCAATCGGATATTCCCTGGATCAAGTTTACCTATAAATGTAAGTATCCAGTTATATTCTGTGTATCTAGGAAATAATCCAGGCCTTTTTAAAGCAATCCACTGAGCTGGCCAGGACCAACTCTTGAGGAAATCTATTCCACATTTTCACAGCTCTTGCTGTGAAGCAACCTTTACGTATTCGGAGAAATAAATCTCCTCTTTTCCTTCACACGTAAAGAGTGCCCCTTGTCCTCTGTGAAGACCTCTTCTCAACAGAGAATAAATTCAGTTCCTCTAATCTTTCCTCACAGCTGAGCTCCTCCTTGCCTCTTATTAGTTTGGTTGCCCTTCTCTGCACTTTCTCCAGTTCCCCAATGTTCTTTTTGTGAATTGGTGCCCAAAACTGAACTGCATATTCCAGATGAGGTTTAGTAATGATCTGTACAAGGGTAAAATGATATCTCTCTCTCTGGAGTCTATACCTCTTTTAATACAAGAGAGGATTTTGCGCGCTTTAGAAACCGCAGCTTGGTATTACATGCCATTATTAAGCTTGTGATCTACCAGAACTCCCAGACATGGCATTGGCCAATTCAAAACCATGCTCATGCCACTGGCAATTTAGTGATTCTCTACTTTCCAATGTAAACATGTAAAGCTGCTTTGTCTAAGGCTTTAGAGGAGTTCTTCAGAGTTAATGCAGGCTCGGTCTCTGGAGCTTCTACCCTATGGGAGACCCATAAGGCCTACATAAGAGGACACTGCATTGCAGCTGGCTCTCACCTTAAACAAGACTCTTCTAAACTTAGATCTGACCTATTCTAACAGCTCACTAGAGCTGAAACCAGACTCTTAGCTCTCCCTACTGTAAGAAGATATATTTTTAAACTGGCATCTATTTTGTATAATGCCTCCATTTCAGATATGTACAGTGACAGCTTACATGTAAGCAGTAAGTTTTGTTTCTCAACAGTACTCTAATTTCTCTATAAACGGATGCACCTAATATGGTACCCCTCAGCCATTTGCAGTTTCTTTTCTTCACGTATCTATACTGGTAAGAGTGTAATGTTTCATTGGTTACCCAAATTAAGCAATGTCTGTTGAGTTTCTGTATATCATCACTTGCTTTGTATTAAACTTTTAGAAATACTGCTTTTACACTTCTGTGTGGAGAGCTCTATTTCTCCCAGACCGAGAGACAGAAATTGATCCTATCAATTTGGTGTCAAAAGTGGGATAAAGGCGCGGCCGATCAGGTAAGCTGAGCAATAAACCTTAGTTTTAACCTTGATTGCCCCCTTTTGAAACCCGGGTATATAGTAGCCAAATTAACCGTTTGAGACTGTTGGGTCTTGCGGGGATTGTTTGCGGTTTGGAAACTCAAGGAAAAATTGTCTAGGCAGGGATAATAGTATTGTGAATTTGCAGGAGTCCTCGTTTATCTTTGCCATTTTAGAAGTATAAGTGCTTAATGGCTGCATGTTAAGAAACTATTATGTAAAATATTTGTGTTGCTGTAAAAGTGCTAGTTGCATCGCCACCCTGTGAGGTTTAACACCTTGTGACCAGGACCTGGTGAAACCAAGGGGTGCTTGAAAGTAACAGAATAGAGTTATTGCAGTTTCTGTGCTTTTAAGTGTTAAACTCCTGAACTGTTGAGAGGTTTTGCCTGCACTCTACGTCAGTTCAGTACAGCCTTTCCAATGAAGAGAATAAACACTGACACTGTATTATTTAGTGCTTTGCTTAACAGCTGTTTTGCTTCAAGATGGGTATAGTTCATGGTAAGGAATCTCTGCCCAACATTCCTAAGCCTCCGCATAAAGTGTTAAGTGATATTGCTAAGAAAAAGAGACAAAAATATCCTGAATTGTCTAGGTTAACTTGTAAGGAAAGAGTGACAAGGAAGAAAATGTAGCTTTCCCGTATATTGTAATAGGAAATTATGTGATAATTAAGCCCATGGACACGACAGAAATGAATAACATAAAGAATAGTCCAGATCCTAGAATGAATCCAACTGCCTGCATAAATTATTTAAAGAGAGCCACACGAGGCAGACAGTGCTCACAACATGACATGAAATTAATAATTGATGGAATTTTTGGATATGACATAGACTCAGGGTTTGACTAGACAAAGTTGCCTGCCATAAATACTTATGTTGATCCTGGAACCCTGTACTCCACTCATAACTGGCTGAAGGAAGACACTCAGAAAAAGGTGTGAGGGAGGTGACAACAGAGATGGAGCAAATATGGAAGGGTTGAAAATCTTTAGTGACTGCTGTAGCTTTTTAACAAGGACCAAAGGATACAGTGACAGTATGTAAAAATATTTAGAAAAGTCTAGAAGGAAGAGACTGGGATGGATATGACTAGTGCAGAAATGGGCAATATATATTCAAACCTTGATGGCAGGATTCAGACCTGAAATCTCGCTGTTAATAATAAGCTTATTTCAGACTGGACAGAGGTAGGATGCAAGTACATTTAAAAGAGTGATGGAAAAGGACATCTCTGGATGTTTTGAAGTCCCCAAATATACCAACAAAGCACATTTTCAGGGGTTACATTATAGTAACAATCCTAGAGAAAGAGGTAGCAACAGAAATAGGGGAAGATGAGAATAGCACCCATTGTCCTACATGTGCCCTCATTGATCACCTCCATTCCACACGATAGACAGTGTTATACTGTGATTGATTTAAGCAATGTTTTTTTTCCATCCCAATTGACAAAGAGAGACAACTACTGTTAAGTTTCACTCTGGCCGGCAAATGGTTAATCTGGGCCAGATTGCCCCAAGGCTACATGGATTCTCTGGCTGTATATTCCATGGCCCTCTGAGAATCCTTAAAGGGTTGGGCACCCTGCCATAGTTCCATGTTGCTCCAGTATGTGGATGACTTATTACTCTGTTCACATAACAGGGAGGCTTGTTGGCAGGACAGTATATCTCTGTTAGATTTTCTGGGTACAGAAGGACACAAGGTGGCAAGGCACAAGGTACAATATTGTCAAACTATGGTGCATTACTTGAGTTTCACTTTGTCACAAGGCACCAGAATGGTGATCCAGTCTAGGTGAGCCAGTTGAGGATTCCCTGACTAAAAATTAAAAAGGAAATGCTTTCCTTCCTTGGTATGGGTAATTATTTTCGCCAATGAATACCTGACTGCTCCCATTATGACAACATACTCAGTCAGCACACTAAAACTGAGGCTCCAGACCTCATTAAGTGAGACCAAGAATCCACTAATGCCTACCAAACCTTGTGGTCCTCACTAGTTTCCTCTCCTGCTCTGGGTTTAGAAAATTACAATGTTGATCTTTATGTGTATGCTTGTGACAATTGTAAAACCATGGCGGCTCTGGTCGCTCAGGATCATTGAGGACACATGAGGCCAGTAGCCTATTTTTTTAAAATAGTACCAATTCCGGTACAGGGCATGCTGGCATGTCTGAGAGCCCTGGCTGTCTGTGCCATGATTGTGGAGGACTTAGTGTTACTGTGGGACATAAAACCATTCTTCTCGCATCCCATCATGTACTGCATGTTCTTAAGAATCTTACTACGCAGCACATGACAGCACAAAGGGAAAGTGGTTATGAGCTAATTTTTTACATCAACTGCTAATTTGGAAGTGCAATATGCAGGTTCTATCTCGGGTCCCTTAGCTATGCTAAATTGTTTGTTAGGGATAAAGGGTGAAACTGTTAACCCCCCCGAGGAACATGACTGTGTCCAGGTAATACATAGGGACACCACTCCCAGAATAGACATGCAACAAACCCCCATTTTGGAGGCTCTGGATATATTTGTAGATGGTTCTTGATCCAGACCTTCAGATGATATCTTTTTAACAGGGTATGCAGTGATTCAGTTACCCAGTATTGTTCATGAGGCACTACCCCTCCCTCACAAGTCAGCACAAGCAGCAGAGTTGATAGCCTTAACCAGAGCTTGTGAACTTTTTGAGAATCAATATGTAAATGTTTACACAGATTCTATGTATGTTTTCGGGGTTGTGCATGACTTTGGAAAAATATGGCAGACAGGGATTCACAACTGCAGATAGACAGAAATTGATCCTATCACCTATGGTCTCAAAACTATGTGAGGTAGTTCTATTGCAGCATCAGCTTAGGACAATAGATGCAGATGGTTTTGCAAAAGATCATGCTGTAGACAAAACAAAAGTTTTACAAATTTGCTAATAAGCCTCATAGGATGCTCAGGAACAAGCTACGAGCAAGACCCCCTCAAACAGCACCTGATTTTCTCATCCAACCAGATGGAACTAATAACTACTGTCCTCATAGCTAAATCATTGGTCATTTTTATAGTAAGCTGTCTCTCTCCAGAATATTATCCACCTTTTAATGTTAAGGCTTTTCATGCTTTTATCTTGGCCTGCCCAAACTCAAACCTGTAGATCTTACCACTCTTAATAGTAAAATATCTTATGAAGAGTTGGAAAAAAGTGGTCAAGGACCTACCTCTACATAAATCACCAGGCCCAGATGGGATTTATCACACTTACTATAAACAATTCCTCCCTAGCTTAGCTCCCTCTTTTCTGGCTTTCTATAAATCTCTACTAGCTGGGGAAACCCCCTCATCCCCAGTTTCACCATTCATACATAACAGTCATAAAAGCTGGAAAGAACTTTGCTTCACCAGCTAACTATAGACCCATTGCTCGTCTTAATTTGGACTATAAAATTTTTACAAAAATTCTGGCAAACCGATTGGCCCCCATCTTACCTAAACTTATGCATCAAGATCAAGTTGGCTTTGTGCTAGCTAGACAGGCAGGAGAGAACACAAGAAGAACAATAGATCTGGTAGATGTAGTCAATAACACTAAAACCCCAGCCCTACTCTTGAGCTTAGATGCTCAAAAAACATTTGACAGGCTGAGCTGGCCTTAAATGATGGCAACTTTGGTCTGCAAGGTCCTTTTTTAAAGCTATCACTGCATTGTAGTCATCACCCATGGCCCATAAACTTCCTTGTGCTATGTCAGACCTCCTCTAAATGTATAATGGTACTAGACAGGGATGTCCATTACCCCCCCCCCTTTTTGTTTTGTGCTTAGAACCCCTAGCAGCAGTGATTATACTACAGCCAACATTATGGGGGTTAAATTTAGACAAAAGGAGTTTAAGTTATCATTTGCAGAAGATATTTTAGTAACCATTACTGATCCACATACCTTTCCTGTCTGTCTTGTATAAGCTAATTCAAACCTTCAGTGATCTATTGGTCTATAAAATTAATACTTCTAAAACTGAAGCCCTCCCTCTTACTGTTTCTTCAGAACAGCTTGCTCTTCATCAACATAATTACCATTACCACTGGTGCTCCAGCTCTATAAAATATCTTGGTACTCACATGCCAACATACTCATCTCTATTTGAGGCTAATTTTGCACCCGTATTTAAGAACATACAAAACCTATTGAAACTATGGGATACTTATGACATACAGTATCCTTCCGAGGCAGAATTAATGTGTTAATGTCCATAATGCCAAAATTATTATATTTGTTTGAGACATTACTGGTTCAAATACCTATGGTACAACTATGCTCCCTACAGAAAGCCTTCCTCAACTTCATTTGTTATAATAAGGCACACTGGGTATCCTGCTGTCCTCCTTTCACCCTCCTCTAAAGGAGGATTGGGAGCTCCAGACTTGATTAAATGTTACTGGGTTTCACATATACGACACATCTTATCCTGGTCAGTAAGATTGCCTTGTAATAGATGGTGTCAAGGATCCAGGTATGACCAGAGATGTGTGGACTGACACAGTCAAATAGCAGGCTTCAGAAATGATGAAATAAGAATAAAATTTATTAAGAGCTGCACAAAATAAAAAAACGCAGTGCAAACAAAACCAAACCTTAAACTAATATTACTATGTATAAGTGTAGTCAGGGCTGGAGAGGTGGAGTGGTCAGGGAGGCCGGGTCAGGAACCATCGGGCAAATAAGGTACAACAGGAGCAGGCAGGAGAATGGTCAGGAATAGACGGGGTCGGTGCAGGCAGAGTTCTAGCAGAGTCAGAGTCAAGCACGAGGGTCAAGCAGGCAGAAGACAGGATACAGGAAACAGGATCCAGATAACAGGGCACATGGGAAAACACTAAGGCACTGATTGCAGGCCTGGTGCTGCATAAATATACCTCCTGCAATCAGCCTCAGGTGATGGCTTGATTGCAGGAGTGAGACCCTGGCTGCTGAAAGCACCCACTGGCAAGCACCGGTACTGCAGCCCACACGACAGGGGAGCCCATTCCTGACACACCCGCTGGCAAGCACCAGTACTGCAGCCCACACGGCAGGTGAGCCCATTCCTGACAGACAGTCAGAAATTGAGATGTGTCAGCTATTCCCTATACGCCCGTCTTCACTGGTTTGGTCTACTGATGATGTGTCTAAACTCTTTCCCCACACTCAACCGTTGAACCCTATGTTATTCACAGTAAAAATCTGGCTCACCTGCAAATTAAAATAAAATTTAGCCCCTCCATGCTCCTACCAGACTAATGTATTATATATACCTGCCCTACCTGATAGCTTAATTTATACTCAAATGCTCTCTTTGGCCAATACTGGCATATTACAACTGCACCTCTTAATCCACCCAGTCACCCGAAAACTTTTCTCCTTCTAGGAAATTAGGGCCAGGAAAAATCTATAACGTCTAAGGTTTTTACAGATAAATACAATTTAGACATTTTTCTCCACCCTAAGGCCCTCATTATCCTTGGACCATCCTACTAGTTTTGAACATACCTGTACACTGGGCCCAACCCAGACACACCTGATATCCACCTTATATCCACCTTATATAGGTTATTACAAGAGGCTTCACCTCTGAGAGAGAAAACCCATTCGTATATGCGAAAATGGACTGAGGCTCTTCATCTCCCTATTCCACTGACTTATTGGCATAAAATATGGGAAACCGCTTCCAAAACATCTCGCTGTGTTACACATAAAGAAAACATCCATAAAGTTTTGATGTACTGGAATAAAACCCCTACTGTCTTGCATTCTTTTAATATGGCAGTCCGGGAGACTTGTAGGAGATGTATGGATGAGAGAGGGACATTAGCTCGCATTTTCTGGTTTTGCCCTAAAATCTAGGAATTTGGGGCTTCAGTCCAGAATATCCTGGAACTGGTTCTGGAGGTATCTCTACCACTAGATCCTCTTCATTATCTCCTGGGACCACCATTTACTGGAATATCTAAAAGTTCTAAAAAACTCAATGCTCATATACTAACAGCATCCAGGAAATTGATTCCTTTGCTACTGAAAATTTGCAGATGTTCCCCTGATAAACATTAATTCCATATTCATAATTCGGCACTCATATTGATAGCAAGCTTGCAAAATATTTTGTTTTTATGATTAATCATAATTAATAATAAAATGTGTGATTGGCCTTGAACAAGTGATAGTGTTAAATTCTTCAGTTATAGCTGAGACAGAAAAATGTATTTGGCGTTAGCTAACTAACTAGCTGTAAGCTGAGTATTCTATAGAAGGGCATAGCTGGTTAAAAGGTTTTTGGTATAGAATGTCATGGGAGTGAACCACAATAGAATTAGTATGAAATAATATATATTCTAATAGTATCTGTGTGTATTTAGTTTGTTTTATATATTGGTAATATGTGTTACATATGTAGATTTTTGGTTATACAACATTATTGAGATATTATGTTGTAAAGATAGATTCTTAGTTTATACTATCATTTAAACAGAGAAACTTGTCACATGAGCAGGCTGATGCAACATTGCCAGCTTATGGAGCCAATACATATGGGCTTGTCAATCAAAAGGCCATATATGTAGTGGCCCCTCCCTTCAATGAAATTGCTCTGCTAAGCAGTATTGTTGGCCATACAAGGTTCTAATATCACAAATTATAATGTATACAAGCATCATAAAAAGACATCCTAAGAGATGTGAAGCACCACACACACACTCATACACACACAAGCATGGTATAAAGATGCTATGGTTATTCACAGAACTGACAGACTGGAACAGGTGCATTCTCTAAAACATGAACACATCTGTCCTGTCCCCAGAGTGAATTCCCTTCTGAGGACTTCAAGGTCAAGATTGACCTGTATAATGATTGTATGTTGTTTTGCATTTGATTGTTGTCATGTTTTATTTACAGATTAGTTATCTGTTCCTTATGCCACCTACTGGCTAAACTTCAGAGCTGTTATTTAGCTAGCCAGGATGTGATGTAAGAGGTCATCGCTCCTCCCACAATACAGGAAGTGAACCACCTCATAGGGAACCATGATTCTCTACATGAAAGAAGCACCAAACTGTATCTCTTTCCATTTGACAGCATTGGAGGTAATTGATGTCCATTTTTCCCTTCTGTAGGTAGCTAGGATTGTACAGTAGAGGATCTTAGCTATATTGAGTGTCATTTGTTTGTGATGTTTTGCCATCGCTCGCGCAAAAGCTGAAGCAGCAAAGACACGGGCTGCCTTCACCTCACAAGAAATGCAGTTGAAGTTAGAAAAGGCACACCTAGAAGCCTCTTTGAATCTCAAACAAACACGCCTAGGAGCCTCTTTGAACCTCCAACAAGCACGCCTAGAAGTAGAAAAGTCACAACAAGAAGCCTCTTTGAACCTCAAACAAGCACACCTAGAAGTGAAGCTGGCAAAGCTCACTGCAGAAAAGGAAGCTGCAGCTGCCACAGTTGAAGCAGAAACCCTAGAAGCAGCCATAAACCTCAGTAGTGAACGCAGCGACTGCAGCAATGTTCTTGATCCCGATCAAGGAGAGCCAGATCCCTTGCAACGCACTTCAGAGTACTTGGACCAACACTTCAGACCAATCAGTGACACTCCCTTCCCACAGGAAACAGACAATGTCCTCAGGGAAACAAGCCAGACACTACAAGTAACAGAGCATAAAAACAACCAAATTCCTCAGTGCTGCAAGCAAGAGAGCTCTCATCAGAATGAAACAGATCAAGCCTACTTCTGTGCACACCATGACTCTCAACTTCCATACCAGTGTGAGAACAACCCTTCTACCCCAAACCGGTATGAGACAGGCCGACCCAAAGCAGAACCTCTCAACAGGTACGATCGCACACCACACTCCTATTGCAGCAGTGAATTGCCATCATGCTCTAATGCCAACCAAGCTGTAATAGACTTTGCTAAGTTCTTTGCCAGAGGTGACCTGATCGCCAAGGGACTTGTAAAGTTTAACAATAAGTCAGCAAATTACAGAGCTTGGCGGTCATCCTTTCAAAATGCTCTAAAGGGTCTAGACGTGTCCCACACCGAGGAGATAGACCTCCTAGTTCAATGGCTTGGGAAAGACTTTGCTGAACATGCTATCAGGATCAGGAACATTAACATAAAAAATCCAGAGACTGGGCTCAAAAAGATCTGGAGCAGATTAGAAGAGTGCTATGGCTCAACAGAGGCGATAGAGAACACACTATTTAAGAAGATTGATGACTTTCCCTCCTCTTATCAAGCAAGAGCTATCATAAACTCAGAGAACTGCTGACTTGTTAGAGGAACTACTATTTGCCAAAGCTGAAGGAGACCTGCCAGGCCTCGCCACTTTGGATGCAGCCAGAGGGATTAAACCCTTAGTTTTGAAGCTTCCTTATGACTTACAACAGAAGTGGGTACCATATGGTTCCAAGCATAAAAAAAGGTTCCAGCTACCATTCCCACCATTTGAAGTGTTTAAAGACTTTGTTTCAGAAAAAGCAAAGATCTTGAACGACCTTAGCTTTGACTTTACACTGCCACAAGCCACGCCTCCTAGCCTCAAACAACACAGGATGCCGGTGACAGTACACAAGACTAACGTTTCTCCTACAGATCTTTCCAACAAGTCATCCAACTTCACTTGCCCAGAGGACAAAGACAGAGATCCTAGCAAGCAGTGTCCTCTACACAGGAAGCCGCATCCTCTCTTGAAATGCAGATCCTTCAGGGAGATGTCTCTAGAAGATCGCAAAGCTTTCCTAAGAGAGAACCACATCTGCTTCAAGTGCTGCTCATCCACATCACAATTCGCCAGAGACTGCAAGGTTAGTGTATCATGCACTGAGTGTAACAGCAAAAACCACAACTCAGCACTTCATCCTAGCCCTGCTCCTTGGTCCGTCCAGCCAGCTAGCGATACCAACGAGCACGGCGGGGAGCAAGAAGTAATTGGTTCAAGCACCTCAGCAGTTACCTCACTGTGTACCGAGGTATGCAAAGATCCTGCAGGTGGAAGGTCCTGTTCAAAAGTCTGTCTAGTTAAAGTGTATCCAAAGGGCCACAAAAACAAAGCTGTTAAGATCCTAGACGATCAAAGCAATTCATCTCTAGTCAGATCTACTTTCTTTGACACCTTTGGCATTACCGGTTCTAGCTTCCCCTACTCCCTAAAGACTTGTGCAGGTACTGTTGAGACGGCGGGGAGGAGAACTACAGCTTTCTATGTAGAATCCTTAGAAGGTCAGACTTGCTTACCTTTGCCCTCTCTAATCGAGTGCAACCAGATTCCAGACAACAGAATAGAGATTCCTACAGCAGACGCAGCAATTCACCAACCTCATCTGAAGCGCATAGCCCATTTCTTGCCAAAATATGATGAACAAGCTCAGGTGATACTACTCCTAGGGAGAGACATCTTGCATGTCCACAAAGTAAGAGAACAAATTGAGGGTCCCGACAACACCCATTTCGCACAGAGACTTGACCTTGGGTTGGTCATCGTAGGGAATGTTTGCCTAGGAAGTATGCGCAAGCCCCCCACGGTCAATAGCATGTTCACTAACATACTTGAAAAAGGACGTCCTTCCCTTTTTCAACCGTGTCACAACAGCTTTGTCATAAAGGAACTGCCAGGTAGTACTCGTGCCCTGCTCCTCCGTAGACCCAGACAGAGATGACCATGCCTGTGATAATGCCCCAGACCACCTAGGATGTACAGTCTTCCACAGTATAAAGGAAGACCAACAAGCAGCAATGTCTCTCGAAGACTGACTCTTCCTGCAGATGATGGAAAAGGAGATAGCCAAGGGAGAGTCAAATAATTGGGTCGCACCTCTCCCGTTTAGGCCCCATAGACAACATTTGCCTAACAACAGGGAGCAAGTCCTTAAGCGTTTTGTCTCCCTCAAATGCAATTTTCTGAAAAAAAAAAACCAGAAATAAAGGACCACTTCGTTACTTTCATGGGCAAGGTATTTGTAAACAACCACGCAGAGTTAGCTCTTGCTCTTAAAGACAATGAGGAGTGTTGGTACTTTCCCATATTCGGGGTGTGCCACCCTAAGAAACCAGGACAGAATAGAGTGGTGTTCGACTCTAGCTCTAAAGAAAAAGGAGTGTCATTAAATGATGTCCTTCTCTCAGGCCCAGACCTGAACAACAGACTCATAGGAGTACTCCTCCGTTTCCGCAAAGACTATGTTGCATTCATGGTGGACATCCAGCAGATGTTCCACTGTTTTCTGGTAAAAAAGGAACATAGGAATTTTTTTAGATTTTTCTGGTTCAGAGACAACGACCCTTCCAACGAGATTGTGGAATACCGCATGAAAGTCCACATATTTGGGAATAGCCCTTCCGCTGCGGTGGCCATCTACGGACTCAGACGTTCGGCTCATGAAGGTGAGTCAACTTACAGGTCGGATTTGAAACACTTAGTAGAACAGGACTTCTATGTAGACGACTGCCTAAAATCGAAGGTGGTGATCGAAGAGAACCATCGGCTCTATAGAAGCAGCATGTAGAAATGGGAGGGTCCGACTGTGACAGAAAAAGGTAATCAATCCTAGAGTACTTATTGTGCGGCGGAGAAAAGAACGTGTAATCCTTAACAGTGGGGTGGAGTGTGCGCCAGGAGTCATGTAATTGCAGGTGTTGCAACTGCAAATGTATCTGCCTAAGGGCCTTAAAAGGCAAAAACGAACTGCCCGAGGAGGAATCTAGCAATGGGTTTAATGGGACATTCAAGTCCCCCCCCAGTATCAGCATACCCAATTGAAACTCAGCCAAAGTAGCAGCAGTCAAACGCATAAACGTGACCTGTTTGGTATTGGGAGCATAAATGGTGGCAAGTGTGATGGGTTTGTTGGAAAAAGAGCCCTTTACAAACAGATATCTGCCCTCCGGGTCAGCAAGGGAATCCTGTAGCATGAATGGGAGATGTCTGGCAAACAGGATAGCCACTCCTTTAGATTTAGCCAGTGGGTTGGTGGCATGAAGAACAGTAGGGTATCTAAAGTTAAAAAGCTTGGGTATGGAGTCCCGGCAAAAATGCGTCTCCTGGAGAAGGAGTATATCCGCCTTTTGCTTATGTGCGTAAGAAAGCAACATAGATCGCTTTTCGCTAGTGTTCAAACCCTGAACATTGAGTGAAAGAATTTTTAAGGACAGCAGTCCTGCGTTAGAGGCGGGAGAAAGCATGACTGCAGAGCTTGTTCGCGGAAGCCTGATGACACAACTTCAAACGTGCAGGGAGAGAGAAAAAAAAAAAGGGGCGGGGGAGGAGTAGGAGAGAAGGGAGAGAGGTAAGGGGGTAGAGAGCGAGAGAAAAGAGAAGGAATAAGAGAACTCCAAAGAGAGAAAAAAAAAAGATGGAAGAAAGGGGGGAAAGTACTACACGGCTCGGGGAGAAGACCAGCTAGTCCACGTATGAAAGGAAGAGTACAGAAGGAGGGAGGAAAGTTAGAAAAAGAAAGAGAGTGGAGCCAAAAAAAGAAGGAAAACGAGAGAGAAGAAAAAGTAGAGGAGAGGAAACTAATAATAGTAGCCTAATGTATGCGTTCAGTGAAAGCTCACAGAGCTCACTGTGTGGGGAACGAAGTAAGCGTTGAGCCAAGAGTGAAGCAACCGCCGGCCGGTCGCCTTGTAGAGTGCATAACCAAAAAGACAAAACAAAAGGAAGGTGAGTGTTGAAAATGGGGGGCTCAAGTGAGGCATGTAATACTGTGTACTTTAAAGGCCAAGCTAAAAGGGAAAAGACCTTGAACAATCCCAAGAGGTGACAAGCCAGGAGGCGTATGTGGGTGCCCGCAGCGGGCATGCTGGCAAAAAGGGGCAACAGTGACGGGATAATAGGCCACAAATATTCCAATATATGTATTGAGAAGATATCTAGGAGCTAACCAATCCTGCGTGAGGACAGGGCAAATTATATCCGTATAAAAGCATAACCTACAGGCAGGACATGTTAAATGGTGGTTCTGTGAGAGGCCGTAAAGAGTAATACAGGCTTATCAATTAAAGAAGCAATAATACAACATATGAACAAATTCCATACAGGAAAAACAAATTTCAATACAAAAACTGAGGTCAGGAGAGAACCCTAGGAAACATTATATCCCAGCTTCAGGCATCCGGACTACTTAGGAGCCCCAGACTCAGTGCCAGAACTGTTACCCAGTGGAGATGAGCTCATCTAAGTATTGCAAAATATGGAACAGATTCTACCAAAACCCCTATGACACCGACGAGAATGAGCAGCACCTCTCCCATAACCAGTGCTGGAAGGAGGGGGGGGCACACCCATAGGACTGGGGGGATGCATAGAGCCCCAAAACAGTTAATGTGGTGGTCAAGGTGGTTTTTATGTCAGCTGCCACAGCCTGGAGGTCCCTTAATGATAGGGAATGTGTAGCAGGTGAGGAATCCAGCTGTGGCACTGTGTCCAGCACAGCATATTCGGCTGTGCTTGTAGAGCAGCCTGTGTCAGAGACTGCAGAGGGAGGGGGAGAGGGGGATGAAGCTGGAGAGGGAGAGGGCTGCAGCCCGTCTTTCTGCTGGGAGCGGAAGAGCTCCTTCATATGCCTCCCCTGTGCGCTCTGACCCCGCGGGGACCGCGATCTGGCCCCAGAGGGTGCCCTGTCAGTCTTCCCCATATCAGAGGGGAGATGTCTCACCCGTCCGTGCAGAGCGGCAGCAAGGCAGGATCCGGCCGGCGGGAGCTCTGCAATTAAGCGGCCATCCTCACTCGTGGCTCGGCCACGCCCCCCTGGCTATTATATTTATTTAATTTGTTCTTAAAGTACTCCCATTTTTTTCTCCATGTTCATTGTTTCTAGAATTTTATCCTGTTCAACTTCTTGTAGTATGTGCGCAGTTTAGAAAAGTTTGGTCTTTTGAAATTCGATGTTCTTTTACTACCCTCGTGCCTCTTTTTCCTGTGATTTATAATGAATGTGATCGCTGTATCCTAAGTTATGCTGTATTTTCATATTTGTGATCAGATCAGTGTTATTTGTAATTCGTAGATCTAGCAATGCATTATTTCTAGTCAGGGCATCTATAAAGTGACACCTGAAGTTGTTCTCCAAGACATTTAAGAAGTAATGAGCCTTAGATGAGTGAGCAGTTCCTTCTGCCAGTCAATATCTAGATAATTGAATGCCCCCATTATAATAACATTTTGCTGCCTCACTGCCATTCCTAACTGCGGTTGTAGATCTGACTCCTCCTCATCCTTCAAGATAGAGAGCCTGTAGGATATGTCCACTGTTAATTTCCCATTTGTTTCTTCCCTATAAAGCTCCAGCCACAAGGATTCCACCTCATCCCTTGCCCCATTAGTGATATGGTCCCTCGCGGTCCCTAGCAAATCATCCTTGATATATGGGCACACCCTTCCCCCTCTTCTTTCCTCCCTGTCCTTCCAAATCAAGGAATACCCTGGACAGTTGCAAGCCAGTCATGTGAGTCAAACCAAATTTCTGATATTCCCATGAAGTTGAGATCCTCCTTGTGTATCAGCAGCTCCAGTTTGTCCATATTTTAGTTAGGCTTCTAGCATTTGTGTAGATGCCTCTTAATTTTTTACAGGTGCATATTATTTCCTCTTTAGTTGTTCTAAGACTGTAGTCTAAAAGTCCCTCTAACCTTTTGGCAATCTTCTCTCTCTTCAGTGCTGCATCCTCCCCATTTAGGTGCAGTCCATCCCTGCTATAAAGCCAGTAACTGACCAAAAGGTCAGTCAAGTTTTCCAAGAATCCATATCCCTCCTTCCTGGACCAATTGGGAGCAGGGGATGATGCAGGCACTGGGTAACACTGTTCCTGGAGTTGCTGAGCAGGAGAAGTGGAGAAGCCACCTAAGGGACATGAACAGCAACATGTGTGCAGCCTGTATGATTATTGTGAGGCAAGGAAGCTGTGAGAAAGAAGATTGATGGCTGGGCTGCAGGAGTTTAAGTGATGACACAGTTGGACTGTAACACTGGGTCAGCCTGAGGTCTGTGAGTAGCTGTACTGCTGGACACTGAGTACTGAGAAGACTGTGTGTACAGAGAGTGCAGTGAGTACTTTAGTTTTGTGAGTACTGTCGGCTTGTAACTGGGGCACTGTGAGTTCTGCCAGCTTGTGATTGGGCCTTTTGATCAGGCAGTAGGAGGAGAGGACAACGGGGGCCTTTTAATCAGGGAACGGGACAAAAGGACGCTGGGGGACCTTGTGGCTCTGAGGAAGAGGCCTATTGGATGTCAACACTCCCTATTGCGGACTTTTACTCAGCGCGGTGTTGATCCAGCTGTTCTTTATGATGTGCCTTGACTATATTGTTGTTTGTGAGTACAACACCTACTTTATTTTTTATTAAACATTTTTTATGGTAATGCACTAGGACTGTGCGCTCTCTGTTTGTTCTTTCCTCAGCAGGAGAAGAGGACAACGAGGGCTGTGTGATTGGGGTGTAGGAGGAGAGGACACTAGGGGCTGTGTGATCAGGGTGCAGGGGAAGAAGATGCCAGGGGCAGTGTGATCAGGGTGCAGGAGGAGAGAATGCTGGGGGCCATGTGGCTAGAGAACAGCAGTAGAGGACACCAGGGGCCGTGTGATTAGGATGCAGGGGAAGAGAACGCTGGGAGCAGTGAGATCAGGACTGGAACATCGCAAATAGCTAGAGAACAACCAGTGCCCAGAATAAAATAAAGTCAGAAACAAAGATTAACACTATATTATGTAAAATATAATTCCTAATCTTCTGGGATTATCCCCATTACATTAGTGGGTACCATGTTTCAAGGGATTGATGTTGTGACACATTGTACGGCATGTATACTTTCATTGAGCATCCATTCAAGCCTATCGAGCAAGTCTATCAATTGAATTGTGTACAACCAGCCTGTTGGAAAATGTTCTCTTGATCAGTGCCGCTGGCTATACCAGCCCTTTGTGCCCATATATAGTAAGTAAAGTATAACAAGGACTTGTGTACTGTATTTTTCAGGCTTTTAAAGCAAATCTGTATTCTGCATTGTAAACTGCAGTTTGCTGACTTAGCCCCTTTTATATGATCGCATGCTCTGTATCTAATATATATAAATGAAAACGATAATGTATGAATGTGATTAAACACGAATCACTTTTAGGTTTGATTTAACTACTATATATTTTATGAAAACACATTAAATTTGTTGGCACAATTTGCGCTATTGCAATTAAAAAAAGAACATGAATGATCCATCTTCTAATAAAGTTTTCCATCATATGCAAAGTATGAACTTTTTCTTTTTTCTTTTTATTTTAAAGTGATTCTAAAGGTTACATTTTTTTTTTTAAACAAACATGTCTATACCTACCTGCTGTGTGCAGTGGTTTTGCACATAGCAGCCCGAATTCTCCTCTTCACGGGTCCCCTGCAGGCTCTCCTGGATGCTCCTGTCTGATGGGTGCCTCCACAGCAAGCAGATTGCTCTGCGGCCACCCGCTGCTCCATGTGTCCATTCACACACAGAGCCATGGCTTGGATCCGACCCTCTCTCTCCTCATTGGCTGACTGGCTGTGATTGACCGCAACAGGAGCCAATTGCTTCCAATTGCTGTCTAAGCCAATGAGGAGGCAGAGACCCGGGACAGCCGAGGCTGTCATTCACAATGCGGGATCGCGATGGAGCTCAAGTAAATATTGGGGAGTCTGGGGGAACTGCTGCACACAGAAGGTTTTTACCTTCATGCATAGAATGCATGAAGACAAAAAAACCTTCAGCCTTTAAAACTGCTTTAATTATTTGTTAGTTTTACATCCAGTATGACATGGTATTCAATTTTTACATCTTTTTCACTCTAAGTTATATTAATAACCAATAAAATGATGGTCCTAGAAATGAGTTCTATATGCATTTCCTGTGATTTAATTTTTATTCAGACACTGTCTGATCTAAACATCTAATCTTCCTCTGAAGTCTGCTGAGTAGCTGGCACTTCTGGGAGTGTTTACTTTGTGTGTCTTCTGCAGCAATCATCAGTTCCTCCTGTTGATTTTGTCATCACAGTTATGTCGTGCAGTTAGGGGTCAACGAAAATAACAAATGAGTGCAGCAGGGAACAGAGGAGATCAAAGCTCTTGGAAGTCTCAGTTTCTCAGCAGATTTCAGAGGAAGAGTTCTCTTTTAATGGAGCAGCATTGGGCTGTGCAGACATCAAGAAAGTTAAAGTGATTATTAACCCACATTTTTTTGAAAATAACAAACATGTCATACTTGCCTGCTTTGTGCAATGCTTTGAGTCTTTATGCTGATGTGTGTAGTAGCTACTTCTGGATTCTGTAGTTTAACTGAGCTTTCATAGATTTTAACAGTTGAGTTCCAGAATGCTCAATTTACATTTATTTTCCAAATGTGGTACATCATGGTCAATTTTATCTCTCCTTTTAAAAAAGCTTTTATAGCTAAGCCATAAAACACACTAAGCCAATGTGTAGAAGGACACTTTCGGTTTATTTAGCAAAGTAAAAAAAAAAATCTGTGATTTGACCCATAATAAACCAGTCACTAGTTTTCTCTTATATTATCCCTTTGACTGCAGTAAAGTAAAATCTGGCACAGTGGCATGAGATTACTGCACTTCGTACATTATTCTCGCAGTTTGTACTTAATAAATGAATAAGGCAGGTATGTTATATAGGAGAGTTCTTTGAGGGATAACATGTATATTGGTGTGGATTGGCACTTAGAGTTAGGATTAGGCATATTCTAGCATTAAAATTATTTTATTTAATGTTCTAGTCAATAAACTTTACATTCCTCCATTTGCAGCAATTCTAGTTTTGAAATCCCTTCAAATTTATACTGTCAGTTTTTGGACAAATTCATGGGAAAATTGATCTGATTTTTTCCTGTAATTTTTCCCAGATACGTGACTGGGTTGTAGGGCATTTTTTTTTAATCTTTTCTGGTAGAGAAGTGATCTTGTGATTGCGCAGCCAGTCCATCAAAAGAAATTTCTTTACCACATAAGTTTCTGGTATTTTAAAAATATGCTTTTGGATCATTGTTATGCTGCATGTTGAATTTTTCACCAAGTACTGACAATAGGGGTGGCATGACATTTGTAAAAGATAATATACTTTAATTTCCTTATTTCTTGCACTTTGTTTAAATCTCATGCTTTACCAACACCAAAGCAGCCCCATACCATTACATTTCTTTTCTCATGTATGACAGAAAATCTCAGACACTCTTCCATCTTCCTTTGATTTGCTCCACATTTCAAATATGTTTTCCTTTATATGAACAAAGCGCTGCCAGGACAGAAAGAGATGGGGAATGCATAGTTTTACAGTTGCCACCAGAACAGGAGGTGAGGATAAATTCTGAGCTGGGGCCCAGGCCACCATGCTGTGTGTGAGAGCAGTAGTCTGGCTCTCAAGCATGGGTTATCCTAAACTCTTGCTGCAATACTTCGTAATTACAGGGACAAACAAAAAACAAAACATATGAGCATATTTAACCACTTGCTCTCCAGAGGATTTACCCCCCTTTTTGCTGCTTGGCGCTGCACTAATTCAACTGATAATTGTGCAGTCATGCAATGCTGTACCGAAACAAAATTTTTTTCACACAAATAGAGCTTTCTTTCAGTGGTATTTGATTACCTATGCACTTTTTATTTTTCGTGCTATAAACTAAAAAAGACCGAAAATTTTCAAGAAAAACGAAATTTTTTAATTTCGGCTATAAAAAAGTACAGTACACTCAAAGTTAGTTATAAATTTAGGCCAAAATGTATTCTGCTACATGTTTTTGGTTAAAAAAATACCAATAAGTGTATATTGATTGCTTTGTGTGAAAGTTATAGCATCTACAAACTATGGAATAGATAATGGAATTTACACAGCTTTTACTTTCTGACTGCTCATCACATTTCTTGAGGTGCTAAAATACCAGGATAGTACAAACGCCCTCATATGACCCCTTTTCGGAAAGTAGACACCCTAAGCTATCTGCTGAGAGGCATATTGTGTCCATGGAAGATTTATTTTTTTCCACAAGTTTCTGGAAAATTACAAAAACATTTTTTTACACAAAGTTGTCATTTAAATGATATATTTCTCGCAGAAGCCATGGGTATATGTGAAATTACACCCCAAAATACATTCTTCTACTTCTACCACATGTGTGAGACTTTTTGGGACCCTAGTCACATAGAGAAGCCTGAAATCCAATGACCACCTTGAAAGCCTGAAGGTGTGTAACTTCCTCATTTCACTAGCTATCGCAGTTTCGGAGGCCCTGAAATGCCAGAATAGCACCAACCCCAGCAAATGACGCCTTTTTGGAAAGTAGACACACCAAGGAATTTAAAAAGAGGCATGGTATTTTGCAGATCTCATTTTTTCTCACAAGGTTTTGAAATATAAAAAAGAAAAGAAAAAATATGTTTTTGTTTTTTTTTTCTTCATTTTTCAAAAATTTGTGGCAACAAACAAGATCTGCAAAATACTCAGCATGCTTCTTATCAAATTCCTTGGGTTGTCTACTTTCCAAAAAGGGGTCATTTGAGGGGGTTTGGTGCTATCCTGGCATTTCTGAAACTGTGATAAGTAGTCAGAAAGTGTAATGAGGAAGTAAAGCCCTTTAAAAGCCTGAAGGTGCTTATTTGATTTTGGGGTCCTGTACTTGTGAGAGACTTTTTGGCTAGACTGTAGCAGAATGTATTTTGGGGAGTAATTCTACATATATCTATGGAATGTGTGAGCAATAAATTATTTAAGTGACAATTTTATGTAAAAAAAATATATTTGTCATTTTCCAAAAACTTGTGGTAAAAAAATAAATTCTTCTATTGATTCAACATGCCTCTCAGCAAATAGTTTGGGGTGTCTACTTTCCAAAAAGGGGTCGTTTTGGGGGGTGGAGGCATTTATGCCCAGCATTAGAAGTTTATGCCACACATCACTCACTCTTCTAACCACCTGAAGATCAAGCCTTCTCTGACACTTTTTGTTCAGATAAAAAAAACATGTATTTTATTTTTTGCTAGGAAATTAATTTATACCCCCAAACATTATATATTTTTTAAAGCAGACACCCTAGTGAATAAAATCATGAGTCCCCTATTGAGATTGAATGCCTCCATAGAGCTCTCCGCCCTAGAAGCAGGGACACTGAGCCCTGAGAGATATAATTTGCTGCTTAGTTGACTTCCGACTCAAGGAAGAACTATTGCGCAGAGCGCGAGATCGAAATCACGTTATATTTAACGGAGCAGAAATTAAATTATTTCAAGATCTCTCACGTCACCCTTTAATGCAGAAAGGAATTACGCCCCCTGCTGGATCTACTTTGTTCCCGAGGTATAGCATACCACTGGAGATTCCCATTTGGTCTTTCAGCATCACGTATGGGGCGAACCGCTATCCTGAGATTCCCGGAAGATGTCCCGCCATTTTGCGAGATTTAAGGTATCCGAATCGTAGACCTGCCCAATTGGTCCGGAAAACCCCGCCTTCCACTCAAGACGGGGGAAGACCTAATGGAAGCCCAACCCTCAGGATACCCTGGGGGAACAAGATGCCATAGACCCTCCCCCCGTCCCCTGTCCTCTCTAGGGAGAAGAAGACTCATCACTGGGGACAGTCTACCAGCTTTGCCAGCTCATCGCAAGGCACGGCATGAATGACGTTTCTCTCCCCCCCCCTGCATCATCCTTCACCCCGTAACATGGTTGTCTTGGTACTCTTCCCAGTATAATGTGTGATCATTTCCCTAATCCTGGTTCCCATCATTCTTCATGCGAAGATTCTCTAACCTCCCTTTGCTAAGGTGATAGGGTATGTGTATCGCATAAGATCTTCCTAATTTTCATGCATACTAGCTGTTCAGTCTATGTTCATGCAAGTTTCTGGTACATATACATAGATCATAATGTCCCACACTTTCAGCAGGCTGAATTGTCACAGTATCAAACTAACAGCAGGCTACGACTTTGCTTGTTCTAGCGTTTGCTCATTTATGTGGTGGCAACCTGCTGCATAGTGTTGGTTACATCGGTAGATGTCACCATCCTTTAAGATCCAGAAATGCAGACTATTAAGATATTCTAGCACCAGTCTCCATTCCTATATCTTGCTGCATTATGTATATAATATTTATTCGAAGAGTTATATTTATGTTTGATATTTTGAGTCTGAACTACCAATGTGTAATAAGGCCTTTTTACACTGATCTTTGCGAACTTACTTTATGGCTGACTGGCAGTCCCAGAGCGAGCCATACTACATAACTATTCATTATTCATACCCATTGTTTGTATTGAGGTACTGTAGTAATGTGAATGTATGATTATACTATGTCTTGATACACAATCCTACCATGGTGTCTTATCATGAATGTTATACCCATTAACATGCTCTTAGGAACCGCATTACGAATACAATACTTCCTCTCATGTTTTCGATGATCTCCAGATCTGAATACGATTACTTGAGGTATTGTATGTAATTCATCCATACTCATAACAACCCCTATACTTTCCCCCTTATTTTAATCAAAGTAACTCTCCCTACAACAATCTGCCGATTTACACATATCTCAGTGTAGCCGCTACCCTTTATTGGACCCCAAGACACGTGCATTCATCGGCATTTGCATATGAATTAGGTCTTAGACAGTCGTCCTTGGGACTCTCCCACGACCCTCCACAGTGGACTCCACTGACTCCGACTAAACCACTCCACATTGGATCGCAAACCCATCTACAAAACATTACTACCCTTAACATTATAGTAGATAATGTTAAAGGACGGCGTAGCTGGACTGCCCTGTCATCTGAGTTTTTTCCTTGACCAAATTTTCAGACTACCTCTTATCGTATTTAATATGACTTTCCGGAGGTTACTAACATCATTCACCTTTACTCCTTTCTTGTTTGCACCTTTTTTTGTTATTCCCCCCATTTCTATTTCTCTTTCTTCATCTCTTTCTACCCCCTTTGTCCTGTTTAATTGAGGTCCCCTCTCTTCCCATTACCTACCCCACTCTACCCCCCCCTTTTTTTTTTCGTTTCTTTGTCGTCTTCTCTTCCCCTGACCCCACATCCTTCTGCAGCGCAATTATAAACTTATATCAGTGCCTTTTATGCAACCAAAGACACCCACATCTATACTAGCTCAGCATACACTTTCTGTAGCATCTCTTAATGCAAGAGGTCTAAATATTCCTGAGAAACGCTCACAATTCCTGACTTATATGAAAAGACTACGAGCAGATGTGCTTTTCATCCAAGAAACTCACTTCCCTGCTGACCATATCCCTAAATTCTACTAATTACCCAACAGTCTACCATTTAGTGAACTCAGAGGTGAAAGCAAATGGTGTATTCATTTTGATTTCCAAAAAACTCCCGCTTACGATCACTGACTCTCTTGAAGACCCAGAGGGAAGGTTCCTCTTCATTAAAGGTAGCCTTTACAATAGGTCGACTACTCTAGCCAACATATACAGCCCCAATATGGCACAAGTGAGCTTTTCCCATAAAATCTCGAAAACACACCGTTCCAATCGAGTATCCTGATTCTTGGGGGTGACTTTAATGTAGCATTGAACCTGCTGCAATTTTGCCTTTTCTCAGAAACTCTTCTACGAGCATTGGAATAAAAGTGGCAAATTTCTAGCTAGGGCCCTACAGTCCAAAAAAGCATCTCACACTATTCACCAACTCCACTCCCAACAAGGTTGTATACTCGAAACCTCTGCGGATATTGCTACCGAATTTGAAAAATACTATACAACCCTCTACAATCTTCCCCTAGCTCCAAAACCGACAGGTGATAACAGATCACACAAGGATATTATCCAGACTTTTCTATCACAGTATCTTCCCAAACCCATCTCGCAATCACAACCAAGTGAGCTAGATGGAGCATTGACACTGACAGAACTACAAAAAGCCATTGCACAATTAAAACCAGGTAAAAGCCCAGGCCCAGGTGGACTTACAACCACATACTACAAATCCTTTTTGGACATTCTCGTGCACCCATTCCTAAAGGCATTCAACTCACTAGATACCCCAGGACAGCCCATGCGCTGCCTCTCCGAAGCTCATATCACACTTATACTAAAAGAAAACAAAGACCAGACATCGCTAGCTAATTATCACCCAATTTCCCTCCTGAATGTTGATCTAAAGATTTTTGACAAAATACTAGCTAACCGTCTGCTAAATATCATTGATTCCATTATATCCACTGACCAGGTCGGGTTTGTGCCCGTTAGAGAGGTGAGAGATAACACAATAAGAGCTATAAATGTACATCATTGGTTGACACAAAAGAAACAATCGGGCTTCTTCCTCTCTCTGGACGCTGAGTAGGCATACGACAGGTTGGCCTGGGACTACATGGAAGCCATCCTGATTGGCCTCGGTCTCCCTCTACGTCTCATGAATTTCATCATATCACTATATACCTCACCAACGGCTAAAGTTAGGGTCAATGGTCTCCTGTCGGATGCCTTCTCTATCAGAAACGGGACTAGACAGGGATGTCCATTAACCCCCCTCCTATTTATACTGACTTTGGAACCATTCTTGAACTGCATTGAAAGGAATGACCATATCAAAGGAATATTGGTCAACAGCAAAGTGCACAAAATAGCAGCTTTTGCCAACGACATCTTACTTTTCCTGACAGACCCGCATATCACACTCCCTAATTTACTACAAGATTTCAGAACATTTCAGTATTTGGCCGACTTCAAAATTAACTTTAATAAATCCAAGGCCCTCAATGTTTCCTTAACCCAGGACACGGTCA
This sequence comes from Staurois parvus, assembly GCF_062004578.1. Taxonomy (NCBI): domain Eukaryota; kingdom Metazoa; phylum Chordata; class Amphibia; order Anura; family Ranidae; genus Staurois; species Staurois parvus. The sequence continues at coordinate 2,495,269 of NW_028317871.1, read as the reverse complement.
GGCAAGCGAAGACAAATTTCCCTTTTACTTGGCAATCCGAGGCCATCACATACTTAGGATTTCAACTACCAACTCGTCTTACAGACCTATATACAAAAAACTTCCTACCCAATTTACGCAGCATCACCAAGGATTTACAGACCTGGGACAAACCAATTTTTTCTTGGTTTGGAAGGGCAGCGATTCTTAAGATGAACATGCTTCCCAGACTACTATACCTGTTTCAAACGATATCAATCAAACTGCCCAAATCCTTCTTCAACTCATATAAAACACTATGTACTTCTTTCTTAGCAATAAACGCCCTAGAATCAGCTTTGAACAACTTACCATGCCTAAGGCGGAAGGAGGTATCGGACTGCTTGACATTACTCATTATTACAGAGCCTGCCAAATGGCAAGAGTAGTAGACTGGTCTACAAATCACATCCATAAGCTCTGGGTGACCTTGGAAGCTGCATTTTCGGAGACCCCGGTTGCTGCATCCCCTTGGCTGAGAAATGCCCACTTCCCACCCGAGTTCAGGGAACACCCTTTAATAGGCCCTAATCTTGTTATTATCTGCTAAGTCAGAAAACAGGTCTTTCGTCAACCCCTGGTCCACTCACACCTATCAGAATGAACCCTGACTTCCCCCCGGTATGTCTCGTGCCTTCCTCACTGGGTCCAGCCCTCAAGAACATCTGAGAATGCACCATCTTTTCAAAGATGGTGCCTTCTTACTCAGAGACCACCTCTTGAACAAATGGCCATCTCTAACCCTGACGCCGTGGATGTATAGACAGCTCCATCACTTTATACATAGCTCATCACGTCTAAAAGAATACACTAGACCCGTTTCCCATTTGAAAAAATCTGCTCAACTGATTCTCCTCAGAGACACGTCATGTCCAAACTGTACACATGCCTTGAAAACACCATTGACATTACGTCTAGGAAAGCTTGCACGGCCTGGAATACTGATTTACAATTCCAATTAGCCCCAGATGACTGGGATCATATCTATGGCCTTATACACAAAGGTGTCTCGACCCAGGAAAATAATTACAAACTGTACTCAAGATGGTACAGAGTTCCATCTTTGCTTCACAAATTCGACCCTGACATTTCAGACTCTTGTTGGTGATGCCACCAAGCGACGGGTACACTGTTACATATATGGTGGGACTGCCCACTGCTACGACCATTCTGGGGAAAAATACAGTCCATAATTATGCAAGTAACTACGTACTCCCTAGCCCTCTCCCCTGCACAATTCCTACTCCACCATTCCCAACTCCCATTTAATACATATTGTAAATCACTTGCCATGCATATGGTTAACGCGGAAAAACAATGTATTCCAGTTCACTGGCGCTCAACGCATGTTCCCTCAATTCGAGAGTGGTTTGCAAGGATCAACAAAATTGAGGAAATGGAGGAACTCATCTCTGTAGCAAAAGGCCACCCCAAGAGATTCAGGAAGACGTGTGCTTGTTTGAATCATTTCAAAACCACCACCGCTTATCACCAACTGCTGCATGACTCTCCTACACCCCCCAACTAAACATTTAATCACAACTGTACGATACAAGAAATCTTCCTCTACCTTTGTGCATATAATGCATATCCAGACTGACTGAGACTGAACATCATAGCCTATCTATCCAGGTTACCGATCTTTATATTAGACTACTACACAAATTTACATATATTACCACGTACGCTATCTGACTACTACTCTGACTAGTGTAAAACAGCGTTACTTAACTTAGTTGCAGATGCCCCTCCCTCATATCCTCCCCCCCACCTCCTCTCCCCCCTCCTATTACCTCCCCCCACCCCTCATTTGTGTTTTTTTTTTTTCTCTTTCATGACCTTTCACTCCCCTCCTTCCCCTATCCTACCTCTCTATTTCTCTCTATCCATCTCTCTGACTTCTTTTTATCTCACATTTTTAGTATTACCTCTTCACCTCTAAGCCTTCAAAGGACTCTATAATTTAAACTGTCATACAGGTTTGATTAGAACTCCCTAGACCCCACATTTTTGGGGTAGACACACAATTTTCTATTGCACTTACCATCCTGTCATATCCCACTACTTCACATTTATCAGTTAAAAGGGCTTATAGAAGGATTTGTTAACAGCGTTACCATAAGGATTCGTCCACTTCAAGTCATGTCTACGCTGGTTTGATTTATACCCTTGGTTATACATATATATTTCTTTACGGAGAGATATCCCAAACCTCTACCCCATCTGCGAAACGGGCCTGTATCAAACTGTGTCTATGTTCGGACTGTAACCTGTACATATATCTGTATTAATCTGTCTTAATCCTTTCAATAAAACTGTTTTTGGAAAAAAAAGCATTTTTTTTACTTTGAATGCACAAAAACACAATATATTGGCTAATTATTTGATTGAGTATAAAAGATGATGGTATGCCGAGTAAATAGATACCAAACATGACATGCTTTAAAACTGTGCATGCCTCGTGCAATGGCAACAAACTGCATATGTTTTTAATATCCATAGGCAACGTTTTAAAAGCCTTTACAAGCTACCATTTTAGCTTTTCAGAGGAGGTCTAGTGTTAAAATTACTGCCCTTAATCTGAGGTTCACGGCGATACCTGCACATACATGCATGGTGCAACTGCTGTTTCCATACCGACACAGGGTCAACACTCGTGCACACAGGTATGCACGCGCGAGTGGGCGAGGGTGCTTTTTTTTTTTTTTTTTAAGTTATCTTGATTTTTTTTAATTATTTTTACACTGTCCCTTTCATTTTTTTTGTCAATTTTAATGCTATCACAGGGAATGCAAATATCCCCTATAACTTCAATGGGCATTGTCATATATTCTTTTTTGAGAAATCTGGGGTCTATCAGACTCTGGATGTCTCCTCTGCCCTTACATTATCTAATCAAACCAAGATCGGTGTGATCAGAAGCTTTCCCAATTTAAACATGGCGCTGTTTATATCCTGCAAAACTGAAGTGATGAAATGCTCATAGCTTCTGATTTCTTAGACTATAGAGATGATTGGCACCATTCTAGTCTCCAATCAGCTTTATGGTCAGCTGGCAGAAACAACGGCTGCATTCTCAGGTTCCCCTGATGGCACGGGTCTGCCCTAGAAGGCTGTGGAAGGAAACAGGGGAGGGGGCATCATCTCCCACTGCTTGTAAAAGCAATTCTGCAGTTAATTAGCCACTAGGATTGCTTTTACATGAAAGCCGATCGCCGGCTTAAAAAAACAATACCAGGATGATGCCTGCAGCTGTAGGCATCATCCTGGTGTAACCATTCAAAGTCCAATGATGTACCAGTATGTTGCTGGTCCTTGTTGGGTATATATGCTATGTTCTTTTTTTTTTTTATACAGCCTGTGGGCTGAATAAAAAAAAGAGAAGAAATCTCTGCCAGAAAAAGTGTGTGGTATGCCCAACATTATAATATACTGCCCTGCATCTATCCACTTCTAATAGTAGGCACACATTAGGTCGCATGGCGCCAGTTCCAAGATTGTACAAATGTCGAAATAGTGACATGCTTGAATAAGAATTGTCCATGTAAGTGGTACCCCATATGGAAAAAGGATGACACCAAGTCCCAAACTATCTTGCCACTACTCCCCATGTAGTCTGGGCATCCTGGGGGCTCCACGTGACTATCTTTTCCCTCGTAAATACAAAACTTATAAGTATAGCCTGTTGCCCTCTCACAGGTCTTATACATCTTGACCCCATATCTGGCACGCTTGCTGGGCATAAATTGTTTGAATGCAAGGCGGCCAGAAAAATGAATGAGGGACTCATCAACGCAGATTTTTTGCTGGGGAGTATAGACATCTGCAAATTTTTGGTTTAGGTGATTTACAAGGGGCTGAATTTTGTGGAGCCGGTCAAATTCAGGGTCCCCTCGAGGACGACAGAGTGTATTGGTGTTGAAACGCATAAAACACATTATACTGTCATAGCTATGAGAACACAGGCATATGATGAATCGGGTTTATGGACCAATACAACCGCAATTCATTTTTTTTTAGTAATGCCCATGTTGGGAGTTAGGCCCCAAAAAAATGTAAATTCAGAAACCGTAATGAGTTTCCATGCAACTCGTCTGGCAAGGTTTGAATTTAGGTTGGCTACTATACATTATTGTGCAAATAAATTAGTTTGATCCACAATCAATGCATAGAAATATTCCGTGAAAAACAGCTCAAAAAAATCAAGGGGAGTAGTTAAATTTGCTGTTTCCACCTGAATTCCGAGTTGGTCAGTGAATGGGGGAAGTACGGGTGCTGCAGAATTTGTGGGCTGCCAACTGGTATTAGCAAGCACATCCAGGGGCTCTACGGGCCTGTGTGCAAATTTTTGGTGGTTGTGGGACAATACTTGTGCTCGCCACCACACCAGCTTGTACTGCACTTATGGGACTTGCCACGTCACCAAGTCTTACTGCAGTGCTGGTATGTGAAAGACCAAGATGTACTAGGCTGCTGGTGCTTGCCAGTTCACCAAAAGGTAGCGTGGCACTAGTACTGGTACTCTGCTGCACATGAGTCACCAAAATTTTCTGGCAAGTGCTAACAGAGATCAGGCCTGATTCTGTGAACACTGAGGTTTTGTGTGCAATGTATCAAGTGACAGTGAGCTACTGACACAGCACTTGCTGGGGGAGAAGGGGGGGTAAGCGTAGGGGCTAAACACAGGTGCTGGCAGGTGCTGGGGCTGATCCCGCTAATGCTGCATTTTTGGGGATACTATACTAATGTGAATGATGGTATAGTTCTGATCTGATCAAAGATATTGATCCATTCAGACACTATACTAGCAATGGAGGTTTATTGTGTATGAGCGTGTTCTGGGAATCAAGGGGTTAAATGTGATTACTCATGTACTGACCGGCAATCTGACACTATCTGGGAGGGAGCGTGAAACCACGGGAGAGCGAATCACATATATATTAGTGATTTTGCACACCCGTGCCGCCCTGTAACAGTATTTCTGCTATAGGGAGGTCAGGAAGTGGTTACAGAAGCAGTTTGTGTTACAGCGCTGCAATACTTTAACTGACAATTGCGCGGTCATGCAACGCTGCACCAAGATTACATTTACGTCCTTTTTTCCCCACTAATTGGGTTTTCTTTCAGTGGTATTTGATCACCTGTGCGTTTTTTAACTTTATGCGCTATAAAAAAAATGACCGATAATTTTGAGAAAAAAACAATATTTTGGACTTTTTGCTATAAAGCATGTCCAGTAAAAAAGTTTAAAAATCTAATTTCATGATACATTTAGGCCAAGATGTATTCTGCTCCATGTCTTTGCTAAAAAAAATCCCAATATGTGTAAATTAATTGGTTTACGTGAAAGTTATAGCATCTACAAATGGAGGCATAGATACTGGGATTTTTTTTTTTATATATACTAATAATGGCGGCGATCAGTGACTTATGGCAGGACTGCGGCGGACATGCTGACAGTGGGGGGGAACTGACTTGGGGTCACTGACTTCCCCAGTGACACCAATACAGTTATCAGTGCAAAAAAAAACACTGGCACTGTACTAATGGCACTGGGGAGGAAGGGGTTAACATTCGGAGGCAATCAAAGGGTTAACTGTGTGAGGGGAGTGCTTCACCAGTGGGCAGGGGGGGGTGTGCTTCACTGTAAGCACACTGATCCGGAAGGCTCAGCTCAGTGATCCGGATCAGTGTGCTCAAACTGACAGGGAGAAGAGCTGCATTGAAAACAATGCAGACGTTCTCTGTCAGTGTTTGCCAGTAATCGCCGGGCTTCGGCGGGTAATCACCGGCCGGGACCCCGTGATTGACACCCGCAGCTGCAAAATGCGAAATCATGTATATATACGTGATTTTGAGCAGCGGTGCCGCCCTGCCACAGTATATGTACTGTGGCTGGTTGGCAAGTAGTTAATATTGTAAATGCAGCTTGACTGCTTTTACAATAATAAATAGCAACGCTTCTACTGTTTTATGTTTTTATTCTCCCTACGTCTTCCAGGACAGCCATCTAGGAGACCTAGAGCTCCTCCCTCCGGATCAGGAAACACACCATCCCCCATGCCTTTAAAAGGTGGGCCTCCGGGCCTCACATCCAGTTTTTAGTGTTTCCTGAGCCGGAAGGATGCACGCTGTAGGAGCCAAGGTGATCCTCGCACCCTCAGGAAGGCTGGCCTGGAAGGGTGTTGTGCGGTCTGTACCTCTGTCCCCGGTGCCTTCCACGTGGTGGGGCTGGCATCTGGTGGTGTCCTTCAGGCCCAGGTGGGTAACCGGCGCTGCCTCGAGTCACTGGGGCTTGCCCCGATCGTTTCCTCTCCTCTGACCTGGCATTCAGTTGAATGTGCAGGGGAGAGGCGGGACTTCCAGTTGGGCGCGGCCTTGCGTTCCAGGAACCGGAAGTAGTAGGGCGGATGCGCTTCACAGGCCGGAAGTCCTCCAGTGACGTCAGCGCCGGGCGCCGGAGACGTGGCTCCGATCTCCAGAGGCGCAGGCACCACCAGGGGAATTAAAAGCCGGTGGGCGTGCGGAGCGGCGGCGCTGTCTCCACGCCAGCGGGACAATGGAAGCTGGTCCTTCGCAGGCTGACCCCGGTCCCGATACCGGCTCCTCCCAGGTAAGCTTGGGGAGGCTCCCCTTTATGCTATATCCCTGGGGGGGGGGTTTTAGGAGGTCCCTTAAGTCACCAAGGTTGTGGGTGTTAAGGCACGCTGCAGTTTTTTCCCCATCACTGGGTGCAGTGGGGGTCCTGGGATATTGTTCCTCTCAGGTGCCTAGTTTTGTTTTTTCTTTTTTAGACTAAAACACAGGACAGGACCCCGGTACAGGCCCCAAAGAGGAGATGTGCCCTATGTGCGGCCAAGTTAGGCGCAGGATATGAGAAGCCTTTATGCCGCAACTGCATTGATAGTCTTGTTAGAGACGAATCTTTTACGACATGCCATAAAGTTTTGTCCTCTATTAAGGAGGATATGTCAGCAACTTTTCAGGCGTTTCGGTCCCTTCTTGATAGGGTTCAGTCTCCTTTGGAGATAGGTTCGCAGTCTGCGTTGGGGATAGTACCCTCCCGGCAGGTAGTTCCGGAAGAGGAGACAGAGGAAGATGTTCCTCGATCTCGGGCGTCCTCCCAGTTAGGTTCAGGGTCCGAGGATGAGGAAGCCCCCACCTCTTCAGGCTCTAAGTATAGATTGGCCCTAGAGGAGGTGGATGAGCTTTTGAAAGCAATTTATGAGACTCTGGAGATCGAGGAGGAAGAAGTCACCTTGTCAAAGCATGATCTCATGTATCAAGGGCTTCATGCTAAAAAAGCCAGAGTTTTTCCAGTCCATAGTTCCTTGGTTGAGACTATCAGACAGGAGTGGGAAAGCCCAGAGAGGAGGCCCTTCTTTTCCGGTGCCCTAAAGAGGAGATTCCCCTTTGATGAGGATCCCTCGCAGCCCTGGAATAAAGTTCCAAAGTTGGACGCCCCTTTGTCCAGGATTTCAAAAAGGACGGATCTGGCCTTTGAGGACATGGGGGCCTTAAAGGACCCTATGGACAAGAGGGGGGAAGTTTTGTTGCGAAGAACCTGGGAATCCTCTTCGGTCAGTTTGAAGCCAGCTCTGTCGGCGACTTGCGTGGCCAGAAATTTGGAGTGTTGGTTAGCCCAACTACAGAATCACCTAGCGGCAGGAACCTCGAGGCAGCAGATTCTAAAGTCGCTACCGTTGCTTCTGAAAGCAGCAGGGTTTTTGGCGGACGCCTCGGCAGAGTCAGTCAAGCTCGCGGCCAGGTCTTCAGCCCTGGTTAACTTCGCTAGGCGAGCTTTGTGGTTAAAGACCTGGGCAGGGGATTCAGCGTCTAAGTTACGTTTATGCGCATTGCCATTTTTGGGTGATAACCTTTTTGGCCCAGGCCTGGAGGAGGCTCTTGAGCTACGGCAGATAGGAAAAAGGCCTTCCCAGAGAGTAGAAAAAAGGTCTTTCCTAGGAAAACCTTTCGGCCTAGAACCCAAGTGCTTCCGAATAGAGAAGTTCAGCCAAAAAAGCATTGGACAGGGCATAAAAACAGAGGCCGGGGAGGGATATTATTCAATCCTCCTCAGGGATCCTCCAAGCCCCAATGACTTGGATGGCCCGGTAGGGGGAAGGTTGGGGTCCTTTCTCCCTCAGTGGGCTTCTATATCCCCGAGCCCCTTCATTTGGAGCCTGATTCAGGGAGGCTACAGGATAGAGTTCGAGGACTACCCTCCAAGCAGGTTCTTGGTTACCGATCTTCCCAGGGACCGCAGGAAGTCTCAGGCGTTATGCGGTCTTATAGGGGAATTGGTGGACCAGAGAGTTCTGGTGCAGGTTCCTCAGAACGAGCAGGGTTCAGGGTGTTACTCACACGTCTTTGTGGAGGGAAAGCCTTCAGGAAAATTCAGGTTAATCCTGAATCTACGCTCTCTAAATCAGGCCCTAAAATACAAACGCTTCAGAATGGAATCAATTTATTCTGTAAAGAATATCCTGTTCCGGGGGTGCTTCATGGCCACAGTGGACTTGAGAGATGCTTACTTTCACATTCCCATCCATCAGACAAGTCAGAAGTTCCTGAGGTTGGCCATAAGGATAGGGTCGCAGACTTTCCATTGGCAGTTTCGGGCCTTGCCCTTCGGTCTAGCATCGGTTCCCAGGATCTTTACAAAGGTTTTAGCAGAAGCTGTGGTTCCCCTGAGGCTGAGATCAGTCCTGGTGGTTCCTTACCTGGACGACTTGCTTTTGGTTCCCGGGTCTTGGCAACAGTTGCTCGAGCACCTGGGAGTAGCCCAGAATCTCCTGCAGGGTCTGGGCTGGCTCCTCAACAGGGAAAAGTCATCTCTTATACCCGCACAGAGGGTGGTTTACCTAGGGTACGAGATCTCTTCTGTAGAGGGAAAAAATTTTCTGCCACGAGAAAAGATTGAGAAGATGAATCGGGTGTTGTTAGGGTTGCAGTGCAACCTGCCTGTTTCGGTGAGGGAAGTCGCAGGGGCGGTGGGTCTTATGACATCCTGCTTTCCGGCGGTTCCATGGGCGAGATTTCACCAAAGACCGCTCCAGGCCTTCTTGTTGAAGGAATGGGACGGAAATGTCTCAGATCTGGAGCGGCTGGTCCGGCTTCCGTCCAGAGTCAAGAGATCTCTGTGGTGGTGGCGAAAGGAGAGAAACTTAACCAGGGGTCTGGATTGGAGGCCATTGGATCCACTCATTGTAACCACAGACGCCAGCAGTTTTGGTTGGGGAGCTCATCTACAAGGGAGAACGGCCCAGGGGAGGTGGTCCCGGGAGGACTCCTTAAAGCCCTCAAATCAACGGGAGCTGTTGGCGGTTTGGAAAGCCTTGGAGGTTTTTCAGGCAGGCTTGAAAGGCCTTCATGTGCAGGTTCGTTCAGACAACATGGCAACAGTAGCTTATGTGAACAAACAGGGGGGGACAAGGAGTCCTTCGCTGCAGAGGATCGCAGGCGATATTCTGACCTGGGCAGAACAGAATCTGTGATCAATTTCGGCGGTACACTTAAAGGGTTCTCAGAATTTGCTTGCAGATTTCCTGAGCCGACGGCCACTCTCCCACGACGATTGGTCACTCAACCAAGAGGTATTTCAGGAGTTGGTGTCCAGGTGGGGGAAACCGGAGGTGGATCTTTTTGCGTTCCGGGAGAACAGGAGGGTCGACCAGTTCTTTTCCCTAAACTCGCGAGAGCAGAGCTTGGGGATAGACACTCTGTCGACCGCTTGGGATTTCAAGCTGGCCTATGCGTTCCCTCCAATCAGACTGATTCCGGCGGTCCTGCAAAAATTTTTAGGGGAAAGGTCGGATCTACTCTTGATCGCACCTTTTTGGCCGAGAAGGCCATGGTTTTCCCTACTGAACAGGCTGGCTTCAGCTTGCCCGTATCCCTTGCCGGAAAGGGCAGATCTGATTGCGCAGGGTCCGCTTTTGCATCCGCGAGTCAAGGCGTTACGGTTGACGGCCTGGTTCTTGAGGAACAGATCCTCATAGCCAGGGGGTTCTCTGATCAGGTAGTAAAGACTTTGGTGAGCTGTCGCAAGCCAGTAACCAGAGCCATTTAGTCAAAGGTCTGGAAAAGATTTACCACGTGGTGTTCGGACTGACCAGGGCCCCTGGACATTCCGATGGTTTTGGATTTTTTTCAGGAGGGGGCCGATAGGGGACTCTCGATCAGCACCTTGAAAGTACAGGCTTCTGCTTTGAGTATTTTTTTGCAGTGCTCTTTGCAACAAAATCCCTTCGTAGTTGATTTTTTCAGATCTCTCTCCAGGGCTAGGCCTGCTAAGGTGGGAGGTTGTCCGAGTTGGGATCTGTCCCTGGTTCTAAGGGCTTTGGTCCGAGAACCTTTTGAGCCTTTAGAGGAGTCAGCTTTCAAGTTTTTAACCTTAAAAATAGTTTTTTTGGTAGCAATCACATCGGCCCGTAGGGTGAGTGAGCTACAAGCGCTCTCTATTAGGGAGCCTTACTTGACCATTCTTAAGGACAGGGTTGTGCTTAGGACTGATCCGGGATTCCTTCCTAAAGTATCCTCCTCTTTTCACAGGTCGCAGGATATTGTTCTGCCAACCTTTTGTTCTTCCTCTGAAGGTAAAGAGGAAGAAAGGCTAGGTTTGCTGGATGTAAAGAGGAGTCTTATAATTTATTTAGATAGGTCCAGGGAATTTAGGAAGTCGGATTCCCTTTTTGTTTTGTTTTCAGGGCAGAGAAGGGGGTTGGCAGCATCTAAAGCCACGATAGGCAGGTGGATTAGGCTGGCAATTGGGGAATCTTACAAGGTCTTGGGGATTCCGCCTCCTTTTGTTAAAGCCCACTCAACTAGATCCTTGGCAGCGTCCTGGGCGGAGAGAGCCGGGGCTTCGCCGGAGGAAATCTGTAAGGCAGCCACTTGGTCGAGGTTTTCTACCTTTGTGAAGCATTATCGCTTGGATATCCTGTCAGATAAGGAACAGGCGTTCGGACGCGAGGTCCTCCAGGCGGTGGACCCACCCTAAGGGGGTAAGTTCTCGTTTATCATCTCAGATGGCTGTCCTGGAAGACATAGGGAGAAAACCAGAGTTAGACTTACCGGTAACTCCTTTTCTGCGAGTCTTCCAGGACAACCGGTAATTCCCACCCTTCTAATGTGCAACCGAGAGTGTTAAGGTTGACTGCATGGAAATGTATTTACCTATATTTGTGTCTTTCAGTGGCTTCCGCTAGTTCTCTTTTAATAACTGGATGTGAGGCCCAGAGGCCCGCCTTTTAAAGGCATGGGGGATGGTGTGTTTCCTGATCCGGAGGGTGGAGCTCTAGGTCTCAGATGGCTGTCCTGGAAGACTTGCAGAAAAGGAGTTACCGGTAAGTCTAACTCTGGTTTTTTTTTTTTTTGAAGCTCAGTAAAACAAAAAATCACAAGAGTGGCTGTAAAGGGTGAAAGTATTTACCTTTAATGCATTTTCTGCATTAAGGTAAAAAAACCTTTTAAATGCAGCACCCCCCCCAGCCCCCTAATTACATACCTGAGCCTAATTTTGGTCCAGCGTTTTGCACAAGAGCAGCAGCACTGCTCTCTCTCTCCTGACTGGACCATTGGCTCCCACTGTTAGTCAAATCCAATGGCAAGTTAACAGGATGTGGGGCTGAGCCACACTGTGTATGTCAAGCCTGAACGAGTACTCCCCAGCAAGCAGCTTGTTGAGGGGGGTCATTGAAAGGGGGAGGAGCCAGAGGCAGACTTCAGAAGAAAAGGATCGGGACAGCTGTGTGCAAAACCATTGCACAGAGCAGGTAAGTATAAAATGTTTATTATTTTTTTCAATATCACTTTAGATTATGTTAGAGCTGTCCAAAAATTTGTAACATTTGCAATGTTTTCATGAATGTTTATTTCTACTTTGTTCTTTATATAGTGTTCATTCGTGCCACCTTTTTTTCAACATGGCATATAATTACAGAAGCCTTATTTTACCTCTTTTTTTCTCATAAACATTGCATTAGCTTCATGAATGCAAACATAAAAAAATGTCTTACTTTTGACTTTGGTAATGCACACATCTTGATAAATAAGCATTCATACACTTGTCTCCAGTATGGATGTTTAGTTCTACTGTGTTTACTAGATCTTAATACATGCAAGCACTTAGTCTTATCTGCTTTTAGCACACTGTTCCACCAGGAGAACACAAACACTTAAATGACTTGCTATATTAAATTAAACAGATAAAGTATCTATTTTTGCATATGAACATACTAAACTACTGATTTGATTGTAAAGAAACCTAAGCTTTTCAACAGATTAGGTGCCATAATGATCTCTTTTATAGTGATACATTGCCTGCATGCTGATTACAAATAGTTTTTTAGTAAAGGAAATTTTTTTTGTGATAAACTGCACTCTTACTTTTGCTGACAATTTAGGTCATAGTCTAAGTATTAACAGTAATGGGTTTGTACTTAAACTTATTATTTCCTTTTTAGCCACTTTACTGCACCTGTACATTGCAAAATGTTGGACATTTATTTTTGCACTTCTTTTTCTAAACAGAAGTGCATAAAACATCCTCAGGTAGCCAGTAGATTTTGTTGTGAACTTTGGTTGCTCAGTGAACAGGCAAAATAAATAGGGTGGTCTCCAGCTTGCCAGGCCAAATCTGCAGCTGTTGCACGAAGTCATACATTGAGTAAACAGTGTTACTACCAATGTGATATGTGACAGCTTCCTGCTCAGGGCTCCTACTTGCTAGGAAGCCAGTGGCCACCAGCCTCCTAGCAATCACCAATGCAACCCTGGCCCCATTCATCTGCCAGCTAGAAGATTCCCAGATAGCAGCTGAATGTAAACAAAAAATGAGAATGCTGGAATTGTGCATATATATGTTTTAATGAATAGGGGAGTGCATGCCATTGGATGGAATATAAATAGCTAACAAGGATTAGGTGATGGCTCATTCTGAACTTTTGCCTCTTCAGTTGGAGCCAAACATCATATACAGAAGCTATATTACTACCAATTCTATAATGACCATTTTCCACTGTTATTAGTTGCTAAGGAGGAGTCCCTAGGAACTGCTGGCAGCACTGGGAATCCTCGCCACATAACCAAAGGAGCCATTATTGGTAAATGATGTCACCACTATCCCCATCCCATTCCTTATATAGCTGATGATATCTTGGGGAGCTGTTATGTGGCCATGAGTACAGTTGGGATTGGTGATGTGCATTAGGCCATCTATTTTTTTCAGCAGTATCTATTTTCCTTTCTTCAGTGTAAATCTTTCCTAAAGTTTGTTATCAATTCTGCTGCTTCAGTGCTTTTAAAGATGCCTCACTCAGTTTCTGTAGCTGAACCTCCATTAACAAAATTCAAATGACGCTACAAGGTAAATCCTGTTTTGTTTCTACAGATTTTGTGGTCTATTTTGGTGATCTGACACTGTAAAGGTGTCAAAAAATGTTTCCGCATCTGGACCTCAGCTCAAAATTTCTAGTTTGCTGCGTTTATGCCACCTCACTTATTCGCTTGATGATAAATATAATAAGTGATTACAACATTTTGTCTATGTAAGAATCTAGCCAATCCTGATGTAGCTATTACCAGTAAAGTTAATACCAAATGATAACAACTGTGCAAACAATTAAGATCTAATTTATTTACTCAGAAAAGAAGCGTGCTATTAATTAAATCTCACAAATTATAATGTAGTTGGTATAATTTTAAAAGTAGTGATATTACACTGTAAATACAAAATGTTACCAATACATAGAGACAACTACAGGAAAGGAAGTTACAGAAAAAAGGAAGAAAGAACAATGACGATATGTTACGCAGACAACCTTACATTCCCATTATGCTCAGTGATCAAGAGGTCTAGAGAAGAGAAAGTGGGGGTCTTGCTTTTGTGTTATATACTCTTGCAAAGATCACCCCTAGACTTGTGCTATTTAACATGACAGTTAGATTACACTACCAGGTGGCCAGAGAATTCCAAGGCTGGCTTATGATGTCCTTTTATAACATTATAACTACATTATTGTGACTGATTACTCACAAGCATCCAAAGCTGAACCGTGGAAAATATATAGAAAGTGTAGCCCAATCCCATTGGTAATGGTAGACCACATCCTGGCAAAAGATTGGCCAGTGGGCCTAGAAAGGGAAAAACAGGCCATATGATATATGTATAATATATTACTCATCACTGACTTGTCAGGATAGTACAAATTCATCCATCAATGGCAGTGTCTTACCGGGAATTGAGTACAACAGCGCTGAGTCAGAGAGCCAATGATAGAAACGTCCTCCAGGGCAAACACCCTAACAAGAATAGCAGAGATCGTGTATTAGTCTGCGGACTATAAAGCACACTGGTTGCAGTGCACCCACGCCGGAGTGTGTGACGTTACCGCGCCCAGCCATCTGTGATGCACAGGCGCGACACACCAACACATGTGCCACGCGTGCACATAGGGGGAAGGATTGGAGGACCCACCCCCAGAAACCGTGGGTGCACCACCCCAGGGACTGGGCAGGACATCCCGTGGCCACCCAGCTGCACACCAGGCCCAGAGGGGACAGGCCTCCCACCCACAAGAGGTCCAAGGGAGCAACTGCAGGTCCAACTCCCGGAGACTAAAAGGGACCACAAGAGCATGGTGCACAGATAGAACAAACATTAAGAAATATATATATATATATATATATATATATAAATTTATATAACCATAAAGGGATACCAAAATAGCACAAAATAAATCGACATATACAAGACATAGGTTACAGCCTGGTTATAGTTACAACAGTATAGTGAGGATGATGAGCATCTTCCAAAAAGTGGGGGATTGTTTAAAAAGAGAATACTTATTTGAGGGATTGAGGTATTCGTAATGTTAGTGTTCCTAAACCCAATCCATATTAGGAGCCACACGGGCCAAGGGTCGTACAACAGCTAGTACTACCTCTAATTCCCTAATCTTTAGAGGAATGGTTTATATGATATTATCTCATTAAGGCCTGGTGGATGTACTGCATTAAGACATTCAATCCACATGGTTTCTTTGCACAATATCTTTTGATCCCAATTTCCTCCGCGTGGGTCTCTACTTACTACTTCTAATACAGTAAACTTGGCCTGAGTGGAATCAAATTTATGATATCCCAAATGGCGGCTGATAGGGGTAAGCATTTTAGCATTCGAGGAGTAATAGATGTGATTGTGTATTCTCTGATTAAACTGGCGTATAGTCTTTGTCACAAGTTAGACTGCAGTTTCGTTTGTTCTTACCTTTCTTGCTGCAGTCCTGTTTCTGATCCCTTCTCATGTTTGTCTGTGCTCTTCTATGGGCATCGTCTGCTGTCCTCTGGGTTTTATTTCCTTCCCTTCCATCACTTCCTGTCCCGCCTCCTTGTCTGCCTATCTATATAAGATGTGCCCAGACTAAGCCACTTTGCCTGAGTGACTTCTTAGTTGTTGGAGCTCCCGTGTGGTTCTGCTGTTTGATTCCTATGTTGTCTACTTGTGTACCGACCCCAGCTTTGTCCCCTGAGCTTGCTTGTTTTCTGCCTGTCCTGACCTCGGCTTCCCATTTGGATTCCCTGTGTCTTCTCCCGTTATACCCTGCTCCCGCTAGTGGTCTCCTCCACCTCAGCTGAGTGTACCTGAGGGCTGCGATCTGATCCCAAAGCTTGTCGGGGCTTCATCAATCAGTGCTCAATTCACTTCGAGCTAGCAGCCCACCATTTTTCTACTGACCATTCCAAGGTGGTGTATATGATTTCCCTCCTTTCTGGTGAAGCCCTGGCTTGGGCCTCGCCACTGTGGGAGCGACAAGATCCAACTATTTTCAGCCTTCCTGCACGCTTTCCGCAAAACCTTCGATGTGCCCGGCAGGACTTCATCTGCCGCAGGAGCTCTTCTTCGGCTTTATCAAGGTAGCAGGACTATTGGACAATATGCAGTTCAGTTTCGCACCTTAGCTTCGGAACTGGCATGGAATAATGAGGCCCTCTCTGCAACCTTTTGGAAGGTTCTAGCAGACCGTATTAAGGATGAACTAGCTGGACGAACCATACCCACCACCCTGGATGACTTGATTGCTCTTAGCATCCAAATCGATATCCGCTTCCAGGAGCAAGATCTGGAAAGGGCTCATCCACGTCACTCTCCAGTGGGTTCTTTTGCTCCTGTTTTCCAGAAAGTCCCTGATCAACTTACCTCTGCAACTGTACTGACATCTGAAGAGTCCATGCAGCTAGGCCAAACACACCTTACTCCACAAGAGCGATCGCGTCGCCTAAAATTTGGTCTATGCCTTTACTGTGGGGCTGAAGGTGATCTAATTAAGTCATGTTCTGTCCACCTGGGAAACTCGGGTTTAAGTCCCTCTGAGGGAGGTGATCTACACCAGAACCTGAATTCTGCCACCTTCCCTCGATTTATCATACCTGTCTCCATTCATTGGGCCCTGAACTCGTACCAGGTTTCTGCTTATGTGGACTCTTGGGCAGCCGGGAACTTCATTGAGCAATCTTTGGCCACTGAATTGGGCATTCCTCTTGTCCCCTTGATGACACCCCAATCAGTATCTCCAGTTGATGGTTCTACCTTGGCCTTAGGACCTCTACGCTTCCGAACCACCTCCATAACTATGCATGCTGGCGCTCTTCATTGTGAGGAAATCTCCTTCCTGATCCTCCCTAAGTCTTCTAGCCCCATCATTCTTGAACTTCCATGGTTGCAGAAATACTCACCCAATCTTGACTGGAACTCTGGCCAAGTATTGTCTTGGGGGCCAAAATGCAATCAGTCTTGTCTCCCTAAGGTGCTCCCACCTCTCACTGTACCCATGGCTGAGGCCACCACCTCTCTGATGCTCCCTCAACATTGCCAGAGCTTACAAGATGTTTCTTGTAGTAAAGCTGCTCCCCTGCCTACTCCTATTGCGGGCCCCCTTCCGGTGCTGTCCACCTCTAGTTCCTTACCCTCTTTGCTGCCCAAACTTTCGGTCCCTTTACATACTTTGCAGCTCAGAGCTCCTATGTCACTACCTTCTGGCTAGGTGGAGGTCCCAACATCTGTGACTTCTGTACAATCTGAGTTTCCCAGATTCATGTGCCCTGCATGCTGAGACTCCAAAACTCCCTTCAGCTGCTTTGGACCCAGCCGTGGTTTCCACATTAGTAGCTACTGTACCCTCTGTCCCCTGTCTTGCCCCCCTACACCCTACAGTGCCTTCTGTCCCCTGTCCTGCCCCCATAAACCCTACAGTGCCCTCTGTTCCTTGTATTACCCCAGGTTCCTGTTCTGCACAGCCTGTCTTGCCCACTGTACAAATCAAAACCTTCACGCCTCGTCACCAGACCCTTCATCCTGGTTATTGGTGTCTGCTCCAGCCCAGTTTCCTGTCGTATGTTCTCCTATACTTACTCCTTCTGAGGCAAATGTTTCCAAGAACTTACATCTGTCAGCTTCCAAGTACAAAGTAGCTGCAGATTGTCATCTCTGGGTGAGTCCCACATTTTTCCCGGGTGACAAGGTTTGGCTCTCTACTAAGAGTATCTGTCTACAAGTACCCTCTATGAAATTTGCTCCTCATTTCATTGGTCCTTTTACCATCCTTTGCCAGGTTAATCCTATTGCTTTTAATTTTTGGATTCTAAATTCATCAGAGGGAAGCTCTTGTATCTAATTGACTGGAAGGGATATGGTCCTGAGGAGAGGTGTTGGATTCCTTCTACTGATGTTTCTGCACCCCGTCTGGTGGAATTTTGTCATTAGAAGTTTCCCCTTAAGCCTGGCCCTAAAAGAGTGGGGAGACCTCGTAAGGGGGAGGGGGGTACTGTCACAAGTTAGACTACAGTTTAGTTTGTGTTCTTACCTCTCTTGCTGCAGTCCTGTTTATGATCCCTTCTCATGTTTGTCTGTGCTCTTCTATGGGCGTTGTCAGCTGTTCTCTGGGTTTTATTTCTTTCCCTTCCATCACTTCCTGTCCTGCCTCCTTGTCTGCCTGTCTGTATAAGATGTGCTCAGACTAGGCCACTTTGCCTGAGCAACATCTTAGTTGTTGGAGCTCCGTGTGGTTCTGCTGTTTGATGCCTATGTTGTCTCCGACCCCGGCTTTGTTCCCTGACCTTGCTTGTTTTCCGCCTGTCCTGACCTCGGCTTGCCATTTGGATTCCCTGTGTCTTCTCCCGTTGTACCCTGCTCCTGCTAGCGGTCTCCTCCACCTCAGCTGGGTGTACCTGGGGGGCCCGACCTGGTCCCAGCCTGCTGCAAGTCCATCCCCACCATCAGGGGCCCTGGTGAACAAGCAGGCTGGGGCATAGACTCAGCGCCCTGGGGAACCCCAATATGGATGGCTATAATGGAATGCTACCTTTCACTAACTGGGTAAGCAGTAGTTCTTTAGCTGACTAGTGTTGGGACCCAGTCTTTAGGGTGGTGTAATGGAAATTCATTTGTATATGATGCAACCCATGTGGACTAGAATATGACAAACACGGCTCTAAAAGATGTGACGTAAAAATGTGAAAAGCCACAGGTCCTTCCGAAGGACACACAATACTCGTAAAAGATGAATGTGTTGTCAGCACAGCCTTGACCACTTGCCCTTTTGAGGATTTACCCTCCTTCCTAACCAGGCCATTTTTTGCATTACGGCACTGCATTACTCTAACTGACAATGCTGCACCCAAATGAAATTTATGTCCTTTTTTCCCCACAAATTGAGCTTTCTTTCAATGTTATTTGAGCACCTGTGCTTTTTTATTTTTCACTATAAAAAAAAGCCTGACACTTTTGCAAAAAAAAATTGACTTTTTGCTATTAAACATGTCCAGTAGAAAAATGTAAAACATCAAATTTCATCATATATTTAGGCCAAAATGTATTCTGCTACATGTCTTTGCTAAAAAAAAAAAAAATCCCAATACATGTAAATTAATTGGTTTACGTGAAAGTGCATCTAAATGGCGGTATAGATACTGAAATATTTTCTTTGCTTTTTTATTTTTACTAGTAATGGCAGCAGTAAGCAACTTCTAGCTGGACTGCGGCGAGCATTCTGACACTGGGGGGGAACTGACTTGATGTCACTGACATCCCCAGTGACACCTGTACAGTGATCAGTGCTAAAAAAAAGCACTGATACTGTACTAATGTGCATATCCATCCAAAGCAGTGTGCACGAGCTGACAGGGAGGAGAACTGTATTGTTTACATACAGTTCTCACCGTCGGAGATGCTCGGCAATCACCAGGCGCCAGCGAGTAATCACCAGCCAGGACCCGATGATTGAAAGCCGCAGATGCGAATGGCATCGTGGATAGGGCACGCACGTGCCCCTACCTGATATTGCAAAATCACATATATATACATGATTTTGCGTACCCATGCTGCCCTGTAGCAGTAAATCTGCTATAGGGTGGCCCGAGAAGCAGTTAAAGAACATGAGCATGTTTTATTAAAACATGTGTGTCCATTTGTGGCACTAAACCAAGCCAGACGTAACACAATTTTCATCTCTGACAGCAGGGTTGCCAGATATGGAAATTGACTCATTCATGCACCACCTAACTCAGTGGTGACAGGGGAATAACATATTAATTACTCTTCTGCACTGCTGGTATGGAGGGTGGCAAGCCTTGACAGCTTGCTGTACACCATGCTTGTAGCTGGTTATAGTCAGCCTCTACAGTTAGGGTGGAAAAAGCAAACAGGCTGGGGGCACAGAAGCGGATTGCCATATTGTCCTAATGTAGGTGTAAAAGAGTGCTGCGATACCTAAACAAAAATGCACAATTCCTATAGAATATAACTAAAACCAAAAACACAGGACAGTGAACTCAAAAGAACAGATAGTGATTTCAAAAAATTAAATACTCAAAAAAATTATATAAACCAAAGTCCAATCAATTAAGTGTTCTTCTGTGGACCCTCCTTGAGAGAATGACCACCGTGTGCTGCTGTCACAGGATTCCAGTGCAAACTATCCTCCACCATAAATCTGCTCACCTCCAGCACTGTGACCTCACATTATACAATGTTTTGGTCTAACTGCACTTTTGGTCCCAAACATATGGACTCAACATATGGAAGATCAACTTGCTGAATAATATCTCCCAGGATACCCCCTCCAGATAACCTAAGGGTCAGCCGTAATTCCTCACAAACAAAAGCTCAACATAGTGCTTTATCCTTTAAAAACTTTTATTGCCAATAAACCATAAGAAAGGCACTCACATTCAGTAGGTGCATAACCGCACCAGGTATGATGAACATCCAGTAATGTACTTCTTTAGACACAAGATGGCAGTACCATCCCCAGCAGCATAGACCAGTCCAGGCTCCAAAAACGTCACCACACTGTGTAATGCAAGGCCCTTGCCTGTGCTAGAACATGAAAAAAAAAAATCAAATACATAGTCCAAATGTTTATTGATCCAATACATATTCAACATTTATTTTGACAGCAGCAGCAAGTAGGTACATTCAATTTCTTGGTGGGAAAAAAAATAAAAGAAGCAGGATTGATGTTGCTAAAATAGAATGGCCCCAGATCAAAAATACATAATAAAGTGCCAAAAAAACAAACACCTCCCATCTCCCCAAATCACCCACACATACATTTCTGATTATGTTTGTCCTAAAACTGCATTTCAGTCTAAATAAGCAAGCACATTATAGCCAAGTGTGGATTTGGAACAGCAGAGCAATTGATATTTGTTAGGATTACAATGCAAAGATCATCATATGCTCCCAAACCATAAACACACGATTATTGTAGAATAATACACACCAAAACACACTTTAGAAGGACAAAATGCAAAACATTTACAGCCCACATCAAAACACAGCATGAGTTGGGTCTGGGGCAATTCGGCACAATATCTCTCCCCCCCACAGGCAAGCACTTGCTGAAAATAACCTAGCCTATTATCAGGGCAAGCCACTCTGGCTACCGCAGCCCTTTATATAACATAGGTTGGATTTGGAGCATGACAAACAAGGCCCCCACGCCCAATGAAGGCCACACTGTCATTCATTTGGTCTGAGAAAGTGATTGCACCTGATTAGCAGGCACAAATCCTCTTCCCACCTGTGTTAACCTTTGGTATACAGGCCCCACAAATCAAAGCCCATTAACATAGCCAGAAATAAAGTCACAGTAAAACAAGAGTACCTGTTTAGCATACAACAGAAAATTGAACAGGGGTGTGAAGGGGAACCCCATGGCAAAATTTATTGACACTATGGGCACAATTCACTAAAGCTTCACATGACCACATCTCTCATGCGGTACTGAAAATGTCAATTTACTTTTGCTAGCATGTGGTATTTATCATAAATCAGAAAAACACTTGGGAAATCAAACATAAAAAGACCTTACACCCCAGTCACATCAAAGCCGAATTTGAAACCGTGCGTCTTACAGTGAAGTTGCACGATTTCAAAATCAATTGAGATGCTGATTTCCTTGCGATTTGCAAAACATCTAGCATACATGTCTATGCAAATCACAACAAAAGTAGTACATGTACTACTTTTGAAATTGGTGCTGCTCCAACCAAGTCAGAACCACACCGATATGACCGCTCTGTCAGCGGACAATAAGGTGCAACTTGGCATGTGATTTGCAAATTGATCGCATCCAGTGTGAACCAGCCCTTAGGGGTTCAACAAAGAAAATAAATCTTTAAAGGCATGCGGTAGTTATGTAGTGGTCCAGGCATGCAGTATGTACTGTTACCTGTCAGTACTGTCATGGGTTGGTAAGGAATGGGGCCACAGAGTCCCTCCAAAACTATGAGCCACCAGCAGTGGGTTCCCCACTGACAGCTGAATCTAAAAAGAAATAAAGGTCGGCAATTAAGAAATAAAAAAAGAAAATGGCATGGGGTCCCCCCTCCCATCCATACCAAGCCCTTCGGGTCTGATTTGGATTTTGAAGGGAAACCCCACACCAAAACTTAAAAAAAATGGCATGGGGTCCCCCAAAATCCACACCAGACCCTTATCCGAGCATGCAGCTGGCAGATCAGAAAAGGGGGGGACGAGGGAGCACCCCCCTCCTGAACCATACCAGGCCGCATGACCTCAACATGGGGGGGTGCTTTGGGGCAGGGGGGCTCCCTCCTCAAAGCACTTCTACCCTGGGCTGTGGTTGTGAGGGTCTGCGGGCGGGGGCTTATCAGAATCTGGAAGCCCCTTTAGCAAGGGGGCCCCTAGATCTCTGCCCTTCCTAGTTGAATGAGTATGGGGTACATGGTACCCCTACACATTCACAAAAAAAAAAAGTGTAGTGTGAAAAAAGACAGGAGTCAGTCTTTGACAAGTCCTTTATTAAAAGTAGAAAATGACGTGATGTCCCTTGGTTGCCCTTCTCTGTGCTTTCTCCAGTTCCCCACGTCCACCGCCACCCTTCTGTCCAAGGTTTTGCTAATCTCCTCATAAAAAGAAATCAGATTTGTTTGACAACTTCTGTCTTTCATGAATCTATGTTGTCTGTTGCTTAAAATATTTTGTTCCAGCAAGAACTCATCCATGTGGTCTTTTATTAAACTCTCCAGTATCTTCCTAACTATAGAAGTTAAACTAACAGGTCTATAATTACTTGGTAAAGATTTTGACCCCTTTTTAAATATTGGCACCACATTGGCCTTATGCCAATCCAGTGGTACTATGCCAGTCATTAAAGAGTCCCTAAAAATTAGAAACAATGGCTTTGAAATGACAGAGCTCAATTCTTTAAGGACCCTTGGGTGTATGCCATCTAGGCCAGGTGCTTTATTCACCTTTATTCTGTCTAAATATTTTTGGATCATACCAATTGTGAGCCAATGTAGATCATCTAGAGCTGTGTCAATACCATGCCCATTATGGACAAGCTCCTTTGTATACACAGAACTGAAGAAGGTATTTAATAAATTTGCCTTCTCTTTGTCCCGTTACCCACTATAGATTATTTTGTAATAATGCTCGGACCTGACCTTTTTACTATTTACCTTGCTACATGCTCGGACCTGACCTTTTTACTATTAATATATCTGAAGAATTTTTTGGGGTTGGTCCTGCTGTCTTTTGCAATTTGTCGTTCATTTTCATTTTTTGCGGCCTTTATTTCCTTTTTGCATATTCTGTCATATTCTTTGTACTGTTTGAACGATGATAGCATTCCTTCATTTTTATATTTAATAAAAGCTCTTTTCTTATTTTCTATAGCTTTTTAACTTTGTCCTTAAGCCACATAGGTTTGATTTTTAGCCTTTTAAACTTGTTGCCCATGGGAATATATTTTGCAGCGTGTTCACATACAGTCTTTTTGAAGAACTCCCATTTCTGTGTTGTGTTCATAGATGCCAAGATTCCCTCCCAGTCTAAATCTTGGAGAGCAGCTCTCAGCCTTGGAAAATTAGCTCTATTAAAATTGAGCGTTTATATTTTTCCCTTATGTGCTTGCTGTTTACAGCTAACAATGACTTAAATCATGTTATGGTCACTGCTACCCAGATGTTTTTTATATGGACATTTGTAATAAGCTCTGTATGGTTTGAGATTACCAGGTCCAGCAGAGCATCATAACTAGTAGGGGCCTGTATGAACTGTACCATAAAAGTGTCCTGTAGTAGGTTTAAAAATGTTTGCCCTTTAACTGTTCCTGCAGTATCATTACTCCAGTCAATTTCCGGGTAGTTAAAATCCCCCATTATTATCACTGTCCCAGCCCTTGCAGCCCTTTCGATCTGTGCAAGGAGCTGAGTCTCCACCTCCTCATTAACACTGGGAGGCCTATAACAAACTCCAATGATTACCGTATTTTTCGCACCATAAGACGCACTTTTTTCCCCCCAAAAAAGGGGGGAAAATGTCAGTGCGTCTTATGGAGCGAATATGGAGCGGCCGGTCCGGTATTTCCACTGCCGCCGTGTCAGAATACCGAGCCGGCCGCTCAGCTCTACAGCGGGACCTTATAGAGATGACTGCTGACCTTTGGGGAGGGAGGGGGAGCGGGTACCTGAATTTGACAGGTACCCGCTCCCACTTCCGTGGAGTTGTTCTTTCATCTTACCCGTTCCTCTATCCAGCGGCGCGGTCTTCCCGGCTTCTGTAGTGTGGGCATGACAGCCGGGTGCCAAGTGCGCATGCGCAGGAAGCGGTGCTATTTGTGAATGGTAAGGCGGCACCTGGGACACATGACAGATCCCAGAAGCCGCCGGACCAATCACAAAGCGCAAGTGCTTCTCGCTCATGCGCACTGGGCACCCGGCTGTCATGCCGAGCGCCATTACAGAAGCCGGGAAGACAGCGCGCGGCTGGATAGAGGAACAGGTAAGGTCAAAGAACAACTCCGCGGAAGTGGGAGCGGGTATCTGTCAAATTCAGGTACCCGCTCCCCCCCTCCCCAAAGGTCAGCAGTCATCCCCTGTACTATCCACAGTCTCTGGTCATCCCTGTGCTGTCCGCAGTCTCTGGTCATCCCTGTGCTGTCCGCAGTCTCTGGTCATCTCCTGTACTGTGTCCGCAGTCTCTGGTCATCCCTGTACTGTGTCTGCAGTCTCTGGTCATCCCTGTACTGTGTCCGCAGTCTCTGGTCATCCCTGTACCGTGTCCGCAGTCTCTAGTCATCTCCTGTACCGTGTCTGCAGTCTCTGGTCATCCCCTGCACCGTGTCCGCAGTCTCTGGTCATCCCCTGCACTGTGTCCGCAGTCTCTAGTCATCTCCTGTACCGTGTCCACAGTCTCTGGTCATCCCCTGCACCGTGTCCGCAGTCTCTGGTCATCCCCTGCACCGTGTCCGCAGTCTCTGGTCATCCCCTGCACCGTGTCCGCAGTCTCTGGTCATCTCCTGTACTGTGTCCGCAGTCTCTGGTCATCTCCTGTACTATGTCCGCAGTCTCTGGTCATCTCCTGTACTATGTCCACAGTCTCTGGTCATCTCCTGTACTGTGGCCGCAGTCTCTGGTCATCCCCTGTACTGTGTCCGCAGTCTCTGGTCATCCCTGTACTGTGTCCGCAGTCTCTTGTCATCTCCTGTACTGTGTCCGCAGTCTCTTGTCATCCCTGTACCGTGTCCGCAGTCTCTTGTCATCTCCTGTACCGTGTCCGCAGTCTCTGGTCATCCCCTGCACTGTGTCCGCAGTCTCTGGTCATCCCCTGCACTGTGTCCGCAGTCTCTGGTCATCCCCTGCACTGTGTCCGCAGTCTCTGGTCATCTCCTGCACTGTGTCCGCAGTCTCTGGTCATCTCCTGTACTATGTCCGCAGTCTCTGGTCATCTCCTGTACTGTGGCCGCAGTCTCTGGTCATCCCCTGAACTGTGTCCGCAGTCTCTGGTCATCTCCTGTACTGTGTCCGCAGTCTCTGGTCATCCCCTGAACTGTGTCCGCAGTCTCTGGTCATCTCCTGTACTGTGGCCGCAGTCTCTGGTCATCCCCTGAACTGTGTCCGCAGTCTCTGGTCATCTCCTGTACTGTGTCTGCAGTCTCTGGTCATCCCCTGTACTATGTCCGCAGTCTCTGGTCATCTCCTGTACTGTGGCCGCAGTCTCTGGTCATCCCCTGAACTGTGTCCGCAGTCTCTGGTCATCTCCTGTACTGTGTCCGCAGTCTCTGTTCATCTCCTGTACTATGTCTGCAGTCCATTAGTTCCGAATTTTTTTTTCCTGTTTTCTGCCTCTAAAACCTAGGTGCGTCTTATGGTCAGGTGCATCTTATGGAGCGAAAAATACGGTATCTTTGTAATATGCACCCCATGTGAAGTTCCACTCATAATACTTCAGCCTCATCACACTCTCCATCAACTAGGTCCTCTTTCACACTCGCTCTGAGGTCACTTCTCACATAGAGACAGACACCACCACCTTTCCTCTTTACCCTGTCTCTCCGAAAGAGAACATAGCCAGTTTTATTAATGGCCCAGTCATGTGAAGAATGAAGCCAAGATTCAGCAATACCAATTAAATCATAGTTCTCTTCATGCACCAAAGCTTCTTTAATAAAGGACTTGTCAAAGACTAACTCCTGTCTTTTTTCACACTACACTTTTTGTTTTTTTGTGAATGTGTAGGGGTACCATGTACCCCATACTCATTCAACTTGGGGGGCGGGATTGGGGGCCCCCTTTAGCAAGATTCTGATAAGCCCCCCGCCCGCAGACCCCCACAACCACAGACCAGGGTTTTGGGGAAGAGGCCCTTGTCCCCCATTAACATGGGGACAAGGTGCTTTGGGGAGGGGAGCCCCCGTGCCCCAAAGCACCTCCCATGTTGAGGACATGTGGCCTGGTATGGTTCAGGAGGGGGGCGCTCACTTATCCCCCCTTTCCTGACCTGCCAGGTTGCATGCTCAGATAAGGGTCTGGTATGGATTTTGCGGGGGACCCCACGCCATTTTCTTTTTAAATTTTGTGTGGGGCTTCCCCTCTAAATCCATACCAGACCTGTAGGGCTTGGTTTGGCTGGGAGGGCGGACCATACGCCGTTTTGTTTTCTTTTTAATTGCTGCAAATTCTTTTTATATTAAGCTGTCAGTGGGGAACTCCTCTGACAGCTGCAACATGCCAGGGACATCACCCGTGTGACCCTCCCCATGTGACATCATTGACAGCCTCCCTGCCCCAAAGCACCCCCCCATGTTGAGGGCATGTGGCCTGATATGGTTCCGGGGGGGTCTCGCCCCCCCCCTTTCCTGACCTGCCGGGCTGCATAGTCAGATAAGGGTCTGGTATGGATTTTGGGGGGAACCCCATGCCATTTTCTTTTAAAAATTCAGCACGAAGCTTCCCATCTAAATCCATACCAGATCCGAAGGGCTTAGTATGGATGGAAGAGGGGACCCCACGCCGTTTTTTGTTTTATTATTTATTTTTTTTTTTTTTAATTGCTGCCAACTCTTTCTTTTATATTCAGCTGTCAGTGGGGAACTTCGCTGATGGCTGAAACATGAACGCAGCATTGGTTTTCACTAATAAAAGTCCACATGACTTGATAAAATAACTCATGCCGTATTTTAGTAGTATTTTTTAGGGAATGCAAATGTTTTATATAAAAAATGCTGTGCGGGATCCTCGCGCATACTTGGATGCGGTAAGATACCGCGTAGTGAATTGTGCCCATTTAGTGATTTAGCCCATAGTGCACTCCCTTCCCCCTCCCTCACGCTCTCTTATTCTCTTTTTCTTTGGAATCTCAGCTCTTGGCTTGACAAACTTTTCCCAAAAGGGGTGGAGTGCAAACCAGCAATATCAAATCAATCATTAGTCCAGACCATTATCTCACACCATCGTTTGACATCCACATAAGGCCCAGCCTTGAAGGAGCTGGAACATGGACAAGATCTCATTCTAATTCACATTATAGGGATCATAATATTGTGATCATTTGGGATTGCGATACATGTACCCAACACATCTCATTTAGTAACACAGCATAACAGTTGTATTCCTTTTCATTTCAAGTTTGCGTTTTTCAGCAGCGCTGGTTTGGTGTGTGGTGTGTGTGGACAGCTGAGGGAGATTGGCTGAAGATTATTTTTAGATGTTGCTTACAAAGTGCTGTTGGACCACCATTTTGGTAATATCTCTCAAAATTCAAAGTCCATGAGCATGCTAAGTTACACAAGGCACAAACTCAGAAATGGCAAAGTCCCTGGGCATGCTCAGTGCAACAAGAAACATGTCTCAAATGGCTAAGTCGCTGCGCATGCTCAGTGTAAAAAGATATATGCCAGACATGTCGAAGTCCCTGTGCATGATCAATGTAAAGGACCGTACAGACAGAAGTATATATACTGGTGAGAATTTATGCTTCCAAAAATATACTAGCATTCACAAAGAAAATGAATGTATTAGAAACACCTAAACGCTGCTTACAAATGATTAATAATGTGAATTACAAATTATGAGATAATCGTTGTGGAGATTTAATGTTGTAGCAAAATTTCAACAGTTCCAATTGGGGAGGTATACGAGGACATATATTTAACCACTTGAGCTCTAGAGGATTTACCCCCCTTAATGACCAGGCCTCTTTTTGCTACTCGGCGCTGCATTAATTCAACTGATAATTGCGTGGTCATGCAATGATGCACCCAAACGAAATTTACGTCTTTTTTTCCACACAAATAGAGCTTTCTTTCGGTGGTATTTGATCATTTGTGCGCTTTTTATTTTTCATGCTATAAACAAAAAAAGGCCAAAAATTTTGAAGAAAAACAATATTTTTTACTTTCAGCTATAAAAAATATATAGTAAACTCAAAGTTGGTTATAAATTTAGACCAAAATGTATTCTGCTACATGTTTTTGGTACAAAAAATCCCAATGAGTGTATATTGATTGCTTTGTGTGGAAGTTATAGCGTCTACAAACTATGGTATAAATACTGCAACTTACGCCATTTTTCTGCTATACAGCGCTGCGCTAGTTTAACGGACAATTGCGCGGTCATGCAATATGGTACATAAATGAAATTTACATCCTTTTTTTCCCCACAAATTGAGCTTTCTTTTGGTGGTATTTGATCGCCTGTGCGGTTTTTATTTTTTGCGCTATAAAAAAAAAGGCTGACAATTTTGAGGAAAAAAAAAACAATATTTTGGACTTTTTGCTATAAAACATGTCCAGTAAAAAAAATGCAAAAATCAAATTTAGTCATAAATTTCTGCCAAAATGAATTCTGCGACATGTCTTTGCTAAAAAAAAAAAAAACAATACGTGTAAATTAATTGGTTTACGTGAAAGTTATAGCAATTACAAATGGCGGGAAAGATACTGGGATTTTTAGTTTTTTTTTTTATACTAATAATGGCGTCGATCAGCGACTTATGGCGGCGATCAGTGACTTATGGCAGCGACCAGCGACTTATGGCGGGACTGCGGCGGGTATTCTGACATTGGGGGGTACTGACTTGGGATCACTGACATCCCCAAAAACACAAATACAGTGATCAGTGCAAAAAGAAAAACACTGACACTGTACTAATGGCACTGGGGAGGAAGGGGTTAACTTTATTTTGCAGGGAAGGGTTATCTGAGTGAGGGGAGTGTTTTACTAGGGGGTGGGGGTGTGTGCTGGACGGGACAAGGCTGATCGAGAGAGAAAAACTCTTCTGTCTCAATCAGCTCGTCCTCGAGCTGACAAGGAAGTGACAGCACAGCTACTGCAGCTGTGCTCTCTGTCACTGTTTACCGCCGATCGCCAGGAAACAGCCGCTAAGGACCAGCTGTGACCCGGCTACTGGCATCCACGGCGGTGATCGGCGGGACAGATAGGGCGGCGGCGCGCCGCGCGCGCCCCCTGTTTATTTACAAAACACATGTTTTAAAACGTGGTTTTGCCTGCCAGTGCCTCCCTGCCGCTGTATTTCTACAGTGGCTGGGCGGTAAGTGGTTAAGGCTCAATAATATACAGGTGTACCTCAGTTTACGAATGCCTTGGTTAACGTAATTTTTGATTTATGAATGAAAATCCATTGAAAATAATGCCTCAGTTTACAAATTTTTTATACTTTTTTTTTGCAATATAAAGTGTATGTTGGTGCTGATTTTTTAATACAATTGCTTTTTTTTTCTTCACTATAGCTCACAGAATTAGCTGTCACCTTCCCGAATTTAAAGGAAACTTTGTTTCTTTTAAGAAACTAAAAGGAAACATTGTTTCTTTGAACTCGGGGAAATAAACTAAAAGGAACCTTTCTTTCTTTTAGCTGGGGGGAAAGTGACAGCTGAATCTCTGAGCTATAGTGAAGAAAAAAAAGCTGTAATTACCTTTAAAAACTGGCACCATAATAAATAAAATAACGTTGTGGGGTCCCCCCTCCATTCATACCAAGCCCTTCGGGTCTGTTATGGGTTGTGAGGGGAACTACAAAGCCAAAATTTAAAAAAAATGTTGTGGAGGTCCCCCCCAAGAGTCATACCAGACCCTTATCCGAGCATGCAGCCCAGCAGGTCAGGAAAGGGGAGGGGACGAGCAAGCGCTCCCCTCCATGAACTATACCAAGCCTTATGCCCTCAACATGGGGGGGTGCTTTGGGGCAGGGGGGGCTCCCTCCCAAAGCACCTTGTCCCGATGTTGATGGGGACATGGCCTCTCCCCTACAACCCTGGCCTGTGGCTGTGGGGGTCTGCAGGCAGGGGGCTTATCGGAATCTGGAATCCCCCAGATCCTGCCCCCCATGTGAATGAGTATGGGGTACATGGTATCATTACCCATTCACAAAAAAAAGTGTAGTGTGAAAAAAGACAGGAGACCGTCTTTGACAAATCCTTTATTAACCAAAGAAAAATAAAAGAATGTCCCCCGAAGTAGATCCGACATCAATCACAATGTCCACCGCTGCTGCCTCTACCCGAAAAAAGAAATAGTCTCCACTCACAACGATGGCTCGTTGCTTGCTCCACTGGTTTGACAGCTCTTAAATATGTAAGGGGCGGTGCCACCCAGTGACATCACATGTGTGGCCCCACCTCCTTGTGGCATCATTAACCGGGGCATGCTGGGTCAATGATATCACAAGGCGGTGGGGCCACACACAATGTCACTGGGTGGCCACGCCCCTGACATATTTTTGAACTGTCAAGCCAGCTTAGAAGCAGATGGCTGGGAGCCAGCATCAGGACGGAGCCTTTTTTTTAAATTCTTTTTGATATCACATGGGGAGGGTCACATGGGTGATATCCCTGGCATTTTTTTTAGTTTATCTTCTTTTAATAAAGGACTTGTCAAAGACTGACTCCTGTCTTTTTTCACAGTACACTTTTTATTTTTTTGTGAATGTGTAGGGGTACCATGTACCCCATACTCATTCAACTGGGGGGGGTGGGATCTGGGGACCCCCTTACTAAAGAGGGCTTCCAGATTCTGATAAGCCCCCGCCTGAAGACCCCCACAACCACAGCCCAGGGTTGTGGGGAAGAGGCCCTTGTCCCCATCAACATGGGGACAAGGTGCTTTGGGGGGGAGCCTCCCTGTTATCTAGATCTCCGAAATATGTAAAACCATTACAGAAAATCATTATAAAAGATAAGAAACAAAAATAGAATCAATAGAAATAAGGAAAACAAATTAGAATACATATAGATATGCCTAGCTAAAAATAGTGCTGTTTGTCAAACAGAGTTGATGGGTGCAGTTGCCGTCTTCCAGAGGACTCCACACAGAGATTTACTATGAAACAGCATATAAAAAAAAATTGCCAATGGTAGATGGCTAAATTGTGCTCTGCGCATGCGAATTTCTATCCGTGCATATTCTTTAAAGTGAAGTCCAGATATTTGGGAAAGCAAATTTAAATGTGAACATGTTTCTACAGTGATTTTTCATTTCTTTAGATGTGCTTCTAGGACGTCTGTTTTTTTTAGACTGATTCCTTTATTGTAACCATTAGTAAATTCGCTTTCGCGTCTATTTGTTAGACACTTTCTTTATAAATGTTTTTGAAAAGTAGACTTTAGACTACGGAAATGCACCTAGACGCCATTTATGCACTTTAGTAAATCAGGGCCCATTTGTCAATTAAGAACTTTGATTATTCTGAAGACCACGTATTATTGGACAGTAGATCTTATTTTCCACCAATGGATATAATCATTTTCATCTTTATTGGACTATTAATACTGTGGTTGATGATGTTGACAATCCACATTGTGAAGGTATCACGAGAAGTTCACAGACAAATACCAATGGTTTTGAGACTTGTCAATGGAGAATGTCAACAGCCATTATAATCAAAACCATGTTAACAAGTTGCTATACATATACGTTCCCACACATATCTGTATATCAAAAAGGGGGATATGTCATGGGTTTAAAAAGAAAAAAAAAATCATAAGCTATCTCATATAAAAGTATAAACCCAGTGAGACATTTCAAATACATAGGTCTTTTCTCAAGTCCCCTTAACAATAATCATTTAAGCAAGAGATGCTAACAATTGCTGGCCAAACAAATGGCCACCCACAAACAATGGATTCACATAGCCCCAACCAGAGAGAAACTGGCCAGTGTTGACCAAAAGACTTCCAGATCTCATAAATTTTCATTGTGAAGACAAATCATATGTGTACCCGGATTGTAAGGAAAATAAAGCATCTGTGTAAGAGGGAATCGTCTCATATTTGCAAAGCCCCAACTCTTCACTAAAGGACAATACAAGCAGCTCGTCCATGTTTGCACATAATGCATGTTCATTTACTCTCATTGTTTCTGAGCATGAGGGAAATGTACACAGGAATTTGTAAGAACCAACACAGTGAAGTGGATTAAAGGACAATTCAGCCAAAAGAAATAGGTATCAATTTGACTAGTAAAGGATTAAATAAAATCATGACATTATTAAGTACAGTGTTGGAAAGGAATCTCAAAGGATAAAATCACATAAATTTCCCAACTACAAAATCACATCAAGTATTAATCAAACATCAATCAGTTTTTAAGAACGTTCGCTATGGATGGTGAATATGGGTGGACCATTTGAAAAATATTAAAACAAAATGATTTACTAACAATATGTACCTACATATCAGAGTGCAAAAAGATATGAGGTATATTATGTGATGGACTGAAATAACGCATGTGCATCATCTGATAAAGGGCCATGACGATTTACGGGAATATTCTCCTTAACTTCTTGCCGACCAGCCACTATAGAAATACGGTGTCAGGGCGGCACAGCTGCGCGAAACCACGTTTTAAAACGTGCTTTTGCAAAACAGGGGGCGCTCTAGGCGTGTCACCTCCCTACCAAGGCTGCCGATCGTGGCCACGGGTGTCAGTTGCTGGGTCACGGACGGTCATTACCGGCCGTGTCCCGGCGATTAGCGGCAATCACTGACAGAGAGCATGGCTGCAGTGTTTACACTGCAACTCTGCTTTCTGTCAGTTCCCTATCAGCTGCTGATCCGGAGAGAAGAGTTTATCTCTCCGGATCAGCATGTTCCCATGCAGTACACACCCCCGCCCCCTGGTAAAACACTCCCCTCACACAGTTAAGCCTTTGAGGACCATAAGATTACGGAACGCCAAAAGAATAAATTTTTTGTTTTTAAAGTTCGTACACTTCAGTTGCTGTAACTAAGCCATTTCATGAAATAATTGGCAAAAAGCTAGATACATTTGTTGATAAGAACTAATATTTTGACTCAAACCTAAAAAAAAAAATATTTTAAGTTCTTAATCAGATGATACAGGCAATTAAAAACATGGGACAAATACGTCCCTTGGTCCTCAAAGTTAACCCTTTCAATGAATAAAAAAGTTAACCCCTTCCTCCCCAGTGCCATTAGTATAGTGTCAGTTTTTTTTTTTTTGCACTGATCACTGTATTGGTGTCACTGGGGATTTCAGTGACCCCAAGTCAGTTCCCCCCCAGTGTCAGAATGTCCGCCGCAGTCACGCAGTCTTGCCATAAGTTGCTGATCGCCGCAATAAGTCACTGATCGCTGCCATAAGTCACTGATCGCCACCATTATTAGTATAAAAAAAAATGAAAAATCCCAGTATCTTTCCCGCCATTTATAAACGCTATAACTTTCACGTAAACCAATTAATTTACACATATTGGGTTTTTTGTAGCAAAGACATGTCGCAGAATTCATTTTGGCCGAAATTTATGACGAAATTTGATTTTTAAATTTTTTTACTGGACATGTTTTATAGCAAAAAGTCCAAAATATTGTTTTTTTTTTCTCAAAATTGTCAGCCTTTTTTTTTATAGCGCAAAAAATAAAAAACGCACAGGCAATCAAATACCACCAAAAGAAAGCTCAATTTGTGGGAAAAAAAGGACGTAAATTTAATTTGGGTGCAGTGTTGCATGACCGCGCAATTGTCAGTTAAAGTAACGCAAACTTCTTCTGTAACCGCTTCCTGACCACCCTATAGCAGAAATACTGCTACTGGGTGCGCAAAATCACATATATATATACATGATTTGTGCTTCCATGGATTTCTTGCCTCTCCCAGATAGCGTCAGATTGCCTGTCAGTACACCAGTCATCACATTTAACCCCTTGATTGCCAGGAGCATGCTCATGTACAATAAACCTCTATTGCTAGTATAGTGTCTGAATGGGTCAATATCTTTGATCAGATCAGCACTATACCAGCGTTTACATTAATATAGCATCCCCAAAAACGCAGCGTTAGCGGGATCAGCCCCGGCACCTGCCAGCACCTGCGTTTAGCCCCTACGCTTACCCCCCCTTCTCCCCCAGCAAGTGCAGTGTCAGTAGGTCCCTGTCACTTGATACATTGCACACAAAACTGCAGTGTTCGCAGAATCAGGCCTGATCTCTGTTAGCACTTGCTGGTAAATTTTGATGACTCTCATATGCAGCAGAGTGCCAGTACTAGTGCCGCTCTACCTTTTGGTGAACTGGCGAGTACCAGCGGTCTAGTACATCTTGGTCTTTCACATACCTCCTTGATTTTTGGAGCGGTTTTTCGCGAAATATCTGTATGCGTTGATTGTGGATCAAAGCAATTTATATGCACAACAATTTATCGCCGATAACCCAAATTCAAACTTTGCCAGACCAGTCGCATGGAAACTCATTATGGTTTTCGAATTTACATTTTTTTGGGGCCTAACCCTCAACATGGGCATTACTAAAAGAAATTAATTGCGGTTGTATTGGTCCACAGACCCGATTCATCATATGCCCGTGTTCTCTGCTGCCATGGCCAGGCATAGATATGAGAGTATAATGTGTTTTATGCATTTCAACGACAATACACTCTGTCATCCTCGGGGTGACCCTGAATTTGACCGACTCCACAAAATTCAGCCCCTCACAAATCAGCTTAAGCAAACATTTGCAGATGTCTATACTCTCCAGAAAAACATCTGTGTTGATGAGTCACTCATTAATTTTTCTGGCCGCCTTGCATTCAAACAATTTCTACCCTGCAAGCGTGCCAGATATGCGGTCAAGATGTAGAAGACCTGTGAGAGGGCAACAGGCTATACTTATAAGTTTTGGATTTGCGAGGGAAAAGATAGTCACGTGGAGCCCCCTGGATGCCCAGACTACATGGGGAGCAGTGGCAAGATAGCTTGGAACTTGGTGTCATCCTTTTTCCATATGGGGTACCACTTATACGTGGACAATTTTTATTCAAGCGTGCCACTATTTACACATTTGTTCAATCTTGGAACTGGCGCTTGTGGCACCGTGTGACCTAATGTGTGCCCACCATTAGAAGTGGGTCGATGCAGGGCAGTATATTCTACCACACACTTTTTCTGGCAGAGAACATAGTATATATACCCAACATGGACCAGCGACGTACTGGTACATCACTGGACTTTGAAGGTTATACCAGGATGATGCCTACAGCTGCAGGCATCATCCTGGTATCGTTTTTTTCAGCCGGTGATCGGCTTTCATGTAAAAGCGATCCTAGTGGCTAATTAGCTGCAGGATTGCTCTTACAAGCAGCGGGAAATGATGCCCACCCTCCCCCGCTGCCTTCCACGGCCTTCTCGGGCAGTCTCGTGCCATTGGGGGAACCTGAGAATGCAGCCGGTGTTTCTGCCAGCTGACAATAGAGCTGATTGGAGACCAGAATGGTGCCAATCATCTCTATTGCCTAAGAATTCGGAAGCTACAAGCATTTCATCACTTCAGTTTCGCAGGATATAAACAGCGCCATTTGTACATTGGGAAAGCATCTGATCACACCGATTTTGGTTTGATTAGATAATGTAAGGGCAGAGGAGATATCTAAAGCCTGATAGACCCCAGATTTCTCAAAAAAGAATATATGACAAGTTATAGTGGATATTTGCATTCCCTGTTATAGCATTAAAAGTGATTAAAAAAAAATGAAAAGGTACAAATGTAAAAATAATAAAAAAGAATCAAAATAACTAAAAAAAAATCGCCCCTCCCATGCATGCACACCTGTGTGCACAAGCCTTGACCCAGTGCCGGTATGTAAACAGCGGTTACACCATGCATGTGAGGTATGCAGATCAAGGGCAGTAATTCTAACACTAGACCTCCTCTGTAAATCTAAAATGGTAGCTTTGAAAGGCTTTTAAAGCGTTGCCTATGGATATTAAAAATGTTTGCAGTTTGTCGCCATTGCACGGGGCATGCGCAGTTTTATAGCATGTCATGTTTGGTATCTATTTACTCGGCATACCAATATTTTTTATATAGTTTACAAAATAATTGTGTTTTTGTGCATTAACCCTTTGAGGACCAAGGGACGTTTTTGTCCCATGTTTTTAATTGCCTGTATCATCTGATTAAGAACTTAAAATACTTTTTTTTTTGGTTTGAGTCAAAATATTAGTTCTTATCAACAAATGGATCTAACTTTTTGCCAGTTATTACATGAAATGGCTTAGTTACAGCAACTGAAGTGTACGAACTTTAAAAAAAAAAAAATTGCTTCTTTTGGCGTTCCATAAAAAGTGACCTAAATAGTCAGATGTTATTGGATCATCTGATATTTGTTGATAGACTTGTGTTTGACAACAACAAATGTTTTTTTGAGAGATTTTATTATTTGAACCAATTTGGCTGACATTTTTTGCTCTGGGACACATATGTCCCTATGGTCCTCAATGGACCATACCTTAAAGAAACCCTGCCACTATGCAGAGTTGTTTATCAAATAACTTTGGACAGGTATAGAAGTCATTCAGCCTGTGCTTTATCTGAGCTCTGTGGAACTTTAGGGACCGTGGATAAAAAGCAGTTTTCCAGTTACTGTACAATTTTACCTCTTGGAACTCAACAGCAACTGATAAAAATGTCATTCAGCATGACACTAGATGTACACAGGCATATACAGTGGGGATCGAAAGTTTGGGCACCCCAGCTAAAAATTTGTATTAATGTGCATAAAGAAGCCAAGGAAAGATGGAAAAATCTCCAAAAGGCATCAAATTACAGATTAGACATTCTTATAATATGTCAACAAAAGTTAGATTTTATTTCCATCATTTACACTTTTTACATAACAGAAAACAAAAAAATGGCATCTGCAAAAGTTTGGGCACCCTGCAGAATTTATAGCATGCACTGCCCCCTTTGCAAAGCTGAGACCTGCCAGTGTCATGGATTGTTCTCAATCATCATCTGGAAAGACCAGGTGATGTCAATCTCAAAGGTTTTAAATGCCCAGACTCATCTGACCTTGCCCCAACAATCAGCACCATGGGTTCTTCTAAGAAGTTGTCTAGAAAACTGAAACTGAAAATAGTTGACGCTCACAAAACTGGAGAAGGCTATAAGAAGATAGCAAAGCGTTTTCAGATGTCAATATCCTCTGTTCGGAATGTAATTAAAAATGGCAGTCATCAGGAACAGTGGAAGTTAAAGCAACATCTGGAAGACCAAGAAAAATATCAGAGAGAACAGCTCGCAGGATTGTGAGAAAAACAATTCAAAACCCACGTTTGACTGCACGATCCCTCCAGAAAGGTCTGGCAGACACTGGAGTTGTGGTACACTATTCCACTATAAAGAGATACTTGTACAAATATGGAAGAGTCATCAGAAGAAAACCTCTTCTACGTCCTCACCACAAAAATCATTGTTTGAACTTTGCAAATGAACATATAGACAAGCCTGATGCATTTTGGAAACAAGTTCTGTGGACTGATGAGGTTAAAATTGAACTTTTTGGCTGGAATGAGCAAAGGTACGTTTGGACAAGAAGGGGCACAGAATTTAATGAAAAGAACCTCTGTCCAACTGTTAAGCATGGATCAATCATGCTTTGGCGTTGTGTTGCAGCCAGTGGCACAGGGAACATCTCAGGAGTAGAAGGAAAAATGGATTTAATAAAATTTCAGCAAATTTTGGATGGTAACTTAATGCCATCTGTGAAAAAGCTGAAGTTAAAGAGAGGATGGCTTCTACAAATGGATAATGATCCTAAACACACCTCGAAATCCACAGGGGATTACATCAAGAGGCATAAACTGAAGGTTTTGCCATGGCCTTCACAATCTCCTGACCTCAACATAATTGAAAATCTATGGGTAGACCTTAAAAGAGCAGTGCGTGACAGACAGCCCAGAAATCTCAAAGAACTGGAAGACTTTTGTAAGGAAGAATGGGCAAAGATACCTCAAACAAGAATTGAAAGACTCTTAGCTGGCTACAAAAAGCGTTTACAAGCTGTGATACTTGCCAAAGGGGGCAGTACAAGATATTAACTCTGCAGGGTGCCCAAACTTTTGCAGACGCCATTTTATTGTTTTCTGTTATTTTGAAAGTGTAAATGATGGAAATAAAATCTAACTTTTGTTGACATATTATAAGAATGTCTAATCTGTAATTTGATGCCTTTTGGAGATTTTTCCATCTTTCCTTGGCTTCTTTATGCACATTAATACAAATTTTTAGTTGGGGTGCCCAAACTTTCGATCCCCACTGTAGCTAATGCTATGCTAAGCAATAGCAGTGTTCGAAAGTAAAAGATAATTTGTACAGAATAAGTGGGACAAGATAATGTGCTACACTACCTTCTGTAACCATTTGAGAAGAAGGGAGGGGGGTGTGAGGAGATGCAGCTCAAAGACATTCTGTATAACTGAAGTCAGTCAGCCATCAGTGAGAAAGGTATGTTTGTTGGACAGTGCTGTCCCATTGCTGTATGATTGAAGTGTGCTGTACAGGAGACATTTTCATTACACAAGTATTATTATCTAATTACAGCAGTACATCAGGAGGCAGCTGAAGGAAAGAATTCACTTCTTCAGCTACATGAAGTGGCAGAGTCACTAACTGTCGTAACCCATTTTATTCGCTATTGTTCATCTGTTCTTAGCAAGGCCTCAAACACGATGGCACGCGCGTGAACGCTTGTTTACAATACGTGAAGAGGATATACAATGGCTGTTGTTTGCCGACCACAGTGATGAAGAGGACCTTACTCTCAGTGACGAAGATCAGAGTTTCTTGCTTGAAGCTGTTGACAGTGTTACCCAGGAAGTGATCATAGAGCATCCTGATCCTTCATCATCAACTGAACCCAGCTCTAGCACAAACCTAGCTTGTACAGCTCTACCTGTCAAACCTTTGATGCTCTATGGCTTACTGAAACGTAAATGTACACTCCAGACTTCAGCAGTGAACTCTGAAGAAGGAGAGCAACTGCCTCTGCCAAAAAAGTCGCGATCTAGTTCAAAAACTCAGTCAGTGATCACTGGTTTTGACTTTAGGTGGAAAAGAGGAGCAACTAAAGTCATAACAAACACTACTGAATATGACTATGGACAAGTGAACTTGAAATTAGATGACTCTGCAGATATTGATGATGTTTAAGTCTTTGAACAAGCATCTGATTTCAGCACTTTAGTCTCATTCGTTGTGGAGCAAAGTGAGCTTTATATGAAACAGAAGGGCATTCCATTCCAGAAAAATGCAGTTGGGCTTCGAGCCTTCTTTGGAATATGTCTTGTTATGGGGTATCCTTGATGACCATAGGGACACATTTCTCCCGTGTCATAACTCCTCCCCCTAAAATGACACAAGTGTGAAAATGGTTTTATTTCTTGTTCAAATACATTATTAACCTCCTTGGCGGTATGATTCTTTCCGATTTTTGGTGCTGAAAGTGGTACCATTTTTTTGCATGGAAATATGTAGTTTTTTTATTGTAGGCCTGTAATTCTTAGGAATAACTCACTGAAATCTGTCCGAACAAGAGTCTAGTAAACATCCCGGGTATGATAAAATTTGAAACACGTAATCATAAATTATAATTTAATAAATAATCATAAAAAAATAATAATATAATAATAATACATTTAATTCAATAATATAATCAAACCAAAAACACTGAAATGTGAAATATAGCGCCAAGTTAGCACATTGCTGAGCAAAGTCGCAAAATCGTTTTCAGTGTCTGATGACGAATTTCCCCACAAATCATTATCACTCAATTCTGCAAGTGGTTCTGATTTACTATCGCTGTTCTCCTAGCTGATCTAAACCGCTTTTGACCTAAAGGGACACTTTTTGGACGCCATGGACATTTCTCAGTTTCCAGACAGAAAGAACAGACAAAATGCAGGCAGGGCGCAGGACAAAGCATTAGGGACAAGATGTATGTGAAATTGGTTGAGACAGCAATGTTTTACTATGTAAAATGTAAAAAAAAAAAAGACATTTTTTAAAATTTTTAAATTTCCCGCCGCCAGCGGCGCCCGTACGTCCCGACGTCACAGGGACAGGACACAGAAGCCGGATGCCGGCATCGGCCGGAGGAGATGGCCGGGGACGCTGCAGGGGACACATCGTGGGAGCGCAGGGTAAGGTAAGTGAAGAACAAATGCTGGAGCAGTGCCGCATGGTATTCCCGAGTGTAGCTCGGGGTTACCGTTTGTAGTACTGAAATGTTACCCCGAGCTACACTCGGGAATACCGCCAAGGAGGTTAAAGGGAAAAAATATAATTATTTTTATATTGATGATGGTAATCTTATGGTCCTCAAAGGGTTAAAAGTAAAAAAAATTTATTTTTTAAAAACATTTGCTTTTGAAAAATCGCTATGTGCCATAAAAAAATTGTAGTACCCACCATTTTATTCACTAGGGTGTCTGCTTTAAAAAAAATATATAATGTTTTGGGGTTTAAATTAATTTCCTAGCAAAAAATACAGATTTTTTTCATGTGAACAAAAAGTGTCAGAAAAGGCTTGGTCTTCAGGTGGTTTGAAGAGTGAGTGATGTGTGGCATAAACTTATAATGCTGGGCATAAAACACCCCGATCCCCCCAAAATGACCCCTTTTTGGAAAGTAGACACCCCAAATTATTTGCTGAGAGGCATGTTGAATCAATAGAAGAATTTATTTTTTTACCACAAGTTTTTGGAAAATGACAAAAAAAAAGTTGTTTTTTTTTTACACAAAATTGTCACTTAAATTATTTACTGATCACACAAGCCATGGGTATATGTGGAATTACTCCCCAAAATACATTCTGCTACTTCTCCCGAGTATGGGGGTACCACATGTGAGAGACGTTTTGGCAGTCTAGCCAAGCACAGGACCCCAAAATCCAGTAAGCACCTTCAGGCTTTTAAAGGGCTTTATTTCCTCATTACACTTCCAGACTACCTATCACAGTTTCGGAGGCCCTGAAATGCCAGGATAGCACCTAACCCCCCATTTGCGGATCTCATTTGTTGCTACAAGTTTTTGGAAAATGAAGAAAAAAACCAAAAACATTTTTTTTATTCTTTTTTTATATTTCAAAACCTTGTGAGAAAAAATGAGATCTGCAAAATACTCACCATGCCTCTTTTTAAATTCCTTGGGGTGTCTACTTTCCAGAAAGGGGTCATTTGGGGGGGGGGGGGTTTGGTACTATCCTGGCATGTCAGGGCCTTTTGTAGTGAGGAAGTGTAATGAGAAAGTTACGCACCTTCAGGCTTTCAAAGTGGTCATTGGATTTCAGGCTCCTGTATGTGGCTAGGCTCCCAAAAAGTCTCACACACGTGGTATCCCCATACTCAGTAGAAGTAGCAGAATGTATTTTGGAGTGTAATTCCATATATACCCATGGCTTGTGCAAGAAATAATTCATTTAAATGACAACTTCGTGTAAAAAAAAAAAAAAAATGTTTTGTCATTTTCCAGAAACTTGTGGAAAAAAAAATAAATCTTCCATGGACTCAATATGCCTCTCAGCAGATAGCTTAGGGTGTCATTTGAGGGTGTTTGTACTATCCTGGTATTTTAGCACCTCAAGAAATGTGATAAGCAGTCAGAAAGTAAAAGCTGTGTAAATTCCATTATCTATACCATATTTTGTAGACGCTATAACTTTCACAGAAAACAATCAATATACACTTATTGGGAATTTTTTAACCAAAAACATGTAGCAGAATACATTTTGGCCTAAAGTTATGATGAAGTTTTAGTTTTTTTGGATATGTTTTATGACCGAAATGAGAAAATATTGTTTTTTTCAAACTTTTTTTTTCTTCAAAAATTTTCTGGTTATAGCGCCAAAAATAAAAAGTGCCCAGGTGATCAAATACCACCAAAAGAAAGCTCTATTTGTGTGAAAAAAAGGACATAAATTTCATTTATGTACCGTATTGCATGACCGCGCAATTGTCCGTTAAACTAGCGCAGTGCTGTACAGCAAAAAAATGGAGTAAATTGCAGTATCTATACCATAGTTTGTAGACGCTATAACTTTCACACAAAGCAATCAATATACACTTATTGGGATTTTTTTTACCAAAAACATGTAGCAGAATACAGTTTGGCCTAAATTTATAACTAACTTTGAGTTTACTATATATTTTTTTATAGCTGAAAGTAAAAAATATCCTTTTTCTTCAACATTTTTGGTCTTTTTTTGTTTATAGCATGAAAAATAAAAGCGCACAGGTGATCAAATACCACCGAAAGAAAGCTCTATTTGTGTGAAAAAAGGACGTAAATTTCGTTTGGGTGCAGCATTACATGACTGCGCAATTATCAGTTGAATTAGTGCAGCGCCGAGTAGCAAAAAGAGGCCTGGTCAGGAAGGAGGGTAAATCCTCAGGAAGGCAAGTGGTGAACAGCAGCCATCTTCACAATAATTGATAACCACAGAGATATAATTCTCATCTAATAAGGATGGTTCACAATGTTTAACCCAATGCAAAACAATGGACCTTATTAAGGAGGATATCTATAAAAGCCACTTTGATATTTCATCATGACACATATTTCTCCGATGCAATATTAATTAAATTTCACGTAAGTTGTTCCTGACAGCAGAAAATCAAATATTCATTCATGAAACACGACTGCCTCTAGTGGACAGGTAAAAGAACATCTAAAACTAACAGCATATTCTGACTGTCCAATCCAAAAGACGATCAACATTTACTATGGGTGGACCCAACAGAGAATGGTTTCTCACAGTATTTATACGAAGAAAACTGAAAAAAAAACCTTTTAAAAAAAAACCTTTGCTTTCTAAAGAGAGGAGAACTTTGCTGGCTGGAAAAACTTTTGCTTACTCTTTCTTGAAACTTGCCTGCTGAAAAAACTTGCCTGCTAAGAGTTCCTTGCTAAAAGAAAAAGATTTGCTGGTTTATATCTTTAAACTGGCATCCATTTTGTATAATGCCTCCATTTCAGATATGTAACAGCTCAAGTTTCGTTTCTCAGGAATTGGTTTCTATTTATCTGTAAATGAATTTACCTTATATGGTGCCCCTCTGCTATTGTAGTTTCTATTGTTGAAATTATGTTTCTTTGGTTATCCTGAATTAAGCAACACCTGTTGAGTCTTGTATAACAGTTCTTGTCTTCAATTAAACTTTCAGAGATATAGCTTTTCCACTTTGGTGTCTAGAGCTTTATTTCTCCTGGATCCAGAGGTAGAGATAATCAAGGACAAGTTGGGCTACAGAGATAAATTGATCCTATCAATTTTGGTGTCAGAAGTTGGGACAAAGGTGTGGCCGATCAGGCAAGCTGAGATTAAGTCTTAGTCTTTACCCTGATCATACCCCTTTGAAACCCGGGTATAGTAGCCAAATTAACCGTTTGAGACCGCAGGGTCTTGCGAGGAGTCTTTGAGGTTTGGAACCTCAATGGGAATTGCCAGAGGTTTGGAACCTCTGGAGAAAAATTGCCAAGGCAGGAATAATATTGTGAATTCACAGGAGTCCTCGTTTATCTTTGCCAAATAAGTGCTTATTTGTTACATGTTAAGAAACTGCTATGTAGAATACTTGTGTCACTGGAAGGTAACAAGAATAAGGTTATTGCAGTGTCCGTGCTTTTAAGTGTTAAACTCCTGAACTGTGGAGAGGTTTTGTTGGTGCTACAGTCTCTCCAGTGCAGAGAATAAGTGATGACACTAATATTTAGTGCTTTGCTTAACAGCTGTTTTGCTTCAAGATGGGTATAGTCCACAGTAAGGGATCTCTGCCCAACATTCCTAAGCCTCTGTGTAAAGTGTTAAGTGATATTGTTAAGAGAAAAAAAAAAGACAAGACATTTTTGAACTGTCTAGGTTAACTTGTAAAGAATATGTGATAAGGGTATAGTTATTGGATGATCATTATGTGGTTTTCTTTCATAGAGAATATTGCCAAGTGGTCCCTGGGTATGAAAAGCAGTAGTCCATTTCCTAGAGATGGGTCTAATGATACGTTTCATATGGACATGACAAGGGGACTGTGTTTGGGAAATAAGGAAGTTTGCCCATGGTTTTCAGGGGACTCTAAATGGAATAAAGTCCAGACCTCAGAATCCAACTGCCTGCATAAATTATTTAAAGAGAGCCACATTAGATAGACAGTGCTCACAACAGGACATGAAATTAATAATTGATGGAATTTTGGGATATGACCATGGGCGGACTGACAACTCATGGGGGCCCCGGGCAATAGGGGATCATGGAGCCCCTGTGTCCTTGCGCAAACTCAAAAAAGCCTATGAAAAAG
Organism: Staurois parvus; assembly: GCF_062004578.1. Classification (NCBI taxonomy): domain Eukaryota; kingdom Metazoa; phylum Chordata; class Amphibia; order Anura; family Ranidae; genus Staurois; species Staurois parvus. Next base: position 2,450,841 of record NW_028317871.1, on the reverse strand, counting down.
GTACCAGGGGCATCTCATGGGGCCTCCTAGTGACCCCGGGCCCTCAGGCAGTGCCCGACTTTCCAAATGGACAGTCCACCCCTGGATATGACATGGACTCAGGGTTTGACTCAGACAAAGGTGTGGGAAGAGGTGACAGCTGAGATGGAGCAAATATGGAAGAGTAGAAAATCTTTAACTGCTTCCATACAGGGCACTTTTACCCCCTTCCTGGCCAGGCCATTTTTCAGGTTTCAGCGCTATCACACCTTGAATGACAATTGCGTGGTCATACAACACTGTACCGAAACTAACATTTTTTAATTTTCTTCACACAACTAGAGCTTTCTTTTGGTGGTATTTAATCTACACTTGGTTTTTTATGTTTTGCTAAATTAACAAAAAAAGACTGAAAATTTTGAAAACAAAACACATTCTTTGTTTCACTTATAAAAGTTTGCAAATAAATAATTGTTCTTCATAAATTTAGGCCAATATGTATTCTGCTACATTTCTTTGAAGAAAATAACCCAAATTAGGATGTATTATTTAGTTTGTAGGAAAGTTATAGAGTTTACAAACAATGGTATATATCTGAAAATTGATCAATCCTGAAGTACTGACGGCCAATCTAATTTCTTGAGGTCCAAGAATGTCAGAACAGTACAGATATCCCCCAAATGACCACTTTTTGCAAAGTAGACAGTCCTTCGTATTTCATAAGAGGCATGGCGAGTCTTTTGAAGTTGTAATTTCTTTGTCATTTTTCGGAAAATGAAAAAATTCAAAAAATTATTTTCACTATTGTTTTTTTTACATACTGTTACTAGTGCAGTACAGCGTCATCATATAATGGGCATGGAGCTGATCAGGGACTGACTGGTGACAGTACGAAAAAAAAATTATAATTTTTTATTTTTTTTTTAATTTTGTTTAGTTTTAATTTATAAAATTTTTTCTCTCTTTTTTTAAGATTTGTTTTCATATTTCACTATGTCCAAAGTAGTATAATGTTACCATAGTAACATTGTACTACTTTGGGGAAGTGATCAGTATTTTTTTTTTTTTTTTACACAATTTGCTTATAGCAAAGAATTACTTTGCTATAAGCAAGCATTTACCTGAATGACATCAGGGGTTTTTTTTGTGCTTAGCTGTGATTTGGCCATGGCTAATCACCTGACACAGCTGGGCTGTGATTGGCCCAGCTTGTGCATGTGATCACTGTGACCATTCACAGCTAGACACACTTGTATACAATAGATGGCGTGAAAGGAAGCCATCCATTGTATACAACTGTCATGTGACCTGCTGTGATTGGTCACAGCAGGTCACATGGTACTGGCAACGGGGCCGGTATACAGATCTGTCATCGACCGTGTCTGAGGTACATGGCCGGTGACAGATCGCGCCACAGAGCGGCCCTACGGGCATGCGCACTGTGCATGCCTGAAAGGATGCTGGAGGGACGAGCTGTTTGCCTGGCTGCTATCTGGCTATAGGCCAACTGGTTAACAACTGCTGTAGCTTGTAAGCAAGGAAAAATGGATACAGTGACAAAGTATGTAAAAAGATGTAGAAAAGTTTGGAAGGAAAAAGCTGGAATGGATATGGCTAGTGCAGAAATATTCACTATACAGTATATATATATATATATATATATATATATTCAAACATTGATGACAGCATTCAAGCCTGAAATCTTTTATATATGTAAAAGTGTTATAAACAAACTTTAAATAAAAACTGTGAAGTCCATCAATCAGTCCATCAAACAGTTATTAACTCTCACTATCCTATAATATCTAAGTTCAAGATGTTCAGAAATTCTTCTAACGATCTCCCATGTGCATGTACCTCAATAAAAAGGAAATAATATATAGTGCATTATCCTTTATATAATATAAACTTAATTCATCTCCCACAATCCAGTGACAAATAGTGATAATGGTGAAAAAAACGGTGAAAATAGTGAAATAATCAGTGAAAACACTGTGTGTGTGAATCACCCTTCAATCCCACACACAGAAAGATATAATTGCAAACTGGTGTGCACTTCTATTCATAGTAAGGGTACCCTTACCAACATTTCAGAAAACACATGCTTATATCAATCCAACAGCTTTCTCAGGATGAATGATCTCCACAATCCTCCCTGGATTGCTGATCCCACTGTTTCCAGGCACTTTACACTATCCAGGGACAAAACATAAGGAACACAATAGTGTAATACCGCCAATAGTAAAATCAAATGACCTTTATTTGAACTGCTTACATCAAAACAAGCCTTTATGCACGTAATCACTCATAATAGAAACCTCACAGCCTCACAGCCATCCAGGAAGAACGTGGATTGTGGGAGATGAATTAAGTTTATATTATATAAAGGATAATGCACTATATATTATTTCCTTTTTTTTGAGGTACATGCACATGGGAGATCGTTAGAAGAATTTCTGAACATCTTGAACTTTGATATTATAGGATAGTGAGAGTTAATAACTGTTTGATGGACTGATTGATGGACTTCACAGTTTTTATTTAAAGTTTGTTTATAACACTTTTACATATATAAATCTGTTACACCTTCAGGGGAAGGTGTTGTTTGTGTTAAGGGTTATTGTTTATCACATTTATTTAGGAGGTGGTTTTTTGTTAAAATAAACCTGAAATCTTGCTGTTAATAAGATAGCTTAATTAAAACTGGACAGAGATGAACACAGCCACGTTTGCAAAACAAGTGATAAAGACGCCACTGGATGTTTTGAGGTCCCCAAATCTACCAACAAAGCACACTTTCAGGAGTTACAACATAGTAACAATCCTAGAGAAAGAGTTAGCAACTACAAATAGGGACGGGTAATGATAAAATTGTTTCTTGGAAATTAAACAAATCACTTCTTCAGGATCCCAAAGTTGAGAAGAGGTTGAAACGGGAGATTGAACATTTCTTTGAATTAAATGAGACTGTGGGAATGTCTGAAGCAATAGTATGGGAAACACACAAAGCTTACATAAGGGGTATACTGATCTCTATAGGTATAGAAAAGAAGAAGGAAAGAAGAGGAAAAATAAAACAGATTATAGAAGAATTATATAAATTAAAACAAATGCATAAAAAGAAGATGGGTATCGATAAATATCAGGAGATAATAAAAAGAGATGTGTTGAAAGATCTGATGGAACAGGATTCAAGGAGGATATATAATAAAGTAGCCAAAGAAAGATACCAATGGGGGAATAAATCAGGAAAACATCTAATGAGAAGACTTAAGAATAAGAAATCTAGGAACTTCATAGAAAAAATTAGAGATAGGAAGAGGGATATTATGCATAAAACTTCAGACATAGCCAGAAGGTTCCATGACTTTTACAGTGAATTTTATGATGTAAGGGAGAGGACTAATGGGGAAAGTGAGGAGGAGAGGAAAGAAAGGGGACAGAAATATCTTAGAGAAGTAGAGGTACCTAGGTTAGCACAGGAAAAACTGGAGACATTGGAAATCCCTATTACCATGGAAGAGATTAATTTAGCTTTAAAAAACTCGGCATTAGGTAAAAATCCAGGACCAGATGGGTATACTGTAAGTTATTTGAAAACATTTAAGGATCTTCTTGTACCTAAAATGTGTCATTATATGAATGCAATAGGTGAGGGTTTGGAAATGAGGGAGGAATCGTTGCAAGCATATATTGTGCTTATTTTGAAGGAAGGGAAAAAGAGTTCGCAGTGTGCAGGTTATAGACTGATATCGTTATTGAATGTTGATACCAAATTATATGCAAACGTCTTGGCAACAAGGCTGAGGGACCTGATGCCAGAATGGGTACATATGGATCAGGTGAGTTTTATCCCGGGGAGAGAGGGACGAGATAATGGACTGAGATCTTTAATATTGGTTAAAAAAGTTAAAAAGGAAAAAATCCCAGTAATATTATTATTGATTGATGCTGAAAAAGCCTTTGATAGGGTTAACTGGGAGTTTATGTTCAATACTTTGGAAAAGTTGGGATTGGGAATTAAGATGTTGAACTGGATTAAAGATTTATAGAAGGGACCATCAGCGGCGGTAAAGGTAAATGGAGCTTTTTCACAATTCTTCAAGATGCACAACGGAACCAGACATGGATGTCCCCTTTCCCCCTTATTGTATGTGCTGACATTAGAGCCATACCTGGAAAGGATTAGGAAGTGTGATGATATAAGAGGGATAAAAGTAGGAGACATGGAACATAAAGTCGCCGCATTTTCAGACGATATGCTGTTCTACATCACCAATCCTATAATAACTTTACTAAACCTAATGAAATAATTAAAACAATATGGGGCGATATCAAACTTGAAGATAAATCCTGGGAAATCAGAAATCTTAAACATTAATCTGTCAGTGAAAGATACAAAAAATATACAAAAAGCATTTTCATTTAACTGGAAGGAAAATGAAATAGACTATCTTGGAGTAAAATTATCCACCTCATTAAAAAAATTATATCAGTCAAATTATATTCCTCTGATAAATGAAATAAAAGAGGAGCTAACAAGGTTAGCAAAGGGTGGGGCCTCATGGATTGGACTAATAAACTTAGTTAAAATGGTGTTACTCCCAAAAATTCTATATATATTTCAAATGCTCCCGATTGCCCTCCCAGGAGCCTTCTTTACCATAGTTAGAAAGATGATTACTACATTCATCTGGGCTAATAAGAGACCTGGAATAAGTCATGAGATGCTATGTAGAGCAAAGGGGAATGGAGGACTGGGATTACCTAAAGTGAAGAATTATTACACAGCAATATTGCTATCACGAGTTGTGGATTGGTCTTTTAATTTGCAAAGGAAAAGTTGGGTAAAAATAGAAGAGGAATTAAGTAAAACACAATTACAGAAGATGATATGGATACCACATAGGTTTTGAACATTAGATATAGGCACGAGTAAGATGACTAGGATTGTACTAGACACTTGGGATAGAATTCACAGGAAGGAAAAATGTAAATACAACTCATTGTTGATACCATTAGAGGGTAAAGTATTTTATGCACCAGGAAATGTTAAAATAGGGGGGAAATGGATAAAAGAGGAGTGCACGTTTGAAAGATATTGTAAAAGGAGGGTAAATAAGCATGTTTCAAATGTTAAAAAAAAGAAAGATTTATTTAATAATTGGATGAATGGAGGTATAACCAGTTATATCATTTCGTGGCAACTCTACCGCAACCGATGAGGTCATTGGAGGAAGTGAATAATCTGGAAAAACTAATGAATGGGGTTGAAACCCCAAAAATCATCACCTCAAGGATATACAAGATCCTTATGGACTTAGACGGGATAGATCCCCCTGGGTATATAAGCGAATGGGAGAAGGAACTGGGAGTAGAAATGAACTTGCAGCAAAGAAAAATTATATTTAATACAACACACATGGCAACAAATATGCGTACGGTGGAAATGAATTACAAATGCTTAACGAGATGTTATATAACCCCACGTGTGGCCCATAAACAGCAAGTAGAGAGCTCCCCCTGGTGTTGGAGAGACTGTGGAGAAAGGGGTAGTATGGAGCATTATATGGTGGAGCTTCCCAAAATTGAAGTGTTACTGGAGAGAAATAGCATTATATATCCAAGAAATATGTGGGGTAGATATCCAGGGAGAGCAGTGGAAATGTCTATTTTATTATTTTGAGCCGAAAAAATAAAGTTTTGTATCATTTGATAAGTGCAACAAAAGGTTTGATTCCCAAATGTTGGCAGGTGAAGGAGGCCCCAAAGATCGTAGATTGGATAGAGTGGAGGGTATTGCTCGAATGGAGGAATTGAGATGTATAGAGGAGGATAAAATGGAGATGTTTAGGAGAACGTGGAGTGGTTGGATGTATTTAAGATCTTGGAAACATACGTTGAATTAATTAGAGCAAAGGGGGTAGTATAGAAAATCTGGTAGTTTTAAAGAATGTATAATGGCCCAAAGGGAAGGAGAGAAAAAGAATAAAAAAGGAATAGTACTAGATACAGATAGATATTAGAATAATAGGGGAGGGTAATAGATAAAATGGGTATTGTATTCTTATGAGGGGTTAAGTTTGTTTATATATTGATTAAAGAGATGAGAAGAAAGGGGGGAAGGGGAGGGGGTGGGGCTGGGGGGAGGAAGGGGGAAGGGTAAAATAAATATGCTATTAGAGGAATATGATGATGGATATTGCTGATTGTTATTTTTATCTATGAAAATTCAATGATATCAGTGGTAGTGTCCTGATGTTTCCTCAAAAAAAGAAAAAAAAAACAAAAAAACTCAGATATACAGCTTTTACACTTCAGTGTCTGGAGCTTTATTTCCCCTGGATCCAGAGGTAGAGATAATCGAGGACAAGTTGGACTACAGACAGAAGTTGATCCTATCAGCTGCTGTACACCCTGAAGAAAAGCTTGCCACACCAGAGACGTGACCCTTGCTAATACTACAGAACGCAATACCTGGGAGTGATGAGATTAAGGCCAGAAGCATCAACAAACGTTTACTTATACCACAATTGTTGCTAGAACTTTATAACTGTTTTTATTGTGCTGTAGTGCTGGTACTGTGCATGGTAATAGGAATTGCTAATTATTCTGTAATTGTATAGATCTAGTTGAAACATCGAGATTGGATGGTGCATATGAAGATTGGGTGCTAATTTGCCGTTTAGGGTTGTCACTATAGGTATAACTAGAGTTGTTATTTTTTTCTCTATATTAATCTGCTGCAAACGTGTTGTTTTTGGGACGCATTTGAAGTGTGTTTGTTTGTTATAATACCAGAAGTAGTTTTCTCCCTTCCTTCAGACACGAGAGTGGGGGAACTGCACTGAATACTGAAGTATAATATTTTGATAATTGTTGATCAACAAAGGGTTTTGTTATTTTACTCTGCTAGTGTATACGGTACATTTGAAGATTGCCCTAAATCGCAGTTTATCGTGGTTTATTCATTTGATCGTGTGTGGGAAATACTAATCACCAGTAAATTAGTTTGTATTAAAGTACATAAATATTTTTGTATATAAATAAATTATTTTATTTATTGCTCAAATTGGTGATATTTGTATATCTGGTAAGAAATCACATTGTTAAAAGAATTCAGGAAAATTATATTGTGATGACATATTTTATTAAGGTGTCTGTATTATTTAATATTATTTAATAAATTATTTTGCCATAATGGCTGGAGGCATTGTGTCATAATTATGTATGGGAGTCAGACATCGCCCATGTGAGGGACCGCCGGACGGCACCACTAGCACTCCACTGGTCAGGCGCGTCCAGAGCGCGGAGTCTAAGCCCCAGGGTACGTGTTCACCAGGGCCCCTGATGGTGGGGATGGACTTGTAGTACCCCGGGACCAGGTCGCCACTACTGAGCACGCCTGTCAGTGGTAAGGGTGTTCGCCAGGGGCTCCAACCAGGGAGAGCCAAATGTAAGGAGGTCGGGTGACCCCGATGGGATGGATGGCTGAGCAAGTGCGAAGTCAGACAGGCCGAGTTGGTAACGTAGAGAGCGGTAAGGTACAAGGGAGCAGGCAGAGAATCGTCGGGTCACACGCCAGGTCAGCAACAGTAGGTCAAATCTAATGAGGGGCATTCAGGAAGAGAGGTCAGGCAAAGCAAGGGTCTGGGCAGGAGAAATCAGCAGGTCAAGAGCAATCCGGGTCAAATAACTTACAAGGCACAGGTTCAGATTCGCAGGATACAGGTAGGACCAGAAGGCACTGAAATGACAGCACAGGGACATTTAAATATCCCGCTTTGCGCTGCCATTGGTGCCCAGCGGGCGGCCGCGGCTTCTACTGCGCATGCGTGAACTCGAACGCCGCGGCCGGCCCGGAACTATTGCCGTGTCCCCGCACAGGGCGGCGCAGTGCGCCTGCGCCGGGACCATCGCGGCGGGGATCGAGGGGATCCCTGACATTGCCCCCCCCTACGGGCAACCTCCGGATGCCCACCCGATCTCTCCACCACGGGTGATCACAAAGAAACCTCCGGACAAGTCTGGGTGCATGGACATTATGGGCTGGTTCCCATGAATTGTCCTCAGGGCCGTAGCCCTTCCACTTGATGAGAAATTGGGTCTGGCCCCCCCCTTCGTCGGCACTTCAGGATTGTCTCCACCTCGAATTCTTCTTCCTCTTCGACTGTTATGGCCTCCGGGGGCCTGGATTCCCGTTCCGGAAAGGCATCAGGGACTACCGGTTTCAGCAGGGACACGTGGAAGACAGGGTGAATCTTGAGTGTCTCAGGGAGAATAAGTTCATAGGCCACTTCATTGACCATCCGCTTAATGCAAAAAGGGCCTATAAATTTAGGTCCCAACTTCTTTGACGGGCAGAGCATCTTCAAGTTAGCTGTAGCCAGCCAAACCTTCTCTCCGGGCCGCAACACCAGATCCCCTCTTCGCTTCCTATTAAAAGCCCTCTTGTTATCTTCTTGGGCCTGACTGATGGCTTCTTGTAGTTTTTTATTGTTTGACACGAAAAAGGTTAGTGTATCCTGTGTTGCTGGAATTGGGCATTCCTGGACTAAATCCGGGAGGAAGACAGGGTGAAACCCATAGTTGGAGAAGAACGGGACTGCCCTGTTGCTGAATGGCAAGCGTTGTTATACGCGAATTCCGCCAAAGGAAGAAGTGGCACCCAGTCATCCTGAGAGAATGATGCGTAGCATCGCAAGTATTGCTCCAGGGTCTGATTGGTCCTTTCGGTCTGACCATTGGTCTGAGGGTGAAATGCCGAGGAAAGGGATAGCTTGATATCCAGGGCTTTGCACAATGCCCTCCAAAATCTCGAGGTAAACTGCACCCCTCGGTCCGAGACGATGTCTTCGGGGACCCCATGCAGTCTAACAACCTCTCGAATAAAGACTTGCGCCGTCTCGGCTGCCGATGGAGTCTTCTGTAACGGAACGAAATGGGCCATCTTGGATAAACGGTCCACGACTACGAGAATTGCTGTGTGGTCCAGTGAAGGTGGAAGCTCGACTATGAAGTCCATAGAGATCTTCTGCCAGGGCCGTTCAGGGATTGGAAATGGACGTAGCAGGCCCCATGCCTTATTTCTTGAAGGCTTGTTCCGCTGGCAGATGACACAGGAGCCCACGTAGCTCTTACAATCCTTGGCCATGTCTGGCCACCAGAAGGAATGTCGGAGAAGTTCCAGGGTCTTGACCGGGCCAAAATGTCCTGCCATCGGGTGGTCATGGCAATGTCCCAAGACTAGGGTTCGGGCTTCCTCCGGCACCACAATCCGGTCCTCCCTCCATAGGAGTCCCCCCTTGTTCTGGAGGGGCGCTCCATCGGAGGTAGACATGGCTGTGGACGCTTTCATTATCTCGGAGGGAAGGTTCATCTGGAGGGCCAAGAAGTTTCCTGCAGGCAGAATAGTGTCAGGTACTGGGATCTCCTTGGTGTCCTCGTACATGCGTGACAATGCGTCTGGCTTCGTGTTTTTTGATCCCGGCCTGTATGTGATGTGGAACTGGAACCTCGAGAAAAACAATGCCCATCTTGCCTGTCGTGGGCGCAAATGTTTGGCAGTCCTCAGATATTCCAGGTTCTTGTGGTCCGTGAATATCAGAATGGGGTGTGAGGCACCTTCCAGCAGGTACCTCCATTCTTCTAATGCGGTCTTGATAGCCAGTAGTTCTCGATCCCCAATGTCGTAGTTCTTTTCCGCAGGGGTAAGTTTCCGTGAGAAGAATGCTACTGGGTGAAGTATTTCCTTGGCGCCCTTTCGCTGGGAAAGAATGGAGCCAACCGCGTTCTCCGACGCATCTACTTCTAAGATGTAGGGCAGGGAAGCGTCAGGATGACCCAGAATGGGTGCCGAGGTAAATAACTTCTTTAACGCTTCAAAAGCTTCCTGTGCCTCTGGCGTCCATCTGAATCACGTCCCAAGCTTGGTTAGTTGAGTGATGGGGGAAACCAGACCCGAGAAGTTCTTGATGAACTTCTGGTAGAAGTTTGCGAACCCGATAAAACGTTGGGCGCTTTTCCTGTCCGTGGGTTCAGGCCAATCTAGGATCGCAGAGACCTTCTGAGGGTCCATTGCAACCCCCGTGGTGGAGATGATCAGGCCCAGAAATGTAATGCTAGCCTGTTCAAAGCAACATTTCTCTGCTTTAGCATACAACCCATGCTGCCGCAACCGCCCCAAAACCTTTGTTACATGTACCCTGTGCTCCCCCAAGGAGGATGAGAAAATCAAAATGTCGTCTAAGTAGACGATGACAAAGATGTCCAGGAAGTCCCTAAAGATGTCGTTTACAAAGTGCTGGAAGGTGGCCGGCGCATTGCACAACCCGAAAGGCATGACCAGGTATTCGAAATGGCCGAAACGGGTGCGGAAGGCCGTTTTCCACTCATCCCCCTCCCTTATGCGAACCAAGTTGTAGGCTCCCCTTAAGTCCAGCTTGGTAAATACTACTGCAGCCTTTAAGCTCTGGAATAATTCTGGTACCAGTGGTAATGGGTAACGATTCTTGATTGTGACCCTATTCAGTTCCCGATAGTCGATACATGGCCTCAAGGTCTTGTCCTTCTTTTCTACAAAAAAGATCCCTGCACCTGCTGGGGAAGTGGAGGGACGGATGAATCCCTTCCGGAGACTGTCCTCAATATAATCCTTCAGGGCCCCTAATTCTAGTTCAGAAAGGGGAAAAATTCGCCCGAAGGGAATTTCAGAACCGGGTAACAGATCAATAGGACAGTCATATGGGCGGTGGAGGGGTAGAGTATCAGCTCCCCGTTCACTGAACACATCAAGAAACTTATGATAGGCTGCAGGAATCACTTGTTTCAGGCTGGCATCCCCTTCGGAGCACAGGAGGACCTGGGGGACCTCCGGGCCCGAAGTTCGGCACAGTTCCCGACAGTATGGGGAAGGGAACGAGACAACCCCAGTCTTCCAGTCAATTTGGGGGTTATGGGCCCGCAGCCATGGGAGCCCCAGAATGACTGGGAAAAGGGGTGATGCAATCGCATCTAGGCGGAGGAGCTCCCGGTGTTGACCGGCAATGGAAGTCACAATGGAAGGGGTCTCCTGGTTAACCACCCCTGACTTTATCCGGGAACCATCAGCCAAAAAGATGTGAAACCCCTTCTCCTTTGGACGGAGGGGGATACCCTGCCGGTGGGCAAAATTGATATCCACAAAACAGCTGCATGGCCCCGAATCAACTATGGCTGTCACCTCCACGGTCCTTTCTGAAAGCTGAAAGGAGAGGGGGACAACTAAGTATTGGGACGGATTCATATTGCCAATAGATAAAGAAGATGAGGTGAACTTACTCAGTTTCTGCGGGCAGGAACGTACCATGTGACCAGCTTCACCGCAGTAGAGACACAGGTTCTGGGAACGTCTGCGCTGGCGTTCCTCTGGCGGTAGTTTGGGCCGTGCCAGGCCTAGCTGCATGGGTTCGGGAGCATCTTCAGACGGCAGGTTCTGAATGTTTGGCCTAGTATGTTGACTGGATCCTTGGAATGACCCCCAGGTATTTCCGCGACCCTGACCAGACCTCTCCAATCTGCGCTCCCGTAGCCTACGGTCAATTTTAATGGTGAGTGCAATCAAGTCCTCTAATGTCTCGGGCACCTCCACCCGGGCGAGCTAGTCTTTCAGAGCCTCAGATAGGACCATACGGAACTGGTGCAAAAGCGCAAACTCGTTCCAGCGAGTGTCTCCCATCCAACGCCTAATGTCAGAGGCGTATTCCTCAGCCGCTCGCCGACCTTGTCGGAGTGCGTATAGTGTGGCCTCGGCTGAGGCCGCCCGTTGTGGGTCATCATATAAGATGGCCATAGCATTAAAAAAGTTGTCAACCATAACCATATGGGGGTCATTATTTTCCCTTAGTCGGTGGGCCCAGTCTTGGGGTTCACCCTGCAACAGGGAGATAACAAACCCCACTTTCACCGATTCCATCAAAAAAGTCCGTGGTTGTAGTTCAAAATAGAGCAGACAGGAGTCACGGAATGACCGAAAGTGTGTGCGATCCCCGTGGAAGCGCTCGGGTAAGGGTACTCGGGGTTCCGCCATAGGGAGTGATGCGGAAGGCCCAGAAGCCGGCTCGTGGGCTGCTGCGACCGGGGGTGCAGGGGCCGGGGCCTGTGAAACAGGAGCAGATATGGTGCAGGCCTGAAACCGATTCTCAGTCTGCAAACATCTGTCCTGTAACATATTTACTGCTTGCGTCAGGGTAGCCAGGTGCCTGCAAACCTCCTCCATCGGGGAGGGTCCTCCTTGAGGCTCAGTCATGGCCTTCTGGTACTGTGAGGGACCGCCGGACGGCACCACTAGCACTCCACTGGTCAGGCGCGCCCAGAGCGCGGAGTCTAAGCCCCAGGGTACTTGTTCACCAGGGCCCCTGATGGTGGGGATGGACTTGTAGTATCCCGGGACCAGGTCGCCACTACTGAGCACGCCTGTCAGTGGTAGGGGTGTTCGCCAGGGGCTCCAACCAGGGAGAGCCAAATGTAAGGAGGTCGGGTGACCCCGATGGGATGGATGGCTGAGCAAGTGCGAAGTCAGACAGGCCGAGTTGGTAACATAGAGGGCGGTAAGGTACAAGGGAGCAGGCAGAGAATCGTCGGGTCACACGCCAGGTCAGCAACAGTAGGTCAAATCTAATGAGGGGCATTCAGGAAGAGAGGTCAGGCAAAGCAAGGGTCTGGGCAGGAGAAATCAGCAGGTCAAGAGCAATCCGGGTCAAATAACTTACAAGGCACAGGTTCAGATTCGCAGGATACAGGTAGGACCAGAAGGCACTGAAATGACAGCACAGGGACATTTAAATATCCCGCCCTGCGCTGCCATTGGTGCCCAGCGGGCGGCCGCGGCTTCTACTGCGCATGCGTGAACTTGAACGCCGCGGCCGGCCCAGAACTAGTGCCCGTGTCCCCGCACAGGGCGGTGCAGTGCGCCTGCGCCGGGACCATCGCGGCGGGGATCAAGGGGATCCCTGACAGCCCACTTCATTCATAATCCATAATTCATATTGCTGACCATTATACAAAATCAAAAGCACCACATTTCCCCAATGCATTACATGATGCACATGGGAACAGTCCCAATAATGTCTGCATGCAGTGAATATGGCTGTTCGTTAGATGGCCAGCCCCTATGTGTTCTGACTCTGCCAGCAACAACAGGTTAATGGAAGCAATGCCATCTCACGAGTCCCAGCGACATAACAACTTTGGTCCTACTGTTCAGATGTCAGCTTACTTCTGGAGCTGCCTGTAGTGACTCCTGTTATCAAGACACAGGATAACAGTGCTCTGGTTTCTATCTCAGGCTACATGCTTATAGCAAGTTGGTTTGCAATAAGGAATAGTGATGTGCACAATCCCATCCTCTTGCAGCAAAAGGTGCTGCTCAATCTATAGCCTGGGAAAATACTGACATTTCTCTTCCTCAGAACAGTCTCTTCTTGGGAACTGTAGTCCAATAGTGCATTGACTTCCACAGGAGAAGAGACTCCTCTTCTGAACTACATCTCCCACAGTTCAATGTGGCCAGTATTCTAGTCTCTTGAGCTCCTTCTGCTTGTCAACTCCCCCTCGTGGGTGGAGGCCAGGTATGGTTAACCTATTCAACCTGAAGTCTAGTGGGAACATGGAAAGCACTTCCACGTGTCCTAAATCACTCTCTGTCTCCAGCCAATAACCTGGCTACAGTACATTATTATTATTGGAATCTCTATTAACCACTTGCCATCCTGAGGATTTACCTCCCTTAATGACCATTCCTCTTATGCTATTTGGCGCTGCACTATTTCAACTGATAATTGCGTGGTCATGCAATGCTGTATCCAAACAAAATTTACATCCTTTTTTTCACACAAATAGAACTTACTTTTGGTGGTATTTGAACACCTGTGCGCTTTTTATTTTTCACGCTATAAACAAAAAAAGACCAAAAATTTTGAAGAAAAAAGATATTTTTTACTTTCGTCTATAAAAAATATATAGTAAACTCAAACGTAGTCATCAATTTAGGCCAAAATGTATTCTGCTACATGTTTTTGTAAAAAAAAATCCCAAAGGGTATATTGATTGCTTTGTGTGAAAGTTATAGAGTCTACAAACTATAGTATAGATACTGCAATATGCGCCATTTTTTACCTATACAGCGCTGCATTAGTTTAACTGACAATTGCACGGTCATGCAATATGGTACATAAACAAAAATTACGTCCTTTTTTTTGCACAAATAGAGCTTTCTTTTGGTGGTATTTTATCACCTGTGCGCTTTTTTATTTTTGGCACTATAAACAAAAAAATGTAAAAAAAAAACAATATTTTCTCATTTCTGTCATAAAAAATATCCAAAAAACTCAAATTTCATCATAAATTTAGGCCAAAATGTATTCTGCTATATATTTTTGGTAAAAAAAATCCCAATAAGAGTATAATGATTGCTTCGAGTGAAAGTTCTAGCATCTACAAATTATGGTATACTGCAGATAATGGAATTTACACAGCATTTTCTTTCTGACTGCCCATCACATTTCTTGGTGTGCTAACAAAGTAGACACCCTAAACTTTCTGCTGAGAGGCATATTGAGTCCATGGAAGATTTATTTTTTTCCACAAGTTTTTGGAATATGACAAAACATTTTTTTTACACAAAGTTGTCATTTAAATTGTATATTTGTATATTTCTCACAAAAGCCATGGGTATATGTGGAATTACACCCAAAATACATTCAGCTAATTCCACTGAGTATGAGGATACCACATGTGAGACTTTTTGGGAGCCTAGCCACATACAGGAGCCTGAAATCCAATGACCACTTTGAAAGCCTGAAGGTACATAACTTCCTTATTTCACTTCCTCACTACCTATCACAGAGACCCTGAAATGCCAGGATAGCACTAAACCCCCCACATGTGAGAGACTTTTTGGCAGTCTAGCCAAGTACGGACCCCAAAATCCAATAAGCACCTTCAGGCTTTTAAAGGGCTTTACTTCCTTATTACACTTCCTGACAGGATAGCACCAAACCCCCACAAATGACCCCTTTTTGGAAAGTAGACACTCCAAGGAATTTGAAAAGAGACATGGTGAGTATTTTTAATGAGGAAATAAAGCCCTTTAAAAGCCCAAAGGTGCATATTGGATTTTGGGGTCTTGTACTTGGCTAGACTGCCAAAATGATATGCTTTAAAGCTGCACATGCCCTGTGCAATGGCAAAAAACTACATACATTTTTAATATCCATAGGCAACGCTTTCAAAGCCTATGCAAGCTACTTTTTTAGATCTACAGAGTTGGTCTAGTGCTAGAATTACTCCCCTTGATCTGACGTTCGCGACGATACCTCACATGCATGGTGCAATCGCTGTTTACATACCGGCAAAGGGTCAACACACGTGCACGCGGGTGGGCGAGGGTGCGGTTTTTTTACCATTATTTTGATTTTTTTTAATTATTTGTACACGGTCTCTTTCATTTTTTTTATCGCTATTTTAATGCTATCACAGGGAATGCAAATACCCCTACAACTTCACCAAGATCGGTGTGATCAGATGCTTTCCCAATTTACAAATGGCGCTGTTTATATCCTGCAAAACTGAAGTGTTGAAATGCTCGTAGCTTCTGATTTCTTAGACTATAGAGATTATTGGCACTAATATTGGTCTCCAATCATCTCCCGCTGCTTGTAAAAGCAATCCTGCAGTTAATTACCAACTAGAATTTTTTTTACATGAAAGCCGATCACCGGCTGAAAAAAATGATACTAGGATGATGCCTGCAGCTGTAGACATCATCCTGGTATAACCGTTCAAAGTCCAGTGATGTACCAGTACGTCGCTGGTCCTTGTTGGGTATATATGCTATGTTCTTTTTTTCTTTTTGTATGCAGTCTGTGGGCTGAATAAAAAAAAGAGAAGAAATACCTGCCAGAAAAAGTGTGTGGTATGCCCACCATTAGAATATACCCCCCTGGATCCACCCACTTCTAATGGTGGGCACACATTAGGTCGCATGGTGCCACGTGCGCCAATTCCAAATTGTACAAATGTCTAAATAGTGGCACGCTTGAATAAAAATTGTCCACGTATAAGTGGTACCCCATATGGAAAAAGGATGACACCAAGTCCCAAACTATCTTGCCACTGCTCTGGGCATTTGGGGGGCTCCACGTAACTATCTTTTTCCCTCATAAATCCAAAACTTATATGTATAGCCTGTTGTCCTCTCACAGGTCTTCTACATCTTGACCCCATATCTGACACGCTTGCAGGGGAGAAATTGTTTGAATGCAAGGCAGCCAGAAAAATTAATGAGGGACTCATCAACGCAGATGTTTTGCTGGGGAGTATAGACATCTGCAAATTTTAGGTTAAGGTGATTTGCGAGGGGCTGAATTTTGTGGAGCCGGTCAAATTCAAGGTTACCCCGAGGATGACAGAGTGTGTTGTCCTTGAAATGCATAAAACACATTATACTCTCATATCTATACCTGGCCATGGCAGCAGAGAACACGGGCATATGATGAATCGTGTCTGTGGACCAATACAACCGCAATTCTTTTTTTTTTTTTTTAGTAATGCCCAGGTTGAGGCCCCAAAAAAATTTAAATTTCGAAACCGTAATGGGTTCCCATGTGATTGGCTTGGCAAAATTTGAACTAGGGTTGTCAGCGATAAATTGTTGTGCATATAAATTGTTTTGATCCAAAATCAATGCATACAGATCTATCATGAAAAACAGCTCCAAAAAAAGGGGAGTGGTTAAATTTGCTGTTTCCACCTGAATTCTGTGTTGGGCAGTGAGTGGGGGAAGTATGGGTGCTGCTAAATTTGTGTGCTGCCAATCAGGATTTGCAAGCACATCTGGAAGGATACTAGGGGCTCTATGGGCATGTGTGTGAATTCTTGGTGGTTGCAGGACAATACTTGTGCTCGCCACTGCACCAGCTTGTACTGCACTTATGGGACTTGCCACGTCACCAAGTGATACTGCAGTGCTGGTATGTGAAATATCAGGATGTACTAGGCCGCTAGTGCTCACCAGTTCACCAAAAGGTAGTGCGGCACTAGTACTGGCACTCTGCATATGAGAGTCATCACAATTTACCGGCAAGTGCTAGCAGAGCTCAGGCCTGATTCTGCAAACACTGTGGTTTTGTGTGCAATATATCAAGTGACAGTGACCTACTGACACTGCACTTGCTGGGGGAGAAAGGGGGGGGTAAGCATAGGTCCTAAACACAGGTGCTGGCAGGTTCCGGGGTTGATCCTACTAACGCTGTGCTTTTGGGGACACTATACTAATGTGAACGCTGGTATAGTACTGATCTGATCAAAGATATTGATCTGTTCAGACACTATATACCGTATTTTTCGCTCCATAAGACGCACCTGACCATAAGACACACCTAGGTTTTAGAGGCAGAAAACAGGAAAAAAAAATTCTGAACTAATGGACTGCAGACATAGTACAGGAGATGACCAGAGACTGCGGACACAGTACAGGAGATGACCAGAGACTGCGGACAACACAGGGATGACCAGAGACTGCGGACAGCACAGGGATGACCAGAGACTGTGGATAGTACAGGAGATGACTGCTGACCTTTGGGGAGGGGGGGGAGCGGGTACCTGAATTTGACAGATACCCGCTCCCACTTCCGCGGAGTTGTTCTTTCATCTTACCTGTTCCTCTATCCACCCGCGCGCTGTTTTCCCGGCTTCTGTAATGGCGCTCGGCATGACA
Organism: Staurois parvus; assembly: GCF_062004578.1. NCBI lineage: Eukaryota > Metazoa > Chordata > Amphibia > Anura > Ranidae > Staurois > Staurois parvus. The sequence goes on along the minus strand of NW_028317871.1, from coordinate 2,433,107 downwards.
GCCGGGTGCCCAGTGCGCATGAGCGAGAAGCACTTGCGCTTTGTGATTGGTCCGGCGGCTTCTGGGATCTGTCATGTGACCCAGGTGCCGCCTTACCATTCACAAAAAGCACCGCTTCCTGCGCATGCGCACTTGGCACCCGGCTGTCATGCCCACACTACAGAAGCCGGGAAGACCGCTCCGCTGGATAGAGGAACGGGTAAGATGAAAGAACAACTCCACGGAAGTGGGAGCGGGTATCTGTCAAATTCAGGTACCCGCTCCCCCTCCCTCCCCAAAGGTCAGCAGTCATCTCTATAAGGTCCCGCTGTAGAGCTGAGCGGCCGGCCCGGTATTCTGACACGGCGGCAGTGGAAATACCGGACCGGCCGCTCCATATTCGCTCCATAAGATGCACTGACATTTTCCCCCCTTTTTTGGGGGGAAAAAAGTGCGTCTTATGGTGCGGAAAAATACGGTACTTAAAATTTATATATATATATATATATATATATATATATATATTGTGAGAACTAGCATCAAATGGTAGAGTTTTTCCAGCACACAGCCACTCGCTTTATTCTTTTTTAAAGGCCTTAAACACAGATTTCTGCTTCTCTGGCCTTTCACTTTAGGCTCACAGCTGTCTCCTACAGACTCCTTCCAAAATGGCTTTTAGCACACAGCTAGCAGCCTCTTGCTGCTCTGGCTCCCACCTCTCCTCGGTGGAGCTCTCCTGACTCCCAGGCAGTGACCTCCCGTCTTCCAAGTGGAGCCCTCCTGACTCCTAGCTGCCGGGGTGGAGCCCTGCTGACTCCTAGCTGCCGGGGTGGAGCCCTGCTGACTCCTAGCTGCCGGGGTGGAGCCCAGAACCCTGGTCCTGGCTCTCTCTAAAGGCCTGCACACACCTGTGCAATCAGTCTCCTGGCCTATCCCAAAACCTGGTCCCAGGATTGGAGATTTCATCCCTCCCAAATCACTTTGAAATCTCCAGGCTCCAGCTCCCAAAATGGACCTTACAAACAAAGGAGGAAAGTGAAAAACCACTTTCCTCCATATCAAACCTTTACCCTGGAGCCCCTCAACCTGCCTTGTTGAGAATCCAGGGTGACAGATCGCCACACTGTCACAATATATATATACAAATTTTAAGTATATAACCCCAAAATGTGATATTTATATCTTTATTAATATTTATTAAATATATTAAGTATATTTTACTTTCTATATATGTATACAGTATATAGAAATGAATAAATATATTTTTCTAAATTAAATGGATATAATGTATTCAAAAATATCTAAATCCTGATTTTATATCTAATTAATCTAATCCCTAAATCCATGTTAAATCTGTTCTGTTATAAATATCATATTAAAGATCATATGTAAATATTAGAAAAAAAGTAAAAATTTTATATATACAGTATATATACTGTGTGTGTAATATATATATATATATATATATAATGTTTTAATTATTATTATTTGTTTATTCATTTTTTCTGGTACAAAGAAGAACATCTATTACATAAAAAATAGGACAGAGATACAAATCACGAGAATATCATCAATACATAAGTTCCCGTTGCAACACATTTTTTCCTCTTCCCCACCCTCACACCTTCCTCATACCCCTGTCTACATCCTCTTACTTCCGTTTTACCTTCCCTCGCGATTCTCTATCCATATCTATACCCCTCCATCCTTTCTTTCTCTCGGGATCTCCGTTAGACTTCCTCTAATGTATTCCACCTAGACTACAACTAACTCCAGATATTTTTTAGATGTTTTAAAATTTAACCAACTACTCCATGTTTTCCTAAATTTATCTAATTTATCCACCTCGATATGATATAACTCCTCCATCCTATAGATGTTTTCCACTCTATTTATCCAATCTTTTACTCTTGGTGGCTCTGGAACTTGCCAAGATTTGGGGATCAAGCCCTTAGCTGCACTGACTAAATGATACAGTACCTTATTACTAAACAAGTTTATTGAAGGCTTGAGTTTATAAAACAAACACATCCATGGATCTCTCTGGACCATAATTGTCAGACTATGCAACTCGGCTTGATGCGGCCTACTCTTTCTACCGAGGAACGACAGAGGCGTCGGGCAAATAACCTGTGTCTGTACTGCGGAGCAGCGGGTCATATGGTGCGTTCCTGTCCGGAGAAATACTGTAACTCCTCTATTTCTTCTAATATATCTACTGTGTGCGCAGACAACCCCACTCACTTGACTGTACCTGTGTCTTTTCAGCTCCCCGGAGGAAGCATACAGGTGATGGCTATTATTGACTCCAGGGCCTATAGTTGCTTTGTCGATCTCGATTTCGCTACCCAGCATCAGATACCGTTCCTTGCCAAAGAACATGGGGTGAATATTTTCCTGGTGGATGGGTCTCAAATAAAATCGGGGACGGTAGATCGGGAGACCCCTCCTATACACACCATGGTGGCGGGATATCACCAGGAGCTTCTATTCGAGCCTATTTCCAGTTATTCTGGGGCTCTCTTGGCTACGAACTCACGACCCCCAAATTGACTGGAAGACCGGGTCAGTCCAGTTCCACTTACGATACTGTCAGGAACATTGTCTACCTAGGGCATCACTAGATACACCGGCCTTATTTGCTGTAAGCCCTGAGGCCGAGTTAGCTCAAATGGTGCCTGCGGCCTACCACCAATTCCTGGATGTGTTTAGTCCACGGGGGGCAGAGGTTCTTCCCCCACATCAGGCATATGATTGCCCCATCGATCTGCTCCCAGGCTCCGAGATCCCTTTCGGCCGCATTTTCCCACTATCTGAACGGGAACTAGGGGCACTAAAAGAGTACATAGACGAGAGCCTCCGGAAGGGATTTTCCGCCCTTCCACATCACCGGCCGGGGCAGGGATTTTCTTTGTTGAGAAGGACGGTCCCTGAGACCTTGTGTTGACTACAGGGACCTTAATAAGATTACGGTCAAGAACCGCTACTCCCTTCCTTTGGTCCCAGAGTTGTTTTAGACGTTTAGGACGGCATCCATCTTTTCCAAGTTGGACCTCAGAGGTGCCTATAACTTGGTTCGGATACGTGAGGGGGACGAGTAGAAAACGGCGTTCCACACTCGGTTCTGACATTTTGAGTGTCTAGTCATGCCTTTTGGGTTATGTAATGCACAAGCTACCTTCCAGCACTTTGTCAATGCCTTTTTGTAGGGATTTCCTGGATATTTTTGTCATTGTCTATTTGGACGATATCTTGATATTTTCCTCATCTCTGGAAGCACATCAGGGACATGTTAAGAGTGTACTGGAACGTCTCCGTCAGCATGGCCTCTATGCTAAAGCCGAGAAATACTGCTTTGAGCAGGAAAGCATTTCATTTCTTGGTCTAATAATCTCCACCACGGGGATCGGTATGGACCCACAAAAAATCTTGGCCATCCTGGAATGGCCTGCCCCCACGGATAAGAAGGGAGTGCAGAGATTCATTGGGTTTGCCAATTTTTATAGAAAATTCATAAAGAACTTTTCAGGCCTGGTAGCGCCCATTACCCAGCTCACCAAGGTAGGAGTACGTTTTCAATGGACTCCAGCTGCCCAGGCAGCTTTTGAGGCATTGAAAAAGCTGTTCACAACAGCTCCCATTCTGAGCCACCCTGAAGCATCACTGCCTTAGATCTGACACTACGTACATTTTGGTGGCCAAACATGGCCAAGGACTGTGAAGCCTACGTGAAATCTTGCCCCATCTGTAACCAAAATAAACCCACCAGAGACAAGTCCTGGGGCCTATTGAAACCTTTACCAATACCTAACCGACCCTGGAGTATGATCTCTTTAGATTTTATTGTTGAATTGCCACCCTCCCGAGATCACACCGTGATCTTTGTGGTAGTGGACTGCCTTTCTAAAATGGCCCATTTTCTTCCACTAGCCAAGAAACCATCGACCTCCGAAACAGCCCAAGTATTCATTAAAGAGATTGCGAGGCTTCACGGAGTGCCAAAAGAGATTGCCTTGGCCCGGGGAGTGCAGTTTACTTCCAGATTCTGGAAAGTGCTATGTGAGGGGCTGGAGATTAAGTTATCTTTCTCATCAGCATGTCACCCCCAGACAAACGGGCAGACAGAGTGAACCAATCAGACGCTTGAGCAATATCTGAGATGCTATACATCTTTTCTGCAGGATGACTGGCTGACACTTCTATCCATGGCGGAATTCGCATATAATAATGCGAATCATTCCGCCACCAACCAATCTCCATTCTTTGCTAATTATGGGTTCCATCCTACCTTCCTGCCAGACCTGGTTCCTGAGAACTCAGTCCCGGAAGCCCAGAACACCTTAGAATTCTTCACTACCAATAACAAGCTATTACAGGAAACAATGGCTAAGGCCCAAGAAGACAGTAAAAGGTTCTGTGACAGGAGGAGAAAGGGAGAATGGTTATACACCCTGGGGATCGGGTTTGGTTATCAACAGTCAACCTAAAACTGACTTGCCCGTCCAGAAAATTGGCGCCCAAATTTGTGGGACCCTTCCAAGTGGAACGCAAGATTAATGAAGTGGCGTTTAAACTTGCTCTCCCTGAATCCCTCAAGATACATCCAGTCTTCCATGTATCGTTGTTAAAACCTGCAGTTCCAGATCCCTTTTTAGACCGCAGGTCTAGACCTCCAGAAGCCATAGATATCAAAGGGGAGGAAGAATTCAAGGTGGAGGCAGAATTCGAGGTGGAGGCAATTTTGGATTGTAGGAGGAGGGGTGGTCAGGTACAATATTTAATCAAGTGGAAAGGCTATGGGCTGGAGGAAAACTCGTGGGAACCTGCCCAGAACGTCAATGCCCCCAGATTAATGCGGGAATTCCTACGTAACCAGCTTCAAAGGAGGAATCGGGTGGGCATCCGGAGGCTGCCCGTAAGGGGGGGGCAATGTCAGGGAATAGGAAGATCGCCGCGGCGAACGAATCTGCACATGTGTAGAATCCTGACAAAACGTACAGGCAGGAGGGCACTAGGACCCAGGTGCGCCTGTCACCAATGACGGCGCAGGGCAAGCACTAGGAACCAGGAGCGCCTGTCAGGAGTCGGGCGGGCTATTTAAACCCCGCTCTTGCAATGCTCAAGTGCCTTATGGTCTTACCTATTTTCCTGAAGTTCCTGATTGTAGATTGTTTTGTTGCCGACCCTGCCTGACCCTGATTTGCTGTCCGTCTCCTGCTCTGATCCCTGGCTTGTCTGACCATTCTCCTGCTTAACCCTGTACGTTCTGACCTCCTGTTAACAAACCCGGCTTGTGACCTGTTTATCCGTTTGCCTGCTGATTTTGTACTACGCCGCCACCACTGTTACTGACCCGGCCTGTCCGACGCTGCTTCTGTTACCTCCTCACATCAGACTCTCACCTGCTATACAACTCCAACGGTGCTTCTACCACAGCTAGGTGAACCCAGGTGCCGCAACTTGGTCTCAGCCTGCTCCAAGTCCATCCCCACCATCAGGGGATCTGGTGAACAAGCAGGTCGGAGCTTAGATTCCACACCTTGGGGGAATCCAGTCTGTGGAGTGCTAGAAGCTACTGCGGTTGGATCCCTGACAGTAATCCCACATATTTCCTGAATGAGTTGTATTATTCCCTTCCAATAGTCCTGTATATTCGGGCAGTCCCACCACATGTGTTGCTCCCTTTTCCCCACAATCTCTCCAACACAACGGTGAAACATCTACTTGTTGTGTATGTGCCTTACTCGGTGTGATATACCATCCCACCAGACATTACTGTGCTCATGTTCATCAACCCATGTGTTAATTTGAATATTTTATTCCTTTGCTGTTCATTCAAATTTGTTCCACGCTCCTGTTCCTATTTTCCCAAGAACCGAGGAGGATCAACACTCTCCATGTCCATAAGAATCCTATAGACCTTGGAGGTAATTCGTCTAGGAACTGTAGCTACGTTTACCAATTTTTCAAATGGGTACAGATCCTCCTCAGTCCTCAATGGTTGTGGGAGCACTGAAACAAAGTGACTTAATTTATGCATATAAAGTGCAGCTATATCATATAGTAAAACATCCAAGAGTTTACACATAAGTGCAAAGAAAGCATAATCATTGGTGAATAAATGAATAAAGTCCATACAGTGTAAAATATAGGTGCTAGTATAAGTCACAAAGAATGGAACAAAATATAGTCCATATATGTGTCAGTGGTATTGCAAGACACAAAACAGCAACGTGTCCAACTCCAAAACAGTGCCAAGAGATCCAATGAGCACTCTACCACCATTATGCACTCGCCAGAATGCTACTGGTATAGTAGCAATGATCGATGGTCAATCAGATGCAATATTCACAATCCTTAGTCAGAGACCTTCTTTGCTTGTTAACCACTTCCCGACCGGCTGTTGCATATAAATGGCCGGACAGTGGCAGTGCAGGGTCGGGTGGCCGTTTATAAACGGCCTCCCCGCACTCTGCTTGTGCACGCTCCCTAGGAGCGCGCAGCACCGCGATCCGGTGCCCGCTGTGTCCTCCGGACACAGTGAAACGCCGATCGTTGGACGGGACCTCTGTACGAGGTCCCGATCACATGCAAAGTAGTAAGCAAGATGTCACTTGTGACATCATTGCTTACTACGTGTGAAATCTGTGAATGATCACAGAGGTCACATGGTACAAGGCTATTCACAACAGCCTTGTACCATGTGACAAGCTGTGACCAATCACAGCTCACTCAGTACTTCTCAATGAGTGCAAGAATGCACACAGAGAGAAAGAGAAATGATTGCTTTTACATCCCATATGGGTGTAAAAGCAATTAGTATAAAAAAAAAAATCTTCATCACCCCCCACAAGTAGTACAGTGTCCCCATGGTGACACTGTACTGCTAGGGTGACAGTATGTAAAAAAATAAAAATAAATAAAAAAATAAAATAAAAATGTAAAAAAAAAAATTTAAAAATTATAATTTTTGGTTATAAACTACCGTATTTTTCGCCGTATAAGACGCACTTTTTCTTCCCCAAAACTGGGGGGGAAATGTCAGTGCGTCTTATGGAGCGAATATGGAGCGGCCGGTCCGGTATTTCCACTGCAGCCGTGTCAGAATACCGGGCCGGCCGCTCAGCTCTGCAGCGGGACCTTACCTGTTCCTCTATCCAGCGGCGTGCTGTCTTCCCGGCTTCTGTAGTGTGGGCACTGGGCATGACAGCCGGGTGCCAAGTGCGCATGCGCAAGAAGCGGTACCTGGGACACATGACAGATCCCAGAAGCCGCCGGACCAGTCACAAAGCGCAAGTGCTTCTCGCTCATGCACACTGGGCACCCGGCTGTCATGCCGAGCGCCATTACAGAAGCCGGGAAGACAGCGCGCGGCTGGATCGAGGAACTAGTAAGATCAAATCAAAACTCTGCGGAAGTAAGAGCGGGTACCTGTCAAATTCAGGTACCCGCTCCCCACCTCCCCAAAGGTCAGCAGTCATCTGTACTGTCCGCAGTCTCTGGTCATCCCTGTGCTGTCCGCAGTCTCTGGTCATCCCTGTGCTGTCCGCAGTCTCTGGTCATCCCTGTGCTGTCCGCAGTCTCTGGTCATCCCTGTGCTGTCCGCAGTCTCTGGTCATCTCCTGTACTGTGTCTGCAGTCCATTAGTTCAGAATTTTTTTTCCCCTGTTTTCTGCCTCTAAAACCTAGGTGCGTCTTATGGTCAGGTACGTCTTTTTTTACTAAAAAGATAACAGAATAAATGTTGGCAAAGATTTATGATGAAATATTATTTATTTGCAAAATTTTATAAAAAAAACACTTTTTTTCAAAATTTTTGGACTTTTTCATTTACATAGCAAAAAAAATAAAAATCCCAGCGGTGAATAAATACCACCAAAATAAAGCTTTATCTGTCTCAAAACAATTGTAAAAAATTAATTTTGGGTACAGTGTTGCATGACCGCGCAATTGTCATTCAAAGTGTGATAGCGCTGAAAGCTGAAAATTGCCCTGGTCAGGAAGGGGGTAAAAGTGTCAGGTCTGGAAGTGGTTAAAAGTTGAAAGCGTTTTTCAAGGTCACCATCTGAAAGGAATGAAGACTGAGTAAGATCTATTTTGTTTTTGCCATGAATTGAGTACATAGTACAAGATCACCAATTCTCTTCGTTCCTCTCTCAGGTCCTCCTTCCTCTCTCCGGTCCTCAGTCCGCTTCCCGGTCCTCCTTCCTCTCTCTGGTTCTCCATCCTCTCTCCAATCCTCAGTCCTCTCCCCGGTCCTCCTTCCACAGCAGTGGGAGAGAGGAAGGAGGACCAGGGAGAGGACTGAGGACTGGAGAGAGGAAGGGGGACCCAAGAGAGGAACGAAGAGAGTTGGTGATCTTTTACTATGTATTCGATTACGCAGTCCACATTCCTTCCAGACGGTAACCTTGAAAAATGCTTTAAACATTTAACAAGCAAGGAGGATCTCTGGCTAAGGACTGTGAATATTGCATCTGACTTGACCATCGATCATTGCTACTATACCAGTAGCATTCTGGTGAGTGCATAGTGGTGGTGGAGTGTTCACTGGATCCCTTGGCACTGTTTTGGAGTTGGACACGTTGCTGTTTTGTGTCTTGCAGTACCACTGACACATATATGGACTATATTTTGTCACTTTTTTTTTCATTTATACTAGCACTTATATTTTACACTGTATGGACTTTATTCATTTATTGTTTCACTGATGTTTATGCTTTGTTTGCACTTATGTGTAAAGTCTTGGATGTTTTACTATATGATTTAACGCTGCACTTTATACACATATGTTACTGTGAGATTTATTGTCATTGTCTCTTGTGCTAGCTGCTTTTTGCTATACACAGTGCTTGCCATTTATTATCTCGATATTTATAAAGTGACTTAATTGACAATACCGCCACTCATAAAATGTGAAAAATAAGTCATCTCTCTTCTTTAAATCTAAAAAATTGTGCAATTTCCCTTTGTTCAATATATCCTTCAAACCTGCAGTTTTATCTTTAAGCCATTTCCCAGAAATGTTATCCTTCCCTGGGGGGTAATACTCCATTCCCCTCCATCCTTTTTGCTTATACAGCCTATCCCAAATCTTTTCAGTGAACTAATATTCACATGTAATGTGCAAATATTATGTGGTATCCACACCATCTTCCCTAACTGTGCCCTACTCAAAATCCCTTCCATATTTACCCAACCTTTCCCTTGTGCATTAAATGTCCATCCATTATATGTGATAGTATCACTGATAAGTAATATTTCATATTGGGCAAACCCAGGCCCCCATTTCCTTTTGCCCTACACAATACCTCATAATTAATTCTCGTTTTTTTATTTGCCCAAATAAACTTGAGTATCAACTTCTTAATTATCCCAAAAAAAGATCCCGGAGGTTGTACTGGTAGCATATGAAACTTATACAGATTTTTTGGAACTATCACCATCTTTACCAGATTTACGACCTATCCAAGAAGCTCCACATTTTGACAGTCTCCTCAGCTTGTCCTTTATTTTGTTTATTAATGAGATTTAATTTGCCTGATATAGGCCTTTTATTGAAGGAGTTAATTTTAATCCCAGATAGCCTATTTCCTTTCCCCTCCAAGTGAATGGGAACTCTTTTTGAAGACTCAGCTCCTCTGATTTTGATAAATTGATGTTTAAAATCTCTGATTTTGCAGGATTTATTTTCAAATTTGACAGCTCGCCATACTGATTTAACAATCTCATTAAGTTAGGCAACGTTATTCTAGGATTTGCGATGTAAAACATGTCTTCCGCATATGCTGCCACCTTATGTTCCACTTCCCCTATTTTTATTCCTGCTATATCTATACACTTTCTTAGCCTCGCCAGGACAGGTTCCAAGGATCGTACAAATAACAAAGGAGAGAGCTGACATCCTTGTCTGGTACCATTATACATTTTAAAGAATTGAGAGAGGGATCCATTAACCTTGATCACCGCTGAAAGACCGTTGTAACAGCAATGGTTTGAATTGTCATGGATGGGTTATATTCATAACAGCTGTGATTACTAGTAATCTGTGATTGGCTACAGCTAATCACAAAAGTACAGGATACTGTGATTGGTCCAGGTACCATGTGACAGCTGTGGCCCAATCACAACACTACTCTATAGAAAGCAGAGCTGTTATGAATGACATTCATTCATAACAGCTTTGTTGGCATTGTGATCACATCGTGATTGTATGATCCCCAGGCTGCTCAAAGCAGCAAGCTGCCTCAGAGCTGAAATCCAGCGGTAGTGGTGCATTGTGCGCCCATAACTCAGAGCAGACTGGATCAAGTACATGTACATGCCTGTGCCACCCACCTTCAGTAAATGCACTGTGGGCAAATGACATGTAAATAATATAGACAACATAACATGTACTACAATTCATGAAGGATTCAATCTCTCAGGTTTTGGTATTGGCTGTTGATGTAAATGAGGTTGTCATATGTAATTGATAGGCAACATTGGCATCTGCTGTGTCCATATCTATAACATCCCCTTTTGCTAGTTGGCAAGAAACTAGTGTAGCCCTGTTTTGGGGGCGGGTTATGTGAAATGGCCCACACCAAACAAGCTATGGCGCTAACCTGTATATGAGTAGGCAATCCTGAGCCTTCGCTATATGGAAGAGGGGGTTGTGATAATACAAATGGCAGTGCCTCCACCTAGAATAGGGATCCTGCAATTGAGGAGACTCACCCCTTTCTAGGAATGTAACATGTAGACAACTTAAAGTAACTATACATAGCAGTATTAATGCACCCAGCTTATATTTCTAACATGAAAACATGTCACCACACCTGTATGAGATTAATGCAAAGTTTATATAAAGCAGCCACATAAAACAGGATGCATAAGAATAACATTCAGGAATTACAATTTAGCATAAATTGGGAGGTTGCAATTATACCCGGGTATATGTGCATGTAGTATACAGAATACCTCCAACCATGGGTTATAGCGCTGTCCGGTTGCAGGGGCCCCTGGAGAGGTGAGAGTCAATAAGATGCACGCTTCCACTTTAGATGGCGTCCAAGTAACATGCGGATGATTGCACTGCTTGTCTGAAGATCAGCGATGCATCACCTAAAAGGATAAAATGCCCTATCTATCCTTACTCTTAGTCCCTATCCCTAAACTGGGCTGTCACTGCAACCGGGCCTCTATCTGTCTAAGTGGCCGTCGGATGCCTAACCTACCTCTAGCCTAATCTATCCAACGCTCCCTATGCTAATCCTAGCTAAAAGGAGATCCAGACCAATAAGGATGCTATAGCTTTAAGCAAAGAGGCTGCAAAGATACACTGCAATTAACAGAAAGTTCACCTGACAGTCTTATGCAGGTGAAAACACTGATCTATCTATCTATATATATATATAGACAACTATAAGGATTCTGCAGTATGTAAATAGAATAATGATAATGAACCACAAATCTCTCTCCTACAGAGATATTAGGGTTCCTATACAGAAGTTGAAATATAACAGAGGCAGACCTAATCTGCTTCAGTAACAACTAGATAGATAACAGTCTTGTTAATCTGGATCATTACTCACAGAATCCCCATACAGTTCTCCCCAGATACATAGCACATGGCAAGCTGGTACCCTCTGCCTGATACTTCCTGGAAAACAAACTATATAACATCCTGGGGTTTCTTGACCTCCTTGTAGGGGCAGGAAGCACACCTAGGGACTTGTCTGTAATGGGACCTCTATGGTAGTGGCTGTATATGGATGTAAACAAACCACAACTAGTGTATAAAATAACAGTTCCTTACACTCTCCCCCTGGTGAAACCTTTATGTCCCGTCAAAGGAAGCTCACATTATATACAATAATGAAATTCAGTTTCAAATACACAACGTTGTCCTCTCTCCATTACAATGGTTTGCTAAAGAAAACAACAGATTAGTATAAATACATGCCAGGTGATGCAAATACAGGTAGCATATTGACCAGATTAGATATTGCCCCTACCCAGGCATGGTATAGATGGGGCTGAGGAATGATGCTGGGATCTCCCAAAGTATCATAAGTCAAAACAGGTGGTGGATGTCTAACCCTTCCTCCTCTACGCACTTCCCTATGAGGTAATCCCTGATTTTCAGGTACTGAATGAGGGTTTTGTGTCATGGGAAGAGATGGCACTGATTGTGGAGTAGAACTAGATCCTTGGTTAGGCGTACTCACTGACTCAGGCACAAACTCTGGAGATCTAGGGTTTAGTGACTCTCTTGGAAGAGGAGAAGCTGTTGGGCTCTGAATCTCAGGAACTACAGTCCAGTCACTCTCATTAGAGTCAGGAGGGTCAGTTGTAATGTTAGCCTGAGGTTGTGGGGAGTCTCTTCCCACAGTATCTTCTGAGTCATCATCATCAGTGACTTGAGGAATAGGGAGCAAATGGTTTCGATGCCAAGCTTTTACTCTACCTTCTGGTCCCTTTATTTTGTACACAGGAATTCCAGGTAATTTGCTCACCACTGTAAAAATCTCATTCCTCCATCGGTCAGATAATTTATGCTTCCCAGAAGGGCCCAAGTTTCTAAGCAATACCTGCTCACCAGGTTTCAATTCTCTGTATCTCACACGACGATCAAACCTCCTTTTGTTCCCTTCATTTATCTTGGCAGCATTTTCTTCAGCCAAACGATAAGCTGACTTAAGGGTATCTTTCAGACGAGCTACATACTGATAGTGACTTTGATGATCGACACCATCAGTGGAGACCCCTAGCAAGAGGTCTATTGGCAGTCTAGGCTCCCTTCCAAACATTAAGAAATAAGGGGAGAATCCCGTAGTCTCATGTCTTGTGCTATTGTAAGCATGAACCATGGCTTCAACTTTACGACTCCAAGTACGTTTATCATCAACCTGTAGAGTACCTAACATATCAAGCAAAGTTCTGTTAAATCTCTCAGGGAGAGCATCACCTTCAGGGTGATAAGGGGTAGTCCGGCTTTTATGGATGTTGAGCAATTGAAGTAATTCCTTAACTAGTCTGCTCTCAAAGTCTCTTCCCTGATCCGAATGCAATCTGTGGGGTAATCCATAGTGGATGAAATACTTCTCCCAAAGCACTCTGGCGACTGTCACTGCCTTTTGATCCTTGGTAGGAAAAGCTTGTGCATACCGGGTGTAGTGATCAGTCACTACCAACACGTTCCCAATTCCTCTTGAATCATTGTCAATGCATAGAAAATTGATACAGACCAAATCCATATGGCCTGAACTCTGTAAATGTCCCATTGGGGCAGCTCGAACTGGGAGGGTTTTTCGTCTCAGACAACGGAGGCACCTTCTACAAAGGCTAGTCACAGTTTCTCTCATTCTGAGCCAATAAAAGCGGTCCTGAATCAAGCCATAGGTCTTCTCAGGCCCCAAATGACCATGATGATCATGTAGACTTCTGAAACCATCTTTCGAAAACAATAAGGGAGAACCAGTTGACGTCTCCCTGGGTGGTCATGATACAGAGTCACATGGTAGAGTAGGCCCTTTTCAATCCTGAATTTATCCCAGTCTCTCAGAAATGAGCTACATTCAGCAGGCAAGGTTTTCTTCAATATCTCTGGATCATTAACACTAACTGCTCTATATAAAGGTCCAATCAAATGGTCAGCCTTTTGACTCTTAATCATCCGCTGAGGAGATATAGAACAGTTCTCAAATGAGCCTAGGGCTGCTGGGTAAGCAAACATGCCTGGTACAGCATCAGGTCCACTTCCTATGGAGTCTATGAGCTGCATCTCTGAGAAAGCCACGTTATCGTCCACTACTGCAGCCATAGAACATAGTGCTCCATCACCAGGACCAGGGACTTCCTCCCATTCATTGTCTTCAGAGACAGGCGGTAACCCAGGGCGTCTGGATAACGCATCTGCACCAATGTTCTTTGGACCAGGTTTGTATTTCAAGGTGAATTGATAATTTGATAGAGCAGCCAACCAGCGATGCCCAGTGGCATCTAGTTTTGCTGTGGTTAAGACATATGTCAAAGGATTGTTATCCGTTCTTACTTCGAAAGCTGCTCCATAAAGATAATCATGTAACTTATCGACAATAGCCCATTTGAGAGCTAAGAATTCCAACTTGTGAACTGGGTAATTGTGCTCGCTAACTGTGAGGCTTCGGCTGATGAAGGCGACGGGTCGCAACCCAGCTGGATACTCCTGGTGCAACACTCCACCCAGTCCTTCAAAGCTAGCATCTACATGGAGAACATACGGCTTTCGAGCATTAGCATAGGCCAGAACGGGTGCCTCTGTTAACTTCTTCTTTAACTGAATGAAGGCATGCTCACAGGCTGAAGTCCACTTATCGCCAAAAGGATTTTTGGTGGATTTCTTCTGTTTTTCTTGACCGCTCGAATCAGTCTTCAACAAGTCATGTAGGGACTTGGCCACTTTCGAATATCCTTCTACAAATCTGCGGTAATAACCACAGAATCCAAGGAATGAACGTAACTCTGTGATATTCTGAGGTCGTGGCCAATTCACAACTGCTTCAACTTTGGCAGGATCTGTGGCCACTCCTTCAGCAGAAACAATGTGGCCTACATAGGTAACAGATGAACGGCAGAACTTACACTTGTCTGAAGTCAACTTCAGCCCTTCCTCCTTTAGACGACACTCGCATGAGACGTTCTTCATGTTCCTCCAATGAAGCTCCAAATACAATAATGTCATCGAGGTACACAAGACACTCTCGTGGCACTAAATCACCCAAAATGCGTTCCATTAATCTTTGAAATGTTGCTGGTGCACCCCTTATGCCTTGTGGCATGCGGGTAAACTGATAGAAGCCCAAAGGACATATGAAGGCTGTTTTCTCTTGGTCTTCAGGAGCCATTGGAACCTGATAGTACCCTGACCGCAAATCAAGAACTGTGAACCACTGATTTCCATTCAGAGCTTCCAAAGCCTCTTCTATCCTGGGTAGTGTATACTGATCAGGTATTGTCCTTCGATTCAGAGTTCGATAGTCCACACATAGGCGAATAGATCCACACTTCTTTCTTACCACAACAATAGGTGAAGCATAGGGACTTTTACTATCCGCAATGATCCCCTGATCTTTCATCTGATGTAAGGTCTGTCTGAGCTCATCAACATCCTTTGGAGCTATCCTTCTGGGCCTTTCCCGGAAGGGAGTGGCATCTGTTAGCCTGAAAGTGTGTTGAGCACTTTTGGCACAGCCTACATCCATTTCATCCATAGAAAATACTTCTGGTAATCCTGATAACTGCTGTGTCAATCTGTGAACCCAAAGCTCTGATAAGTTTGGATCAGTCAGATCAAATTCAACAGTAGGAGCGGTACCTTCAACTTGCACTTTGCACACTTCAGCATAGGGGTTAACACCAAAGACAGGATAGCAATGGGCTACCTTTTGGTAAGGATCAATTACAACGGGGTAAGGTGAACAGTTTCTCACAGTCACAACTGTAGATAGGTCCACTCTGGCCCTCCAGTCTTTCCTTTCAGGAATCACCTGCCACCCCTCTTTGTTGATCATCTCTTCAGGTGTTTCCATAAGGACGTAACTGCCATCTCCAAGTAGCTCAGGAGCAATGCTGGAAGCAACCCTTAGTATTCTCTCTCCCCCTGGAGGAATTTCCACTGCATGCCTACCGATGTGATACACCACTCCGTGTTGATAGCCAACAGAGAGGACATTACAAAGCTCTTTAAGATCAGAAGACAGTTCAATTTGATCTAAAGAAGCAGTTCGACCTCCTTCAAGAAACTTCTGAAAAGCACAGTGTACTGCTTTACAATTAGTACCTAATATCACAGGAGCGGCATTGGAGTCCCCAGTGTTGGGACACACAAGTGCAGTGATCTCCATGGGAGGAACACCTTTGTCCTCTAAACCAGGTACAGTAACAATTATGCGCAGGCTTCCATCAACAGGGTATGACTTAGAGTTCAACCCCCACAACTTCATCTGTCCAGTAGACTGAAGTGGTGTGTTGCTCAAATGCTTCTGATAGAAGGAACGATAGATAAGGGTAACTTGAGACCCAGTGTCAAACAAAGCTGAAGTTTTAAGTCCGTTGACAGTAACGTTAACAATGGACTTGGAGCCTATGATAGGCTGTTTTGATCCTGACTTTGAATATTTCAGTCGTCCTTTGTGCTTTTGTACAGGGAATGACACACTTTGCACCATTCCCTCATAATCGTCATGACATTGTCTAGCTGAATGGCCTGTCTGACCACACCTGAAGCACTTTCTAGAGTTTCTCCCTCTGTGTAATGCAACGGGCTTGTTAATGGAAGACTTGGACCAAGTGAATTCAGGTTGATCATTTTGAACAGGACGAGAAGGGAGGTCCTCTTTAAAAGGTTGTTTCACTTTTTTAGGGGTGCTAAACTGAATGTCAGCTTCCAATTTCTTCACTAACTTCATTAGTCCATGAAGAGGAAGATCATCATCAGATAACTTCACTTTGAGGAGCTGTGCGAGAGGATGATGAGGTAACAACCCCCGTACTAATTGACTAGTTCTCATTGAATTCACTGCATCAGGATGTATAGCAGTGTGATACACCAGACGTGACAACAGTAACTGCAATCGATTAATGAAAGTGGAAACACTCTCTCCTTCTTTCTGACGGGTCATACGATAGTCAGCAACCATCTGTTCAAGGTCATAGTATGGTTCAAAATGGTCAGACAGTACTTGTATATAGTCTGTTGCACTTACCCCCTCATGGGTATCTCGATACAAGCGGATTAGTTCTGCTGCTGGAGATCACAGACTTTCCATAACACGCTGACGCTTGCCTTCCTCTGAGCAGGACCATTCTTTCAAGCATTGAAGGGTGTGCTCTTTCCAAACTTCGAAAGCTTCTTCTCCTTGTGGTACAGGAACATTACCAGAGAACACTTTTAGCTTTCTATAATGTGCCGCCTGTAACCCTTGTGCTAGCATCTCAGTCAGTTGATTTAAAGTGCCAACAGCATTCTCACTAGATTGTGGAATATTGACATCTTCCTGATAAGAATAGTTAACTGGCATTTGTTCTTCTTTTACACTGACGTTTTGTGGGACAGAGGGAAGGTACCTCCTTCTAGGAGTAGGTTGAGGGCGCCACTTTTCTTCGTGTTGCTCCTCCATGACTGACTATTAAACCCACTTCGCTCTCAGCAGTGCCTCCAAATGTAGCCCTGTTTTGTGGGGGGTTATGTGAAATGGCCCACACCAAACAAGCTATGGCGCTAACCTGTATATGAGTAGGCAATCCTGAGCCTTCGCTATATGGAAGAGGGGGTTGTGATAATACAAATGGCAGTGCCTCCACCTAGAATAGGGATCCTGCAATTGAGGAGACTCACCCCTTTCTAGGAATGTAACATGTAGACAACTTAAAGTAACTATACATAGCAGTATTAATGCACCCAGCTTATATTTCTAACATGAAAACATGTCACCACACCTGTATGAGATTAATGCAAAGTTTATATAAAGCAGCCACATAAAACAGGATGCATAAGAATAACATTCAGGAATTACAATTTAGCATAAATTGGGAGGTTGCAATTACACCCGGGTATATGTGCATGTAGTATACAGAATACCTCCAACCATGGGTTATAGCGCTGTCCGGTTGCAGGGGCCCCTGGAGAGGTGAGAGTCAATAAGATGCACGCTTCCACTTTAGATGCTGTGATGGCGTCCAAGTAACATGCGGATGATTGCACTGCTTGTCCGAAGATCAGCGATGCATCGCCTAAAAGGATAAAATGCCCTATCTATCCTTACTCTTAGTCCCTATCCCTAAACTGGGCTGTCACTGCAACCGGGCCTCTATCTGTCTAAGTGGCCGTCGGATGCCTAACCTACCTCTAGCCTAATCTATCCAACGCTCCCTATGCTAATCCTAGCTAAAAGGAGATCCAGACCAATAAGGATGCTATAGCTTTAAGCAAAGAGGCTGCAAAGATACACTGCAATTAACAGAAAGTTCACCTGACAGTCTTATGCAGGTGAAAACACTGATCTATCTATATATATAGACAACTATAAGGATTCTACAGTATGTAAATAGAATAATGATAATGAACCACAAATCTCTCTCCTACAGAGATATTAGGGTTCCTATACAGAAGTTGAAATATAACAGAGGCAGACCTAATCTGCTTCAGTAACAACTAGATAGATAACAGCCTTGTTAATCTGGATCATTACTCACAGAATCCCCATACAGTTCTCCCCAGATACATAGCACATGGCAAGCTGGTACCCTCTGCCTGATACTTCCTGGAAAACAAACTATATAACATCCTGGGGTTTCTTGACCTCCTTGTAGGGGCAGGAAGCACACCTAGGGACTTGTCTGTAATGGGACCTCTATGGTAGTGGCTGTATATGGATGTAAATAAACCGCAACTAGTGAATAAAATAACAGTTCCCTACACTAGTATTTGTCATGTTGGTTTTTGAGATCAGTTTTCTGGGGATCACTATATCTGCTAATGTTTTTGCTCTTCTAAAAATAATTTTAGGTATTTGGGGGAGTTGTTTCTTTAGTAGTGAATTTTGTTTTAAAATGAATCAATACCTATCTAGTATGGATTGTATTTCCTTATGCTGTTTACAGTAAATGTGAATAACTATATACATTTTTTCTTTTTCTTTTCTGGTTGTCTAGATGCAGTATTTAAACAGTTGATTTGTTTTTTGCATGATCTATAGCTCCTGATATTAATTTTTTGGGATATTTTTTATATTTAAATCTTTGATATAGAATATTTGTAAAGATATAATCAGAAGTACAAGTATGTCTAATCCTTTTGAATTGGCTATATGGAATAATGGATAGCTATGATCTATAGTAAGAACCATCAAGAGATAACTGTTTGTATCTACCACTTTAAAATAAGTTTTAGTGGTAATGAAATTGACAACATTACCTGTTAGTACTAGATTTAAGAATTCCATCTCTTTGGAATTCATATGTACTGTAAAGTTAAGATCTGTATCGTTAAAATTCAGATATGCAACATAATCCGTTAGAAGTGATGGCTCTCTTTGCCAAATAAATATAATATCACCTATAAATCTCTTATGTGTGATGAGGTACATAATAAAGGGGTTGTTTGAACAGACTAATTTTTCTTCAAACTGACCCATTACCAGATTGGCATAACTAGGTGCAAACCTCTTCATCGTTGCTGTATCTTTGATTTGCAAGTAAAATTTGCCATCGAATGTAAAGTAGTTTTTGGTTAGCATAAATTCAATGGTGGCTAATAGAAATTAAACTTGGTTCACAGGCATGTATGTATATTGATTCAAATAATATTGACTTGCATGTAGACCTATTTCATGGAGGATATTGGAATATAGAGTGGTATCGTATAGTGTTAACTGACAAAATATATATAATTTACTTGTGAACCACAAATTAATAAACCAAAAACTTTATCTTAATGGTTCGGTGGTATTTGGTCACATCCTCATAAATATATGCGATTATGAAATATCCAAGTGGTTATAAAAAAAAATACCTTGCCCCAAACTTTCAATTAACTTATTGTAATTCATAACTAAATTCACAAAATCAAACAAATAAAAATAATGATAAGTGAGTGTATTATCCTTAAATTCACTGTGTCATATATATAATATATTCATAAAAATATAAAATGTGAAATGAATAATAATAAATCAATTTTTTATCTATTACAATCCACTGTGCCTTATTCAACTTAATTGACTAACTTCAATATTAACATGAACAATATTTATAAAAATGCAAAAATATATATAAGCCATGGGTATATGTGGAATTACACCCCAAATTACATTCTGCTACTTCTACTGAGTATGGGGATACCACGTGTGAGACTTTTTGGGAGCCTAGCCACATAGAGGAGCCTGAAATCCAATGACCACTTTGAAAGCCTGAAGGTGCGTAATTTCCTCATTACACTTCCTCACTACCTATCACAGTTTCGAAGGCCCTGACATGCCAGGATAGCCCCAAACCCCCCCAAATGACCCCTTTCTGGAAAGTAGACACCCCAAGGAATTTAAAAAGAGGTATGGTGAGTATTTTGCAGATCTAATTTTTTTCTCACAAGGTTTTGAAATAACAAAAATAGAAAAAATATGTTTTAGTTTTTTTTCTTCATTTTCCAAAAACTTTTAAACTTTTAAAAGCCCTTTAAAAGCCTGAAGGTGCTTATTGGATTTTGGGGTCCTGTACCTGTCTAGACTGCCAAAAAGTCTCTCACATGTGGTATCCCCATACTCGGGAGAAGTAGCAAAATGTATTTTGAGGAGTAATTCCACATATAACCATGGCATGTGTGAGCAGTAAATCGTTTAAGTGACAATTTTGTGTAAAAAAAAAAAAATATTTATTTTTGTCATTTTCCAAAAACTTGTAAAAAAAAATTCTTCTATTGATTCAACATTCCTCTCAGCAAATAGTTTGGGGTGACTACTTTCCAAAAAGGGGTCATTTTGGGGGGTGGGGGCGTTTTATGCCCAGCATTAGTGGTTTAAGCCACACATCATTCACTCTAACCACCTGAAGACCAAGCCTTTTTGTTCACATGAAAAAAATCAGTATTTTTTGCTAGGAAATTAAACCCCCAAACATTATATATTTTTTTAAAGCAGACACCCTAGTGAATGAAGTGGTGGGTACTACAATTTTTTATGGCACATAGTACTCGCGCAGTGATTTTTCAAAGCAATTAAAAAAAACAAACACTTTTTTATACTTTTAATGCACAAAAACACAATATATTGGCCAATTGTTTGGTAAGATATAAAAGATAATGGTATGCCGAGTAAATAGATACCAAACATGACATGCTTTAAAACTGCGCATGCCCCGTTCAATGGCGACAAACTGCAAACATTTTTAATATCCATAGGCAGCACTTTAAAAGCCACCATTTTAGATTTACAGAGGAGGTCTAGTGTTAGAATTACTGCCCTTGATCTGACGTTCACGGCAATACCTCACATGCATGGTGCAACCGCTGTTTACATAACGGCACAGGGTCAAGGCTTGTGCACACAGGTGTGCACGCAATGGAGGGGCAATTTTTTTTAGTTATTTTGATTTTTTTTTATTATTTTTACATTGTACCTTTCATTTTTTTTTTTTATCACTTTTAATGCTATAACAGGGAATGCAAATAACCCCTATAACTTCAATGGGCATTGTCATATATTCTTTTTTGAGAAATCTGGGGTCTATCAGACTCTAGATATCTCCTCTGCCCTTACATTATCTAATCAAACCAAAATCGGTGTGATCAGATTCTTTCCCAATTTACAAATGGCGCTGTTTATATCCTGCGAAACTGAAGTGATGAAATGCTTGTTGCTTCCGAATTCTTAGACTATAGAGATGATTGGCACCATTCTGGTCTCCAATCAGCTCTATGGTCAGCTGGCAGAAACACCGGCTGCATTCTCAGGTTCCCCTAATGGCATGGGACTGCCCGAGAAGGCCGTGGAAGGCAGCGGGGGAGGGGGGACATCATCTCCCACTGCTTGTAGAAGCAATCTTGCAGCTAATTAACCACTAGGATTGCTTTTACATGAAAGCCAATCACCGGCTGAAACAAACGACACCAGGATGATGCCTGCAGCTGTAGGCATCATCCTGGTATAACCATTCAATTCCAGTGATGTACCAGTACATCGCTGGTCCTTGTTGGTTATATATGCTATGTTCTTTTTTTTTTTCGTATGCAGCCAGTGGACTGAATGAAAAAATGAGAAGAATCTCTGCCAGAAAAAGTGTGTGGTATGCCCACCATTAGAATATACCACCCTGCATCCACCCACTTCTAATGGTGGGCACACATTAGGTCACACTTTGCCACAAGTGCCAGTTCCAAGATTGAATAAATGTCTAGTGGCACGCTTGAATAAAAATTGTCCACGTATAAGTGGTACCTCATATGGAGAAATGATGACACCAAGTCCCAAACTATCTTTCCACTAATCCCCATGTAGTCTGGGCATCCGGGCGGGCTCCACGTGACTATCTTTTCGCTCGCAAATCCAAAACTTATAAGTATAGCCTGTTGTCCTCTCACAGGTCTTCTACATCTTGACCCCATATCTGACACGCTTGCAGGGGAGAAATTGTTTGAATGCAAGGCGGCCAGAAAAATTAATGAGGGACTCATCAACGCAGATGTTTTGCTGGGGAGTATAGACATCTGCAAATTTTAGGTTAAGGTGATTTGCGAGGGGCTGAATTTTTTGGAGCCGGTCAAATTCAAGGTTACCCCGAGGATGACAGAGTGTATTGTCGCTGAAATGCATAAAACACATTATACTCTCATATCTATGCCTGGCCATGGCAGCAGAGAACACGGCATATGATGAATCAGGTCTGCGGACCAATACAACTGCAATTTATTTCTTTTAGTAATGCCCATGTTGAGGTTTAGGCCCAAAAAAAATGTAAATTTAAAAACCGTAATGAGTTTCCATGCGAATGGTCTGGCAAAGTTTGAATTTGGGTTGGCGGCAATAAATTGTTGTGCATATAAAATGCTTTGATCCACAATCAACGCATACAGATATTCCGTGAAAAACAGCTCCAAAAATCAAGGGGGTATGTGAAAGACCAGGATGTACTAGACTGCTGTTACTCGACAGTTCACCAAAAGGTAGAGCGGCACTAGCACTGGCACTCTGCTGCATATGAGAGTCATCAAAATTTACTGGCAAGTGCAAACAGAGATCAGGCCTGATTCTGTGAACACTGCGCTTTTGTATGCGTAGGGGCTAAATGCAGGTGTTGGCTGGTGCAGGTGCTGATCCCGCTAACGCTGCGTTTTTGGCGACGCTATACTAATGTGAACGCTGGTATAGTGCTGACCTGATCAAAGATATTGACCCGTTCAGACACTATACTAGCAATGGAGGTTTATTGTACATGAGTGTGCTCCTGGCAATCAAGGGGTCAAATGTGATGACTGGTGTACTGACGGGCAATCTGACGCTATCTGGGAGGGGTGTGAAAACCAAGGGAACGCGAATCACGTATATATATATATATATATATATATATATATGTGATTTTGCGTACCCATGCCGCCCTGTAGCAGTATTTCTGCTGTAGGGTGGTCAGGAAGCGGTTGCAGAAGTGGTTTGGGTTACGTCACTGCGTTACTTTAACTGACAATTGCGCGGTCATGCAACACTGCACCCAAATTAAATTTACATCCTTTTTTTCCCACAAATTGAGCTTTCTTTCGGTGGTATTTGATCGCCTGTGCATTTTTATTTTTTTGCGCTATAAAAAAAAAGGCTGACAATTTTGAGAAAAAAAGCTATATTTTGGACTTTTTGCTATAAAACATGTCCAGTAAAAAAAATTAAAAAATCAAATTTTGTCACAAATTTCATCCAAAATGTATTCTGCGACATGTCTTTGCTAAAAAAAATCCCAATACGTGTAAATTAATTGGTTTACATGAAAGTTATAGCGTTTTCAAATGGCAGGAAAGATACTGGGATTTTTAATTTTTATATATAGCAATAATTGCGGCGATCAGCGACATATGGCAGCGATCAGGGACTTATGGCAGGACTGCGGCGGACATTTTAACACTGGGGGGGAACTGACTTGGGGTCACTGACATCCCCAGTGACACCAATACAGTGACCAGTGAAAAAAAAAGCCCACTGACACTGTACTAATGGCAGTGGGGAGGAAGGGGTTAACATTTTTTTTCACTGAAAGGGTTAGGGGAGTGTTTTACTAGGGGGCAGGGGTGTGTGCTGGACGGGGGAAGGCTGATCGAGAGAGAGAAACTCTTCTCTCCCTCTTCAGCTTGTCACGAGCTGTCAGGGAACTGACACAGAGCAGGGCTGTGTGTAAACAATGCAGCCCTGCTCTCTGTCAGCGGTCACCGCTAATCCCGGGGAAACGGCCAGTAATCACCGGCCGTGACCCGGCGGTTGACACCTGCTGCTGACACCCGCGGGACAGGTAGGGCGGGTGCGCGCCCCCTACCTGTTTTGCAAGGATCATTACCTGGTGTATATTTGAAGGTCAAAACTAACTAATAAAAAAAAGAATGAAAACATAAATAGCTATTGTAGAATGGCAAAAATATCTCCCCCCTTGCTAGCTATCGATTTTGTAAAAAAACGTGGTTGTGCAAGGCTCTGCCCACCCAAATGCATCACTCATTCACTGTGTTCTGTGAATGAGAAACTACAAGTCCCAACACCTTAGCAGCTGTTGGCTAGTTTTCATTGAGCTACCATGGCGCTGTGGTACGCAGTAGAAGTTCTTTGAATCTTCCTGTCAGTATATCTGCTTGCCCATACATCCCATATGTCTGCAAGAGATCTGCATGGCACCAGCAATCTCCTGATTACTGGTACATTGGTTTACAGGCTCCTGCAACCAAAAATAATAAATGCACACTTTTTTACCTGCAAAAAAAAATGAGATTTATTTTTTATAAAGGTGAACTTATCCTTTAATGTGAATTCGTTGTGGATAATTTATCAGAACATAACTGTTCATTTTTTGAGATTGTGTTATTTTGATATTGAAGTATCATTGGTTGTATACTGTACATATTGATGTAGGCACAGATGGTGATATTCATATATTATGTTTTGAGGAGTGAACCTGTATTTTAATTTAACCCATTAAGGTAAAGAGTGGGTGACAGTGCTGTATTATATCTTCTTTTGTAGATGTAGATGAATTAGGGTCTGTATTGGTAGCTTCATGAATAGTAGTATTTAAAGGTGGATATGGACATTTTGATGAACAGTTTTTGGAATAAAGTTTTGCTAGCTGACCAGGTACCTCTAAATGTAAACTGTGTTCTGATATATATTCCTGTATTTAACTATTACCTACTTCCTGTATCTCTTAGGACAAGAGATTAGTATCCAAAGGGACTTCACTTAGAGGTGTAGGTGTCTGATAGTCATATGAGTGGGATAGGTGGTGGCTTCAGTGTTAAAAGTGTTTATATTTGTTGTCTGGTCTCCTAAAGCATTTAGGGGGCTCCTGTCTAATTTGGGTTCTTGATAGGCCTGTTGGGTCATGTGACTAGGCATTAGCAGTAACTTGCTTTTTTTGTTGTGTCACAGCAGGGAGGAACATTTTTTGTTTATGATTGTAATATGTCCTAGTATATGAATGAATAGTATTTTTATTATTTCTAATAGTTTGGTTTTTGCCCGTCACTGTCTGATGGTAGCCGTTGAGTGGTGGCATTGCCTTTGATGGATTTAGATGTTATTAAATTTATGGGTTTAGGACTAAAGTCTCTGTTTCTTAGAGAAATCAAGTCTATGGTTTTCTAATTTCATATACCGTATTTTTCACACCATAAGACGCACTTTTTCCCCCCCAAAAAGGGGGGAAAATGTCAGTGCGTCTTATGGAGCGAATATAAAGCGGCCGGTCCGGTATTTTTGCGGCCACCATGTCAGAATACCAGGCTGGCCGCTCAGCTGTTCTCTCCTGCAGGGCCTTACCTGTTCCTCGCTCCAGCGCTGCACAGTCTTCCCGCGCTGGCTTCTGTGACAGCCGGGTGCCCACTGCGCATGTGCTGCACTTTGTGAATGATTCGGTGTCTTCTGGGACACATGAAAGGTCCCAGAAGGCGCCGGGCCATTCACAAAGCGAAGCGCTTCTCGCACCTGCGCAGTGGGCACCCGGCTGTCACAGAAGCCAACCCGGGAAGAAGAGGGAAGGCAACTCCGTGGAAGTGGGAGCGGGTACCTGTCAAATTCAGGTACCCGCTCCCCCTCCCTCCCCAAAGGTCAGCAGTCTCTGGTCATCCCCTTCACTGTCTGCAGTCTCTGGTCATTCCCTGCACTGTCCGCAGTCTCTGGTCATTCCCTGCACTGTCCGCAGTCTCTGGTCATTCCCTGCACTGTCCGCAGTCTCTGGTCATTCCCTGCACTGTCTGCAGTCTCTGGTCATCCCCTGTACTGTCTGCAGTCTCTGGTCATTCCCTGTACTGTCTGCAGTCTCTGGTCATTCCCTGCACTGTCTGCAGTCTCTGGTCATCCCCTGCACTGTCCGCAGTCTCTGGTCATTCCCTGCACTGTGTCCGCAGTCTCTGGTCATCTCCTGCACTGTGTCTGCAGTCTCTGGTCATCTCCTGCACTGTGTCTGCAGTCTCTGGTCATCTCCTGTACTATGTCCGCAGTCTCTGGTCATCCCCTGTACTTTGTCCGCAGTCTCTGGTCATCTCCTGTACTATGTCCGCTGTCTCTGGTCATCTCCTGTACTGTGCCCGCAGTCTCTGGTCATCCCCTGTACTGTGTCTGCAGTCCATTGGTTCAGAATATTTTTTTTTCTTGTTTTTCACCTCTAAAACCTAGGTGCGTCTTATGGTCAGGTGCGTCTTATGGAGCGAAAAATACGGTATCTGTTCTCATAGAGGTTTTTCTCCCATCTTACTAACCAATTTGATATTTTTATATGTAGCACTACCCTCTTAGGAGTCGCTGAATTTTGGGTCCCCCTATTGTCCTGCACAGCCAGGCAACACACATTTCCTTCAGATCTTGCAAACAGGAGACAGTAAACGGTCCTTGAGCTTGTTTTTTTGGATTTTATTAAGGAATATTGAACATCGGTGGGGATGAGGGGTGTATGGGATGCCCAAGGGAACTGTAAAAATCCTTAGCAACTATGTACAAGTTCATTCGACAGCAAAGTGCCTCTGTTGGAAGAGCTCTGCAGCCCTCCAGAGGTACCATCTCAGACCCCAGGTGAATTTTCCTCTTCACCCAGCTGCCTGAGGGAATTCCCTGGGCAAGGGGACCCAGAATCTACTGGAAAATATTCCTCCTGCGCTTGAAGGAAGTGGTACCTAAATATTGAAGCAGCCAACACTCCAAACTGATACCTTTAACAGTGATATAATCAACTTAATAAATTAGTGCAGCGCTAAAAATGATTATTAAACAAAAAATAATAAATATGTGATATCATACCATAATTTGTGATAAAAATCAAAAATCTATATGGTGTACATAAAAAGTGCTCAAAGCGTGTATACTGAGGTCATTTCCACGGCCTCTATGAGGTGCAAGCAATATCACACAAATAAAATTAGTGAAAAAGACCCCTTTATACCACCTACTTACAGTAGTTATATCATGAGTCCTCTAAAAATGGGTAAATAACAAAGTGACTTGTGCAAAATAAATACCATGAAGTGACCAGACTATTAATTAAGTACAAAATGCAATCATATAAAAAATGTTTTAAAAAAATCAAATATAACCAATAAAGTCTCTATTAGTCCATCAATCTTCCAGTCAATAGTGCTTCAAAAACAACCTTCCATGCAAAGTGAAAACTTTGTGACATTTGTGATTATTATTATTATTATACAGGATTTATATAGCGCCAACAGTTTGCTCAGCACTTTACAATATAACGGGAAACAATACAGCAACAATACAGTTCAATATAAGAGGGATAGGAGGGCCCTGCTCCTTGGAGCTTACAATCTAGGAACAATATAATCTAGGTGATTGTGTCAGCACACATATCCTTGGTGGCTAAATTGCCCCCTCACCTCCTTTAAGCGACCCACTGGGCCACTTCGCTTTCAGGATCACTCCTGGATCCTTCTCGGGCAATAGCTGGTAATAGTAGCAATCCACCTGCGGTCCCCCTCTCAGGTAGTGAGTATGATACTCCAGGCCTCTCACGATATGTACATCTGGCCATGGTGGTGTCTGCGAAAGCCAAGACGAGATAGCCTTTATCGGCAAATCGTGTATAGCAGATGTACATATCGTGAGAGGCCTGGAGTATCATACTCACTACCTGAGAGGGGGACCGCAGGTGGATTGCTACTATTACCAGCTATTGCCCGAGAAGGATCCAGGAGTGATCCTGAAAGCGAAGTGGCCCAGTGGGTTGCTTAGCCGGTTCCTGCTCGGCCTATGGCCGAATGGCGGCTGATAAAAATGATATCAAATTCATAATTTGGCACTTATATTATATTGATGGCAAGCTTGCAAAATATTTGGTTTTTATGATTAATCATAATTAATATTAATATGTATGAATGGCCTTTAACAAATGATAGTGTTAAAATTCTTCAGTTATAGCTGAGACAGAAAAATATGACGGGAGTTAAGCTGAGCTAGCTGAGTATTCTATATTAGGGCATAGCTGGTTAGAGGGTTCTGGTATAAAATGTCAAGGATGTTAGAAGTGACTCAGAATAGAATAAATATTACATAATGTATTCTAATAGTATCTGTGTGTATTTAGTTTGATTTATAAGTTGGTAATATTGTTACATACGTAAATTTGTGGTTATACAACATTATTGTGATGTTGTAAAGATATGTTCTTAATTTATATTATCATTTAAATATGAGTAGCTGATGTTACATCACCAGCTTATTATGGTCACCACATATGTACCTGTCAATCAAAACACCATATATGTAGCGTCCCCTCCTTTCAATGAAATTGCTCGGCTAAGCAGTATTGTTGTCATACAAGGCCTTAAGATCACAAGTTATGACGCTTACTTGCTTTATAAAATCACCTTAAGGGACATTCTCTGCGTGGCACACACTCATAAACAATCACACACACACACGTCTGTCCAAACAGACACGCATAAGAACATTCTGAGAAGCTGGAACAGGTGCATGCTGTAAGACAAGAAAAGTCACTTCCGTCTACTTCCGGCTTCTTCCCAAGGACTCGAGAAGGACAAGGAGAACATGGAAGATGCACATGGCCAGACAGCCATGACAATAATGGTGACTTATCTTTAAACTTCTGCTTATTTCTGGTTTTATCTACATGTAACTGTTCATGATATGCTTTACTTTATTTTAAGCCATTGTGTGATAGAATAAAATTACACTTTATTTTTTATTTCAACGGCTCTTTCATTCATAATCGCCTCAAGACACTAAAGAAGTATCATATGTGTCTCAAAAATCCAGCAGCGGCCGGCAAAAACCCTCACCGCTCCAGGTGGACGCCATATGGTGTCCTTTCAGGCATGCACAGTTTGCATGCCCGCAGAGCCGCGCCGTGGCGCGATCTGTCACCGGCCGTGTACCTCAGACACGGCCGATGACAGATCTGAGTACCGGCCCCGTTGCCGGTACCATGTGACTTGCTGTGACCAATCACAGCAGGTCACATAACAGTTGTATACAATGGATGGCTTCCTATCATGCCATCGGTTGTATACAAGTGTGGCTAGCTGTGAATGGTCACAACAATCACATGCACAAGCTGGGCCAATCACAGCCCAGCTGTGTCATGTGATTAGCTGTGGCCAAATCACAGTTAAGAAAAAAAAATCCTGAATGAATCGATTTCATTCAGGTAAATGCTTGCTTATAGCAAAGTAATTATTTGCTATAAGCAAATTGTGTAAAAAAAAAAAATAGATCACTTCCCCAAAGTAGTACAATATTACTATGGTAACACTGTACTACTTTGGTCATAGTGAAGTATGAAAAAAAAATCTTAAAAAAAGAGAAAAAAATGTAATAAAAAAAAAAAAAAAAATCAATTTCTTTTTCATACTGTCAGTGTCCCTGATCACCGCCATGTCAGTTATATGATGACACTGTACTGCACTGGTGACAGTATGACAAAAAAAAAGTGAAAATATTTTTTTTTATTCATTTCCGAAAAAATATGACAAAAAATTACAACTTCAAAAAACTCGCCATGCCTGTTATGAAATATGTCGAACTGTCTACTTTGCAAAAAAGGGGTCATTTGGGGGATATCTGTACTGTCCTGACATTCTTGGACCTCAAGAAATTAGATTGGCTGTCAGTACTTCAGGATTGATCAATTTTCAGATATATTCCATAGTTTGTGAACTCTATAACTTCCCTACAGACTAAATAATAAATACTAATTTGGGTTATTTTCACCAAAGACATATAGTAGAATACATTTTGGCCTAAATTTATGAAGAACAATTATTTTGTTAACTTTTATAACACAAACAAAGAAAACGTGTTTTTTTTTCAAACTTTTTGGTCTTTTTTTATTAATTTAGCAAAAAATAAAAACCCCAGTGGTAATTAAATACCACCAAAAGAAAGCTCTAGTTGTGTGAAAAAAATGATAAAATTTTAGTTTGGGTACAATGTTGTATGACCGAGCAATTGTCATTCAAAGTCTGAAAGCGCTGAAACCCGAAAATTGACCTGGGCAGAAAGGGGGTAAAAGTGCCCAGTATGGAAGTGGTTAAAGGAGGTGAGGGGGCAATTTAGACACTGAGGATATGTGTGCTGACACAATCGCAAATGTCACAAAGTTTTCACTTTGCATGGAAGGTTGTTTTTGAAATACTATTGATTGAAAGATTGATGGACTAATAGAGACTTTATTGGTTATATTTGATTTTTTTTAAACCTTTTTCATATGATTGCATTTTGTACATAATTAATAGTTTGGTCACTTCATGGTATTTATTTTGCACAAGTCACTTTGTGTGTTATTTACCCATTTTTAGGGGACTCATGATATACCTACTGTAAGTAGGTGGTATAAAGAGTTTTTTTTTCACTAATTTTATTTGTGTGATATTGCTTGCACCTCATAGAGGCCATGGAAATGACCTCATTATACACCCTTTGAGCACTTTTTATGTACACCATATAGATTTTTGATTTTTATCACAAATTATGGTATGATATTATCGCATGTTTTTTTATTTTTGATTTAATAATTATTTTTAGCGCTGCACTAATTTATTAAGGGGACCCAGAATCTGCCACTATTAAATCAGCAGTCCTGGATGGGGGCTAGTCAGGTTTCCCACCAGAATGTCCTCTCCCCTTATCAGGCCCAGGGTGTGTGGAATTACTCACTCAGTTCTCTCCTGCAAGCTTATGGGTTGTTGGCTGCCTTCAGGCCTTACGCTGGGCTGGCTCCTTCCCTGCTTCCCATACTTTCCTCTCTAAGGGGACAGTTGAGGCTCAGGGATCCTGCCTTCTAGCTCCTGCCTGCAGGTGGGCCTCTCTGCTGGACCGGCCCCCAAGCTCCACACTCCTGCTGCTGAGCAGACCCTAGCACATTTAAAGGCTGCCCTGGCCAAATGCCAAGCCTCCTGCTTGGGGATTGACCAGGATCTCCTAAGTGTGCAGACTCACTCCTCCTCACCCCTGCCCACTGCTTCTAGAACCTTCTCCAAGTTTCTAGAGCATGGGGAGGTGTCAAGGAACTGACTTGCAGAGCCTCTCAGGCATGACCAAAAATAGCCCTCAGCCCAGGCTATTCAGCCTTTCTAGCTAAAAAAAAAAAATGCTAAAAAAAAAAACTACCTAGCTCCCCCTAGCAACCTAGGAGGGTGCGACATAGCTTATTAAGTTTTGGATCATCTAAATATATAATAACATCTTCCCTAAGCTCTTGTACTTGCTCAAGGACTATGTACTGTATGTAATAAATATTAATAAAGATATAAATCAATTAATTGCTAGAGATACAGTAGATACAATATTTATTAGATATTTTGGGTTGTACCCTTTAAAATAATATAAAAATATTGGTGAATATTGGAGGAACAAGATTTTTCTACGTATTTCCAGACACACATATAGAGCACCTTAATCCTTTCAGCACTTGTTTGATTGATTTTTCACCTATCTATGAACTTTATGAACTCTTTGGTATCATTTATTTATTCACTATTTGAGTGCTTTTCTTATGAATTGGGGATTTATTGATTGATTAATTTACTTATATATTAATCATGATGTGAATTGTTTTTTGTACTTTATTACTAGATTCACTTGATATATGATAGACAGCGCAACATATTATTTTGGTGAATAATTTTCCAGCAATGCCAAATCGTGCTACACACACATTCAGTGAATATCAAGCCTCTTGCACATCTTTTTGTCTTTAGTAAAGAGATATTTCTAAAGCTGGCCATACATTATGCAATTTTCTTGTTCGAATTCCTTTGGATTTACCTGCTAAACCAAAAATAGAGTAATGGGATTTTAAACGATGCTGAAAACCTCCCCTCAGGAAAAAACTCATAATAACATTTTCATAAAGAGAGCTTTTAATACAACATTCACTAAAATATCTGGGGGTAAAATCCCATAAAAACATACACCTCTTCTCCCCCCACAATTTGAACTATATAATGTTCCAGGGGAGGGGGAATTTTAAGGTAGATGTTGTCCTAACACGTTCTGCGATTGTGGTGGCGACCACAGTTTGGTTTTGAGGCCTTGGATGTGGATAGCAAGATTGTGACTACATCCAGGAATCCCTTAACATAGGTGTTGTACCCAGTTTTCATTTTAGTGATTCCATGCTATTTTTTTTTCTTCAACCATTAATGTACCTAAAAAAGGTTTTGTCTTCTTTTGCAATAGATTTAGCCATTTCTATGGATTGGCAGCACCGATAATGTGTTTGGTCTCCTTTTATCTATTTTTATACACTTCTTTATCACTCACTACACTTTCTATTTCCTATACTCTGATTTTTTTTTCCTTTACTATCCTACTTACCTTTAGTGAACCACATTGTTTTATTTTCTGTTTACTTTTACTAATTTGCCTGATGTACAATCAAGTTGCTTCCAGGGTTTTACACTTCAATAGTATCAACTGAATACTGACTTCTGTGGTTTTACTGCAAACTCTATTTTTTTTTAGAAAGTCACCTATTTCAGCAACTTTAGTTTTTGTATATGATTTTGCATTGATTAGCAAACCAAAGACGATGATACTAGAACCCAAATTTACTGAACATCAGGCAATTAATCCCAATTTGTCAATACTAGGTCTAGAGTATGATCTCCCCAGGTAGGATTTTTTACTAACTGTTTCACAGAAACCCCATTCAGTGCCTCAATTATATATATGTTTCTGTTTGTAAGCACAGTTTGAGAAGTCCATCTGTCAGACATGTTGAAGCTATAATTATAACCTGTCCCCTCATTGTGATTTGAGTTTTCATGTCAATCAACATGTTATCTTCAGGATGTCCTGGTGGTGTGTATACTTCACCAGTTCTAAGGGAAGATCCTTCCCTGGTTGGAAGGCAGACACAGAAGGTTTCAAATATATCATGGTTTTAATTAACATTACCCTTTTTTATGCATTTTTAAAACAGTTTATGGCAATTCTACTTCCCTTCTTTTCTACTCTAGCTTTCCTGTATAGTGTGTACACTGGTGTAGTTATTTCCCATTTATTTGAATCCCTGAACCATCCTGTATCTCTGCAATCAAAACAAAGTCCAAGTTGTCCCTAAATATAAGAACTGTCAGCTCACAAAGCTTCTTGCCTAAACTACGAACATTAGTGCACATGAATTGACAAACACTGCTATCTACTGCAGCATTTTTAACTCCAGAATCTTTAACTAATTTACCTACCCCATCAGCCATGTCCTTAGCAACCCAAATCCTCATATTTGTAAACCTGCTGGGGACAGAAATGTTCCTTTTCATTTGAAGTTCTTCCCCCAGTTCAAATTTATGTCCACAAAAACACCTGAATTCCTTACTAAGCTCAGTGTGCTTTTGTGAAAGATGTAATCCTTTCCTTCCATAAAGCTCAATATCAGACCCGTTGTTAACATCATGACTAACATAACCAAGCTGTATGTATGACAATTTCTCAAGAAAGTGTCTGGGATAATAAACCAGTGTAGGTTACTAACTAATTTATGTAGGTAAACATCATTCAGTTTGGCAAGTGGCTGTGTGAAAACCTTGTATGGACTGGTTTTAGGGTCACGCAACACTGTACCCAGATTAAATTTATATAATTTTTTCACACAAATAGAGCTTTCTTTTGGTGCTATTTTATCACCACTGGGTTTTTTTATTTTTTATTACACAGTCATGGCCAAAAATATTGGCACCCCTGCATTTCTGTCAGATAATATACCACTTTGCCCAGAAAATTGTTGCAATTACAAATGTTTAGGAAATTTCATGTTTATTTCTTTTGTTTGCACTGGTATGACACAAAAAAGTGAAGAAACAAAAAGCCAAATCTCACACATTCCGCACAAAACCCCGAAAATGGACTGGACAAAATTACTGATACCTTCTCAAAATTGTAAGAAATAATTGCATTCCAAGTTTGTAATGCTCCTGTAATTTATAATTAAACTCACCTGTATTAATGAACAGATCTTAATCTTCCTGTGTCCACTGTGCAAAACATTGTCAAGAAGTTTACAGCCCATGGCACTGTAGCTAATCTCTCTAGACGTGGACGAAAGAGAAAAACTTGATCAAAGATTGCAACAAAGGATTGTTCAATTGATGGCTAAAGAACCTTGATCAACTTTCAGACAAGTTCAAGCTGATCTTCAGGCACAGGGTAAAACTGTGTCAGCTGAAACTATATGTTGAAATCTGAATGAAAAGGGATGCTATGGTAAGAGACCCAGGAAGACCCTGCTGCTGACACAGAAATATAAAAAAGCCAGATTGGAGTTTGCCAAAACCTACCAGAGTGTTAAGGATCCGGGTATGACCAGAAATGTGTGGGAACACTGGCGTAGGCAGGGCTGGAGAGGTGGAATGGTCAGGCAGGCTGTTAGGTACTGTCAGGCACCGCCCGGCGGGATCTCTAGTACCCACAGAACGGGATTCCCCAGGGCGTGGAGTCTAAGCCCCAGTCTGCCTTTTAACCAGAGCCCCTGATGGTGGGGAAGGACTTGGCGCAGGACTGAGACCAGGTTGCAGCCCCTGAGTGCACCCAACTGTGGTAGAGGGGTCAGCCAAGAGTATGTACCGGGGGAAAGTCTGACGTGAAGAGGCTGGCAGACCTGGTAACAGGGACAGATCTGTGCGGGATGGATGGATGGATCGTCTGGGTAGCGTCAGGCGTAGTCAGGCAGGCCAGGTCAGCAACGTGTGGGCAGCGAGGTACCGGAGGAGCAGGCAGATAATAGTCAGGGTCACAAGCCGGGTTCAGTAACTCACGGGCAGCGCGGTACAGAGCATCAGGCAGAAGGATGGTCAGGCAAGCCAGGGATCAAGCAGGAGAAGTCAGCAGAGGACAGGATCAGGCAGGTCGGCAACAAATAAGATAGTCAGCAGAACAGGAACACAGGATACAAGGTACAGGGGCTCATGGGAAACATACACCAAGGCCCTGATCACAGGCCTGGTCATTCGTTAAATACACCTCCTGCAATCAGCCCCAGGTGTTGGCTGATTGCAGGAGTAAGCTTCTGGCTGCTGAGAGCACCCACTGGTCAGCCCTGGTTCTGCAGCCCACACGGCAGGTGAGTCCCACCACCAGTGCTGAGTCCATTCCTGACACAGAGGAAACCAAAATCCTTTTGGGAGAATGTGCTGTGGACAGACGAGACAAGATTACAACTTCAACATCATTCTACTGTTTTTAAAAAAAAAAGGCCTTTAAAGAAAAGAAAACAGTCCCTACAGTCAAACACGGTTGAGGTTCACTGATGTTTTGGGGTTGCTTTGCTGCTTCAGACACTGGATATCTTGACCGTGTGCATGGTAATAAGAAATCTTAAGACTACCAAAGAATTCTGGGGTGCAATGTAGGGCTCAGTGTCAGAAAGTTGGGTCTCTGTCAGAGGTCATGGGTCTTACAGCAGGACAATGACCCAAAGCACATGTCAAAAAGCACCCAGAAATGGTTTAGGACAAATCACAGGAAGATGCTGAGCTGGCCAGCAATAAGTCCAGATCTCAACTCCATAGAGCACACCTGTGGAGAGATCTCAAAGCAGCAGCTGGGAAAAGGAACCCTTCCAATCTGAGAGACCTGGAGCAGTTGGCGAAGTATTAGTGGTCCAAAATTCCAGTAGAGAGGTGTAAGAAACTCATTGATGGTTACAGGAGAAATAAACATGAGAATGCTTAAAAATTTGTACAACTGTAATGAACAATCTCTCACGAGCAGTATAAATCAAAAACTATGAGCTACAATCCTGAAAGCAATTTGCACTACCACATACTCATAACATGTGCACAAATACAAATTATATACATACAGTGCTGCGCTTCCTACTACACATATTAATAAAATAAAAAAATGTGTGAACATAAATCAATGTGCATGGTTGAACTGGATGGACTTTTAACATTAGTATCAGAGGTCAGATGCATCTCTTGCAGGAAAACCACATCTATATAATATTGATGCACTTCCCTCAAAACCTTATGTCTTTTAGTAGGCGAGTATAAACCCTTTATATTGTAGGTCATAATATTAATCAAACTCATCTCTTTTTGTAACTTTTCTTCTCCATCCTCCTTCTCTTTACCTGTAGACTGACAGAATAGGTATTCTCGTATACTACTATCCAATTCCCATTCCTCCCACCCCTCCCCCCCACCATCCCCCCATCCACTTCCTCCCATCCTTCCTCCCTCCTCCCCTCCCCTCCCCTCCTAAAAACCCCCTTGGCCTCTATAATGCCTTGGAATCTGACGTAGGTTTTCCCTACCGACGATTCCTATTTTAGGGTAT
Organism: Staurois parvus; assembly: GCF_062004578.1. Taxonomy (NCBI): domain Eukaryota; kingdom Metazoa; phylum Chordata; class Amphibia; order Anura; family Ranidae; genus Staurois; species Staurois parvus. Next base: position 2,396,619 of record NW_028317871.1, on the reverse strand, counting down.
GACCCCATCCTACCTCCCCTTTCCAACGTAGGGGAGTTAAACTTTTATCTTTGTTAAGTCTCCAATCCTCTCCGCCTCTCCTGCTCTGGTCCCTAATAAAAAAAAAAAATTCCATCAAAAAGGAGAGCACCGGAGAGGACTGATTCCAGCGAGGGGAGGAATAAGGAGGAGAGAGAGAGAGAGGAAAGAAGAAAAAAAACATTATATATATATATATGGGGGGACCCCCCACGCACCTTACTCCCTAAATTTCTTCTCCCCTCTATCTCCCTTCCTCCAACTCCCTCCATTGCTACTTTCTCTTTCTATTCACTTGCTATTCTATTCACTTGTAACTTTGTTTCTCCAAATTTTATTTCAAATCTCTCTCGCAATTTTTTCCAAATTTTTTCTCTGTCCTCATAATAATAAAAGCAAACAATCACATCTCTTGGGGATTTTGATGTAATTCCTGGTGGTCGTCTAATTCTATGCACTCTCTCTATTTTCAAGGGATCTCCACACACTCCATATTTTTTCCCTCAGGTCTTCTCCTGTAATCTCTGGCAGACCCCGAATCCTTCCTCAAGTTGTTTCTTCTTTCTCTACTCTCTTGGTCTTCTAATTTGTATGCTAGATTCCTCTGTTCTCTTTTCATCTCTTTTACTTGTAGTTCCAAGTTACCAATCTGCTGGGCCTGCGCTTCCACTTTTCCTTCTACTTCCTCCACCCTTACTAACATTCGTCCCAGATCATTGTGAATTGTCGCCATTTCACTTTTCATTGATACTTCCAATTTTGCAAACATTTCCGCCATCTCGGTTTTAGTGGGAATTTGGGATAAGACTTCCTGCTGACCCACCATACTATGTTCTTTTACACTGTCAGAATATAGAGTCTCATTAACCGAATTTCCATCCTGCATTCCAAATGACAGTCTGGTTTGGTCTTTATCCGATACTCTCCTTCCTTCCTGATCTTTCTCAAGCTCTTGTTTCACTGGACTTTTTTCCAGTATTGGCAAATACTTCTTAATTGTGCTCGTGTTTATATTTGACTGTGGGGTTTTCACCCCTCCCCCCTTGGCAGATCTACTCCACATGTTAAAATTAAATATATAAATTGTGCCGCGCTCCTGTGTATAAATAATTACAATATTCACTATTTCAAATGACAATCCAAAGAAAAAAAAAATATATATGAAAAGATAATAAAATGATATATAGACTTATATCTAGTGTATAAAATACAATTATCTTCTGCTTATAACATCATAAATAAATACCTGTGGTGGTTTATGTAAGAATTTATTTTACTTATGAAGGGCGGTGTCTTTTCCCTTAAACAAAATATCGCAGTGCCTCCAGCCGTTAAAATACGGCAAATATTTAATGAACCAATAATTTGGACACCTTAATAATTTGATCACCACTTATTATTATACCTTGAGTCCTTTTAGCCAGTATGATTTCGTACCATATACACAAAAATTGCCTTTATAATAAATAAATAGATTTATTTATGTACAAAAATTATATATATATTACCACAAAACGCAAAAGACTGGTGATCAATGGATACTGGTACACACGATCAAAAATATAATATACCAATTCTATACACCAAACAATTCTTCTAGATAATAATAAAGATTAAAATCAAATTTAGTGATAAGTGGTAATTTATAGTACTTCAGAGATCATTTCTCCCAAAACGTGGCCATAGAAATGTGAGAAAATATTCCTTGATAAATCGTACTATAACCAACCACAAATTAATGAATTATGCAATATCTATAATTTCAATATGACACCAAACAATTCTTAGCAGTAATAATATGGATCTCTCTCTCTCTCTCTCTCTCTCTCTCTCTCTCTCTCTCTATATATATATATATATATATATATATATATGAATACCCAATGCAATTACTATCACCCCAATGCAATTACTATCACTCTATGCAAGAGAGGAAATATAAAATCCCCAGCGGATTCAGTTGGCAGTTGAAACGCCTTCAGAAGAATGGCCGCAGGGAGCAAGTGAGAGATAGTGCAATAGGTTGTAGGGTTGAGAAAAAGTGTAGGCTTGTAGAAGTTCAGAGATTTAGAAGTTTAGTAGAAGTTTTAAAAGTTTGAAAGGATTAAGTAGTAGTTCTTCAGATGGGATAGATTTCAGCCTCGTCAGATTTCTTCAGCTTTTCACATGTTTTTAGCTTTCCTTTTTTTTCTTAGCTTGCTTTTTTCCTCAGCCTCCTTTTTTTTTTAGATGAGGTGCATGGCTTCTTTATACCATCCAAACCATTGTTTTAAAGGACCCTCCCAACAGGCTTTCCGATTGGCCGGTTGAGAAGTGTATGTACCTAAGATATCTCTCACCTGTCCACTGGGGGGCAGTCAGGGATCACAAAACAATTTGAGTATTAATGATGACTCATGCCTTGGTTGGAAACCAAGGTAATTTTAGATATTAAATATACGTCTTATCCAAATATATTTGATTTTACCACTAATGTTTTGGATAGGAACCATAGAAAAATACATGTGCATTCAGTTTTTCATTTCCCTGAGATTCAAACTTGTGTGAAACATTTGCTTTCTGATGGAAACATACAACTGATGCCAATTCACAAAATATCTTCCTTTTCACCATTTCATACTTAAGTTAGTGGTATGCAATCCCCAACTCTGCTGAATATATTTCTGTTTAAAAAAGTGTTAATAATATGTCTCTTTTTTAATGTCTTTGTGGGTAGAAATATATGTCCCGAGTTTAACCTTTTGGTTTTAGGAATGACGTTTTCCTGAGCAGGAAACCCTCTGTTTACCTGTCATTGTTAACCACTTGCCGACCGCGCATAGCCGAATGACGGCTTCACCGCGGCCGGCCAGTTCTGAGTGGACGTCATATGACGTCCTCCCAGAACGCGCTCTCCTGCGCGCCCCAGGGGGCGCGCACCCGGCGATCTCCGTGATCGCTGTGTCCTACGGACACAGCTGATCACGAGATGTGGTGAAAGGCCGATCCCACCGGCCTTTTACCACGTGATCAGCGGTGTCCAATGACACGCTGATCACAGGAAAATGCAAGTGCCGGTTCTCGGCTGCACTTTCCTCACGCTGTCAGATCGTGAGGAAAGTACTGCCGAGAACCGGCAGTTGTCAGAGCGGGGATCGGCACCGATCATCAGGGCACTGATGATCAGTGCCCTGATGATCGGTGCCCAGCAGTGACCCCCGCAAGTTCCGATCAGCTGTGCGCCCACTAGCCCCGCCCACCCATTCCCAGCAGTGCCCCCACCTGTGCCCAGCAGTGCCCCCACCTGTGCCCAGCAGTGCCCCCACCTGTGCCACTCTGCAGTGCCACCTACCTGTGCCCAGCAGTGCCACCTACATGTGCCCAGCAGTGCCACCCACCTGTGCCCACCCACCTGTGCCCACCAGCGCCACCCACCTGTGCCCACCAGTGCCACCCACCTGTGCCCACCCACCAGTGCTGTCCACCAGTGCCACCCACCAGTGCCACCCACCAGTGCTGCCAGTCAGTGCCACCAGTCAGTGCCCAGGGGTTGTGCCAGTCAGTGCCGCCAGTCAGTGCCCAGAAGTGATGCCAGTCAGTGCCGTCTATCAGTACCCATCATCAGTGTCACCTATCAGTGCCGCCTATCAGTGCTGCATATCAGTGCCGCCTATCCGTGACCCCTAATTAGTGCTGTCTATCAGTGCCGCCTATCCGTGCCACCTCATTAGTACTGCCTATCAGTGCCCTTTAGTGCTGCCTATCAGTGCCCATCAGTGCCGCCTATCAGTGCCCATCAGTGCCGCCTCATCAACGCAAATCAGTGAAGGAGAAAAAATACCTGTTTGAAAAATTTTATAAAAGAAACAAACTTTTTTTTTTTTTTTAATTTTTTGCACTTTTTTTAATTTATAGCGCAAAAAGTAAAGCGCCCAGTGGCAATTAAATACCACCAAAAGAAAGCTCTATTTGTGAGAAAAAAATGATCAAAATTTCATATGGGTACAATGTTGCATGACCGCGCAATTGTCAATCAAAGTGCGGCAGCGCTGAAAGCTGAAAATTGGCCTGGTAAGGAAGGGGGTATAAGTGCCTGGTAGGCAAGTGGTTAAGGTAAACAACCAGTTATACTTGTAACCTCAGGGGATAATAGGGATGGTTTGAGAAGTTTGTTGGCTTATCACACTCCAAGGTTTTATTTAATCTTCTCAGACCTACAAGTCTCCTCTCACCATTGTTATTTTGGTCAGGTGTGATGACTCACTGTTTGGAAGTCCAAAGGTGGTATTTGACTTTATAATCAACTCTCTTGCAGGTGAAATCCCCTCATTTTCAACAGACAATGGCAATTGTTGAGAAAACATACTGTTGCCAGGTCTTAACCGACATCAACCTCAGATCCCACCATTATCTTTCCTGGGCCTTGTTTGACGACCTGTAGAAATTCAAATAACCTATTGTCTCTGGAACAAGTCTCTTCCACTCATTGTGTGTGTAATTTCACTAGAAGGTCATTTGAATTCTAACCAAGAAAGGTTAACCCTTAACAGACGGCTGGGCTTCTTACTGTTGGAATGAAATCATATTTTTATAAATAGTTCCCCAAAAGTCACTACATACCGCATACTGTGCTGGTGACAATAGTAAATAGTGATAGTGTTAAAAACAATATATATGAAAAAGTGCTCATAGACAGTCCTCTTTCAATTTAAATTATGATGGTGCAATCCCATAATCCACGTGCAGTGTGATTTTATTATGCGCTCACCTCAGGTTTTGCCTTATAAAAAGGCAAAACTAGCTTTTTGTCCTTATAGGACTGCTGGGATGAATGCCGTGCTGTGCTGTGTCCAAGACAACGTCACGTGACTTCATCAGGGGGATATGATAGCCAATCATATCCCCCTGATGAAGTCACGTGACCCGGTGATGTAACAGGTAGGGGAGGGGCTCTGACATCACGACGTTGTCTTGGACACAGCACAGCACGGCAAGCATAGCAGAAACTGCAGGACAGGCTGAAACTGCCTTACTCTGAAGCCTATGCTAAAAACTCTATATGGAACTTACAGCAGCAAATAAAGCCTTAATTTTAAAAGGATAAAGCACTATGATGGTTTTGTTTCTTCATACAATCATCCTGTGATATATTGGAGAGAAATCAGTATAGGAAGAAGGAGTCCTTTGGAAGAAAAAGCGAAATATCCATTCAGCCATCAAATCCTGATCAGCAGCAGGCATAATCACTCCAGAGATCCCAGGTGGATTAAGATCGAGCATAATCATCCCATTTGCCATCAGGAATATCCTAAGCAGGAGGATCATCCCAGCAGTCCTATAAGGACAAAAAGCTAGTTTTGCCTTTTTATAAGGCAAAACCTGAGGTGAGCGCATAATAAAATCACACTGCACGTGGATTATGGGATTGCACCATCATAATTTAAATTGAAAGAGGACTGTCTATGAGCACTTTTTCATATATATTGTTTTTATCACTATTTACTATTGTCACCAGCACAGTATGCGGTATTTATTTATGATGTTATAAGCAGAAGATAATTGTATTTTATGCACTAGATATAAGTATATATATCATTTTATTATTTTTTCATATATATTTTTTTTTTTCTTTGGATTGTCATTTGAAATAGTGAATATTGTAATTATTTATACACAGGAGCGCGGCACAATTTATATATTTAATTTTCTCACAGAACACTGTCTAATGAGTAGGTGTGAGTGCCAGCGAACCACAGGTGTATCATATATTGTGTTTTGTTTTGTTTGTCAAATTAATTAATGGTAATAGTTTAGACAAACACCATAGTAGCTCACAAGTACACTCATTTATTTTTTTACTCCACATGTTAGTTTGGCTAATATAAATAGTCCGTTTGTTATTCACAGTGTTATAACAGAGCTCAGGAACACCTCTGTTTAGTCCCAAATCACTTTAAGGGGGCGTATAAATTTAATACTTCACTTAGTCCCTGAGAGCACCCCGCATCCTACGCTTTGGTTCGCAAGTACTCTCCTACTTTCATAATACTTATGTCAGATACTGAACAAATATAGCGGGGAAAAAAGTTTTCCTGCCACTTAACTATGGCAACTCACCACTACCATATGAGCCTGGTTCACCGTTCCTTGCTTTATTCACTCCTTTCTGACATTCTTGACTCCAAGTCCCATGTATGGTATCATCAGGTAGAGGGACCTCTGCTTTTGAATATTTCCACCAAAAAATACCTGGTAGGTGGGTGCTCCATACTCAGGCCCCTCCAATCTGAGAGACCTGGAGCAGTTGGCGAAGTATGAGTGGTCCAAAATTCCAGTAGAGAGGTGTAAGAAACTCATTGATGGTTACAGGAAGCAATTTATTTCAGTTATTTCTTCCAAGGGGTGTGCTACCAAATATTAAATACACAATGGATCTCCCAGGTGGATTCTGACTATCTTTGTGTATTTTAGGAATACAGTACATCACTGGTATCCTACATACAAATGGTATAAGATATCTTTCCTCTTGCTTATTTAACACTCCTTTGTTAACCCCATAATGAATTACTTTCTCCAGTTCTTTCTTATATTGTCTGGTGGAATTACTCTGCAAAACCTCATAAGTGTTAATATTACTTAATAACCTATCCATTTCTTTGGTATACTGCTCTTTGTTAAGAATGACAATTCCCCCCCCCCCTTATCGGCTGGACAGATCACCAGATTTTCCTTCATCTTTTGGTACTTGATGCCCTTCCGAATGGCCCCCACTTCATAAACTTTTCTAATAGGTAATTTAGCTAAATCCTCAATTACCAATTTCTTAAACATATCTATATACCTATTATCATTAATTTTAGGACAAAAAGTAGATTGGCTCCTCAAATTAGAATGTGTCCCTTCATAAACTATGTTGATTGCATTACTGGGATTTTGTGCATAAAATTTCTTAATACTCAAATTTCTAACTAATTTTTGTATACCAATATAGGTTTCAAACTTATTTAACCCTGTTCTAGGGGCATAGTTCAAACCCTTATCTAAAACCTCCAATTCCTGTTTAAGAAGAGGTATACCACTTAGGTTGAAAATACCTTCTCCTACTACTCGCTCCTTCTTTTTCTGCTGTTGTTGGACTCCCCTCCCTGCCCTTCGGCCTCTCTTTCTTCTTCTTCCCTGTATCTAATTGTTGCGTTGGGGCCCCCTCTTGGACCTAAAAAAGGTTTTGGAGAATAAGGTTTTGAATAGTAATACTCCTTCTCAACACTCTGTTGTAATGGGGCATACCTGTTATAGGTCGGTACATCATTATGCATATATGGGGGTTTCCATATATGTATCCTGCGGTGTTGTTTTTGTAAAACTACAATAAAATGGCTGCAGGAGCCATAGATTGGTTGAGAGAAGACACATGGCTACTTTAAGAAAATGGCCGCTGTAGTCTGTGGTGTTAATATCTATTGGACTACAATAAAATGGCTGTGGGAGTGGTGGATTGGTCAAGGCAAGTCACATAGGGGCTAGAAGAAAATGGCCACTGGCCGCTATATATAAGCTCAGAGCGTATCCCCCTGAGGAAGCCACATAATTCTGTGGCGCAACACGTAGAGAAGGGGCTTGATGACATCACGACGCTCTCGATACACCATTACAGTGTCATTGCAGATGAGTGGGATTGATCTGCTTGCATGTATTTATAAATTATTGGATCTTTCTGCGCAATATGTCTGGTGCAATATAGCACCTCTATTATGTGAGTGGCCACTTTTTATGTTTAAAATAAAATAGAGTTTTTAAAGGATAAAGCACTATTGTGTTTTATATTTTTTTTTCACCATGTATGCTGAGTGGAGGAGAGATTAAGGAGAGTGGTGATTTGTGAAGGAAGATTCCATTGCAAGGATACACTGACCTATACATGTCCATTTCAAGGGACACATGCGTTTTTTGACCAAACTTTTTGTGAGGTCAAAATCTCCAGGTGAGGGTGAATCTGGTGTTAATTTTGGTGGGGGATTTAATCACATAAAGAAGATGCAATATGAAATGTATTTGAGTTGAAGAAATCACCATTTAGAGACTTTTTTGTTCAATGAATTGTAGTCACTATTTCATCTTGATTTATGTTCACACATTTATTTATTTTATTAATATGTGTAGTAGGAAGCGCGGCACTGTATGTATATAATTTGCCTAAACATTTGTAATTGCAACAATTTTTTGGGCGAAGTGGTGCATTAACTAACAGAAATATTTTTGGCGATGACTGTATAATTGAAAAACTATTGAAAAATTTGAAAAAAGAAATATTGTTTTTACTTTCTACTATATATACTATACTATATATACTAAAATATATCAAATAAAAAAATAAAATTAAATTTCTTCATAATTTTAGACCAAAATGTATTCTGGTGCATGTCTTTGGTAAAGGAAAATCCCAATAAGTGTATATTAATTTGTTTGTGTGAAAAGTATAGCATCTGCAAACAATGGCAGATATACTGGAATTTTTATTTTATACTAGTAATAGCGGTAATCAGCAACTTATATTGGGACTGTAATAGTGCGATGGGCAATCTAAAACTAACTGACATTGGTTGGGAACTAACTGACACTGACATCACCAGTGACACTAATACAGTGATCAGTGATACCATACATTGTCACTGTACTAATGACACTGGCTGGGAAGGGGTTAACCTCTCAGGATAATCAAAGAGGTAAGTGTGTGCCTAACAAATGTTAATGTTTGTACTATGTCCTGCTTTTTACGTGATTAGTGATGCAACACGTAGGACAAGAGACGGAGATATTAAGGTGGAATATGTGTTTATATCTGGATATAATTTCCAATACAAGGAGATAAAATCCATTTTTAATAAATATTGGCCTTTTTAATAAATATTGGCCAATAATTAAAAAGGATAAAGTTTTAGGTCCTATCATACCAAAAAAACCTTCTTTATAAGAAAACAAAAAATTTATGAGATGTTTTAGTGAAGAGTGTTATTTCTCCCCCTAGGCAGAAAAAGTGCAATATGTTTGATTTTAAAGGTTTTTATCCATGCAAAAAATTTAACATCTGTAGGACTACGGGTATAAAAATGAGTAATTCCAGATTTTATTTCTCAGAGCACAGGACAAACTTTTAAGATAAAGAAATGTATTACTTGTTCGACACCGTTTGTAACGTATGTGATTTTATTTAATTGTGAGTATAGGTATGTATCAAAGTTTGCATTGAATCCATATTGTTTTGTATGTGGGTGATTAGATGTACTATACCCGTATACTTATAAGATATATGCTAATAGAGATGTATGTCATACAGGAATATTCCGTTTAGTTGATATTCGGGAATGCCCCTGTGCATATATATATATATATAGTGTTTTTGAAATATGTTGGGAATTTACAAGTGCGGGATTCTGTGGGCTGTATATACTTTATCTTTGTAATGTTTTTGCATGGTTATGGTTTAGGGTGAACCAGAGTATATATACTAGTGCCTAGGTTGAAGTTCGGTTAAATACGAGCAGTCCCGCTGATATATAATAATGTGTAAGTAAGAATTCCGTTATTGTATATATTGTGGGCGCTTTTCCCTCTTCCAAGATGGCGGCCAGAGATCCGGAGCTGTGGGGAGGAGAGCTATAAATTGTGGCTGGTTAGTCTGACGAATAAACCCCTTATGAGTAAATCCCGGATGTGACGAAACGCGTAAAGGGAAGTGACGTTGGATGCACAGGAGAGGAACCGGAAGTTGCATATCGGCCATTTTGGATATTGGAATTCCACATGTAAAACATTCTTGGAGGCTGCTCGGTGACCCTAAAGGTTTAAGGGCATGGGAATAAGCGTGTTATGTTTTTAACAATTTAAGCACATGGGTACTAAAAGTACTATGGAGTACTTCCCTAAATGCCATGATGACATTTAGGAGACCCTCCCTTGACCCCACTAACCTTAACAACCTTAGACCCATCTCCTTGTTGCCCTTCACTTCCAAGATCCTTGAGCGCCTGGTCTACAATCGCCTAAGCGCCCTCCTCACTGATAACAACCTCCTTGATCCCCTACAGTCTGGCTTCCGCCCCCTGCACTCCACCGAAACAGCCCTACTTAAAATCACCAATGACCTGCTAACTGCCAAAGCCAATAGCCACTATTCTATCCTCCTGCTCCTCGACCTCTTCGCGGCCTTCGACACTGTTGACCACCCTCTCCTCCTTGCCAAACTGCACTCCCTTGGCATCAAGGACGCTGTTCTCTCCTGGTTCACCTCCTACCTTTCCCAACGCTCCTTCAGCGTCACCTACAACACTGCCACCTCCCCCTCCCTCCCCCTCTCTGTCGGGGTCCCCCAATGCTCTGTCCTCGGGCCCCTCCTCTTCTCCATCTATACCTCCTCCCTTGGCAAACTTATTCACTCCCACGGCTTCAATTACCACCTCTATGCCGACGACACCCAAATTTACCTCTCCGCCCCCCACCTCACCCCCTCACTCTCTGCCCGCATCGCCCACCTCCCAAACGACATATCAGACTGGATGTCGCTCCATTTCCTCAAACTTAACCTATCCAAAACCGAGCTCCTGGTCTTCCCCCCACCCCGTGCCCCCCCACCCTCTCCATCACTACTAACAACGCCACCATCTCTCCCACCCCACACGCCAAAGTCCTGGGTGTCACCCTGGACTCCCACCTCTCCTTCCTACCCCACATCCAACTGCTATCTAGATCTTGCAGGCTCCACCTCCGCAACATCTCCAAGATATGCACATTCCTCACCCCAGACACCACCAAACAACTCGTACACTCCCTCATCATCTCACGCCTGGACTACTGCAACTCCCTTCTCACTGGCCTACCCAAACAAATGCTATCCCCACTCCAGACGATCCTAAACTCAGCAGCCAGACTCATCCACCTCACCAAGCGCTCCACATCTGCCTCCCCCCTCTGCCAATCCCTTCATTGGCTCCCGATTGCCCAACGCATCAAGTTAAAGCTGCTAACCCTGACCTACAAGGCCATTCACAATGCCGCCCCAAACTACATAACTGACCTGATACCAAGATACTACCCTACCCGTGCCCTCCGCTCCTCACAGGACCTCCTGCTCTCTAGCTCCCTGGTCTCCTCCTCCCACGCCTGATTGCAGGACTTCTCCAGGACTTCCCCCATCCTCTGGAACTCCTTACCCCAATCAATCAGACTGTCACCTACCCTCCTCACCTTCAGGTGCACCCTGAAAACCCTCCTCTTCAGGGAAGCCTACCCCAACCTCACCTAACACCCGACCTCACCTAACAACTAACCTCCTCCACTCCACCCACCACTCCATCCCCCACAGCCATCTCCTCCTGTGCCACCTTCCCCTCCCTCCTAGATTGTAAGCTCGAAAGAGCAGGGCCCTCGAACCCCTTGTGTAGTGCATTGTTACTGTCTTGTCTCATGTTATGTCCCCCTTGCTACTGTACAGCGCTGAGCATACCCTTTGGCGCTATATAAATACTGTATAATAATAATAATAATTGATGACATCTTGAGGAGTATTATTCTGAGCTTGGAAGAAATTTGTGGGAGCGTGATACTTATTTCCACAGTATTGATAAGGCGTTTTTGATTGTTGTTTTTGGTAAGCGTATTTATGCCTTCCACTTTAGAAGTGTACACTGAATGGTCACTTGGATTATTTGATTCACAGAGTGACGCACTATCACGGTTATTACACTGTGTGTACTTTTTCACTTTAAATATCACGTGTTTTTTGAGTTGCACAAGTGCATATGGTATATGGGTATGTAATTGATTTTTTTTATAAAGTTAATGCACTATATGTGTTTTTTCTTTTTTTTCAGGTACATATTTTCCTTTGGGAGCCATTGGGAGGGCTCGATATTAAAGGATCTGAATATTTGCATTATTGGAATCAAGGACTGGAGTGACTTTGATTTTGGACATGACTGACTTTTCTATATAATTTTTATTATCATAATTTTTATTTTATTTTAATTTATTTTACTTTATTTAATTTAACAAAAAATGTTTTGGGATTCATGTAATTTTTACGTTATGAGAATTTATTTCACATTTTGATTGATATTTAATCAACATATTGGAGTTATATTGAGTCCTTGTGGATTGTCTTTTAGTCAGGTTAATTTATCCTGACCATCCCATTGTTTATATAGGCACAATAGTGCCATTTGTCAGCTAATTTCCATTGCACCTTTGGGTATTCATTTCATGTGTTTTATCACCTGTGGTTTAGTGCTATTTGTGATTTCACCCTGTTTAGGGACACAAGTGGGTCTATGTATTGTGTTTTTTATGTGTTTTGTACTTTTATTTTGTATATGGTTTTATAAAATTTTTGCACCATTTTGTTACAATTTTGATTCTATTCTATCCAGGTGTATAGCCAGGTGTCAGCGGCAACCCACATTAGTTTATTCAGGGTAGCGCAGGTGGTTCTCCATTGTTTTTTACCATGTCCCATAACTAGTCTACTCGGTGCATTGGGAGGGTACTCCTGCTGCCATGGAGTCCATCAGGAAAGCAAAATTACAGTAAGTATTTGATAGGAAATTTTCTGTTTTCCTGACAGACTCCATGGCAGCATACATATGGGAAATTACTAGCCATACACACACGGGTGGGCAGTAACTCAAACAAAGACTTTAATTTGCCCTATCAACTGACAGGACTTTCAATACAAAATTGATAGAGGATAAGGAAGCAGGCTCTACACAGTAATGAGCCATAAAAGTGTTGATTGAGGACCATGAGGCCGCTCTGCAGATCATCTCAGAAGTGACATGCCGGGAAGCTGCTCAGGATGTAGACACACTTCTAGTTGAGTGTGTGGTCACCACCTCCAGAGGCGCCAAGCCCTTAGCTCTGTAGGCCATTTGGATGGCCTGGACAATCCAGGCTGCGATTGACCTGGAAGAAGCCCTGTCTCCTTTGCTCTTTCCATGGAAAAGGATGAATAGGCTGTCTGATCTATGGAAGGATGCTGTGACCTGCAAGTACAGCTTTAAGGTCTCACCTACATCCAGGGGGTGAATGTCATTGTCTCCAGAGGCTCTAAACGTTGGCAGAACAATCTCCTGGTTTTTGTAGAAGACCGTTGGTCACTTCTGGATTTGAACCTAGCATAGGGATGAGGACTACTCAATCTGGGTAGAATGTCAAAAACAGTTCTTTGCAGCCAAGGTTTCTTATTTCAGAGACTCTTTTCGCCCATGTAACCGCCTCCAGAAAAGCCGCCTTGATGGAGAGCTCCCTAACTATGGGTGAACCAGCTGACCCCAGGACAATTCCAGGGAAAAAGTCAAGGAAAAGTGAGAGGTCACATTTAGGGAACCGCAGTTTTTTCTGGGGCCTCAACTTTACCGCCCCCTTGAAGAATTGCCAGACAAGAGAGTGGTTTGCCCATGATACTCCAGTGAAGGCCGAGATGGCTGACACCTGAACCCTGAGGGTGCTAATCGACAGGGACAGATCCAGCCCTGACTGTAGGAATCCCAAAACATCCTGAACTCTTGGACTACTATAGGATCTGCCCATGGCCTAGATATAGTCCACAAACGTAGATCAGACTCTTCCTGTCAGGGATGCGGGTGTGACCAGAGATGTGTGTACTGACACAGGGAAACACAGGCTCCAAATATGGTATAAACAAGACAATTTATTAAGACTAACAATACAAACATAAACACAGTGCACCAAACCCCAAGCTAACACAAATACATATAACAAGGTGAAACAAACCCAAACCTAAACTGGTATAGATACACATATAGAGCACAACATAGTCAGGCAGGCCGGGTCGATAACTATCGGGCAGGTAGATACAGGAGGAGCAGGCGGAGAGAATGGTCAGGGTCACAAGCCAGGGATAAAACAGGAGAAGTCAGCAGAGGTCAGGATCAGGCAGGGTCGGCAACAAGTCAGGCAGGAACAGGAATGCAGGTTACAAGGTACAGGGGCCCATGGAAAAACACACACCAAGGCCCAGACTGCAGGTCTGGCCATCCCTTAAATACACCTGCAATCAGCCCCAGGTGATGGCTAATTGCCGAAGTGAACCTCTGGTTGTTGAGAGCACCCGCTGGCCAGCCCTGGTACTGCAGCCCACAAGGCAGGTGAGTCCCACCACTATTGGCAAGTCCATTCCTGACACTTCCATAGACCCTGTTGGTACTTGGTCTCCTGGTATTAATCACGTTAGGGATGACTTCAACCGGACAGCCTAAGGCCTCCAGCCTCCCCCTCTCAAGAACTAGACCAGGGTTGGGTAAGGGTGAAGAATGGCCCCCTGTAACAGCAGGTCTAGCCTGAGAGGAAGAGGAACCAGATCCCGAAAGATGAGCTGTGCCAGTAAGGGAAACCATGGTCTGCTTGGCCAGTACAGAATTACGGCCACTACCTCCACTGCTTCTGCTCTGAGCTTCCGAAGAAACCTGAAAATGACAGGGAAATTCATAGGCTGTGAGAAATCACCAATAAAAATGGGTATATGAGCACTAGGTAGTGCAGGGAAAAAAGTAGCTGACATAAAGGCAAAACCTCTTAACCTTCATAGAATCGAATAAATATATGCAGCGCTGAAAACATATTGAATAAACAGATATATTATGCTCTGTGGAGCTCTAAAGCTATATTACAGTGCGATAAATGTCTGAGGACGTTTCCTGTGCAGGTAGTGACTTTGATAATAACAATAAGCACATAATGTAGCAAACCTGCTCATCAGAGGTGGACGCGGAGTTCCCGTTTTTAATTAGAAGTATTCGTAAATCCTTTATTCCCTACCCCCTCCCTTCCTGAGAGGCACAGGGACAGATGTGTGTGTGTTAAAAGGGGCTGGCAGGCTAGAACAGCAGGAGGCCCAGAGCTACAAAGCCCCCCATGGAGCAGAGCCTGCTTGTCCCAAGGCCCCTGTAAACTCGCACCTCCTAACCAAGATAAGGTAGTTTCCCCGGACTTGAAAGAAGTTGGAACCTCATAAACCCTACCAGCCAGGTGACAAAAGTTAAATGAACATTCCTCAGGTCAGCTGTCACCTATGTTTCATATCATGGATTATGAAGCTGTCAGTTTTAATGCAGAGTCCATCCGACGATCCCGCCCAAAACAGGGTATTGGCCAGTTACTCAGAGCCATCCCCCTGCTGGGGGACTTTAAAAGACAGGCTGGCAAGCCTAAAAAGTTAAGCTAAACACATCTCCCAATTTTTAACATCGTAACAGCAGGAGATCAAAGACCCTTCGCTCTGCAACTTGGATCTGCTTACATCAACGGCTTAAATGGCAAGTAACTTAACCCTTTAACTTCTCCCTGTTATTTATCTCTTTGCTGTGCTGTGCTGTTTTCTATGCATATATATATCTTAGTTACATCTTTTTTCTGTAAATATTTTATTGCACCTGTTTGACTCTTTTAGTAATAAATCTTTCTTTCTGAAAGTGTTAAACTGTTTCTAAAGCGCTTAATTGCAATTTACGAATCCCTGCCTTCTGAAGAGATGCTACTGTGTTTGTTTAATCCTCTGCCCAATCGGCCTGCGGTGACCGTATTGGACAGGTGACTTTTCAACCATTACAGTGTATATTTGATAAAGAGAGTTTCCCCTTTCTCTGTACAAAAAGGGGTGGTGGCAGTGTGAAGGGTTAGTTGCGTAATTAACCCGACCCAGTAACAAGCGCATTCAGGCTGCCGGTGCGTCGATTGCGTTCCATTAGCTGGACAATCGTTGTGCAGGGCGCAGCTGAGTGTGGCATTGTTACGCACGTCACATCGCGGTCTGGATCGGCTGGTCCTTTGGTCACGAGTTTGGTGAGAAGGTCTGGGGTCTGATGCCGCAGGCGTGACGTATTGTTGGTCACGGTCGTGTGATCGTCGCATGTTGAGGGTGGCGATCGTGTGATCCGTGACACATAAGTCCCAAATTTTATATTGAGGTGAAAACCATGACTCCAGTGATGTGAAAATGAGTGTCAATTGCACTAACCAGGTAGCGCAATGTTATACGCTTTTGAGTACAGGTGAAACTCAAAAAATTAGAATATCGTGCAAAAGTTCATTTATTTCAGTAATGCAACTTAAATGTGAAACTAATATATGAGATAGACTCATTACATGCAAAGCAAGATAGTTCAAGCCGTTATTTGTCATAATTGTGATGATTCTGGCTTACAGCTCATGAAAACCCCAAATCCACAATCTCAGAAAATTTGAATATTATGAAAAGGTGCAATATTCTAGGCTCAAAGTGTCCCACTCTAATCAGCTAATTAAGCCATAACACCTGCAAAGGGTTCCTGAGCCTTTAAATGGTCTCTCAGTCTGGTTCAGTAGGAATCACAATCATGGGAAAGACTGCTGACCTGACAGTTGTGCAGAAAACCATCATTGACACCCTCCATAAAGAGGGAAATCCGCAAAAGGTAATTGTAAAAGAAGTTGAATGTTCCCAAAGTGCTGTATCAAAGCACATTAATAGAACATTATGTGGAAGGGAAAAGTGTGGAATAAAAAGGTGCACAGGCAGCAGGGATGACCGCAGCCTGGAGAAGATTGTCAGGAAAAGGCCATTCAAAAGTGTTGGGGACTTTCACAAGGAGTGGACTGAGGCTGGAGTCAGTGCATCAAGAGCCACTACACACAGACGGATTCTGTACATGGGCTTCAAATGTCGTATTCCTCTTGTCAAGCCGCTCCTGAACAACAAACTATGTCAGAAGCGTCTTACCTGGGCTAAAGAAAAACAGACCTGGTCTGTTGCTCAGTGGTCCAAAGTCCTCTTTTCTGATGAGAGCAACGTTTGCATTTCATTTGGAAACCAAGGACCCAGAGTATGTAGGTAGAATGGAGAGGCACACACTGCAAGATGCTTGAAGTCCAGTGTGAGGTTTCCACAGTCTGTGATGATTTGGGGAGCCATGTCATCTGCTGGTGTTGGTCCACTGTGCTTCATTAAGTCCAGGGTCAACGCAGCCATGTACCAGGAGATTTTAGAGCACTTCATGCTTCCTTCAGCAGACAAGCTTTATGGGGATGCTGACTTCATTTTCCAGCAGGACTTGGCACCTGCCCACATTGCCAAAAGTACCAAAACCTGGTTCAATGATCATGGGATTACTGTGCTTGATTGGCCAGCAAACTCGCCTGACCTGAACCCCATAGAGAATCTATGGGGCATTGCCAAGAGAGACATGAGACCGAACAATGCTGAAGGCCGCTATTAAAGCATCCTGGTCTTCCATTACACCTCAGCAGTGCCACAGGCTGATAGCTTCCATGCCACGCCGCATTGAGGCAGTAATTGCTGCAAAAGGGGCCCACACCAACTACTGAGTACATATGCATGCTTATACTTTTCAGAGGTCCAATATTGTTCTATGTACAGTCCTTGTTTTATTGATTGCATGTAATATTCTAATTTTCTGAGATTGTGAATTTGGGGTTTTCATGAGCTGTAAGCCATAATCATCACAATTATGACAAATCACGGCTTGAACTATCCTGCTTTGCATGTAATGAGTCTATCTCATATATTAGTTTCACCTTTTAAGTTGCATTACTGAAATAAATGAACTTTTGCACGATATTCTAATTTTTCGAGTTTCATCTGTAATTAAACCACTCCTGGTCCTCTGGATATGGAAAGATGGAAATCCAAGGATCATCTGGCCAACCAACCAGACAGGTATCAAATGGTCATCATTCTCCAGGGAACAGGAACACTCATTCATCCAGCAGGGGGATCACTCTCCAGGTACCAGGTACCATGCACAACCACCCGGGGGGTCACTCTCAGTAACAGATGCAGAATCAGGACAAGAATCCACCCTAAAGGGGGGGGGGGGGGGCTCGCAATCAAACAAGCCCAAACAAAAAAGTGCTGATAGTGCAGTACAGTTGTGACCAAAATTATTCAACCCCCACTGAAATTGAGTGTTTTGGCCAGTTTGACATTGCTTTTGATCATTCAGTCATCTTGCTTACATTTACATTAAAGAGGCACTTGTAGGTCAGACAAATATAACATAACAGTTATAATGAAATAACCACAAATGTCTTTTCTGTGCTCACAGCATTATCAGTTTTATTCAACCCCCAAGTGACATTCAATCTTAGTACTTAGTACAGCATCCTTTTACAGTTATAACAGCTTTTAAACGTGAAGCATAGCTTGACACAAGTGTCTTGCAGCGATCTACGGGTATCTTCGCCCATTCTTCATGGGCAAAGGCCTCCAGTTCAGTCACATTCTTAGGCTTGCGCACTGCAACTGCTTTCTTTAAGTCCCACCAGAGGTTCTCAATCGGATTTAAGTCTGGTGACTGCGATGGCCACTCCAAAATGTTCCAGCCTTTCCTCTGCAACCATGCTCTAGTGGACTTGGAGGTATGCTTGGGATCATTGTCCTGTTGAAAGGTCCAACGTCTCCCAAGCCTCAGGTGTGTGACGGACTGCATCACGTTTCCATCCAATATCTCCTGGTACTGAAGAGAATTCATGGTACCTTGCACACGCTGAAGCTTCCCTGTACCTGCAGAAGCAAAACAGCCCCAAAGCATGATTGACCCTCCACCATGCTTCACAGTAGGCAAGGTGTTCTTTTCATCATAGGCCTTGTTCTTCCTCCTCCAAACATAGCGTTGATCCATGGGCCCAAACAGTTCTAATTTTGTTTCATCAGTCCACAGAACACTATCCCACAACTTTTGTGGTTTGTCCACATGGCTTTTGGCATACTGCAGTCGACTCTTCTTATTCTTTGGAGACAGCAAGGGGGTACGCCTGGGAGTTCTGGCACGGAGGCCTTCATTACGCAGTGTGCGTCTTATTGTCTGGGCTGAAACTTCTGTACCCACATCTGACAAATCTTTTCTCAGTTCCTCAGCAGTCACACGGGGACTTCTCTCCACTCTACGCTTCAGGTAGCGCACAGCAGTCGAAGTCAGCATCTTCTTTCTGCCACGACCAGGTAGCGTTTCAACAGTGCCCTTTGCCTTGAATTTGCGAATGATGCTTCCTAAGGTGTCTCTTGGTATGTTTAACATCTTTGCAATCTTCTTATAGCCATTGCCCTTCCTGTGAAGAGAAATCACCTCTTCTCTTGTCTTCCTGGACCATTCTCTTGCCTTCACCATGTTTGTAACCACACCAGTAAATGTCTAGAAGGAGCTGAGTATCACAGTCATTTTAAAGCTGCCTAATTGGTGCTTATTATGCTTGATTGCTGCTCGGTGACATCCACAGGTGTTTTCAATACCTGATGGAAAGCACCTGTATGAACCTCTGTTCTTCAGAGTGGTAGTCTTTAAGGGGTTGAATAATTGTGGCAATGAAGAAACCACATAAGAACCATTTACTACTGTATTACATAAACAATTGATGTCATTTTAGTTGCATTTGGGTAGTTACAACGTCCTTGTAGGATTTGATTCTGAATACAATTCCAAATGTACACTATAGTCCCTAAACCCCTTTACAGCATTGGGGGTTGAATAATTTTGGTCACAACTGTATGTTTATTATTATCCAGGTAAGAACCGATCACAATGGAAAAAGCACTCACAATATGGTGTGACAGAACTGAAGATGGCCGCCGGCCTGACACGTGGCCTGTGCGGTGTGACGTCACCACCCTGGCTCCTCCCTCTGTGAGAAATCACCACTGATCCATCAGAGAATCCACATCAAAGGCCTTGGGGCAGAAATTCCTGGTATAATACATTTCCAGTTTGCTGTTGCATGGGGAGGCAAACAGGTTGACATCTGGACTGATCCCGAGGGTCAGTATCCACTTGAAGACTTCTGTGTCGAGACACCACTCATTGTCTAATTGAACCCTGGATAGGAAGTGTCAGGGATCGCGGCGTCCTGTCGGCCGGCGCATGCGCGCTGGCCACGGCTCACGCCGGGACACAGGCACTAGGTCCCGGCAAGCCGTGGATGACAGGATGCCGCGCATGCGCAGTGGGACCCGCGGGCGCACCTCGGGCGGCCAATGACAGCCCGGGGGCGCGTCCCGAGCGGCCAATGACAGTGCAGGGCGCAATATTTAAAGATGCCCTGCACTGTCAGTAATCGCCGCAAGGTCTATCTGAGTTCCTGAGTCCTGTACCTGTGTTTTTGACCCTGATTGACCCTGACTACGCTGCCTACTTCTGTGTTGACCCGGATTGTACCTGACTACTCTGCCTTCTCCCATCCTGACCCTCGGCTTGTTTTGACCTCTCTACGGACTGACTTATCCTGCTGACCCTGCGTGTGACCTGACTGCTCTCCGCCTGCCGATTCTGTACCTCGCCTACCCCACGGGACCCCCGCTCGTTATCCATCCTGCTAGGTCCTGCCGTCCTCCTCACATCTGGCTCTCCCGGTACCCATACATCCCCGGAGGTTGCCCCTGCCACTGGTGGGCCTGCTCGGAGGTCGTGACCTGGTCCCGGTCTGTTTCAAGTCCATCCCCACCATCAGGGGCCCTGGTGAAAGCACAGACCGGGACTTAGACTCCACGCTTTGGGTAGGTCTGTCAAGTGGGCAGCCAGGGGCACCACCTGGCGGGTTCTAACAGTACCTTGCGGCCATGACAGAGCCAGGAAGAGGACCGGCGTCCCTAGAGGATATATGCCAGCACCTGGCGACTCTGACCCAGGCCTTCCAGAATTTTCACAGCCGCTGCACCCGGCTTGAGGACCGCATGGAGTCGTTTGCCACCCAGACTCCCCCTGCTCCAAGTTCCGCAACAGCGGAATCACCCGCTGCTCCAGCATCCGGAGCAGTTGCGGCACCCCTAGCTCCCGAACCCCGCGTTCCCCTGCCGGAACGATTCCGTGGAGACCGAAGCCGTTTTCGGGCCTTCCGGAACGCGTGCACTTTATTTTTTGACCTGCAGCCCCGCACGTTTTCCGTCGAGACTGTCAAGGTGGGGTTTATAATCTCTCTCCTTCAGGATGAGCCCCAGCATTGGGCTCACCGCCTGATGGAGAAGCGTGACCCCCATCTCGATTCCGTGACTGAGTTCTTTCAGGCCATGGCCGTCCTATATGACGACCCCCAGCGGGCTGCCTCTGCAGAGGCTACTCTATACTCTCTGCGGCAAGGCCGCCGGGCGGCCGAAGAGTATGCGTCTGATTTCAGGCGTTGGATGGGAGATACCAGATGGAACGATGCGGCATTATGTCACCAGTTCCGCATTGGGCTGTCTGAGTCTCTAAAAGACGAATTAGCACGAGTAGGACTACCGGACTCTCTTGAGAAACTGATAGAGTTGGCCATCCAAATTGACCGCAGACTGAGAGAGCGTCGCCTGGAAAGGAGTAGCCAGGGTCAAAGGGTGGCATGGACCCCACCGAGAGAAGCAGCTCCAACCCCAGGGAGCCATGCTCGGAGCACGGAAGCAGGGGACACCTCAGAACCCATGCAACTGGGACTGGCCCGTTCCACGTTATCGGCCGAGGAACGTCAGAGGAGACGATTGCAGAACCTATGTCTGTACTGTGGGGAAGCTGGTCACCAGGTGCGCTCCTGTCCTGCAAAAATGAGTAAGTCCGTTTCCTGTTTTCCTTTACCTACAGAAAGGGGTGACCTATCTAGTTACCTGGCAATACCTGTGTCGTTACAGCTTCCCAGAGGAACCCTGTCGGTGACCGCAATCATTGATTCGGGAGCATGTAGTTGTTTCATTGATCTTACTTTTGCTCACCGGCAAAAGATCCCCCTCCAGACCAAAGAAAGGGGGTTTAACATCTTCCTGGCAGACGGGTCTAGCATAAAGTCGGGAGTGGTGGATCAGGAGACTCCCCCTATTTTTACCACGAAGGCTGACCATCATCAGGAGTTCCTCCGTCTGGATGCCATCGCATCCCCCCTTTTCCCAATCATTCTGGGGCTTCCCTGGCTGCGGGCCCATAACCCCCGGGTTGATTGGGAGAAGGGAACGGTTCAGTTTCGGTCACCATACTGCCGGGATCACTGCCACGTCCCAGGGCCCGTGCCGCCCCGGTTTCTCCTATGCATGGATGGTGATACGGATCTGTCTCAGGTTATCCCTCCGGCCTACCACGATTTCTTAGATGTGTTTAGTAAGCGAGGAGCAGACATTCTTCCCCCACACCGTTCCTACGATTGCCCCATAGACCTCCTACCCGGATCTGAGATTTCATTCGGTCGCATTTTTCCATTATCGGAACTAGAATCAGGGGTTTTGAGGGAGTATATTGATGACAATCTGCGGAAGGGATTTATTCACCCGTCCACGTCCCCGGCCGGGGCTGGGTTGTTTTTTGTAGAAAAAAAAGACAAATCGTTACGGCCCTGCATTGACTACCGAGACCTGAATAAAATCACAGTAAAAAATCGCTATCCGTTACCCCTAGTCCCTGAGCTCCTCCAGAGGTTAGGGTCAGCAGCGATTTTTACTAAATTAGACTTGCGGGGGGCATATAACCTTGTACGTATCAGGGAGGGGGATGAATGGAAGACAGCCTTTCGTACGAGATTCGGTCATTTCGAATATTTGGTGATGCCGTTCGGGCTCTGTAACGCACCGGCCACCTTCCAACACTTTATTAACGATGTCTTTCGTGATTTCCTCGATGTCTTCGTGGTTGTCTACCTAGATGACATCCTGATATTTTCACCCTCACTGGAGGCTCATAGGGGGCATGTGGCAAGGGTCCTAACACGTTTACGCCAACACGGGCTTTACGCCAAGGCAGAAAAATGCTGTTTTGAACAGTGTGAAATAACGTTCTTGGGACTGGTCCTCTCTCCCGCGGGGGTCGCGATGGATCCCCAGAAAGTCACGGCGATCTTAGATTGGCCAACACCCACCGATAAGAGGGGGGTACAGCGTTTCATTGGATTCGCAAACTTTTATAGAAAGTTTGTCAGGAACTTCTCAGGGCTGGTCTCCCCAATCACGCAACTGACTAAACAAGGGACTCGTTTTAAATGGACCCCTGAAGCCCAGACCGCGTTCGACATGCTCAAGAAATTGTTTACTTCTGCTCCCATTCTCTGCCATCCAGATTCTTCTCTTCCATATGTTTTGGAAGTGGACGCCTCCGAAAACGCGGTAGGAGCGATTCTTTCCCAAAGGAGTGGTACCAAGGAGTTACTGCATCCCGTGGCGTTTTTCTCCAGGAAGTTGACTCCGGCGGAGCGCAATTACGATATTGGAGATCGGGAACTCCTGGCCATCAAGTCCGCTCTAGAAGAATGGAGGTATCTCCTGGAAGGAGCCACACACCCAATCCTAATATTCACGGATCACAAAAACCTCGAGTATTTAAGGACGGCGAAACGACTGAGACCACGCCAGGCGAGATGGGCTCTCTTCTTCTCTCGATTTACCTTTCATATAACGTACCGACCTGGGTCTAAAAATACAAAACCAGACGCTCTGTCCCGCATGTTTGAGGACCCCGACGATACAGTGTTACCTGACACAATTTTGCCATCCGGAAGCTTCCTCGTCCTGCAAACGGAACTTCGCTCCAGACTGATTGACGCTTCCGTTGGACTGCCAGTCCCGCCTGGGTCGCCTCTCCAGGACCGCGATGGTCTGCTTTGGAAGGAAAATCGGATCGTGGTGCCAGAAGGAGTTCAAACTTTCGTCCTGGGGCACTGCCACGACCATCCAATGGCAGGGCACTTTGGGGTGGCGAAGACTCTGGAGCTACTACGGCGCTCATTCTGGTGGCCAAACATGGTCAAAGACTGCGAGCGCTACGTCCAGACCTGTCCCACCTGCCAAAGGAACAAGCCCTCCAGAAGCAAGGCCTGGGGATTGTTGCGTCCATTGCCGATACCCAAACGGGCCTGGCAAATGATTGCCATGGATTTTGTGGTCGAACTCCCACCGTCTCAAGGCTACACTGCTATAATGGTGATCGTGGATCGCTTTTCAAAGATGGCTCATTTCGTGCCCTTGGAAAGAACCCCGTCGGCACCGGAGACTGCACGGATATTCATCAAGGAAGTAGTAAGGCTACATGGGATACCCGAAGACATAGTATCGGATCGGGGAGTCCAGTTCACATCTAGATTCTGGAAAGCGTTATGTGAAGCATTAGGAATCAAACTGTCACTGTCATCTGCTTACCATCCACAGACCAACGGGCAAACAGAAAGGACCAATCAAACATTGGAACAGTACCTCAGATGCTACACCTCCTATCTCCAGGACGACTGGCTAACACTGTTGCCTTCTGCAGAGTTCGCCTATAATAACTCGAGCCACTCAGCGACGGGACAATCACCGTTTTTTACCAATTTCGGATATCATCCTACGTTTCTCCCCGACCTAACGCCCGAAAGTCCGGTACCCGCATCTCAAGATGTCTTGCATTTCTTTTCTGTCAATAACAAAACGATTCAGGAGGCCATCACTAAGGCCCAAGAAGATAGTAAAAAGGCGTTCGACAGGAAGAGAAGAGGAGAGCTGTTGCTCCAGCCGGGGGATCAGGTTTGGTTGGCTACGACCAACTTGAAAATGCTGTGTCCTTCCAGGAAGTTAGGACCGAAGTACCTAGGACCATTTCCAATTAAACGGGTGATCAATGAAGTGGCCTATGAACTTGAGCTCCCGGAGTCTTTCAAAATACACCCGGTGTTCCATGTCTCTCTCCTGAAACCATCCAGACCAGATTCCTTCCCGGATCGCCAATCCAGACCTCCTGAGGCAGTCGCCATAGGTGACCAGGAGGAATATGAGGTAGAAACTATTCTCAGTTGCCGAAAGAGGGGGGGCCAGACGCAGTTCCTGATAAAATGGAAGGGTTATGGCCCTGAGGAGAATTCTTGGGTGCCCGTCCAGGATGTTCACGCCCCCAGACTCATCCGGGAATTTTTTCGTGGCCACCCACGGTGGAGAGATCAGTGGGGCTCCCGGAGGGTGCCCATAGGGGGGGGCAATGTCAGGGATCGCGGCGTCCTGTCGGCCGGCGCATGCGCGCTGGCCACGGCTCACGCCGGGACACAGGCACTAGGTCCCGGCGAGCCGTGGATGACAGGATGCCGCGCATGCGCAGTGGGACCCGCGGGCGCGCCTCGGGCGGCCAATGACAGCCCGGGGGCGCGTCCCGAGCGGCCAATGACAGTGCAGGGCGCAATATTTAAAGATGCCCTGCACTGTCAGTAATCGCCGCAAGGTCTATCTGAGTTCCTGAGTCCTGTACCTGTGTTTTTGACCCTGATTGACCCTGACTACGCTGCCTACTTCTGTGTTGACCCGGATTGTACCTGACTACTCTGCCTTCTCCCATCCTGACCCTCGGCTTGTTTTGACCTCTCTACGGACTGACTTATCCTGCTGACCCTGCGTGTGACCTGACTGCTCTCCGCCTGCCGATTCTGTACCTCGCCTACCCCACGGGACCCCCGCTCGTTATCCATCCTGCTAGGTCCTGCCGTCCTCCTCACATCTGGCTCTCCCGGTACCCATACATCCCCGGAGGTTGCCCCTGCCACTGGTGGGCCTGCTCGGAGGTCGTGACCTGGTCCCGGTCTGTTTCAAGTCCATCCCCACCATCAGGGGCCCTGGTGAAAGCACAGACCGGGACTTAGACTCCACGCTTTGGGTAGGTCTGTCAAGTGGGCAGCCAGGGGCACCACCTGGCGGGTTCTAACAGGAAGTCTGCTTGTGAGTTCTGAACTCGGACAGGTTTCTCTGAGCCCAGGTCATAATTGGCTCTACCTTCCGCAAGAGGGACAGGTTGTGGGTCCTGCCTTGTTTCTGTGTGCAGGACACTGCCTTCATATTGTCAGTCCTCAGGAGGACTGATTTCTACTGTGTTAGGTGCTGGAAGGCCCGTAGAGCACAGAAAGCTACTTGCAATTCCAGATCATTCGACCCCAACTTGTAGGAGGGAAAACTTAATCTGCCCTGAGATAACTCTAACTGGCAGAGAGCACCCCATCCGGAGTTGCTGGCATCCGTTGCAGGGGCAATCGAGTGGCAATTGAGCAGATTCTTCCATTGTAGCCACCAAGGAAGGCTCTCCTTCATAGACAGAGTTATTTTGCCTGGGTTCCACCATGTTGCCTGGCTTCCACCTTGGAAGAAAGCCCTTCTGGAAGGGTCACAATCTCCACTGTGCCCACTTCACCATTGGCACTGTGGCCACCATGGTGCCAATGATTTTCAGGCATTGGAGGGCCTGAAGATGGGTGGAGGACAGATCAGGTAGTATTCTGCTCCGGATCACCATGAGATGGTGGCGCTGACCATGTTGAAATGAGCTCCAAGGAATATTAGAGACTTCATGGGCTCCATCTGGATCTTCTCCATGTTCAGCAACCACCTGAACTCGATAAGGGTCGAATTGACATGGGCCCTGTGCTGTAGAAGCTGTTCTCTGTCCTAGGATAGTAGGAGCAGGTCGTCTAGGTAATGGTGCAGGTGAATGCCTCTGGTTTGGATCAGGGCCTTAGCTGCCAACAAGACTTTTGAAAACACACGAGGTGACACCGAAAGACCAAAGGGAAGACATACAAACTGGAGATGCCGTTGGTATACACCGGAGAAACCTCTGAAAATCTTTTGCTACAGGCCCATGAAAATAGGCATCCTTCAGATCTATAGACTCCCGCACAAGGGCTGGCCATAATGAGGTCGCTCCAGGAGCCAAATTGCTTATTGAATTGTGAACAATTTAGAATTTTGACTTGCTGATAAAGGAGTTTAGATGGGTAAGGTCTATGACAGGCCTCCAAGCCCCAGTTCTCCTCTGGACCAAAAAGAGGGGCGAATACATGCCCTGAAATTTTTTGCCCTCTGTAACCGGCACAACAACACCATGTGCCAGTAGAGAGTCCATGTAAGACAACAGGATTTGTCTCCTTTCTCCAGAATGTGGAAGGGCTGTAGGGATGAACTTGAGAAGAGGAGGGCTCTTGAACACCCAAGCATGGTCCGAAGATACCATACTGACTACCCAAAAGTCCTGGATTGAAGCTGCCCAGCCAAGCCAAAAATCATAAAGGCATGCCCCCACCTGGCCTGCCTGAGCGGACCCAATCTCAAAAAGACTTTGTGGCCTCACAACCTCCAGAGGTGTAACACGAGGAGGACTTATGAAAAGATGATGAGCTTCTCCTCCAGCATCTCTTGAATTTGTAGCCTGGCTTGTAAAGGTGCGCTTTCCTTGTGTGTTCTGAGCCTTGTCTTCTGGGCTGCGCCCTCTTCTGGCGTAGAAGAACAAGATCATGGGGCAGGAAACCAGACCTCCCGCCAGTAGCCCAGGCTATAGGGTCCAGTTTAATCCCAAACAGGTAAGAACCCTCAAAAGGAATTTTGCACCATGCCAACCAGGGCCAAAGCCACAGCAAACTTTTGGCTGTGACTGAGGACAGCATAACCCGAGTGAGCAGGTGGGTAAGGTCGATCAAGGCCTTTCCCAGAAAGTCAGATGCCAAGCTCAGCTCCCGAATGGCTGAATTTCTGGCCACCTCTTCCGGAACTCCTCTGAGAGCCGCATCCACATCATCCGACCACACTTCCATAGATTTGGATAAGGCTGCTAGGGCAAGCACTGGCTTGCAAGCCATCTCTGCCGTAGTGTAGATTTGCTTGAGATTGCAATCGATTCTCCTTTTCAGGTTTTCCTTGAAGGACACAGAATGCTCGAGAGGGAGGGTAACATGCTTAGCTAGCCTCATCACGGCTGCATCCACCAGAGGTGCCAATTCTAAATACTTGATATCTTCTGACTTGAATGGATAGAGCTTGGCTGACATGTTCAGTAAGGAGGTCTTCTTATCGAAATTACTCCACTCCTCAGTGATGATCTCCCCAAGTACCTCCAGGAACGGAAAGTTTGGACGGTCTTTTTTTTTTTTAGATGCTTGAAGAATTTTCTATGTTTTGGAGATGACTCCACAGCTTCTTCCCACTTCAGGGCCTCTTTGACTGACTTAACTAAGGGCGAGACCAAGGAGAAGTCGAAGCCCACACACAGATTCTCACCTTCCGCCTCACTGAAGCTCCGGCTGACAGGTGACTAGACTGAAAGGGTTCTAGTTCCTCTTGGGGATCTTTGGGAAGGGAGCACACCCCAACTGATGGGCTGCGGGTGCAACAAGTTCCTACTTCTTTCAGGGACTCTTGAACCACCTGCCTGACCAAAGCCTCTACCTTTTGGCTGGCACTTTCTCTTTCACCTGTCGCCCGGGCAAAACAGGAGTCACAAACAGGAGACTTGTCCTCAGGGACCTGAGTTTTGCACCCCCAGCATGTTTTCCTTCCAGGGCAGCTAGAGTGTTGCCTAATGCGATGCCTGGAGGAGGAATTAGAACGTCTTCTAGGATGCTTGGAGCTGGAAGGAGACCTGTGGTGTCCTGATTTGGAGGAAGAGTAATGGTGTTGAGGCCTGGAAGTGCTTCCATCATCATGTGACATATAATGATGAGCAGGCCTAGAAGCACTGAAAAACACAGAACAGGAAATAGTTAATAGCCATAGAGATGCTCGCCAGTGGGGGATCAAGGGGATAAATCCGCCTGTCCATACCTACTGCACAAGGGCTGGCCATAAGGAGACAGTACTGCAAAGTGAACCAAAAATAAAACACACCAACCTTGTGTATTACCACAGTAAACCATAATTTTATTAAATTCAGAATGATACTCACAAACAACGCAGTAAATCAAGCATGTAAGTCCTCAAAGGAACTTTAAAAATGTGAAGCTTGTGTGAGTCACTTCGTAGGGGTAGACACTTAGAGTATGGCTGACGTGTTTCGAAGGGCATCCCTTCTTCATCAGAGTGAAGGGATGCCCTTCGAAACATGTCAGCCGTACTCTGAGTGTCTACCCCTACGATGTGACTTGCACAGGCTTCCCATTTCTAAAGTTCCTTTGAGGACTTACATGCTTGATTTACTTCGTTGTTTGTGAGTATTATTCTGAATTTAATAAAATTTTGGTTTACTGAGGTAATGTGCTAGGTTGGTGCACTTTCTTTTTTTTTTCACTTTGCAGTACTGGTCGGGCTTCCCCAGCCTTGTTTAGAGCTGCACAACCTTATATGCATTGGTGGTTGAATTTTTCAAGTTCTGGTTCCATCCATTCAGCTTTATTGTGGGTCATACAGCACAGGAGAGGTTGTTTCTGTTTCATAAGGAGACAGTGACACATCCATGCCGGGTCAACTGTAAGCTATAAAAAAACCATGACATCAAAAGAAGGAATTCAGCAGACCACCAGGGGGGGCAGGAGAGAGTGAGTACTGACCTTCCACAGTGGACCACAGCACTTGGAAAATCTGCTGCATCAGCCTGCAGGGATTCCCACTGAAAACAGCTTTGACAGCTAGTTAAACCAGAGATGACGTCACCATCGCCGTACCGATCATGCGCTGGAACCCTAGCATCTGCCTGTGATGGCCACATGCATGCGCAAGTGCCACCATCTTGCCGTACTGTGCATGCGTGAAACCAAGCCTTGCTCTGAAGCCTGCTCATGCATGTGCTGTACGCCAGAGCGGGGACTGCGGACTAGGAAGCTGCGGCCTGGAGTGCAACACTGTGCTCCATCCGCCACAAGAGGCCATGAACTAGAGCAAGGGACAGGGAAGAAAAATGAACGACCCAGGCCGCTGCTACAAGGGAGCTAGGGAATACCACAGCTTACCAACCATGGCACTCCCATGACCGCCTGCCTCATCTGTTCAGGGCGCTACATGGCCACCTGCTGTTAGCAGACTATCCAGCCCAGGTCGCCACGCATGGCTCATTGCAACTCTTACTTAAGTATTTTTCATGTGTAATTTTGCTAATAAAGCATATTTATCAAGACTAATTCAGTATCGCATTGTCCTTTTTTGTAACCACTTTTTCTTGTGAATTCTCCATTCGCAATTTTCTTTTTTGCAGGTCGCCGCTCGCCCACCATTGGCACCATCTCTGCTCACCCTTTTCCAACCCGCAATTAGCTGGAGATCACTGGACCTGATGAGGGACACATATGCACAACTCCACCAGACACCACATCCATCCGCCCTGTCTACTATCCCTCCATTAGCTGGGGACACCTGGAACTGACAAGTGGCATGATCCTGTTTGCCAGAGAGGCTCGCGGATGCTTACATCTTGTAGATGGGAACAAGGTAAGACTTGCAGTGCACTAGGTCCACAGGAGGAGGACAACAAAGGAACACAGCCTATGGTGAGGAGTGAAGATTTATGGGAGTGGGGTCCTATAGGAGAGGAGAGGGTGAGGCCATGGAGTCCATGTTGCCATGGAGTCTGTCAGGAAACTGAATTCTTAACCTAAATGCTGAAATACCAATGATATTTAATTTACATAGGAAAAACCTTTGTATTTTGAGTGGATATTTCAGAGGCAGAAAAGTGATATCAAAACAGCCCTTAAAAAAAGCAAAATATTTATTTGCCCTTTGGATAAAGACAAACCAGTAGCAATCCCACCAAATACATGAATTGCAAGGGATGGTTTTAGATCATGTACCTAAACTAACTAGGGGACGTAAAAAAAATGTATTGTTACAATGTGAAACCTTTTAGATTTACCATTTAAACATGTTAAACCAAAGGGTCTGTACATGTTTTTGTAAGAGGATACGTGATCGGCTGAATGATCAGGCAGAGGGTAGTTTTAACATGAAGTCTACTTCATGCAGAGTAGTGTGACAGAGTGGAATGGTTAGAAGATATGCAACAAGTACAGAACAATGCATAACAGACAAACTATTGTTATTACTAGTGATGGGCTGTATGTTCGAGTCAAACGTAAGTTTGACTTGAGCATAGGCCGTTCATGTGTTCATTGAACACATGAGCGGTACAGGCGTTCGGCAGGCTATTCGCCCGCTGCTCCCCACAATGCACTGCGCCCTGACTGTGCATTTTGATTGGCCAAAGCATTACACCTGACCACAGGCAAGGTGCAATGCTTTGGCCAATCACAGGGTATGATGACATCACAAAGGGGTGGGATGATCCCGGCCCATTGTGACATTATCACCCTATTTAAGAACTGTTGCGGTGCAGCTGTCAGACGGCGGGAGCCAGCATCGAGGGTGAGAGGATTTTTTTTTATTTTTTCAGGTCAGCAATGGCGGTGGCGGCAGGCATCGTGATTGATGTTGAATCTACTTTTAATATAGGACTTGTCAAAGACTGTCTCCTATTTGTTTTTACACTACACTTTTTTTTTGTGAATGGGTAGTGGTATCATGTACCGCATACTCATTCACATGGGGGGGGGACAGGATCTGGGAGCCCCCTCCCATAGACCCCCACAACCACCAGCCAGGGTTGTGGGGAAGAGGCCCTTGTCGCCATCAACATGGGGACAAGGTGCTTTGGGGGGAGGGAGCCCCCCTACCCCAACGCACCCCACCATGTTGAGGGCATGTGGCCTGGTATGGTTCAGGAGGGGTGGGCGATCACTTGCCCCCCCCTCCTTTCCTGACCTGCTGGGCTGCATGCTTGGATAAGGGTCTGGTATGGATTTTGGCATTAGGGGTTCCGCTCAAAATCCATACAAAACCCAAAGGGCTTGGTATGGATGGAAGGGAGGACCATATGCCATTTTGTTTTTTGTAATTGTCAGGCAATGCCAACAATTCCTTTGACATTCAGCTGTCAGCAGGGAACCCCACTGACAGCTGAAACATGAATGAATGTTTCTCTACTAAAATACTGCATGACTTAATAATATAACGTATACGGTATTTTAGTACCTGAGCGGTATCTTACCACATACTCAGATGGTACCGCCTAATAAATTGTCCCTGTTCGAAGTTCGCGGTCGAACTTTTGGTAGGTTCCAATGTCTGACCGCGAACCGAACAAGGGGGTGTTCAGCCCATCACTAGTTATCACAATAGCTGCCTATGAGCAGTTTCCCAATAGAGACACTAGGTGGCAGCACAGCACAGTCTAGGACAGTGGTGGGCAACCTTTTTTTTCAACTGAGCCAAATCTCGCCAAAACCACGATTGAAATTTATTTTGAGAGCCACATTTTTAAAACTGAAAATACATCCCCCATATAGTAATTCATCCCCCATAGTAATTCATCCCCCACATAGTAATTCATCCCCCATAGTAATTCATCCCCCATATAGTAATTCATCCCCCATAGTAATTCATCCCCCATATAGTAATTCATCCCCCATAGTAATTCATCCCCCATATAGTAATTCATCCCCCATATAGTAATTCATCCCCCATATATTAATTCATCCCTCATAGTAATTCATCCCCCATATAGTAATTCATCCCCCATATAGTAATTCATCCCCCATAGTAATTCATCCCCCATATAGTAATTCATCCTCCATAGTAATTCATCCCCCATAGTAATTCATCCCCCATATAGTAATTCATCCCCCATAGTAATTCATCCCCCATATAGTAATTCATCCCCCATAGTAATTCATCCCCCATATAGTAATTCATCCCCCATAGTAATTCATCCCCCATATAGTAATTCATCCCCCATATAGTAATTCATCCCCCATATAGTAATTCATCCCCCATAGTAATTCATCCCCCATATAGTAATTCACCCCCCCTATAGTAATTCATCCCCCCTATAGTAATTCATTCCCCATATTGTGTCAATTCACTTACCTTTGCTCTGCGCGTTCCTCTTGACGTGTTCCCGCGCTGTTCCGGTCTTCAGGGCAGACTGTGAGAGGAGAGGAGTTCGTCACGCTGCCCCGGCTACATCCTGACAGCCAATGTTTGCCATGCTCCGCGGGCCGGATTAAAAGGTCCGCCA
Source organism: Staurois parvus (assembly GCF_062004578.1). Classification (NCBI taxonomy): domain Eukaryota; kingdom Metazoa; phylum Chordata; class Amphibia; order Anura; family Ranidae; genus Staurois; species Staurois parvus. Next base: position 2,363,836 of record NW_028317871.1, on the reverse strand, counting down.
GGCCGTATATGGCCCGCGGGCCGTAGTTTGACCATTGCTGGGCTAGCTGCAGAGTCCTGACTTTTGGGGCGGCCGCCCGAGAGGAGGGAGGGGAGCGGGCGCCCGGCACACAGAAGAGCCGCATTAAAATGTGTAAAGAGCCGCATGTGGCTCGCGAGCTGCGGCTTGCCGACCACTGGTCTAGGAGACGCTCAGCGGAAAGGATTGCTGAGAAAGAATCACTGTTCAATACAGTACATGTACTTATGTTTAAAAACCGAGTAACTCTGGCTCACAGGAATAAAGTAGTGTAAGGGTGAAAAGGATAAAAATTATAAAGTAAAAGATGATAATGGCAATATTGGCATACAAGTACTTAAAACAGGATATGTAAATGCATTGGTGTACAATAAGTCCTTATAAGAGTCTCTCAGGCGATCTGCCTGGAATCTTTTTAGCACAAAAAGATGGCAGCCATCCTCGAGCAAGCCAGCTCTGTATGCAGGGACAGAAAAAAAAGACAGGAGGCGCTCGTCTGAGTGTAGTAACAACACTGTATTTAATAGCAAAATGGCCTGCAGGCTCCATCGGTGGCCTGACTTTCCCATGTCTGTGCTCTTCCTTCCCACTGACCCTCTGCCTCTTCCTGTGATGTCACATCCTGCCGGTGTGTTCCAGGCTGGTTACTAGGCTCCTTCCTGCACAAACACCACTGGATTGGCTCTACAACACCACCATTCTGTAGGATTGACCACTACAGTGTCTCTCACCATCTCCATCAGCCCAGCTGCTATTGCACCAACCACCGGTGGTGCCTGCAGGACGTTTTGAGGAACGGTCATCTCTCATATACACAGATGAGCTTGTTTTAGTACTTCCTTTGTGAGTGTTTTTAATCCTTTGCTATTAAATACAGTGTTATTGCTACACTCAGACGGGCGCCTCCTGTCTCTTTTCTTTATGTACTTATGTTTCCCTGGGGACAACACAGGGAGGTTGACAGTAGCTAGAAGTCCAGGAGGACGAGTGGACTCCCAGTGCAATCCCAGAACCAGTCCCTTAGGAAAATGGGAGGAGAAGTATCTGCTATGGAAACACTGGCAAAGGCTGTAGACACAGGACCACATCAGCTCAGGCTCAGCACTCTGGCCATGGCATAAGTCAATGGCTCTTCCAGGAAGCTGCCTGCTATTGGGCTTCAAATTAACTGCCCACATGCCAGAATTAACAGTGAAGAACTCCGCTTCTAATGGCAAATTACCTGCCCAGTCACTTCTGTCTCATCGGGCATGGTTTCTCTGAGCACCTGAAGGCGGGAAAGAGAGCAACTTATAACGATGGGTGTGTCCAAGAGTATAGGAGATTGTGGGAACCTGAGGATTGTGTAAAGGAGTTAAAAGAGCCTGCATCTGCACCTGAGTAAAGGGGCACTCCGCTACACCTTCATATAACTGTTGGCATTGACGTTAGTGTGTGTAACTGGATAGAAAACTGGATACAGGAGCATGTCCAGAGGATGGTGATGAATAACGTATCTTCTGAATGGTTTTGTTGTGGAATTTAGTCAAACCACACTCTTACGATGAACAAAAGAAGTGTTTATTCACATCATACAGGTGCATGGGCCAGTCCAGGGGAGGGCTGGCCAACAGTTGCTATTTTACAGTGGTTATTTATACAGTGTAGGAGGCACAAATGTGGTTGGTCAACGTTGTTAGATGCTAGCAGCATGTCGTCATATCTAATTCGGAATAAATGACCAAGTATGGCATGTCACATTATAACTAGACAATAAAAAAAACTGCAGGGCAGCCTTTGACATATGTTCCCAAATGGTCATGTCATAAAACATTGATAGATTACTTGTTTTAGCCACTTAAAAGGTTATGATGAGTTCACAACCGAGTTTTAACCATAATGTTTAAAGCAGCAGTTACAGTGTAGTCATGTATTTACTGATATCTAAGGCCTATTTCCTTGACATTTTTGAGTTGTAAGTGGGGTACCTCAAGGCTCTATCCTGGGACCCAATATGTAACTATGTTTCTGTCTTAACGTGTGTACTTTATTTTATTTCTATGATTGTTTTTAGCACGCACAGGTGCTCCTCTCTGTGCGTTAGGTCTTGCTTACTACATGGGTTGTCTAAGTCAATAGACTCCAAGATCACTATATATACTTAGAATTTTATTTTCAACTGTAGTTGTTTCTAATATTATCACTGTGCACCTCACTTCATTTGTCCCTCTTATATCTCCAATTGCCAGTTGCACTACCAATCACTAATTTATTTACCTTTCCTTGTGTTTATTTGGTTTACTTTACCTGATAGATGTTCTGCAACGTGCGCTTTGGCATTCTGATGTATGTAGGCATGGTGACATAAACGTAATGTAAACAGGGGTGCAGCGTTAAAGCTCAATAAATTCATAAAAATCTATAAAATTCACTAAATAAAAAAATTATATCCAATAAATAGTTCATAAATAATGCAAAAAACGACAGTTCATAAAGTGACTCTCGTGCTCCTGTAATAATTAGAATCAATGTCCGTGCGGTGATATAGTAGATAATGCGCACTCACCGGATGCGCATATAAAATGCGTCTTTATTTTTTTTTTTTACCAAAAAAAACGTTTATTGAGAAAGTGCATAATAATACAAAAGAAAAACAAATGATGATCATATACAACATTTGGCAATGCATGTTGGGAGAAAGTAGGAATATTCTTACAAAGAACCACATATGGAGCATGGATGTGCCAGTCTACGACGGGGTAAGTCTGTAATACTCAGGCAGTCTAGTAGTGCGCATGGGAATGTTATCGCATCGGACCTTCTTAGTATGTAATTCTCATTATAGCGCCGCAGAAAGAGGCATTGTAGATGCAGCACAACCGTTGAGGATGAAGCTAGTGTTTTACTGGAGTGATGGTGCCTGTAAGTACGCTTAGATTGTCGTGAGGGTCGCTAATGTAAGCAAGGTAAGTATGACAATGGCATGCCTAATGTTCTCTAAAGAGGAACCCAGTGGTTAACTGGGCGTGTAACAAGAAGGAAAGAAGAAAGAAAAGGAGAACAAGAAAAGAGAGAAAAAAAACAAAAAAAAAACAAAAAAAAAAAAAACGGGGGGGGGGGGAGCTGGGTTTGTATTGTCGTCAACACAAAGGGTCTTTTATGGGTGGATTTGAGCAAAAGTCTATTAACCGGAACCGGTAGGTGGGGATAGAGCCCTGAAGGTGGGGAAGTCGCCTACCGTATGATCTAAAGTGTGGAGTAAAATACAATGGAGGTTAGTAATCAATCAGGCGTGCTGGTTGGATGGTTCATAAAGGACCGGTACGTAGAAGTGGTTTTAAAGTGATTCCAGCAGGCCCAAGCATGGGAGAATTTAGTGGGGGAATCGAGTGCGGTTGCAATCAGTTCTTCCATTTCCGCAATTTTACCCACACGGATCAGCCAATCGCGTATGGAGGGAGGGCGGGTGGAGCCCCAAAGAGTGGGAAGACAGAGTCTGGCTGCGTTGACCATATGCATGGCTAAAGATTTGAGGTATTGTCCCCTGGGCAGAGAGGAGTGATGGAAAAGAAACTGCTCTGGAGAGAAAGCTAGGGACAAGGTGGTCACAGACACTACAAGCCGGTGGACCTCCTGCCAAAATGGTTGGATACTGGGACAAGACCACCAAATGTGGAGAAAGGACCCATCCGAGGTTCCACATCTCCAACAGCTGTTGGGGACGGAAGGATTGAAACGAGAGATTCTCGACGGAGTTCGGTACCATCTCGAAGCAATTTTATATCCATTTTCCTGAGTCGAGACATTGAGGGAGCATTTATGAGTATGCATAAATATTAGGTCCCAATCGGCGTCCACTAAGCTGTTTCCCAAGTCTCTGTTCCAAGCACGGCAGGAGGGTAAAGAATTATAATCCCTACTCTCAACAAGGAGAGGGTAAATCTCCGAGATCAAATGTTTGCGCGGTTCAGCTCTAGAGCATAGGGATTCAAAAGGAGTGAGGGGACGAGTCCAGTTATGGAACAGTTTGTGTGAGAGCAGGAAGTGTCTTATCTGCAGAAAGGCCCAGAAAGGAAAATCTCGACTATCTAAGCTGTCAAGCAGTTCGCGGAACAATATTACTTTTCCATCGCGGATAAAGTGTTTAACCAAGATCTGGTCATGTGGTCAATGCTGAGATAAGAATGACTTGTGCATGCCTGGGGGGAAGTCAGGATTGAGACGAATGGAGGTTAAGGAGTTTGGTGACTCAGAGATAGATACCGTTTTACAGTTCAGGCGGAGAATATTTAAGCTGGGCCCCACTAAAGGGTGGGTGAGGAGCTCTTGAGGTGTATGCTTTGGCAGTAACCATGGAATCGATGTCAGGGGTGAGGGTGAGAAGGCATTTTCTAGGCAGACCCAGTCTTTAGAGGTAGAATGAACATGCCAGTCCACTATGCGTGTAAGGTGGCATGCCCAGTAGTACCGTTGAAGGTCAGGGAGCGCAATTCCACCTCTAAGTTTGGGGAGAGTCAGTTGAGAAAAAGCAATACGTGAACGCTTATGGTTCCATAGGAATTGTGAGCAGAATTTTTTACAAGATGTAAAAAAAGCAGCAGGTATGTGGATTGGCAGCGTTTGAAAAAGATAGAGAAGGCGTGGGAGTATGTTCATTTTGATTATTGCTGCCCTTCCAAACCAAGAGAAACAAGGACGATGCCATTTGTGGAGGTCCTCTTGAAAAGAACGTAGAGCGGGAAGGAAGTTTTTTGCATAGAGGTCATCGAGGTTGCAGGTAAGTTGTAAGCCGAGATATGAAAGGGAATCCTTTTGCCAACGAAACGGGAAATGAGATTCACAGAAAGAGACGAGTTCTGGAGGCAGGGATATGTTAAGGGCGAAAGATTTGGAGAAGTTGATTTTAAAGTTTGACAAGAATCGAAAGAGAGCAAATTCTTTTAAAAGATTAGGCAAAGTGGTGTGTGGATCAGCAAGGAAGGGAAGGATGTCGTCTGCATAAGCAGCGAGCTTGTATTCCTTGTCCAATACCCTGATCCCTTTGATGTCAGAATTCGAGCGGATTTTGCGCAATAGGGGCTCGAGGGATAGGACAAACAAGAGTGGGGAAAGGGGGCAACCCTGACGTGTTCCGTTTCTTAAGTAAAACGAGTTGGACAGATGTCCATTGACCCGGACTCGAGCGGTGGGGCCTGTGTACAGGGTCATGATGAAGTTGAGCATACCCAGTGACATCAGAGACGCTTGCAGATAGTCCCATGCAATTCTATCAAAGGCCTTCTCTGCATCCAGGGAAAGGAAAAAACCAGAAGTGATAGGTTTGCACAACCAATGGTGAAGGTTAAGGGCCTTAATGGTATTGTCCCTTGCTTCCCTTCCCGGTATGAATCCAACCTGATCTAAATTGATCAAGGTGGGAAGCAGGGGGAGAAGTCTATTAGCCAAGATCTTTGCAAATAACTTAATGTCCACATTCAGCAGGGAGATGGGTCTGTAGTTGGATACCTGCGTGTTATCTTTATCACCCTTGGGGATAACCGTTATGTGGGCCTCCAAAAGACGATGTTGAGGTAGGGGGGATTTGGAGAAAGTATTAAACGCCAAAAGAAGGGGGGTACCTAAGATATCCAAGAAGGATTTATAATAGCCTGTGGAGAAGCCGTCGAGACCCGGACTCTTACCAGGTTTTGTCTGTTTCAAAGCACACTGCAGCTCATTCAGGGTCAGATCCGCTTCCAGAGAGTTGGCCAAGTCTTCCGAGAGAGCCGACGGACCGTGGAGCTGGAGAAATTCAGAAATCAAAGAGGCCCTGGATTCGTCAGTGTGCGGCGGTGGGCGTTCAGGAGGAAGGTTATATAAGGATATATAAAAATGTTTAAAATGGGCAGCAATATCAGGATTAGATGTAGCCATGGTGCCATCGGGACCTCTAATTTTATGTACCGTCATACTGGATCGTTTTTCGCGGAGAGCTCTAGCAAGGAACTTTCCGCTCTTGTTAGCAAATTCATAGTATAGTTTTTGAGAGAGAATGAACCGTTTCTTAACCACCTTCCCCAATTCTGTAAGAAGCTGTGAACGTGTACACGTAAGTTCGGATAGGGTCGACGCAGCCAGAGACCGCTTATGTGCTCTCTCTAATGAATGGATCTTATCTGTGAGGCGTCTCAAACACTCTTGTCTATCTTTTTTACGCTTCGATGCAGCTGCTATGAGGACGCCCCGAATGACACACTTATGAGCCTTCCACTGCGTGAGTGGGGAGGTATCAGGGGAGCAATTGAAGGAAAAGTGTTCAACCAGATTGGTGCGGATCTCTTGTTCGATTGCAGAGTCTGCGAGAAGGGAGGCGTCTAGGCGCCAATATTTCGAGCGTGTGTAGGTATCTGGGAACCGTAAAGTCATGGTGATGGGATGGTGATCGGAAAGAACCATCGGTTCTATAGAAGCGGCGTGGAGTAGCGGGAGATCTGATTGCAACAGAAAAAGATAGTCTATCCTGGAGTACTACTTATGCGGTGCGGAATAAAATGTGTAATCTTTCACCGTGGGGTAGAGAGTTCTCCAGGAATCGTGCAGTTGTAAGTGTTGTAATTGTATGTTTATTTGTTTGAGGGCCTTAAACGGTAAAAAGGAGCTTCCGGAGGAGGAGTCTAGCAGAGGATATAGTGGGACATTCAAATCGCCCCCTAAGATCAGAACACCTGAATGGAAAGCAGCTAGGGTGGTAGTTATTGAGCGTGTGAAAGAGACCTGCTTGGTATTAGGGGCGTATACATTAGCAAATGTGACGGGTCTATTGGCGAATGAACCCTTTATGAATAAGTACCTGCCTTCAGGATCAGCAAGGGAGTCTGACATAGTAAAGGGAAGATGTCTAGCGAGTAAAATAGCTACCCCTTTCGACTTGGCCAGAGGGTTAGTGGCATGGTGGACTATGGGAAAGTGGAAATTAAAAAGCTTGGGAATAGAGTCCTGACGAAAGTGCGTCTCTTGAAGGAAGACAACATCTGCCTTTTGTTTATGTAGATAGGAGAGCAACATGGAGCGCTTTTCGGGTGTGTTCAGACCCTTGGTGTTGAGTGAGAGGATTTTCAGGGACCTTGGTCTCGAAACTGAGGTGGGGGACGGCATGTTTACCAATCAGTATTGCGAGTGTCCAAAGATGCAGCGCCCCGGGGGGGGGGGGGCAGGGGGGTGGGGGAAGGGAAAAAGAGAGAGAGGAAAAAAAAAAAAAAGGGGGGGGGCGAAAAGATAGTAAGAGTAAACGGCTAGAGGAAGAGACCTGCCATTCCACGTGAGAGAGGAAAAAACACCTGAAAGGAAATAGACAGAAAGAAAGAAAGAGAAAAGAGGAGGAGAGGAGCACGTATAAGAGAAGGAGACGAACAGTATGAGGCAAGGAAAGAGAAAAAAAAAAAAAAAGGGGAGAATCGAGATAGGGAAGATAGCCGTAAAAATATTCAGTAATAGCTCGCAGAGCCTACTGTGTTGGGAACGAGGTAGACGACGAAACGAGAGTAGAACCACCGCCGGTCTGAAACCACCATGAGATGTGTAAAAATTTGTTTAAAGGAGTGGGATTTGAAGAGGGAGGAGTCTACAAAGACCCATATTGCAGAATAAGCCTGGGTTATGATATGCAGCGCAGGGTCCCAGCCCTCGCTGTAGAGTAGCAGGGCACTACTTGTGAGCCAACAGGTAATTTTGAGACATTTGGCAGGCAATTAAGGGGGAAAAGGCAATATTCGGAATTGTAGGAGGCCAAATGAGTAATACAAGCATCCCCTTACATGAAACATAGTATCAACAGTTCAACATATGCAATAACAGTTAAAGCAATGCAAAAACAGAAAAAACAGTGTTGAGTCCCAAGCATCGCGCAAAAACGTCTGTGCTACTCCAGGGTCAATGCCAATCATGTCCCATAGAGTAGAAAGGCTAAGTGTCAAAAATCAAAGCAAGGAGAAACCATCTACAGCCCCTACGGTGACAACAAGAATGAGCATCACCTCTCACGCACTAGGGAGATCGGGGAAGTCACAGGGGTATGGGGGAAGCAAGTCCCGTGGAAGCATTGACAGTGCGGGCAACCCCTGAATCGTATTCTCATCCGGATCAAGAGACGGGGACCGGCCAGTAAGCAGAGGCACGTCCAGATGGGACAGATGGGACAGCTTAGTAGGAGGCGAGGAGAGGTGATGTTCGCTCGCTAAGCCAAAAACAAAAAAAACAAAAAAAAAACAAAAAAAAAAACCCCATCTGTGGCATCCCCCTATAAGTCCCAGCTTCCTCCCCGTAACCAGCCCCCCCTCCCTCCCATGCCCCCAACACACTCCCAATTGTATCATATACTGTACTAAGTCTGTTAGGGTCTTCTTTGAGGACACCGATTAAGCAGAGTGTGTCGGGACGGGCAGCAGAGAAGCAGAGGTCATCTGGATACTTCCACGGAGAAATAGGTCTTCTTCCAGTATAGCAAGAGGAGGCTCTGGGGGAACAAAAAGGGCAGGGACAAAGGAAGACAGACAACTCAGGGGTCCACATTAGGTTGGAGTACGTGTGGGTCTAGCTCATAGGGCAAGTCAGCGCGAGGTCTGTTGACTGAAACCGGGATGCTGAATGTCGAAAGAGAAGAGAGAGCTGAAGAATAAGTCATCTGTCCAGGAGGAGGAGCCATTCGTATTATGTATAGATCTCTTCTGACCATGGCGTAGAGAGGATCAATAGGGGGCTCACAGAAGCCCACCATTCGTTAGTTGCGGAGCAGACCTCTGGGGCATTGAGTTCCCTTTGGGAGGTCAGATATTGAAATGAAAGTAATGAAGGTCCACTGACCATTGCGTGAGAGATCGAAGAATCGCCGGGACTCGTGAAAAAATGGTATAGAAACATGAGGATAACAGTAAAACTGCAGGCACCTGTTAGAAAATGCGCTTGAGTGGCAGGAGTAGATGAGGATTAGGTAGGATTAAGTCTCGTGCCGTGACTTTCTATGCGCAGGCGAAGCCGTAGGGCTAGGGGCAGCAGCAGTGCCCCCTGTGGGGTGTCTTGGAGGAGTCGACGGGACTGTCCGACGTCTACGATGGGAATGGCCTTGCCAATCCATTGCGTTTTCTGCAGATCCTGCGTCCAGGGCCGGCTGCAGTCCCAAGAGTCCACACCAATCTGGCAGGACTATCGGTGGGATGTTCAAGGAGGAACAGAAAGACGGTAGATCTTCGGGGTTTCTCAAGTTAAAGGTGTGACCACCAGCCTGTACTGAAAGGCAAAAGGGAAATCTCCACCTATAGGACAGATTTCGGGAGCGAAGCGTGTCTAGTAATGGACGCAGGGCTCGCCTTTGGCGTAAGGTCATGCTGGATAGGTCCTGGTACAATTGTGTTTCTGCCCCTTTGTACATTAGCTGTCTTCTGTCCCTAGTACATCTGAGGACATCCTCCTTGAGCGGGAAGCTGACAATGCAGCATACCACATCCCTGGGTGGGTCTGCGTCACCCCCCCCTAGGCCGGATGGCCCTATGTACACGCTCGATGTCAATTGGAGTTGCTGGCGGGCGGCCTAAGAGGTCATTAAAGATGGTAGTTACTGCCTTAGGAATGTCAGTGGCTTCCACGGATTCCGGCATGCCACGGATTCTGATATTGTGTCTACGGCCACGGTTGTCTAGATCCTCGATATGCTTGTAAAAATCCCGGATAGTCGAGGTGTGTGACTCTGACTGTCACTGTAAATATACTACGGCGGTCTTATTTTGTCTAGCGGCCATCTCTACTTGATCCATTCTGGACCCCATAGCGCGGATATCCTCGCGCAGGTCGTTAAGGGCAGTGGTCAGTGTAGTAGTTAGTGTGACCTTAATGTCAGCAGCCACCGCTTGTAAGTCCCTTAATGAGAGGGACTGTGTGGCAGAGGAGATATCATGATGTGGCACTGTGTCCTGGCCAGCGTGTGTCTCAGTGCAGTGAGAGCAGCCTGTGTCCTCGGCTGCAGAGGGAGGGGGAGAGGGGGACGGAGAGAGAGAGGGAGAAGGCTGCGGCCCTGATCTCTGCTGGTGGGAGCTGAACAGCTCCTTTATGTGCCTCCCAGTGGTGCTAGGGCCCCTCGGGGACCGGGACCGAGCGCCGGAGGACACCCTGTCGGGTTTCCCCATAACGAAGGGGCACTGTCTCACCCGACTCCTCTGTGCGGTGTGGTGGATCGATCCGGCCGGCGGGAGCTCCGGATTCAAGCGGCCATGTTCGTCGGCGGCTAGCCACGCCCCCCCGCGTCTTTATATCAATATTACAGATGTCATTAGTAATGGGTCAGGAACTGGGTGGTCTTCCCTCTAAGGGATGGTAGGTCATCAGACAGAATCCGTGTGGGCTTATATGAATGATCCTCGTTTGTCAGAGTTCCCTTTAAGGGATGAGACTGGTATTGCCAGTGGTAATCCCTTCTATGGATGCAGGGGTCCGTCCTGAGGCAGTATGATCTAAGAATTGAAGACTCCCCCTGTTTACCTGGGTACCCTCACCATATGCATATGGTGACATAAACGCCTCTGTTTTCCATCCAAAGCAAGGGGCATACAGGGTTGGAATAAGTTTTCCTTTCTGGTCTTAATCTCTATGTCCATTCAGTGTTCTGGGTACAGCAGAAGGGGGATGCAAGGTAGGGTGGCTTATGTAATGATCAATACCTCTTATTAGTCAGATGTGTGTTGGAAGGTCACCCTCTAGGCACTAGCCAATAAATTAGGACTCTGACTCACTACTTCATGTGGGCATTAGCACACTCTAGGCCAGATGCCCACTTTGTACCCTCACCCTGCACACTAAAGGATCACATCCTCTCCTCAGCCAAAAGTGATAGAAAATCCCAAATTGTGGGTTGTCCCCAGGACAGTAATAGAGGGGAAATCTTCCAATGAGTGATGTGGGGGAGTTATGGTCATAAGTGAAGAGCAATCTGGGGGGAGGGGGCTTAAGTGTTGGAGGAGGGAGGCTCTTGGATTATGTGTTGGTAGTGACAGGATATGAAGGATGAATGCTGGGTTGGAGGTGGTGTGGTTGGATGAGATACTGTGGATGGTGGTTGGATGAGATAGATGGTTGGTGGGGCAGAAATGAACAGTGGGGCAATTGCTATTAATCACTGGGAATGAGGTGAGCTGAATGGTAGTTGTTACAAATAAATATATGTTAGGAATGCAGAGTTGTAGTAGGAGAAAGGGGAGGGGGGAGGAGAGGGAGGTTTCTGATCAATGTGTGAACAAGAATGGACTGAAGGCAGATCAGAGTGTGAAATTGTGAATGGAGATTGAAGGCAGAGGGTGAGCAAGGTGATGGCTATGTGTGGAGAGCGGAAAGTATTTGGTGACAACTGAGAGGGGTATTCAGGAGTGGGCTATTTGTTGTTGAAAGGGTGAGAGAGGAGAGCAGTGTGTATGGTCTTTGGTAAACAAGATTTTCTGGAAATTCTTTGGTAAACAAGATTTTCTGGAAATTCGGAATGTACATGAATGACAGTTATGGACTGAGGGAGAGCAGATATTGACTGGTGTAGGGAAGGAGGGAGGAAGGAAGCATTTTTATGAATGGGCTTAAGCAGTGGTGACATGTGGAAGTGAGATGGATGCATGGGATGTGAAACATTGGGGAAGGGGGGAGGTGTTGTGAGCAGCGGGATTGATGCTGGGGGGAGAGAAAGAGTTGAAGGATCTGGTGGTTTGTGATGGGTGGGGTGGTGGAAGGCAAATAACATCCAAAGGTGGATGTCAGTGAGGGTAAGGCTGGAGGAGTATAGTACTAACCAGAAACAGATGACAGGATGCCGGCTTTAGTTGCATAGGCAGCAATGAATAGACATTTGGTGCTAAGGATTTAAAATTGAAAGGAGTTGTGGCCATGGAATTGACAGATGTGGAGAACGAGTGACAGAGACTGCTTATACAGTATGTTGTAGTAGTGGATACAAATTGTTGTTAAAGATAAATGCATCCTGATTTCAAGGGTAGATGTGAAGATATTGTACAGTTGGAAATGGATCATACAAAATAAAGATGGAAATGGATCATACAAAAATAAAAATAATTGCTGTCAAAAGATTAAAGAATAAAGTTAGAGGTATTAAAATATAAAAAATAAGAAGAAAAAAGATGAAAAGGGAACACAGGAAATCTGATGAAAGGTGGGTCTTTAGCAGGATTCTATGACTTCATGACATCTTGCTCACAATCACATATTATTACGTATGGGGTGATGGTGTTCAACTGGTATATCCAATAGGATTCCCTTTCCAAAGTCTGATGTATCTATTGTACCTGATGAATTCTGGGATCTGTTCTATAATTGTAGCTGTTATCAGATCTGGATTTCTATCGTGGTGCATGGAGAAATGGGGGGAGACACTGTTTTCTGGAACTGCATTCTTAACCGGTTCCCATCTGGCCAATAGCTCAAAGGCGGCCGGCAAAACACCTCATCCCTCCGGATGGACGCCATATAACATTCTCCTGGACATGCCCCCAGAGCGCGCCCCCAGAGCGCGCCCCCGGCGGCGCTGCAGCGCGCCAGTCTCTCGTTGGCTGTGTCCTATGGACACAGCGCATCCTTGATGAGGGTAACATCCAATAAAATTGGTTGTTTACCCTGCGATCGGCTGTGTCCTATCACAGCTGATCACAGCTATAAACAAATAGCGGTAACTTGCTGTTATCACTTCTCCTCACACATGGATCCTGTGTGAGGAGAAGAAGGGGAACAGTGAGTTACAGCTATCAGTATCGTGTACCACACTACCGATTGCCTCCACACTGCCCTGATTGCCTGTCACAGCTGCCCATCAGTGTACCTGTCACCAGCTGCCCATCAGTGTACCTGTCACAGCTGCCCATCAACCTACCTGTCACAGCTGCACATCAACCTACCTGTCGCCAGTCCATCAACCTACCTGTCACCAGCCCATCAGCATTCCTGGTACCTGTCGCCAGCCCATCAGCGTACCTGTCGCCAGCCCATCAGCGTACCTGTCGCCAGCCCATCAGCCTACCTGTCGCCAGCCCATCAACCTACCTGTCACCAGCCCATCAACCTATCTGATGCTAGCCCATCAACCTACCTGTCGCCAGCCCATCAGTGTACCTGTCACCAGCCCATCAGTGTACCTGTCGCTAGTCCATCAGCATTCCTGGTACCTGTCACCAGTCCATCAGCGTACCTGTTGCCAGTCTGTCAGTGTACCTGTCAGAACAACCCATTGGTGTACCTGACATGCAGCCCATAAATGTATCTGTCAGTACAGCCCATCAGCATACCTACTAGCACAGCCCATCACATACCTGCTAGCACAGCGCATCAGTGTACCTGTCGTGCAGCCTGTCAGCAGAGCCCATCAGCATACCTGTCCACAGAGCCCATCAGCGTATTTGTCCACAGAGCCCATCAGAGTACCTGTCTAGCAGAGCCCATCAATGTACCTGTCCAGCAGAGCCCATCAGCGTACCTGTCCAGCAGAGCCCATCAGCGTACCTGTCCAGCAGAGCCCATCAGCGTACCTGTCCAGCAGCCCATCAGTGTACCTGTCAGCACATTCATAAGGGAAGCCTATCAGTGTACCTTTCAGCGCATACAACTGTGCAGCCTGTCAGTGTACCTGTCATCAGAGTACCCATAACAGAGCCACCATCACTGCAGCCCATCAGTAGTGTACCCATTAAAGTTGCCTGACACACTGCCAACATGTCAAAAAAATATTACTCTAGTGTGGAGGCTTTCCAAATCTTCAGCATGACAGACGAGAGCAGTGAGGAGCTCTCACTGTCCAATTATGATTTGGATTACGAGCCAATAGAAAGCAGTGGATCAGTGACCGAATCAGAAGAGGAAGCAGTCCCTCCTAAAAGAGGAAGACGCTCTGAAGAGCAGGCAACAACGAACAGCGCCAATGTACCAATGCCATTACACCCAAATGGTCAGTCAGCAAATGCCAACAGAGCTAGACCCCAGGATGACAGGCCCAGTACCAGCACTGGGATATCACGCCAGACCCCAAGAGTCAAGGGCCAAACATACCTCCCAGACGCTCTAGCAAACCCTCTGTGGCTGCCTTCCAGCTCAGGATCAGCTACAATTCACCCTTTCACCGCACAACCAGGCGTGCAGCCCAACACAGAAAATTTTTCCCCAATTTATTTTTTAGATTTATTTTTCCCTGATAATTTCCTTCAATTGTCGATCAAACTAACCATTCGAGTGGAGATGGCTAATCGTAGAGGAGCTTAAATTGTTTTTGGGCCTTACGGTCAACATGGGACTTACAAAAAAAAATTAATTACATTCATATTGGTCCAAAATGTTAAAAAATTAGTAATCGAGCGCTAGATCTAAATGTATAATAGCTGCTGGCATAAAAAGGTATCTCAAGAACCAATAGGATAAGTAAATAAAATAAATATGCAGCGCTAATGACATAAAAACACATTGAAATCACAATAAATCACACTGAATAAAGTGCTGAATGCTTATGAACTGGAATGCTTCCATAATATGTGCATATAGCCAAAAGGTACATAATCAGATAAGCTAGTAACTTTCGTGATGGTGAAGATGGGTAGTAAACCCCAATATGATCAGAAAAAACACTATGAACTTTATAAAGTGCTGAGTCTCTGAGCTGAGATGATTACGGTGATGCGTGCACATAGTCACAGTGTACATATTATCATAGGCTTGTGGCTTTCGTGGTAGTGAAAAAAGACAAACATTGCACTAACCAGATAGCGCAAAATAATGTGCATGGAGCATTTAAGACCTGCTCCTGGTGCTCAGGATGTATAATACTGGAAAAGAGTGGTGTCATCAATGAAGTAACCACTAGATGTCATCCATCTAGGTGAACCATCCAGACTCCAGAGATATCAGTCATAGCGACCAGGGGGAGTTTTCATGCACAGTTCCAAGCCACAGTGAAACACCTTCAAGACACAGGCTCCCAAAGGAATAAAGAGCCAGCAGAGAAGGCCTCCAATGGTGTAATACGTCTTTATTCAGGGGTAACATCAAGAGTAAATATAAAACAACTTACATCAGTTTCATGAATGTAGCTAGGCTGCTGGTCCACAGCTGGCCTTGTAGTACATGTACAGTGGTATGGGGCACTTCCCTGATGCGTATCGTGTCTATAGACTTCATCAGAGGGAATGTGCCCATTAAAACCTCACTTCTTTATAGTAATCGGCGCGTAATCATACACGGTTCACGCATGTGCAGTAGTCATTAGCGGTGGCCATTTTCCAAAAGCTCACATAGGAGCGAGTATAGGCCTATCGCGCATGCGCATTGAGCACCAGCGGTGGCCATTTTGTTGTAGATTCATAGAAGTAAACGGATTAAGCTCATCTAAGGAGGGATGCCAAACAGAACGAATAACGAAGCTTGAGATATAAAAGTATTCTCCCTTGTGTGACTCAGGGTAATGCTAGTGTCAGTCACAAGCAGACTGGTGTGGCCATGGGTGCCAAATTTGCACCAAGTTTGACTAACCTCTTTATGGCCAGGTGGGAGGAAGATTTGATCTACTCTCGAGATTGGCCCCACTTACGTTTCTACTGTCGCTATATAGATGACATCTTGTTACTCTGGGAAGGTGATGAGTTCTCGCTACAGAATTTTTTCATTGCACTTAATTATAACACCTTGAACATCAAAGTCACTTTTCAGTATAGTTATAGCAATATTAATTTTCTTGACCTTACCTCAGTGATGGCACTAGAATTACAACCAAAACATTTTTCAAAAGTACTGACAGGAATGGTTACATACCTAAGGACAGCTGCCACTTACCGAGATGGTTGGACAATATACCCAGGGGCGAATTTCTCCGTATATGCTGAAATTGTGATAATTTGGAGGATCATACCATACAATCTAACATACTTAAAACTAGGTTCATGGAAAAGGGGTTATGATAGTCACATACTGGATACTGAAATCAGTAAGGTGGCTGATATAGATAGAACCAATCTGCTTATTCCACAGAACAAGGTTCAAACTGAAAGATTTTGTCCATTTATAACAAATTTTTCAACTCAACATAGAAATAGCAAAAATTATAAAAAAAAACTGGAGTATTCTTAGAAATGATCTGGTTTTGGGTAAGGTCTTACCAGAACACCCGGAGATCACATACCAGAAGGCACCTTCGCTTAGAAATAAACTGGCTCCTAATATTGTTAACCCTCCGAGACAACCCACATTCAGTTTTCTTAATAGAAAAGGCTTTTTCCCATGCAATAGATGCATGATGTGCGTTTGCAATGGTATCCACAAAAATCCTATCAAAACTTTTCGCTCAAACATAACTGGCAGGTCCTATGATATCCAGTCTACCATAACCTGTCATAGTTCCCATGTGGTTTACCTTTTGGAATGCGCTTGTGGAAAGCAGTATGTGGGAAGAACAACAAGGAGACTTAGAGACAGACTGAGGGAACACTTAACTAACATTAAAAAGGGTTATAAGGAGCATTCACTATCAATGCATTACCGTCATCAACACAGTAAGAATCCACACTCATTGAAATTTACTGGCATAGATATTATTAAAAAAAACTGGAGGGGTACCCATAAAAGGAGGGTGGTGTCGATGCTGGAGACAAAATGGATCTATCTGCTACATACCCAGTCACCCCATGGGTTGAATCTTGAACTGGATATAAACTGTTTTATTGATACCAGCTAAGAACCATCTATAAAATTCTGGCGTACTTTTACTTACCATTCAGCTCGAGATTTTAATAGTCTACTTAGATCATTTATCTTATTTATTGATCTTATTCTACTGTATTGTTCTTTATTGTTTTTTACTGTGTGTTTTATTGTATCTTTTATAACATGTACTGAATTTTTACACATATTACATTTATGGTATTTTTGCCTTATCCTAAATATGTGTAACTATTTATAAAAATAACTTTTATATATGTACACATCTCTTATATAATAACACTTTCTGTGAAGGGGATATGTCATACTGAACGAATCTTACTACGTTTAATCGATAAAATAACAGAACTAACATCTTCCCACATTTGCCTGTCACAGGGCTAAAGCTAGATTAATCTTGCTTATTTTAACTAATCCTCTAGATGGCGCCATTTATTTTGAGCAATATGGACCTTCTTTATATATACACATTTTCCCAGTAATACCATAAATACTTAATATATACTTTGAATTTCTGCTTGTGACTGACACTAGCATTACCCTGAGTCACACAAGGGAGAATACTTTTATATCTCAAGCTTTGTTATTTGTTCTGTTTGGCATCCCTCCTTAGATGAGCCTAATCCGTTTACTTCTATGGATCTACAACAAAATGGCCACCGCGGGTGCTCAATGCGCATGCGCGATAGGCCTATACTCGCTCCTATGTGAGCTTTTGGAAAATGACCGCCGCTAATGACTACTGCGCATGCGTGAACCGTGTATGATGACGCGGTCGCGCAATACTGCGCAGGCGCGCCGATTACTATAAAGAAGTGAGGTTTTAATGGGCACATTCCCTCTGATGAAGTGTATGGACACGATACGCATCAGGGAAGTGCCCCATACCACTGTACATGTACTACAAGGCCAGCTGTGGACCAGCGGCCTAGCTACATTCATGAAATTGATGTAAGTTGTTTTATATTTACTCTTGATGTTACCCCTGAATAAAGACGTATTACGCTATTAGAGGCCTTCTCTGCTGGCTCTTTATTCCTTTGGGAGCCTGTGTCTTGAAGGTGTTTCACTGTGGCTTGGAACTGTGCATGAAAACCCCCCCCCCCGGTCGCTATGACTGATATCTCTGGAGCCTGGATGGTTCACCTAGATCAGCAATGGGCAAACTACGGCCCGCGGGCCGTATACGGCCCGGCGGACCTTTTAATCCGGCCCGCGGAGCTAGGCTCCCGCTAGGCTCCTCTCACAGTCCGCCCTGAAGACCGGTGTAGCATGAAAATCTGTCTCCTATGAGGATCTGTCCCCCTCGACGTATCTGCGCATGTGCCAGAGATCGCCGATCGGCTGCTAATGCCTGAAACTGGCACATGCGCAGATACGTCGAGGGGGACAGATCCACATAGGAGACAGATTTTCATGGTACACCGGAACGGCGCGGGAACACGGCGAGAGGAACGCGCGGAGCAAAGGTAAGTGAATTGACACAGGGGGGACTTGGGGACTTAATATGGGGGATGAATTAATATGGGGAATGAATTACTATAGGGGGGATGAATTACTATAGGGGGGATGAATTACTATGGGGGATGAATTACTATAGGGGGGATGAATTACTATAGGGGGGATGAATTACTATGGGGTATGAATTACTATAGGGGGGATGAATTACTATGGGGGATTAATTACTATATGGGGGATGAATTACTGTGGGGGATGAATTACTATGGGGGATGAATTACTATATGGGGGATGAATTACTATGGGGGATGAATTACTATATGGGGGATGAATTACTATATGGGGGATGAATTACTATGGGGGATGAATTACTATATGGGGGATGAATTACTATATGGGGGATGAATTACTATGGGGGATGAATTACTATGGGGGATGAATTACTATGGGGGATGAATTACTATAGGGGGGATGAATTACTATGGGGGATGAATTACTATATGGGGGATGAATTACTATGGGGGATGAATTACTATGGGGGATGAATTACTATGGGGGATGAATTACTATATGGGGGATGAATTACTATGGGGGATGAATTACTATGGGGGATGAATTACTATATGGGGGATGAATTACTATGGGGGATGAATTACTATATGGGGGATGAATTACTATGGGGGATGATTTACTATGGGGGATGAATTACTCTATGGGGGATGAATTACTATGGGGGATGAATTACTATATGGGGGATGAATTACTATATGGGGAATGAATTACTATATGGGGGATGAATTACTATGGGGGATGAATTACTATATGGGGGATGAATTACTATGGGGGATGAATTACTATATGGGGATGAATTACTATGGGGGATGAATTACTATATGGGGGATGAATTACTATGGGGGATGAATTACTATGGGGGATGAATTACTATATGGGGGATGAATTACTAGGGGGGATGAATTACTATAGGGGGGATGAATTACTATGGGGGATGAATTACTATATGGGGGATGAATTACTATGGGGGATGAATTACTATATGGGGGATGAATTA
Organism: Staurois parvus; assembly: GCF_062004578.1. Lineage (NCBI taxonomy): Eukaryota > Metazoa > Chordata > Amphibia > Anura > Ranidae > Staurois > Staurois parvus. The sequence goes on along the minus strand of NW_028317871.1, from coordinate 2,344,602 downwards.
CTATATGGGGGATGAATTACTATATGGGGGATGAATTACTATAGGGGATGAATTACTATATGGGGGATGAATTACTATGGGGGATGAATTACTATATGGGGATGAATTACTATGGGGGATGAATTACTATATGGGGGATGAATTACTATGGGGGATGAATTACTATATGGGGGATGAATTACTATGGGGGATGAATTACTATATGGGGGATGAATTACTAGGGGGGATGAATTACTATAGGGGGGATGAATTACTATGGGGGATGAATTACTATATGGGGGATGAATTACTATGGGGGATGAATTACTATGGGGGATGAATTGCTATATGGGGGATTAATTACTATGCTTACTATGGGGGAATATTACTATACTTACTATGGATGACACATACACATCATTCATTTACTCTTGGTCCGGCCCCCGGGTCCAATATATGAACCCATTGCGGCCCTCAAGTCAAAAAGTTTGCCCACCCCTGACCTAGATGGATGACACCTAGTGGTTACTACATTGATGACACCACTCTTTTCCAGTATTATACATCCTGAGCACCAGGAGCAGGTCTTAAATGCTCCATGCACATTATTTTGCGCTATCTGGTTAGTGCAATGTTTGTCTTTTTTCACTACCCTGAAAGCCACAAGCCTATGATAATATGTACACTGTGACTATGTGCACGCATCACCATAATCATCTCAGCTCATAGAGACTCAGCACTTTATAAAGTTCATAGTGTTTTTTCTGATCGTATTGGGATTTACTACCCATCTTCACCATCACAAAAGTTACTAGCTTATCTGATTACGTACCTTTTGGCTATATGCACATATTATGGAAGCATTCCAGTTCATAAGCATTCAGCACTTTATTCAGTGTGATTTATTGTGTTTTTATGCTTTTTATGTCATTAGCGCTGCATATTTATTTTATTCATATTGGTCCACCCACCCCATCCATCACATTCCCATCTTTTCATCTGTAATGTCCAGGTCACGTTATGACATGATAATGCGCTTCCTGCATTTCAGTGATAATTCCCAGTGCCCTCCCGAGATCAGCCAGGCTATGACAAACTGTATAAAATTTGCCCCCTAATTAATTTTTTTTCTAGAATATTTTCTGAACTTTATGTCCCTGACCAAAATATCTGTATGGACGAATCTCTTGTCCACTTTACTGGTCGGCTGGGATTCAAGCAATATATTCCCAGTAAAAGGGCCAGGTATGGACTAAAGCTCAACAAGCTGTGTGAACGTGCCACGGGATATGTGCATGCCTTTCACGTGTATGAAGGCAAAGACTCCCAGCTCCAGCCCCCAGGGTACCCTACCTAGATTGGCACAAGTGGAAAAATTGTCTGGGACCTGGCCTTTCCACTTTTCCAAAAGGGGTATCACATTTACCTAGACAATTATTATACAAGCCTGCCCCTTTTCCGCCACCTGTAAAATTATGGCCTGCGGTACTGCCCAAAGAAACAGGAAGGGCTTCCTGTCACGGACGCATGATCGCCACCCTCAACATGCGACAATCACATGACCGCGACCAACAATACGTCACGACCGCGACGCCAGACCCCAGACCTTCTCACCAAACTCGTGACCAAAGGACCGGCCGATCTAAAACCGCTATGAGACGTGCGTAACAATGCCACACTCAGCTGCGCCCCGCACAACGATTGTCCAGCTAATGGAACGTAATCAACGCACCGGCAGCCTGAATGCGCTTGTTACTGGGTCTGGTTAATTACGCAACTAACCCTCTACTGCCACCACCACTTTTTGTACAGAGAAAGGGGAAACTCTCTTTATCAAATATACACTGTAATGGTTGAAAAGTCGCCTGTCCAATACGGTCACCGCAGGCCGATTGGGCAGAGGATTAAACAAACACAATAGCGTCTCTTCAGAAGGCAGGGATTCGTAAATTGCAATTAAGCGCTTTAGAAACAGTTTAACACTTTCAGAAAGAAAGATTTATTACTAAAAGAGTCAAACAGGTGCAAAGAGATAACAGGGAGAAGTTAAAAGGTTAAGTTACTTGCCATGTTCAGCCTTAAGGTAAGCAGATCTAAGTTGCAGAGCGAAGTGTCTTTGATCTCCAGCTGTTACGATGCTAAAATTGGGAGATGTGTTTAGCTTAACTTTTTAGGCATGCCAGCCTGTCTTTTAAAGTCCCCCTGCAGGGGGGGTGGCTCTGAGTAACTGGCCAATACCCTGTTGTGGGCGGGATCGTCGGATGGGCTCTGCATAATAACTGACAGCTTCATAATCCATGATATGAAACATAGGTGACAGCTGACCTGAGGAATGTTCATTTAACTTCTGTCACCTGGCTGGTAGGGTTTATGAGGTTCCAACTTCTTTCAAGTCCAAGGAGAAAACTACCTTATCTTGGTTAGGAGGTGTGACTTTATACAGGCCTTGGGACAGAGAGTCTGCTGTCTCTATGGGGGGGCTTTGTAGAGCTGGGCCCCCTGCTGCTCCAGCCTGCCAGCAACTTTTAACACTTACACATCTGTCCCTGTGCCTCTCAGGAAGGGAGGGGGTAGGGAATGAAGGATTGAGGAATACTTCTAATAAAAAAGGGGAACTCCACGTCCATCTCTGATGAACGAGTTTGCTACACCTCCCCCTCAGGTAGTTGCCAGGGAGGGGACTACAAGTCCCCTCCTGAAGCAACCGACCTCTGTCCAGAGGTTCCTCTTGGGTCATCCTGGTACCGCTGCACTGCGGGAGACTCGAATTCCGTCTGAAAAGGAAGCCGTTCTCCCCAGCAACACTGCTGGGCCGACCAAGTGAGTGGTCATGGGTGGCTATTCGAATACCGTGGCAACTGCCGGGGTGCCCACCTGTTCACAAAACACTTCGGCTCAGGGATGTAATTTGCTAACATATTAATATGTAGGTTCTTGTCGAGGAAAAGAAGGAGATTTCCCTCTCCTATCTTCTTCCTCAGGCTTAGGACTACATCTGGCCTGAACGTAGTAGCGTCTGTGTGCACCGGAACCAGACAGGCGAATTCTGGACCTCGCCTCCCAGTGGTGTCCACAGGTACCTTCATCCAAGATGGACAGTCCTCGTTACCTGCTAACATCCAGGACACCAGTTCCTCCAGTTTCCTGTCTGTTAGGTCAGTCACAGGTCCAGCTGAGTCATGATTGTTGCATCCAGGCGTCTTACCGTAGCCAGCTGCACCCACAACTGACGTAACCTGCTTTTTGGCCTGGGGAGCAGACCAGGCCTCAACTGCCTCAGTCTCCCCCTGCCCAGACCTCTGGGGGTCTCTTCTTACCGGGGTGTTCCCAAACTGAACCACTGACATGCCCCTCTGACAGTTACCCTTCTCCACTGTCAGACTGGGCACGGGCGGTTGGTTCTTGACCAGTGACAGGGGCCCAAGTGGCTCTTCCCAGACAGGGCCGAACACCGCGAGGCCCCTAAAGTGGGCAACTGCACCCGGTTCCACTCGACATTGCGGGCCATTCCTGACCGCTGGAGAGGCGGTCGGCGCGTTCTCAACCCCAACTAGCTTTCCCGTGGAGTCAGGCAAGCCACATGGGGGTAGTGAAGGTTGGCTCGTCCTGAGCTTGCTGGGTTAGAGATGGTGGCCCATGCTCCTTGCTCAGGTCTATGATGGCAAAACAGCAGGCACCTTCTGGATGCTCCATTACCTCATGGCCCCTGGGCATGGGGTAGGCCACAACCACCGGACTGGCACTCAGATTTCCAAAAAGAAAGCCTGGTCATTGGATCCTGCTTGAAGACCACGACTACCGGGGATGCCCAGACTCTAGCTGACCCCTGGATTCCTGACTGTGCCATTCCCTTGGTCTCTGTGACCCAGTCAGCCTGCACCTTCTGGATACAGACACCATCTATCAGAGGCCTGGCCAGCAGCTCCGGAACCTGAGTGCCAAGGAAGGGTGATTGGATCTGGGCCCTGCAGCCCTCTCTCTGTAATCCAAGCATCAACCCCCCTTGCGCTCGTAATCCAAGCATGCTGTCCCTGCCCATTACACATGTTTGTCTGCCTGTTGACACACCTTGACAAGTCAGATCAACTGACAGGCTTTCAGGCCTCCACTCCCCTGGGCGTAGGCCATTCTTCCTGTCAGGCTTTTGTTTACCCTTCCCATCAGGGGGGCTCAGTCCTAGCCACAAGCTGAAATCTCCATATGAATGACTTTCCCCTGCTGCCTTACTTGCGGGACTACAAACCTCAGTTAGCTGGCCTATAAAGGGTCATTGTGGATCGCTTTTCAGTGCTGCCTAAAGCGTGGAACTACAAGTCCCAGCCAGCTGTGGTGTGCCTTTCTTAGCAGGGCAACTCGCAGCTAGCTGACCTCTGAAGCTCCATTGGGAATCACTTTTCAGTGCTGCCGGAGGAGTGGAACTACAAGTCCCAGCCGGCTGCCCAGCCCTATGCAAGGCCAACGCCTGTGCACTTATCAAGGCACAATCTTTTGAGCCTGGGCAAGGGACAGGCCTATCCAGACCATCCCTTTGCTCAGCCCCCAGAGATTGTACCTCAGCCCCCTGTACAGCACCGTGGGTGTCCCCCAACACTGAAAATGCATCCTTTGTTTCATCACGAGTATCATACTCATTGTTAGCGTTACCAACATTGCCGTCAACAATACAAACATTATCAATGACATTACTATCAATGTTACTGACATTATTAATGACATTACTGACTTTACTATCCATGTTACTGACATTATTAATGACATTACTGACTTTACTATCCATGTTACTGACATTATTAATGACATTACTGACACATGAGTTCAATACCTCCCCAGGCAAGGGGATTTCTTCTCGTTCTCCAGCTAATGGAGAATCCTGTAGCCACACTCCATTCCCAGCCCCCTCCCTCTGTCCATCCACCGGTGGCCCAGACATTACCCCAATATCTGTCCACAGTACCTTGGCCGGTCCAGAGAGTTCCAGGGGGCCCATCCGGGTATACTTGGCAAAGGCATAATAAGAAACAAGGGTGCCTAGGTCAGCACCCAACAAACCAGGTGTGGAAATTTCATCCGAGACCCTAACCGCTCTCATCCCCCTCTCTGCACCCCAGTCTAGGAATACCTTTGCACAGGGTATGTGTGAACGGGTCCCCCCAACTCCTGTGAGGGTAAGGAACTTTCCTGGGATGAGGTTCTGTGGCTCAATCAGCTCTGGCCGGATCAAGGTGACTTCGGCCCCGGTGTCCCGGAAACCAGTTACAGACCGGTTGCCCACGGTAACGTACTGCACGTTGGCGGGGGGTTACCTGCATCTTCCTGCGAATGAACAGCACAGAAGAAGAGTTGCTGGCCGGCTGGACAGATGATGTTGTCTGCTTCTGCTCAGGACACTGCGTCCTGAGATGTCCGCTTTTCCCACAGGTGAAACATATGCGGGTGTCAGGCAGGAATGGCTTGGCTCCAAGCGCTGCAGGTGTGGGTGGATGGGAAGCTTGACTCACCGAAGTAGGAGAGGTTGCTAGGGATGATTTCCCCCATTTACAGCTGTTTGGAGGAGCCTTGCGAGGGTCAGGCACCCGGGTATGGACAAAGGTACCTGCCAGGTCTGCTGCCGCTTTAGTAGACGCTGGCTCCCTCTCCAAGACAAACTGTCTGACGTCTGCTGGGCAAATGTGCAAGAGTTGATCTCGTATCATGAGATCCTCCAAAGATTCATAGGTATCAGCTTTCAGTCCCTTAGTCCACTGTCGGAATGTGGTGCGTAAGCGACTTGCCACATCCGTTTAAGAGTCCCCAGGTCCCTTCTGCATGGACCTGAACCGCTTGCGTTACACTTCCGGGGTCATCTGGTACTTCCGGATGATGGCATCTTTTAAAATTTCGTAATCATCATCTTGCCCCTCTGGCAATTCAACAAACGCATCCAGGGCCTTGCCTCGCAGCCCTGGTATCAGGTACCGAGCCCATTGAGCTGGGGGCACATGGTACTGACAGCACATTTTTTCAAAGGACAGTAAGTACGTGTCAATGTCACTGTCCTTTTCCATCACTGGAAACTTGGCTGCGCCCACGGAAAGAGTGGCGTCCCTGTGATCTAGGGACCCGAGGTTCTGACCTGGTCGCTGTGGCTGGAGCCTTTCCATCTCCAGCTCGTGCCGATGATCAGCTTCCCTCTGCACCGCCTCTCTCTCAGCTTGGCGTTCCTCTCTCTCAGCTTGACGTTCCTCTCTCTCAGCTTGGCGTTCCGCAGCTTCTCTGTCAGCCGCTGCTTGGCGTTCCACAGTATCTCTGTCAGCCGCTGCTTGGCATTCTGCAGTTTCTCTGTCAGCCTGGCGTTCAAGGAACCGCAGGTATGCCTCAAGATCTGTCTCCATGAGGCGTTTCAGGGCTTCCTGCATCTGAGGAGAGTCTCTGCTGGTTACAGGCACCACGGTGCTGGCGCGCTCAGGCTCTGTATGCCCATCCTGTGAGTCCGTCTCTGAGCCACTGGAAATGTGGGTAGCGGGAACTTCTTCATGTTCAAGTTCCCCCGAGTTCTGATCTGCTCGGATATCAAACTCCACTAGATCACTAATCAAATCTTCATGATTTTTGCGACCGACGTCCAATCCTCGCGCGGTACATTCCGCACTCAATTCACCTTTGCTCATTTTCTTGGAATCTGCTGCACCAGGCATAATTGCAAGCAAAGATAGAAGAGAAAAGTAGGAAAAGGAAGGAGCTGTTGCTATATGTTTATTTATATATATATATATATATATATATATATATATATAACAAATATGCACCGCTTGTTTCTAAGGACTGTTTCCACAAAGGTTACAATCCTTCAGTGCGGAGCCAACTTTTAACACTGCACTGAAGCACTTAATGCAACTATCCCACGTACGCTGCCAACAATATGTCACGGACACATGATCGCCACCCTCGACATGCGACAATCGCTCGACTGCGACCAACAATACGTCAATTCTACAAAGAGGGGAATCTTCAAGTCTTAGGAACGAGGAAGTGCTGGCTGTGAAGTGGAGGGATAGGAGAGATGTTTATTTTTCTGTCAACTATCCATAATGACTTCATGGTGGAAATTCATAGAAGACTATGTCCCATCCAAAAGCCAGAGTGTATCCACAATTGTAATCAATTCATGGGAGGGGGGAGTGGATTTAAACATTCAGATGCTGCAGCCATACATATCAACAAGGAAGTCCCACTACTGGTACAAAAAAGTTGCAATATACTTTTTCCACATGGCCATTTATAATTCATACATCACCTATCAAAAATCATTTGAAAAACCTACCCCCTTCCTCAGATTCATAGAAGATGTCATCACTGCCCTAATCTATCAGCAAGGATCTCCACCACAAACCATTTGCTCCGATTGTGTCAGCAGACTGCATGAACGCCATTTCCCTGAGATTATTCCACCATCAGAAACAGGAAGAAGACGTCAAAATAAATGTAAGGTATGCAACAGAAGGGGAGTTAGGAGAGACATTAGTTTTCATTGTCCCCAATGTCCCTCCCAACCAGTCCTATGCATCGGAGACTGCTTCACAGTTTAGAAGGATATTAGTTCCCCATATTTTCAACAGCCTGCAATTTCCCGATTTTTATTATCTGTGCTGATCTTTTGCCTACTGCCTTGATTGACCATGCCTCTGCCTTCCACCTTAACTGACCCTGGCCTGTTTACCGACAATGCCTCTGCTTGCCATCTGAATTGCTTCTAAACCACATTTCTGCCTTCCATCGGAACTGACCACGGCTTGTTTATCGACTATACTTCTGCCTGCCGTCTGGATTATCAACCACGTTTATGCCTTCTTCCTGGACTGACCTCGGCCTGTTAAATCGACAATGTTTTTTGCCTGCTGCTTGGATTGATCTTTTGTCTTGTTACTGCAGTAGTGGGATTCAAGATAACACAGGGGTCTCACATATGTGAGGGGCTTCAGAATAGAGAAAAAACAGTTTTTGGTTTTCTACAGGTTTTGTAATTCCCGGAACAGGGTCTGTTTGTCCGGAGGCTCTGAAGAGATTGGGTGGGACGAAGCCTCTACCCCTGTGCCCCGGTCCTACCTGACCAAGGCCCTAAACCTGATGTTCTTGCCTGCTGCCTGGACCAATACTTTGTGATGATCATATTTCTGCCTGCATTGACCCTGGACTTTTTATGGACCATGTTCTTTCCTATTGCCGGGACCAATACTTTGCCTGTGCTGACCATATCTCCTCTTGCTACCTGTACTGGCCCAAGACTTTTTCAGACCATGTTCCTGCCTGATGCCTGGACCAATACTTTGGCTGTGCTAATCATATCTCTGCTTGCTGCCTGTACTGACCTAGGACTTTTTATGGACCATGTTCCTGCCTGCTGTCTGGACCAATATTTTGGCTGTGCTGACTATATCTCCTTTTGCTACCTGTAATGACCCAAGACTTTTTCAGACCATGTTCCTGCCTGCTGCCTGGACCAATGCATTGGCTGTGCTGACCATATCTCCTTTTGCTACCTGTACTAACCCAAGACTTTTTCAGACCATGTTCCTGCCTGCTGCCTGGACCAATACTTTGGCTGTACTGACCATATCTCTGCCTGCTGCCTGTACTGACCCAGGACTTTTTATGGACCATGTTTCTTCTTTCTGCCTGGATCTCAGTCTGCTGCCTGTTCTGACCCTGGCTTGTTTATCCACCATATTCCTGCCTGCTGCCTGGTCTAATCTTTTCGCTGTTGCCTGCTTCCTGGTCCAATACTCTCCTAAAACCACAGGTAATCTTTTGTTTATCCTTTCTTTAGCTAGGCTGTGAAAAAGTCTCACATGTGGTATTGTCATGTTCAGGAGGAGTAGTAAAATTTATTTTCGAGTATAGAAGAAATAGGGGGCGTGGTCTGCCGAGATCCAAGGTGGTTATGTGATACAGGAGCTCCTGCCAGCCTGAGACCTTGCATCGATATTAGCAGAGGAGCGGGTGAGACAGAGCCATTACATGATGGGGAAAGTGGACCGGAAGGTCACCAGCTCCCGTTCCCGCTCTCCGCGGGCACATAACCCCCAGCAATCCAGACATATTCAGGAGCTGTTCAGCTCTCAGCAGAGGGACAGGCCACATGCAGCATCCCCCTCTCCCCCCCCCTCCTCCCTCCACTACAGCAACATGTGCTCAGGATGTACAGAGCACAGACACGGGCTGGCATGGAATCTGTCCCACAGCATGATCTCTCTTCAGGCTCACATACACTTTCTTTAAGAGATTTGCAGGCAGTTGCAGCTTACATTAAAGCTACTTTTACCACAGCCCTCAGTGACCTAAGGGAAGACCTTCATTTGTTAAGTACAAGAATAGAGGAGGTGGAATTCACAAGCAGATCTAATGCTGATGCCATAGTGATGATCCAGCAGTTGTCAGTATTGCACACATCTCATATCTGTGAATTTTATAGACAGATTGAAGATCTGGATAATAGAGGTCACAGACATAATATCAGATTGCGTGGCTTGCCTGAATCTGTGGAGCCGAGCGACATCCCCAAAACAGTAATTGCGATCTTCAATGATCTGCTGGGCCATCCACCTGCTGCACCCATTGATCTGGACCGTGCACACAGAGCGCTCGCTCCAGAGGCAGAGATACTGACCCCTCAAGAGATGTAGTGTGTTGCTTGGTCAGCTTTCCAATCAAAGAAGACATTCTCAGAAGGGCCAGAGAAAGAAGACGCCTTTTATTTCAGGGTAATGAGATACACCTGTTCCAGGACCTCTCCTCCATAACCTTGCAACAAAGGCGAGAACTTCGCCCCCTGCTGAACACACTTCGCTCTCATAACATACCATACAGGTGGTGATTTCCATTCTGTCTCTCCGCTCAAACTCAGGGGCACACAGCCTACCTGCGAGTTCCAGAGGATCTCCCCAGCTTCTGTTCCGCACTAGACATTCCTCTAGTTGATCTAATAAATTATTTTTGTGATACACATCTAAAACCCCAAATACCTCCAAATATGATATATTCAAATAAAACCCCACATAATTCCAAGCCAAAAAAATATAAAATCAAAAATATATATATCTCAAAAATTATATGAATAGGTCCAAAAGTGTCCAAGTCACAAAAATTTAATTCCAAAGTATTTTCTTTTACATCCAGTGAAGCAAAACCGATACAAAATACTCCATGATAACCTCAAAGAAAAAAAGAAAAGAAAAAATTCATAGTGTATTACCCTTAAAATATAAACTTATATACTTCACTCTGTGCACAACACAAAACACATAAGAATTGTGCAAATTAAAATAAATTAAATTAATTAAATAAAATAAACCAAAAACCGTGAAAAAATCGTGATCACTCAAACCACAAGTGTATAGTGATACTAGGTACTAGTACCCTTAAACTCCAGCCAAAAGTGATACCAAGTACCATTACCCTCTTCCAATATTTTCAGGCATAAGCTGACATAAAGAAACGGTATGTCTCCATCCTTCTTTTTCAGGGGTATTCCTCATACAAGTAAAGAAAGGCTCTTTAGGCAGGATCCATAAAAAGGAACAGATTTTAATCAAAACTTACATATAAAATAAGGATATCCAGCTTCCAGCATTAATCTTTTAAATCCTGGGTTGAAAACCATATGTTTCCAACCAACAAAATGGCCGCGGCGACACTTCCGGTTAGCGTGCGTGCGTGATGACGTCACTCCTCTAACGCGTTTCGTCACTTCCGGACTTCATCTGGCCATGGTCAGCATGGACTTGCACACTAGCCATACCACAGCACACCTACGATGCCACAACTTTGCCCATAACTTTAGGATCATGCCAGGACTGCATTCCACTTAGATGTGCATTTTCTCATTTCCCTACATACAATGCTTCCACCACGATACGCCCTAATGATATATATTCGGTCTCCTTGCCCTCATGACATTTGTTAAATTTTCCTTCTGATATCCCTAAGCTTGTTGCTGTGTCTTACCTCACCCATTATGCTGGACGATGGCGGTTGTGCCCCCATCTATATCTTCATTCTAACAAATTGTGCTCACCCTCCCTCCACAATTCTTGCTTTTTTTTAAGGTCCATGGCCCGGCGGACTCTTTCATTTTGGATCTAAGTCCACCGCGTTTTCCACACAGCGAGCTTTGAGAGCTCTCACTGAACTTTTTCCGGCTGTCTTTACTCCCTTGTCCTCTGCTTCTCATCTCCTTTCATTCCTTGTTCCTCTTTCTGTTTTTTCCCTCATAGCCCTTCTTCTTTCTTGTTCTTCTTTCCTCCTTCCCACATCTTGGTGGGTCAGCTGGTCTACCCCCACTGCCGGTTATCTCTCTCTCTCTCTTTTCTCCTTTCATTTCCTCTTCCTTTTCATTTCTTTTCTTTTCCTTCCCCTCTCCCCTCCTTCTTCTCCCCTTCCCCCTCCACCCCCTTTTTTTTTTTTCTTACTCCCTTTTCCCATCCCTTTACTCTCCTGGTCATGCCTTCTCTTAACTCCCTGTCAGGACAACTTTCGCTGAAAGTTCTGTCTATTAATGTGAAGGGTCTGAATACCCCGGTAAAGCGCTCTCTCCTGCTTTCGCACCTTTTTAAATAGAGAGCGGATATTGTCTTTCTTCAGGAAATGCACATCCGTCACGATGCCATACCCAAGCTTACCAACTCCCATTTTCCGACAGTTTATCATGCTCCTAACCCTCGTGCTAAATCTAAAGGCGTTGCCATTTTGATTGCAAAGCACCTCCCTCTGGCTATCTCTGAGTCACTTCCGGATCCGGATGGTAGATTCCTGTTTCTAAAAGGTAATGTTGCCAATAGGCCCATCACTTTAGCAAATCTTTATGCACCCAACACTAGACAGGTATCCTTTTTCCGCTCCATTACCTCTTCACTCTCCTCCTTCCAGACGGGTATCCTAATCTTGGGAGGTGATCTTAACGTTCCCCTATGCCCTTTATTGGACTTTTCCTTGGGAAGCTCTTTCTTGCCATATAAATCCATTAGACAGATTCACACTCAACTTCAAGATCTGCAACTTCACGACTCTTGGCGAGTCCTCCACCTGAATGTCAAAGACTATACATTTTTCTCCCCTCCACACAACAAATATTCCAGAATTGATTACCTCTTTATCACGCAAGCTGACCTCTCTTTCCTCCATGATTCCTCCATCGAACTGATGATCCTCTCTGATCATCACTCTATCACTATGACATTACGATTTCCGGAGAAACATTCCCGTTCTAAGACATGGCGTTTGGATGCCTCTCTTCTTTCTGACTTGGCCAATGAAGCAGAGGTTCGCTCCCAATTAACGGACTACTTTTTGAACAATCAAACTCCAGATACCTCTTCGTTAACTCAATGGGAGGCACATAAATGCGTCATTCGAGGAGTCCTAATAGCTATGGCCACAAAACGTAAAAAAGAGAGACAGACTTGCTTACAACAACTCTTAGATCGCATTAAATTCCTGGAAAAGGCGCACAAACATAATCAGGCCACCTCGACTTTATCTGATCTTACAAACACCCGTACACAGCTCTTAAACGAACTAGGCAAGGCAGCTAAGCGCAGATTCATTCTGTTGCGAAAACTTTTTTATGAGTTTGCTAACAAAAGCGGGAGATTCTTAGCCAGATCCCTCCAGACAAAAGAGTCGAGTTTAACGGTTCACAAGATTAGGGGCTCTGATGGCTCTTTGCCCACCTCAAACACGGATATAGCATCTCACTTTGAGCAATACTACAAAACATTATACAATCTCCCTCCAGAATGTCGCCCTTCTGAGGCCAATAAGCCTAGAGACACGCTAATCTCTGACTTTCTTCACCTCTATAGTCCTTGCACTGTACCTGATGATACTGTTCAGGATTTGGAACATCATATCACGGTGGAGGAACTCTTACGAGCCGTCCAGCAAGTGAAACCTGGTAAAAGCCCGGGCCCTGATGGTCTTTCTGTGGCATATTACAAGGAGTTTCTAGATATTTTGAGTGGACCCTTCCTCTCCGCCTTCAACACTTTCTCTTCATCCTCCACGCAACATCATCGCCTCCTGGAAGCTCATATCACTGTCATCCCCAAAGAAGGTAAAGATATCACTTTGGTTACCAATTATAGGCCCATCTCTCTTTTGAACATAGACATCAAAATCTGTGCAAAGATACTAGCCAACCATCTCCTTCCCTTGTTACCCTCCCTGATTGACCTTGACCAAGTGGGCTTCATCCCGGGAAGGGAAGCAAGGGATAACACCATCAAGGTTTTTAACCTTCTCCACCGACTTCACGATTCTCGCAGTCCAGGATTTATTCTTTCCCTAGATGCGGAGAAGGCTTTTGATAGGGTGTCCTGGGATTACTTAAAGGCATCCCTACAGGCGATTGGTTTAGGGGACACCATGCTCCATTTCATTATGGCACTGTATTCTGGACAGGTCGGTCTGTGTGAATGGGCATCTATCTCATCCATTCCCTCTTTTGGGAATGGTACACGCCAAGGTTGCCCCTATCCCCGCTTCTTTTTGTGATATCACTAGAACCATTGTTACGCAGACTCCGCTTAAACCCAGATATCAGGGGTATTTCCGTGGCGAACAAGGAATACAAACTTGCTGCCTATGCAGACGACATTTTGTTTCTGACGGAGCCCCGGATTACCTTGCTCAACCAACTTAAGGATTTTGCCTTCTTTCAATATATCTCGAACCTCAAAATTAATCATTCCAAATCCTATGCCTTAAACATTACTCTTCCTCCAGACCTGGTTTCCTTTTGTCAGTCACAGTTCCCGTTTCAATGGGAAAGGGACTCCCTTACCTATCTGGGAATACAGCTTACGAGTAACCTCTCTGATCTTTATGTCAAAAACTTTCTTCCAACCCTTGGTGCCATCCGAGCAGACCTAACTAGGTGGCATCGCTCATGCTTCTCCAGGTTTGGTAGGGCTGCTATACTAAAAATGAATATCCTCCCGCGTCTCCTCTATCTATTTCAAACCTTACCTATCCATTTACCACCCACCTTTTTCGTTTCATGCAGAAGAATGTGCTCTCTTTTTCTCTGGAATCATAAACGGCCACATATTTCTTTCTCCTAATTTGTGCTCCCCAAATCCAAAGGGGGGATTGGACTTCCTGACCTGCAACTTTACCATTGGGCCTGCCATCTTACTAGGATAATCGATTGGAATATTCACTTTATAACCAAAGCATCGGTCCAGCTGGAACACTTGTTCCAATTCCCCCTTGGCATCGATCCCGTGGCTTCTGACCGAACACATTCCTCAAGACCTCCTCCTACATCCAATAATCGGTTCTTCCCTTAAAACCTTTCACTTAGCCTGTAAATCGGCCTCCATTTCCAATGCCCCCAACCCACTAACTTCTCTTCGCCTCATTCCGGACTTCCCTCCCGGTATGTATAAGTCCTTTCCATCAGCACATTGGCCACACGGTCAAGTATTGGCGAACCACTTTTCTCACAAAGGTCAGCTGAAGTCTTGTTCTTCCCTGGCAAGTACTATGGGTGATCTCACCTTTCCCTTTTGGGCCTATCTTCAAATCAGACATTTTCTTCTCTCTCCTGCATATCGCCATAAATGGGTCTGCCCTCTCACCTCCTTTGAGTCACTCTGTTCAAAGGCTGAACCACGGAGGCATTTAGTATCATTTACCTATCTGCTTCTTCTTGGTGACAGAACCTCTGATTTACTTCCCACCTGCAAAGCTTGGAAAAGAGACTTAAACATTGACTTTTCTTCCTCTGATTGGGACCAAATCTTTACCTTTTCTCATAAGTGTTCCTTGAATGTTTCGGCACAAGAAAATGGATACAAGTTGGTGACACGTTGGTACAATACACCTTCTAGAATCCATCATTTTGATCCATCCAGACCTAGTAATTGTTGGAGATGTGGGGCTCCTGTTGGATCTCTTCTTCATATCTGGTGGGACTGCCCTATGGTTCAGCCCTTTTGGCAGGAGGTACATCGGATTACTTCTTCGGTGTCTACTCTTGATATTGAGTTCTCTCCGGCCCAACTCCGCTTCCCAAACGTCTATATTTCAAATCTCTGGCCATACATATACTTAACGCGGCTAAACTCTGCTTACCGGTTCTCTGAGGGTCTGTTCACCCCCCCACAGTGTGAGATTGGTTCATACGTTTAAACAGAATTGCTGAAATGGAAGAGCTGATTGCTTCTTCTCTGGATAACCCTACAAAATTTTCTCATACGTGGTCCTGTTGGATTCACTTCCGAAAGACCCCTGAATATCGTTCTTTCATGGGCCTTGCTGACTGATTCTGAACCTCTCTGATACCCCGTAGTGTTTCTGGTGATACATCGGCTCTCTGTTTTTTTTAAGGTTGTGATTGAGGTCCTTTGTCTCGATGTCCTGTAGTGCTTGGAGTGAGTTACGCTTGGCACCCTGCTACGCCTGCAACTGTCCCCAGCTCGCTTCTCTGCCAGGGTTGCGCGTATCTCTCATGTCCTGGGAGTCTTGAGTAAAGGTGACTTACCTACCCTCCTACTCCTCCACACCTCCTCCTCGTCCGACCCTTCCCCAACCACCCATCTCCCTCCCCCCCACCCTCCCCCCTTTTTTTAAATTTTTCTTCTTCCCCTCTCTTCCCTTCTTTTTCATGCTTATTCTTAAATTCTTAATCCCCATTTCCTTGCTTTCCTACTCAGAGTTTAGCTTTCATTCTCCCCTTTCCATTTTGGTACACTTCTCTACGCACAGGAGCCCTACTCCCTATCTGCAATCCAGCTGCACATATGTTTTACTTTTACATATCTCCTTTCCCAAACCCTTTACCCAAGTAAAAGGCCCTATCCTACAAGTCCTTGCACCCCCCCCCCCCCACACCGACTGTATACATTTCCAGCGCATACCTTTGACTCACTGGCCCTGCTCTTTGCTGCTGCTCGGTAACTGAGGTTATATATCATCGTCCCTGCCAGTGCTGTGATTCCAATATGCTGAATAAGGGCTTGAGACAGATATGCCTTTAATGTTCCTGCACTTGCATGTCCTAATTTTTCCCCTGTTTTCTTTTCCCTGGGATGACTTACGTCTGATTCTTTGCCTATGTATTGTATCTTTTTGTTTGCTGTATGTGTATTACCTCCTATTGTATTTCCGACTGATACCTTGTATTACCTGTACCCATTGTATGCTCTGAGTTTATTAATAAACTTTATGGAAAAAAAAGAAGAATTATCCTATAAATTGACATCTTTGTGTAAAAAAATACTTTTTCATTTTCTTTCCACATTTTCTAAAAACCTGTGGAAAAAAATGACATGTTCAAAAGACTCATTATGCTTCAAATAATGTATTTTGGAGTGTTTTCTTTCCAAAATGTGGTAATTTAATTTTGTTTGTTTTTCCATTGTTTTGGTGCCTGGGACCTTCAAAACTGTGATAGGTAGTTAGGAAATTAGATGTGTAATTTATGCCCCTTTTATGCTCCTAGAATGCATGGATGTTGGGTCTCTGTATGTGGCCAAGCTGTGGAAAAGTCTCACACATGTGATATCACCATACTCAGAAGGAGTAGCAGAATGCATTTTGGGGCATAATTCTTGGTATGTACATGTTGTGTGAGAGAAATATCTTATAAATTGACAACTTTGTGTGAAAAAAAAATAGTTTTCATTTTTCTTTCCACATTTTAAACACTTTTGGAAAAAAATAACATGTTCGAAAGACTCATTATGCCTTGTAGAATATACCTTAGGATGTTTTCTTTCCAAAATGGGGTCATTTTGTGGGTGTTTGCACCGTCCTGGTGCTCCAGGGCCTTCAAAACTGTGATAGGAAGTCAGGAAATTAGATGTGTAATTTATGCCAGTTCTATGCTCCTAAAATGTGTGAAGGTACTACTTGGACCTTGGATCTCTGTATGTGGCCAGGTTGTGGAAATGTCTCACACGTGGTATCACAATACTCAGGAGGTATAGCAAAATGTGTTTTGTGGTGCAATTGCAAGTATGTCTATGCCAGGTGTGAGAAATAACTTGTTATTTTGACAATTATGTGTGAAAAAAAAAATTATTTATTAATTTTCCAAAGAATTGTGGGAAAAAATTACAACTTCAAATAACTCACCATGTCTTTTACTAAATACTTTGGACTGTCTATTTTCCAAAAAAGAGTCTTTTGGGGGCTATTTGTACTTTCCTAGCATGTTAGGGCCTCAAGAAATGAAATAGGCCATCAGTGCTTCAGATGAGATCAATTTGCAATGATTGGTGCCATAACTTGTAGACTCTATAACTTTCACACCGACTAAATAATATACAATGATTTGGGTTCTTTTTACCAAAGTTATGTAGCAGTATAAATTTTTGCCTAAATGTATGAAGAAAAATTACTTATTTGCAAAATTGTATAATAGAAACAAAGAATACCTTATTTTTTTTTTAAATTTTCGGTCTTTTTTCATTTATAGTGCAAAAAAATAAAAAACCCAGGGGTGATTAATTACCACCAAAGGAAAGCTCTATTTGTGGGAAAATAAATGATAAAAATGTCATATGGGTACAATGTTGCATGACCGCGCAATTGTCATTCAAAGTGCGACAGCACTAAACACTGAAAATTAGCAGGAAGGGGGTAAAAGTGCCGTGCATGGAAGTGGTTAATGTTGAACCTATGCTTGTTCAATCCTCCTCAAAATGTTTGTATGGTCCTTCTAATGTACTGAATGTTGCAGGGACACATTAGTAAGTAGATGATATACTGAGAAGAGCAATTGAGGTGGGAAGTGATGGTCCAGATTTTTGCTGGCATAAGATTTTATTCCCATTGGTTAGTATCATGCATGAGAGACGTCTAGGATTATTGCATCTATAACATCCCTGTGACGGGAGTGACTTTTGGGGGTGGGGGGACCTCTGTATCATCTCCCCAAATAATTATGTTTAACCCACCCTGTGCCTGTTTAAGGGTACAGGGTGTACATGTGAATGTCCCAGTATTGTGCATTTGTGTGTTGTCCTTTGTCTAGGCCACATGGCTGTCCATTGTTTGTTTGCCATGTGCTACCCCCCATTGTGCTGTGCCTTCCTGTCCAGCCAACTATTATGGGATGTACTGTTTGTGTATTGGTGTGGGGGTTGGTTAATGTCCTTTGCCGCATGGCTGCATCCCATTGTTCTGTGTCTTGGTTGGATGGGGAGGGCTGATGAGGTGTTTCCTGTCCCTGGTTGTCTTTCCCCACCCTCTGTATAAAACATGTTGATTGTGTAAAATAAAGAAGAGTTGGCTTCGTGTGTTAAGAAGAGCTGGGTGCTGTCTGTTTCCTGAGGGATTTCAAGGGTATGGTCCGTGGATGGTGTTCGGACAGGGGAAGTTGTGCTATAACGGAAAAACTCAGTGCGGTCTGGGTTCCGGTTCCGTTACATTGGTGGCAAGCGGTGGGATTGTGCTTCCAGCTGTAAACACATCCAAACCACCATCAAGATTCAAGAGCAGGAAAAGACGTCAGTCACCCCAGTGGAGCTATGGACCAGGCATCAGAGTTCCAAGGGCTGCTGCAGATCGTCCTTGCAACATACTCCAGGACTGTGTCTACGGATCAGTACCTGGAGCTCAGGCAGCGGATTTGGGAGGTGCTTTGGAGAGGAGCGGTCCAGGCTGCTGGTATGGACAAAGGCAAGTGCTACCCAACCCCAGGGGAACGGGCCAGGGACCATCGAAAGTCACGGATGCTATTCCTGGGAGGGCAACCCCAGGAGCAATGGGTGGCTGAGTTGGACAGACTGGTCCAGCAGGAGATAGAACTGTACAATAGATATCGGGCTCTGCGGTGGTACGCAGAGCAAGAATATTTAGGGGTGTCAACAGAGTGCTCTCCTGAGGGACTTGACTTTGGTGGGCCTGGACTGCTGTGGGAGAGCCTTACAGATCTTTTTGTGTTTGGCGATAGAGGAGAACCTACTCTGAAGGAGTTACGAGAAGGCAGAGAGGCTATGTTCGGTCTCACAGGGGTCTCAGAACTTAAACCAGATCTGGAATACCTGCTGAAGAAAGAACTGGATCTAGAAAGGGCATACAGGCAACTGCTAGGACATGTTCGGCAGCATGCCCAAGAATCAGCAGTGGAAATTCCAGAGACTGGGGATCTGATAGACCTCTCAGCTGAGGAGGAACCAGCAGTAGACCTGGCAACAGGGCCAAACAGTACTGAACTCTGCCCAGCACTGGTAATGTCTCCTGAGTTCCACGGACAGGAGATGGTGAGCCCCGATCCCCAAACACCAATTCCAGAGATCAGGGATCTGATACACTTCTCGGCTGAGGAGGATCCAGCAGAAGACCTGGCAACAGGGCCAAATGGTACTGACCTCTGCCCCACACCTGTGGTAGTTTCAGAGGCCCAGGGTGAGAAGGGAGAGGAGGTTGTTGTCCTCTCTCCCCCACAGTCAGCCAGAGTGGAGGAAACTGTTTTCCCTCCCAAGCCAGGATCTGTGCACCAGGGGGACAGTGACAGCAGAATTCCATCCCAGCAGCAGATCCACAGTCTGGGAGTGGAGGAAGCCGGCCTCCCTCCCCTACGGTTAGCCGGAGGAGATGTGGGGTCCCCAGCAGAAGTGCTGGCAACAGGGCAGAGCGCCGCTGGCCTCTGCCTAGCAACTACAGCCACCACCTGGATACCCCAGGGATGCTGAGCAGTCGGCCCAGATCCCCCACAGAAGGATGAAGGCGGCCCAGCCACCCTGTCTTCTCTCCAGCGGCTGAGAGGATTTCCGGGAGAAGGACCAGTCTGTACTTCTCCCCAGCGGCGGGTATGTTCTACGGGAGAGGCAGAGGTTGGCTGGGTGAGTAACGCTTGGTGTGGGACAATTTGTTTTGGGTACTGTGCGGGTGCTGGCATTGAGGGACTGGAGGTACCGACTAACTTCAGAGTACATCCGTCTGGGATCTACTCCTGTGTTAGTCTCCTGCCGAAAGGGGAGATATGTGACGGGAGTGACTTTTGGGGGTGGGGGGACCTCTGTATCATCTCCCCAAATCATTATGTTTAACCCACCCTGTGCCTGTTTAAGGGTACAGGGTGTACATGTGAATGTCCCAGTATTGTGCATTTGTGTGTTGTCCTTTGTCTAGGCCACATGGCTGTCCATTGTTTGTTTGCCATGTGCTACCCCCCATTGTGCTGTGCCTTCCTGTCCAGCCAACTATTATGGGATGTACTGTTTGTGTATTGGTGTGGGGGTTGGTCAATGTCCTTTGCCGCATGGCTGCATCCCATTGTTCTGTGTCTTGGTTGGATGGGGAGGGCTGATGAGGTGTTTCCTGTCCCTGGTTGTCTTTCCCCACCCTCTGTATAAAACATGTTGATTGTGTAAAATAAAGAAGAGTTGGCTTCGTGTGTTAAGAAGAGCTGGGTGCTGTCTGTTTCCTGAGGGATTTCAAAGGTGTGGTCCGTGGATGGTGTTCGGACAGGGGAAGTTGTGCTATAACGGAAAAACTCAGTGCAGTCCGGGTTCCGGTTCCGTTACAATCCCACATTACCTGTTGGCTTTGGGTGTTGTAGAACAGGGGGTAATCTTCTTGGGGTTAAATGGTTCCTAATGGCTTTGGCTCTTTGGAAAGGGGGGTAGGGTGGGTTGAAGAAGTGAGTCAGATTACAAGATATGCCAGTGTTTAGAGAGGATACCCTTGATGAGGATGTGGTCTGTGTTGTATCTACTAATGAAGATACACTGTGTGGGGCGATTTTCCAATCTAGTTGTGGAAGTTCTGCGGAAATCTTCATGGGAAGTGTTTTGAGCTGTTCTTATTGCTACTTCAATTAGTTGGTCTGGGTATCCATTTGCTTTGAATCTCGCTTTGAAGATCTGTGACTGGGCCAGGAAGTCCTTCTCAGTTGTGCAATTTCTGCTTAGTCTTTTGAATTGGCAGAAGGTATGTTCTTCGGCCGGGGCTTATGGTGGCAGCTTTTGAAATCTAAGTAACTATTGATGTTCTTTAGTATTGAAAATCCAAACATTTATCATCTTCCAAAGATTCATGAATCTCAGGATAATCCCCCAGTCAGACCAATCATCTCAGGTATCATTCCCTAACATCTCCCAATTATTCTCCCATCTTCACAAATACGTGAAAAACCTACCATCCTACCTATGCTCAGACAGCAAGCGGTCTTCCTCCTAGAAGTTAGCAACTTAATTCTTAGTCATAACTACTCTACCTACCTAGATAACATATACTTACAAGCTAAAGGAACAGGTATGGGGACCAGGTTTCCCTTGAGTTATGCATATTTATATATATGCCACTTTGAACAAGAATACATCTTCTCCAATAACCCATACCACCACCATATCCACTTTTACAAAAGTGATACTCAATCTCCAAGTCTGGCCCAGCCCCACATCTGTCAATCCCATAGCCACAACCCCTTTCACTTTTAAATCCTTGGCTCTAAATGTCCATTCATTGCTGTCTAATGCAACTAAAGCCAGCATTTTGCCATCCTTGTTTCTCGTTATTGCTATTCCCCTTGTCTTGGAAATTCGCTTTAACGAATTTCTCCTTACCGTGAGTACTCGCAGTTGGATGCGCAGAAATCCCCCATAAAGCTGTGCGAATCTCGCTTACCACGACTGCAGCTAAACTACACGATTCCTGCCCATCCAAATACTTTGGTTCTGTTGAAATGTAGGTGATTGGAGCTCCGTTACCCTAGAATGATCACACGACACTCTAAGGCTGGTTGCAATCCACATAAAGGCTGATTTTAGACCCAGCTCTCTGTTTTATTAAAAATACACACATGCCCCCCACATGAATAAAGTCAATCCCTCCCACCGAACAATGCAATGGGGATTGCCTATACAGAGGATGTACATTCCAATTGGAGCATAGCCTTTGCTATTATCTATCACTGGTCCTCCCCCATGAGTCTTCTGAGGTCAGCAGACTTCCTCCCCTTCCCCCCTATGAGCCATCTGAGGTCATATTTCCTGTCCTACTAGCTTCTATTGGTATGTAAAATTCTCTGCACAAGCACTCCCTAAAAATATCAGTCTGTACCTGGATGGGCCCGATACGATCTTTATTAAAACACATCCATCCGAGATACAGTTCAGATTAGTAATGGGTTGTAAGATATGCATAAGCCTACACACGGAGTTCACACCGCTTGCGCATTGCGTTATGAAGCCCACGTGGTACCATGCTGCTGATATGTGGATACAGGCCCACGGTCTACTGACAGCAGCATTCGCATGGAATGCCGTGGTGGTATACACGCCGGTCTATAAGCGCAGATCTGCCATCTCATCCATTACCAAGCTGAGTACTGTAATACATACATTGTACATGCGCATGGCCCAATTGCAGCCTTCAGAGCTTTAATTAAGCCACACGAGAGACATATGAATAACACGAATATATGACACATTTAAAGTTCGACCAACAATACAAAATTTCCATGACATTCCCTCCTGTTTTATCATATTCTCCTCGTGTCCCTTCTTGATCTTCTTCAGCTTGATGGGTGTAGTCTCAAACTTCAAAGAGTTCCTGTAGTTGTCCCTGAGAATAAAGCTCCACGGGGTACCTGAAACAACAAGACCCGACGCAGACTCGACGCAAACAGGCTTGATTGAAGCGATGATCCTCAAGAGCGTTGGAACCTTCACTACAGGAAGGCTCTTGCAAAAACCACAAACAGACTTGTGGTATGAATAAAGCTTGTGATCCCACGGTGGTCTGGGGAGATCCAGCAATAGATTCTCAAATTGCCCCTGCAGACGGGGCCACACAAGGCTGGTCTCGACCCAGACAGTTTTCCAAATCGCAGACACAAACAATGATGAGGCTTGAAGCTTGCTTGAAGGTCTTGGAGAATGTGGTCTTCAGAGAGATAAATTAGAGGGAAGCCAGGACGTAATCTGTAGAGAAGGTGGTTGGTTGGTGAGGTCTTCCCCCGATCAGTGGTTGGAGTGGGATCCCCGGAGCGGGCATGGAGATGTGGTCGTCTGCCCGAGCTTGGCTTACACGGTCGATGAGGCAACAGGAACATCTCACCGCGGCATATAAAAGGCAGATGAAAAAGAGAAGCATCAGGATATACACTCCCACTTCCTTCAACCAAGATCCGATGGAGAACAGGAAATCTCCCAATCCTCCCAAACCCTTGAACGGATTCCAACCCTCACTAGCTATAGCTCTAGCTTTTCCCTGTAGTTCACTAACTTTGTCCATATGGGCCTGGACCTTGTCATCGGTGTCTTCTATCCAAGTACAACAATCCTCTCCGATGAACTCACAGAACCCCCCTTTGGCGGCTAAAAGATAATCAAGGGCCATCTTCTCCTGAAGCACTAAAATTCCCATCTGCCGTTGTTCTTGGGCAATTTCTCTGACAGCCTCTACGGTCTCGTTAAACATACTATCCACGATGACAGAAAAATTGTTCAGGCGCTTCATAAGTTCTATTCCCCATCCTGTCCATGAGGGGAACCAAGCCCATGCCTGGTCGCCCTCAGAGAACAGTTCCCTGCGAACTCTCCCTGCCATCCTTACCTTCTTGTGGACCATCAACTCTTCATGGTCCATCACTACATAGGATGCGGGGACTAGCTTTATGAGGGCACACGAACCTTTCGCGTTCTGGGGGAATGTTCTATAGGCTGCCGAACCACACAGAAAATAGTATGGACCTGTCAGAGCAGAGCAGGAAGAGTTCCTCGTTCGGCCTCTGGCACTGAGCAACAGTTGCACAGACTGGGGGATTGCTCCCTCAGTCTGCACATCACATCCGTCCTTCCAACACACGTGGTCTGGTCGGTCAGTGTGGTTACTCAGAAAGGAAGTCTGGTTAGTCAGATTGACAGTTATACCTCCCTCGCAGGTGGTAGTCCCAACAAACTTGTTACCTGTGCCAAAGCTGATGTTAAAGCACACCTGAGGGCTGCCTAGCTGCCCAGTTACCCATAATGGACTGGTGAGGGCCCTACAGGAGCTAGAGCTAATATTGGTGCTGAAACTGATGTTACCTGCTAAAAATGTGTCATTAAGTTCTACCGATAAATGTCTACGTGGGGGCTGACCAGGGGTCCCTTGCTTTTTCATGCCGACGCGGATGTCATATAGGGCATGAACAGCGGCCATTGCGGACATGTGATGACTGGGTGGGGGCTTAGAGCATACCCAACAGTTGGTTTTGTTGGCGGTTCTGGCTAAACGCAGGTGCATTTTAAATAAAAGGTTGGGGTATCTGCCGTCTTTTCCTCCGTTCACACACATGTATGACATACAAACAAAAAGAAAAAGGAAAATGACACCCCTCATTCTCTGGTGTAGCTGAAAAGCTTCTTGCAGTGGCTTGCGTGCACCCAGTTGTCTCGTCCCTCGAGTTTGAGTGAGGTAGGTGTCGTCAGCTGGACTTGGTATGGTCCGGTGAACCGTGGCTCGAGTCCGGTTCTTTGATGTTTCTTTAGGACGACCCAATCACCTGGCTCAATAGAAAGAACACCAGTTATTGCATTTGGATCGGGGAGCGATTCGCGAACCCGATGGTGTATCTTCTGCAGCTCCCGTTGCAGAGATTGCACATAACCTGTAAGCTGTGAATGCAAAGACGACAACTGTTGAGGAAAGTACAACCCTGTTTTGGGAGGTCCCCCAAACAACACCTCGTAGGGTGACAGCCCATGTGGTTGCCGAGGGGCATTCCGGATGGAATAGGGGGCAATGGGGAGACGCTCAGGCCAAGGTTTTTGGGTATCGGAAGACGTTCAACCTTACCGCTACTATCGGGGTGATATGGGGTGTGTCGCCGCTGACTCCAGTTCCACCAAAGAAATGCAGTCGTGTCCTTTGGAAGAGAGATTAGTAGTGGACAAAGAAGACATGTTAGCAGAAGAGGTGTTAGTATTGTTAGTCGTGTTGCAAAATTCAGCACTGTCATTGCTGTCCTCCCCCCCCTTCTCATCTTCCGACACAGGAAGAAGAGAAGCTGGGTTAAGAATAGTGCATCGTTTGATAGTGAGGTTAGTAGGGGTTAGGAGGGCTTTCCCCTGAGAGGGGTACCTTGCCTTGGATGTCCTGTTTTCGCAGGACCGTTCTTGCTGCACCGGTGTCAGTGAGGCAAGGGAGGGGATATTTTAATTCCTCTAGAAAAAGATGGATCTGGGCCGACACCGATTTGTCAACTTCCTATGAGAATTCATAGGAGTTACTTACCATGGTGGTCATAGGGGCGGAGGACTCATCAGGAATGAACTGCCACCGACCTTTAGGTAATTGGGGACAGCTCCTCCTCATGTGCCCCGTTTGGTGGCACTGGAAGCACCTGGGTGGGGGCCTATCCTTCCTGTGACCCAGATCCCTTGGTTTTTCGTGTGGGGTCTGGGACATAAGAACTTTGGCCTTGTCTTGTTTTCTTCTATCCATTTCCCTCTCTATTGCCGCAAGAGTGGAAAGGATAGCAGGGATAGACATCTCATTATATTCGGGTCGGGCCAGAACCAGCCTTTCCCGAATTTTAGTATCGATGCCTTCCAAAAATTTGGCCCGCAACAGAATGTGCGTCGCGGTCACCTTTACCCCTTCAGTTGGAGCATCAGGTCCAACTTCCAGATCCGCATCCAGTGCCGTCTGCTTGAGACGGCGCCAGAAGCAGGCGCTTTCCTCATTAGGACCCTGGGTGAGCTTCATCATGTCCGTAGTAGAGGTAGCACCATACATTTCTGGAAGCTTTGCCTTTAGCTGTGTACAGAACTCTTTGCCCCCTGAAGTCATCTCCTCATGCGTGGTTATAGAGCACCCTGCAATCACTGTACTGGCCACTTCCATGCCCACCTTTGCCCGTAGGATCTGTGCACAATCTGACCCGCTCATACCATAGCTGAACTGGTTTTGTCCAAACATTCGAGCAAATCCTCTCGGATTGACTCGATAGTCCGGGAGCTCAGCCAGAATAGTGCGGATCTCTGCCGGGGTGAAGGGGACATGCCAAACTACCCGTTCCCCTAAAGTCCATTCCCCCCGTGCATTGGGAGGACCTTCAAATTGCTGCACCCTGACTGGATAGGCCTCGGTCCGGGAAGAGTGCAAGGGCTGACCCAGCATCATCGGTGGGCTTAGATTAACCACCTCGCTTACTGCACCTTCAGGTTTGAGGTCCCTCAGATCAGGGTATAGCTGGGGGGCAGGGGTCTGATCAGTGGTTCGTAGCGCTTTGATGCAATCCGCCCTGTTTTTTAACCGGGTGTCTATTCCCCTTGATTCACAGATAGTCTGCAAATCGGTTGTTGAGTAGGCTTCATAGTTGGAAACAGAAGGAGCTGGGGTGAAGCAGGGAGAAGGGAGAGGTAGAGGCAGAGGCTGAGGCATAGAGACAGAAGACACAGAAGGTATGTCAAGAGTGACGTCACTAACAGAAGGGTGCAGTTATACTTATCTCAGCCACTGTTGGTTGTTGGGGAACCCCAGCAGACCCTGATCCTGCCTGCCTCAGTAGAGTCAGCCCTGAAAGAGCTTCCTCCACCTCTGACACCGGATCTTCCTGTTTTATTCCCTCTGGAGGCCAGGTATACATCACCTGGTTCTTCCGGACAGACACCAGTTTATGTATGCCCTGCTTCCCTAATCGGATTGACCTGTGAAGCCATAGCTGTGCGATCTCTAGTTCTGACGCCTGCATCCGTGGTTCAAATTCAGAGATGAATTTTTCCCACCTCCATGCGTCAAATGTACCTTCCCGGGGAATTTCCCATCTGGTACCCTTCGACCATTTATTCCACCTTTTGAGGGGTTCTGTAGACTTCCCCCCCAAACTCACCTTCATCAGTTGTGCAGCTGTCCTTACCCTGAAGAGGGCTGGTTCCCCCTCTCTCTTCATGGACTGACTACTGCCCATCGTGACTAGTCACTGGTATATATCCCGCGTCCGGGTACCTGTTTACCCCCTGGAGCACTCGGTGGGATCCTACCGAGAGGCCTGATTCCACCACTTTCCCAGCACAGCGTAATTTATGTGATACTTATCGATCACCCGAAGCGCATCAAGTGGCGGTCAGACTGAGAGCACACCTCCCACTCCCACAGCGCAATTTGTGTGATCCTGACCACCCGAAGTGTTTGTGGTAACCAGGCTAAGCGTTACTTCCCTGGACCGCCCACTCGCACAGCGTAATTTATGTGGTTCTCATCACCCACTGTGTTTGGCAGGCCACACCGCACAATGATGAAAGTGGCTTTTCTCTCCCTGCACACAGTAGCTAACACAAGTCAAAACAAAAAGAGGGGTTCTTGGATGTTACTTAGGGGTCACTGGTTGGGCAGAAACCTGCTAACTGACCTTTAGGAAATTTGTGTAAAGAAAAAAACTTTCCTAATACACACAGAAAAACCCTTTTTCAACCTGAAAAACTGTTAAAAAGGACAAAGTGGATCCTTATGAAAAACACGGGACGTTTCACAGTAAAACAATTACACAGAGGTAAACCGAAAAACTGCGCCAAAAGTAACCTTGTTGCTGACGCAAAAATCACTCCTATCAGCACCGCTAAACGATCCACGTTATACACGCAATCTTTACTGCAACCACCTAGAACCGTTTACACAAAAAGTCTGCTGGACGTGAAACACGCGACACAGCAGCTTAAAACAAACCCGCTTTACAATAAGGAACTACTTTTACAAGGAAAAACACAAGAAAAACATAATCACTATACAAGAAATCTATGTGCAAAAACCCAGACTACACCGCGCTCATTAAATGTGGAACACGTGAAGGGAAAACTCGCTTAATACACTTTAAATTGGCTGGCAATACGCAAATTTAAAGCTAAAAGCAAACAAATGAAACTGTAAAAAATTTGGATTAAAAACACAATATGGGTCAAATGCATATAGGAAACTTCATGCACATTGCATAGAGATTACTGCACATTTGGTAGCCAACAAAATGGCCACCAAACAAAAGGAGTCCATGTGGTTTAGTCAAGAAAATGACCCCCCACAGGGAAGCACATGGTAACACTAGAATGACCCCCCACAGGGAAGCACATGGTAACACTAGAATGACCCCCCACAGGGAAACACACGGCAGACTCTAGCCTCAAAATTGCCTCTTACATAAAACAGACTTTTAGACAGAACATACACTGGACAATTACACAACAATATGAAGTACACATACAACACAATTTGGGCACAATCACAGAACGGACATAAAACACCAACATATCACACTAACATGCACATGTAACAGAGAGGACCCCCTGCTGCATGCTTGCTGGGAGCAGTAGTACCACAAAACATTGTACAGACCACATAACACAGATCTTACAACAGTTAACAATTAACCTAAGCCTTTCAGCACTGTAATAATTACCTCACGTGGAGGGGGTAAAGCAATCACCACAGTACCTACAGCCCACAAATACTTACCTAACACTATGCAACAACTTTTACCCACTAAAACATATACCCGTTTAATTTTTGGTTGGAAGATTTTTAAACTTGACCAAATCCAGCCAACCAAACCCACCCCCCTGCTGCTCTCAGCAGAGACAAACCCTCGTCTTTCACCCACAAATCAAGAGTTTAGGACAAAAAATGAGGTCCTTGCCAAGCGGTATTTCTTGTTAGCTAACAGAGAGCGAAATCAGCCACACGAACGTGCAAAAAGCGATCCTCTTAATGGCAGAGAGACCTGAAAATGTGCCGGCATACTTTTTGCTAGTTCATGATGGCCATTCCCCCCTCGTTCTAGGTTAGCTACGCAAGAATACGCGTTAGTATCCACCAGGCTCGCCAAACTGTCTTGGAAATTCGCTTTAACGAATTTCTCCTTACCGTGAGTACTCGCAGTTGGATGCGCAGAAATCCCCCATAAAGCTGTGCGAATCTCGCTTACCACGACTGCAGCTAAACTACACGATTCCTGCCCATCCAAATACTTTGGTTCTGTTGAAATGTAGGTGATTGGAGCTCCGTTACCCTAGAATGATCACACGACACTCTAAGGCTGGTTGCAATCCACATAAAGGCTGATTTTAGACCCAGCTCTCTGTTTTATTAAAAATACACACATGCCCCCCACATGAATAAAGTCAATCCCTCCCACCGAACAATGCAATGGGGATTGCCTATACAGAGGATGTACATTCCAATTGGAGCATAGCCTTTGCTATTATCTATCACTGGTCCTCCCCCATGAGTCTTCTGAGGTCAGCAGACTTCCTCCCCTTCCCCCCTATGAGCCATCTGAGGTCATATTTCCTGTCCTACTAGCTTCTATTGGTATGTAAAATTCTCTGCACAAGCACTCCCTAAAAATATCAGTCTGTACCTGGATGGGCCCGATACGATCTTTATTAAAACACATCCATCCGAGATACAGTTCAGATTAGTAATGGGTTGTAAGATATGCATAAGCCTACACACGGAGTTCACACCGCTTGCGCATTGCGTTATGAAGCCCACGTGGTACCATGCTGCTGATATGTGGATACAGGCCCACGGTCTACTGACAGCAGCATTCGCATGGAATGCCGTGGTGGTATACACGCCGGTCTATAAGCGCAGATCTGCCATCTCATCCATTACCAAGCTGAGTACTGTAATACATACATTGTACATGCGCATGGCCCAATTGCAGCCTTCAGAGCTTTAATTAAGCCACACGAGAGACCTATGAATAACACGAATATATGACACATTTAAAGTTCGACCAACAATACAAAATTTCCATGACACCCTCCAGCCTCACCCTCACTGACATGCACCTGAGTTACTTGCCTTATACCACTTCACCCATCACAACCCACTTGGTCCTTCAACTCTTTCTCTCCCCCTAGCATCACTCCCGCTGTTCACAATACCTCTCCCCCCCATTCCGCCCAACTGTTCATATCCATCTCATTCCCAACTGTCACCACTGGTTTAGCCCATTCATAAAACTACTTCCTTCCTCCCTCCTCCCCTACACAAACCAATATCTTGCTCTCCCACAATCCATAACTGTCATTCACGTACATCCCAAATTACCAGCAATCCATGTTTACCAAATAGCACCGCCCACACACACCGTTCTTGTCTCTCACCCTTTAAAGAATAAATAACCTGCACCTGAATCCCACCCTTGGCCTCTAATCTCCATTTAAAATGTCACACTCCAACATACAGTGGATATAAAAAAAATTCTACACACCCCTGTTAAAATGTCAGGTTTCTGTGATGTTAAAAAATGAGACAAAGATAAATAATTTCAGAACTTTTTACACCTTTAATGTAGCCTATAAACTGTACAACTCAATTGAAAAACAAGCTGAAATCTTTGTAAACCTAAAAAACTAAACTTTAAACATAAAAACTTAAATATTGTGGTTGCATAAGTGTGCACACCCTCTTATAACTGAGGATGTAGCTGTGTTCAGAATTAATTATCACATTCAAAATCATGTTAAATAGGAGTCAGTACACACCTGCCATCATTTAAAGTGCCTCTGATTAACCCCAAATAAAGTTCAGCTGTTCTAGTAGGTCTTTCTTGACATTTTCATAGTTGCATCCTACAACAAAAGCCATGGTCCGCAGAGAGCTTCCAAAGCATCAGAGGGATCTCACTGTTAAAAGGTATCAGGAGAAGGATACAAAAGAATTTCCAAGGCATTAGATATGCCATGGAACAGAGTGAAGACAGTCATCATCAAGTGGAGAAAATATGGCGCAACAGTGACATTACCAAGAACTGGAAGTTCCTCCAAAATTGCTGAAAAGACAAGAAGAAAACTGGTCTGGGAGGCTGCCAAGAGGCCTACAGCAGCATTAAAGGAGCTGCAGGAATATCTGGCAAGTGCTGGCTGTGTGGTACATGTGACAACAATCTCCTGTATTCTTCATATGTCTGGGCTATGGGGTAGAGTGGCAAGGTGGAAGCTTTTTCTTATGAAGAAAAACATCCCAGCCCAGCTAAATTTTGCAAAAACACATCTGAAATCTCCCAAAAGCATGTGGGAAAATGTGTTATGGTCTGATGAAACCAAGGTTGAACTTTTTGACCATAATTCCAAAAGATATGTTTGACGCAAAAACAACACTGCACATCACCAAAAGAACACCATACCCACAGTGAAGCTTCGTGGTGGCAGCATCATGCTTTGGGGCTGTTTTTCTCCAGGTGGAACTGGGGCCTTAGTCAAGGTAAAGGGAATTATGAACAGTTCCAAATACCAGTCAATTTTGGCACAAAACCTTCAGGCTTCTGCTAGAAAGCTGAACATGAAGAGGAACATCATCTTTCAGCATAACAATGACCCAAAGCATACAGCCAAATCAACAAAGGAATTGCTTCACCAGAAGAAGATTAAAGTTTTGGAATGGCCCAACCAGAGCCCAGACCTGAATCCAATCAAAAATCTGTGGGGTAATCTGAAAAGGGCTGTGCATAAGAGATGCCCTCGCAAGCTGACAGATTTTGCGTGTTTTTGCAAGGAAGAGTGGGCAAATATTGTCAAGTCAAGATGTGCCATGCTGATAGACTCATACCCAAAAAGATTGAGAGTCAGAGCAGGCTCGGAACTGGAGTCCAGCACGGGCAGGTTGCTGGATGTTTGGTGTGTGACGTATGTACTCTTCTTGGCTCCATATAACTTTAGTATATCTGCTGGAACTCTTCTAGCAACAGTGAAACCAGATACAGCTGAGCAAGGATCCCGGGTGACATTATTATTATTATACAGTATTTATAAAGCGCCAATAGTTTGCTCAGCGCTGTACATTACAAAGGGACATCTGGCCTTAACTATCCCAGAATCCAGAGGAGGGATATTCATACCAGGCTGCAAATTCATCCCACCTTAAAGGGGACCTCTGGCTGATTCCAACATATTGTTATATGCATTTTTAGCATATTCCGCACATCACCGGATTATTTGTATATGAATGACTGGAATATTTGAATATATTACTTTACACTTTGGGATCAGATTATATATCAGGAAAGGACAATTTATACATCCTTTTTTGGGACAATTATTCATGACTTTATTTATTTATTTATTTATTTATTCATCCATTTATTTATTAATATTTTTGATTCACTTGTACCATTATAATCACACACTAATTCACCCTGGATTATTTATTTATTTATTTATATGTTTATCACATCTTATACTTATTTCTTGGAATATTGATATACCTAGCACTTTATATTTATATGTTATTTCATCAGTTGTGAATTTTATGTTGATATCATAGCGCTGAACTTTTATAATTTTATATGCTGTTTGAAGGTTTTTGGTTCCTTTTTATGGTGCATTAGCTGCTATACTATTGTCAAGCACTTGCTGAGCCCCCCTTTCTACATATTTAGGGGTAAGAAGCCAGGATAGCCAGCGGAGGACCCCAGAAGTCCAGCAAAACCATTGCACAGATCAGGTAAGTATAATATGTTTGTTTTTTTAAAAAAGGTTTAGAATCATTTTAAATAGTTCAGAAAAGGAGGGAGGGCAATCATTATGAGAAGTAAGGACACAACATTCAGGGGCAGCATGGAGCACATATTGATATGGCGCTTGTAAATACATACTTGGTAGAAATTATATCTGTGAACAATAACCAGTAGGTGGTAGTCACAGGAGTGATGCAGAAGCAAGGTGGCTGGTTACTGAATAAAAGAAGTGGTGCATAGTACTGTTTGAGTAGGAGGAAGAGGAGAATTGACAGATGGCTTGTTGATAAAACAATTTATGATACTGATCATTGATGTACACATTTCTGCCAAGCATTCCCTGGGCATATCATCGTATATTAATTAATCACGGCTGACAGCAAACTTGTAATTAGTAAAGCTGTGCCAGTGCTCTCATAATTTGAACAAGCTTGCCACAATGTTGATTTTTTTCTTGGTTTGTTTTACCTTTACTGGTCTAATTTCCTCCTCCAGGTTCATCAGGGTCAGGGTTGTTTTCATTATGACAGTTGCTCCCTGTTCTATGAAAAAAAAATGTGCATTTAAAAATATCAGGAAAACAATGTATTTTTTAAGGTTTGTCTAAAATTGGTAACAGTAACTGATGCTCTTTGCAATTTGCATAAACAAGCTTAAACCTACTGACTGTTCTATTTTATCTGGTGAACACTGTTCTTTATATTACATCAATAAACCAAACAAAGTGATTTAAAAAATCTTGCTTTAATTATATATCTGTTTGTTTCTGACGGAGCCCCGGTGTCATGCACCGCCCGGCGGGATCTCTAGTGACCCACAGAACAGGATTCCCCAGGGCGCGGAGTCTAAGCCCCAGTCTGCCTTTTCACCAGAGCCCCTGATGGTGGGGATGGACTTGGTGCAAGACTGAAACCAGGTCGCGACCCCTGAGTGCACCCAACTGTGGTAGAGGGTACGTGCCGGGGGGGGGTGAGCCTGCTGTGAAGAGGCTGACAAGTCCAGGTCCCAAGCGGGATGGATGGATGACAGTCAAAAGGTCCAGGTCCCGAGCGGGATGGATGGATGACAGTCAGGAGTGAGCGTAGTCAGACTAGCCAGGTCGGTAACGGTGGAGGCAGGTAGGTACCAAACAGTAGACAGAGAGCAGCCGGGTCACGAGCCAAGGTTCAGCAACGGGAGGTCAAATAGTAATATACAACAGCCAGGAGAGTAGTCAGGGACGAGCCGGGGTTCAAAGCAGGAGAAGGTCAACACAAATCAGGACAAGCAGGATCGGCAACAGGAACACACTTCAGAACATGGGTACAGGAACTAGACTTTGTGGCAACCTAGTCACCATCTGGCCAGTTTAAATAGTGCGCCCTGCACAGTCATTGGTGCAATTACCGACGCCGACGCCCAGGTCCTAGTGCCTGCACATTAGTGCACCTAGGCAATCTGTGTATGTGCAGACCTGTGCGCCGCTGCGAGACCCGCAGTCCCTGACACCCGGATTACCTTGCCCAACCTACTTAAGGATTTTGCCTTCTTTCAATATATCTCAAACCTCAAAATTAATCATTCCAAATCCTATGCCTTAAACATTACTCTTCCTCCAGACCTGGTTTCCTTTTGTCAGTCACAGTTCCTGTTTCAATGGGAAAGGGATTCCCTTACCTATCTGGGTATACAGTTTACGAATAACCTTTCTGATCTTTATGTCAAAAACTTTATTCCAACCCTTGGTGCCATCCGAGCAGACCTAACTAGGTGGCATCGCCCATACTTCTCCTGGTTTGGTAGGGCTGCTATACTAAAAATGAATATCCTCCCGTGCCTCCTCTATCTATTTCAAACCTTACCCATCCATTTACCACCCACCTTTTTTGTTTCATGCAGAAGAATGTGCTCTCTTTTTCTCTGGAATCATAAATGGCCACGTATTTCCTTCTCCCAACTTGTGCTCCCCAAATCCAAAGGGGGGATTGGACTACCTGACCTGCAACTTTACCATGGCCTGCCATCTTACTAGGATAATCGATTGGAATATTCACTTTAAAACCAAAACGTGGGTCCAGCTGGAACACTCTTGTTCCACTTCCCCCTTGGCATCGATCCCGTGGCTTCTGACCGAACACATTCCTCAAGACCTCCTCCTACATCCAATAATCGGTCCTTCCCTTAAAACCTTTCGCTTAGCCTGTAAATCGGCCTCCATTTCCAATGCCCCCAACCCACTAACTTCTCTTCGCCTCAATCCGGACTTCCCTCCCGGTATGCTTAAGTCCTTTCCATCAGCACACTGGCCACACGGTCAAGTATTGGCGAACCACTTTTCTCACAAAGGTCAGCTGAAGTCTTGTTCATCCCTGGCAAGTACTATGGGTGATCTCACCTTTCCCTTTTAGGCCTATCTTCAAATCAGACATTTTCTTCTCTCTCCTGCATATCGCCATAAATGGGTCCGCCCTCTCACCTCCTTTGAGTCACTCTGTTCAAAGGCTGAACCACAGAGGCATTTAGTATCATTTACCTATCTGCTTCTTCTTGGTGACAGAACCTCTGATTCACTTCCCGCCTGCAAAGCTTGGAAAAGAGACTTAAACATTGACTTTTCTTCCTCTGATTGGGACCAAATCTTTACCTTTTCTCATAAGTGCTCCTTGAATGTTTCGGCACAAGTTGGCGACACATTAATACAATACACCTTCTAGAATCCATCATTTTGATCCATCCAGACCTAGTAATTGTTGGAGATGTGGGGCTCCTGTTGGATCTCTTCTTCATATCTGGTGGGACTGCCCTATGGTTCAGCCCATCGGATTACTTCTTTGGTGTCTACTCTTGATATTGAGTTCTCTCCGGCCCAACTCCTCCTCCACCACACTCCGCTTCCCAAACGTCTATATTTCAAATCTCTGGCCATGCATATGCTTAACGCGGCTAAACTCTGTCTGTTCACCCCCCCACAGTGCGAGATTGGTTCATACATAGTGCAGCGCTGTATCAGAAGTCTATAAACAAATGTATGAACAAAGAAGCAAAAAGTTCATAAATCCTCCATGAATGCGACAAGGGTTTTTTTTAAAGAAAACTTGCAGTGAGAATCCTCTCTATGTCAAAAATAGGTGACTGGAACCATATGGATAAAATGCGCACTCACCGACCGCACATTTAAAATGCGCATGTATGTGACCATCTGACAGGTGATCAGCCAGACCCACGGACCATCCCTCAAAGGTGGATCATCAGACTTGGGTGTAGTATTATGTGGCCAGGACCAAGGAACACTTAGAGCCAGTAAGTGAGGGCGGATGAGCTCCTTCTTCTGGATGCAAGGTGCACAAGGAACCAGCTGCTAATGATCTGAAACCCTCGGAGAGAGGGTTGAAAAACAGAGAGGGAGTGCCAATAGTGTAGTAGGTTTCAAATGGATTTATTAGGTCACAAGTAGGATAAACAGCCAGGGGTACATGTGTACATATATTGCCAATATGAAAGCAATAAAAAAGACATGCACTGACCTGGCACCATAAGAAACCGCCGGACCTCCTCGTGGTCACGGCGGTGCAGGAAAATCACACGTGCAGTTGGCTCCTCCTGAGGCCTTTCGTGCTACGGCACATCATCAGAGGGGGAATGCCATCAGCAGTGTGACTAAAATGATTCTCCTTAAAAAACGGAGTTCGCGCATGCGCACACGAACCGCCGCCATTTTCCCGAGGCGCGGAAAGAACTGCGCATGCGCGCCTTACTAGCCGCCATTTTGCCGTGGATTTCAAACAACGATCTGTGCATCTACACAGATGTTGAGAAGAAACTACATGATAGCAGGGCACATTGAATCCGTGCCAATTCCCAGGGGTGGTGGGATGCAGTATATGAAACAGCAATATTTGGGCACACCAATACCCCACTCCCACTGAACATGCTGAGAGCATTTGGGTGATATTAACCATACTGTACTTCTTTTTAGAAATACCAGGAGTACTTAACCCTTAACACTCCAAACAGGAATGAATGCCAGAGTTTACGTCTACTAGTTCCTCCAGGGCATAAGGTGCATTTAAATTTTAAAAAACACTTTTAATTGAATACAGTAAAAAATTGGAATATATAAATGCAAGAAAATACAACTATATAAAAAATATAAATATAAAAATTATTATATAATGCCCATCGACATCAAACATAGAAATGAAAAATCATATAATAAAGGACAACAAAATTAAAAATATGTATTTTAAAACATTTGTTCTAACCGTGTTTTAAAGGCATAAGTACACAATATGCTGCCCTTAATAATCCAAACGAAAGAAAAAAGGTACAGCATAATCTCATAATAAGATGATCACAGCATCTGTGGTGTCATCCATAACATAAAGTGCTCACATATATTAAGAAGTAATAAAAAATCATCCTATAATACTTAAGAAAATATGAAGAAAAATAATGAGATAAAAAACATGAGAAATTTTCACCACAAAAACTAGAAGTCACCTACTTTCCAATCAAAGCCATATAAGTGAATTTGTTAAACAGGCACTAAATGGCGTGCATCAAAATGTATATGAATAATTCGCACTCTAGCTATTCGCTATAAAACAATTGATGTCGACTTCTATGTTATGACCGTGGGGGTATAAGGTGTCTAATTCGTAAACCCAACGGGTCTCTGCCTGAGATACGGCTCTGGTTTTATGGAGCCCTCTCCAATGTGGGGATATCACCTCAATACCCACAAAGGTTAGGGTGGTGGGGTCCTTGTTGTGGAAAAGCCTATAATGGTTGGAGAGGGAATGTTCCCAATACCCTTTCTTTATATTTGCCACATGCTCACGCAGGCGATCGCGTAGGCGTCTGGTGGTTCGTCCTACGTATTGTTTATTGCAAGGGCATCCAAGGAGGTAAACTACGAACCTACTATGGCAAGATATAAATTGTTTGATGGTGTAAGATCTACCCGTTATCGATGAGTCAAAAGTGTCTACTCCGCGCTTGCGAGTGTTATTGCACCTGCACATAATACACTTATTACATGGGTGGAATCCTTTCAGTTCATTGAAAAAAGTAGGCCTAGTGGGAGGATCAACCACATTAGGTGCTATACGGTTCCTAATAGCGGAAGCTTTCCGAAAGATGATCTCTGGCTTGTCAGGTAGTATTTGGGATAGGGCGGGGTCCATTTTGAGAATATCCCAGTTTTTCTTGATCATTCTTCCCACTTGCCTATATTGCACCGAAAAGGTGGTAACAAATGGGCACACTTTCGTGTACACTGGTTTGGGCTTATATGAAAGCATTTCATTTCTGTCTAAACCCGCCACATTGGATAAGGTGTTGTTGAGGTCGATGTCATTATAACCCCTTTCAAGAAACCTGTTTTTAAGTATTCTTGCTTGGGACTAGAGATGAGCGAATCAAACTTGGCGAAGTGGAATTCGTTTCGAATATTAGGAAAAATTCGATTCGCACCGAATCCAAAAATTAGCAAACTTCGGATGCACGAATCGAATTTTTCCCGATCGGCCGATTTTCATCCCTTCTACAGCCGGCAAAAAGTGTCCCTGCAGAGAGCTCCGCTATTTCTGATAGTTCTCTGACAGTTCCTTCACATTTACAGCGGTTGAAACATTGTATCTATTTGTTTCTATTTAGGATACAGATGTTTTTATTCGGAAACAAATAGATACAATGTTTCAACCACTGTAAATGTGAAGGAACTGTCAGAGAACTGTCAGAAATAGCGGAGCTCTCTGCAGATACACTTTTTGCTGTACTGGAATTCTTCTTATTTTCATCCTACTTCTTCTTCTTCTTCTTCTTCTTCTTCATCCTCATCCTCATCTTCCTCATCTTCTTCTTCTTCTTATCCTTCTTCTTCTTCTTCTTCTTCTTATCCTTCTTCTTCTTCTTCTTCTTCTTATCCTTCTTCTTCTTCTTATCCTTCTTCTTCTTCTTCTTATCCTTCTTCTTCTTCTTATCCTTCTTCTTCTTCTTATCCTTCTTCTTCTTCTTCTTCTTCTTCTTCTTATCCTTCTTCTTCTTCTTCTTATCCTTCTTCTTCTTCTTATCCTTCTTCTTCTTCTTCTTCTTATCCTTCTTCTTCTTCTTCTTCTTCTTATCCTTCTTCTTCTTCTTCTTCTTCTTATCCTTCTGCTTCTTCTTCTTATCCTTCTTCTTCTTCTTCTTCTTCTTCTTCTTCTTCTTATCCTTCTTCTTCTTCTTCTTCTTCTTATCCTTCTTCTTCTTCTTCTTCTTCTTCTTATCCTTCTTCTTCTTATCCTTCTTCTTCTTCTTCTTCTTCTTATCCTTCTTCTTCTTCTTATCCTACTTCTTCTTCTTCTTCTTCTTCTTCTTCTCCTACTTCTTCTTCTTCTTCTTCTTCTTATCCTTCTTCTTCTTCTTCTTCTTCTTCTTCTTATCCTTCTTCTTATCCTTCTTCTTCTTATCCTTCTTCTTCTTCTTCTTATCCTTCTTCTTCTTATCCTTCCTCTTCTTCTTCTTCTTATCCTTCTTCTTCTTCTTCTTATCCTTCTTCTTCTTCTTCTTATCCTTCTTCTTCTTCTTCTTCTTCTTATCCTTCTTCTTCTTCTTCTTATCCTTCTTCTTCTTCTTATCCTTCTTCTTCTTCTTCTTATCCTTCTTCTTCTTCTTCTTCTTCTTATCCTTCTTCTTCTTCTTCTTCTTCTTCTTCTTCTTATCCTTGTCAGGGATCACGGCGCCGGAATCCTGCATCACGGCGCCGTCCCCCGCGCATGCGCACTGGCGGCGAGCCGCGGCTGACAGGACGCCGCGCATGCGCAGTAGAGAGTCGAGGGCGCGCCTCAGGCGTCCAATGACAGCCGGGGGCGCGTCCCAGCCAGCCAATGACAGTGCAGGGCGCACTATTTAAAGATGCCCTGCACTGTCACCCATTGCCGCAAGGTCTTATGTGATCCTGGATACCTGCTCCTGTTCTGTGACCCTGTTTTCAACCCTGACTACGCTCCCTGCCCCTGTGTTTGACCCGGCTTGTCCTGACTACTCTGCCTGCTCCTGCGTTTTGACTCGGATATCCTGACTATTCTACGGACTGATTTACCTGGCTGACCCTGCATGTGACCTGACTACTCCTTGCCCGCTGATTTGGTACCCCGCTTACCCCCCACGGAACCACTATCCGTGCCACCCTGCTGGGGCCGTCATCCGCCTCATATCTGGCTCTCCCGGTACCTACACGCATCCCCGGAGGCCTTCCCAGCCGCTGGTGGGCCCGCCCAGAGGTCGTGACCTGGCCCGGGACTGTTTCAAGTCCATCCCCACCATCAGGGGCCCTGGTGAAGGCACAGCCCGGGCTTAGACCCCACGCTCTGGGTTGGTCTATCAGTTGGCAGCCGGAAGGCTCCGCCTGGCGGATCATAACAATCCTTCTTCTTCTTCTTCTTCTTCTTCTTCTTATCCTTCTTCTTCTTCTTCTTCTTCTTATCCTTCTTCTTCTTCTTCTTATCCTTCTTCTTCTTCTTCTACTTCTTCTTATCCTTCTTCTTCTTCTTCTTATCCTTCTTCTTCTTCTACTTCTTCTTCTTATCCTTCTTCTTCTTCTTCTTATCCTTCTTCTTCTTATTATTATTATTATTATTATTATCCTTCTTCTTCTTCTTCTTCTTATCCTTCTTCTTCTTCTTCTTCTTATCCTTCTTCTTATCCTTCTTCTTATCCTTCTTCTTCTTCTTATCCTTCTTCTTCTTCTTCTTATCCTTCTTCTTCTTCTTATCCTTCTTCTTATCCTTCTTCTTATCCTTCTTCTTCTTCTTATCCTTCTTCTTCTTCTTCTTCTTCTTCTTCTTCTTCTTATCCTTCTTCTTCTTCTTCTTCTTCTTATCCTTCTTCTTATCCTTCTTCTTCTTCTTCTTATCCTTTTTCTTCTTCTTATCCTTCTTCTTCTTCTTCTTCTTCTTATCCTTCTTCTTCTTCTTCTTATCCTTCTTCTTCTTCTTCTTCTTCTTCTTCTTCTTATCCTTCTTCTTCTTCTTATCCTTCTTCTTCTTATCCTGCTTCTTCTTATCCTTCTTCTTATCCTTCTTCTTCTTCTTCTTATCCTTCTTCTTCTTCTTCTTCCTCTTCTTATCCTTCTTCTTCTTCTTCTTCTTCTTCTTATCCTTCTTCTTCTTCTTCTTATCCTTCTTCTTCTTCTTCTTCTTCTTCTTATCCTTCTTCTTCTTCTTCTTCTTCTTATCCTTCTTCTTCTTCTTCTTCATCTTCTTCTTCTTCATCTTCTTCTTCATCTTCTTCGTCGTGCCCCGTGACTGCCCAAATGAGTGAAGTGTGCGGTGATTCTAAGATCGACGGCGCTCATCTGCATGTCATACTGACTGACAGTATTATTTCTCTTCCCCAGCAGACTCCAAGGGCATTTAAATTAAAGGTACAGTGTTCTGTACTAATATAAAGGCTCTCTGAAGCCTAGAAACCCTTTTAATAAGTTAAATTCGCAGCGAATAAATTCGCATCGAATCAAATTTATTCCGCAAATTCGGCGAATCAGCCGAATCGAATTTTTGAATAATTCGCTCATCTCTACTTGGGACCAATAAGCCTCTAAGTTGGTACAGTTGCGCCTAATCCGCATGAATTGGCCTTTAGGAATATTATTGAGCCAATTTGGGTGGTGGCAGCTATTCAGTGGGATGTAGCTATTTCAATCAGAAGCCTTAAAAAAGGACTCAGTCACTATCTTCCCATTGTCATTAATCAATGTGAGATCCAGAAAGTTGATCTGCTGTCGGCTATATGTGTAGGTCAACTGAATATTCAAATTATTGTTATTCAGTGTTGTAAAAAAGTTTTTTAGTGCTTCTTCCTCTCCATCCCATAGGAGGAGGATGTCATCTATATATCTTTTGAACAAGACCAGTTCTGGCCAGTCTCTGGCATATATGACATCCTCCTCCCATCTTGACATGAAAAGGTTTGCGAGGCTAGGGGCATACTTGGCCCCCATTGCAACACCTTTTATCTGTAGATAATACGATTTGTTGTACCAAAAATAATTGTGATACATTGCAAAGTGCAAAAGCTCAAGAATAAAGTGCTTCTGTGTTGCAGGTAAAGAACTGTAGTTGGTCAAATAGAAATCGGTCGCCTCCATACCGTCTGCATGGTCAATGCTTGTATATAATGACGTTACATCTACCGTGACCAAGAACATGCTAGGTGATGTGTTCACCAATTTTATCTCATTCAGTACCTGCTTGGTATCACTCAGAAATGAGGGCGTTTTAATGACCAATGGCTGTAAATGGAAGTCTATGTATTCCCCAATTTTTGACAGTAACGACCCTATACCACTCACTATAGGGCGTCCAGGTGGGTGTACTGGGTCTTTGTGTATCTTTGGGAGGATATATAAGATGGGGAGCTTTGGTGCTATCGGACACATAAAAGCCTTTTCCCTCTTATTAATAATCCCATTCTCAAAACCCTTTTTAATGATCTCTAAAAGTGATTTTTTTTGTACCCTGTGAGCGGATCATTAGGTAGCAATTTATAGGTGGACTCATCTTTTAGTAGTTTGTTGACCTCCTCCATATAATCAACTTTATTCCAGATGACCACCCCTCCTCCCTTGTCTGCTGGTCTAATCACCAGGTCTTTCTTATCCAATAGTGTTTTAATCGCTATTCTATCACCAGAGTTATCATGTACCCGTTTAATAGGCATCATATTGAGGTCCCTCAGGACCTTTTCTTTAAAGACATTTATATATGAGTTCGATTGTGGAGGGGGATTAAAGGTTGATGCATTTTTCAAGTTTGAATAGACCATATTGCCAGAGGGTTTAGCCTCAGCCGTGGGTTTATTAAAAAAATATTTTTTAAGCGACAATTGTCTGATGAATTTGTGTACATCTATGTATGTACCAAACTTATTCAGTCGGGTAGCGGGAGTATATTTCAGTCCCTTATCAAGGAGGTTGAGCTCCTCATTAGTCAGTTGAGCACTGCTCAGGTTGAAAATGCCTTGCCCCTTCACATCCTTCTCTTTTTCGGGGTGTCCCTTCCTCCTCCTTCCTCCTCTCTTTCCCCTCCTGTGTCCCTCCTTTTGCGTGGGTGGCTTACCCCTAAAAAAGGCTGCCTAGGTTGTTGGGAATTCTGATGTGATGAATTGTGGGGTGGTTTGTTATTACCCTGATATGTCGAATTGTGGTAAGGTTTATTATGTCCCTGGTTCTTGGAATAGGATTTATTATATCCCTGATGTTTGGGATAATTATAATGATTCTGATTACCAGTGGGTCCATACCCTTGAGGGGGATTATTGGGATTATTAGTATAATATTCCCTAGGGCTACGTGGGGAATAATGATTAGTATGGTGCTGTTGAAAACCCCTTGTGTTCCCTTGGGGGGGTTCCCTGTCGAAAGGACTGTTGATAGCCTTTCCTTAGAGGAGTATTATGGTCATTATATGTTCTCCCCCCTGTTTGGTATGATGGGACATTAGGGTCTTGATAATAATCCCTAGACCCTATGT
This sequence comes from Staurois parvus, assembly GCF_062004578.1. Taxonomy (NCBI): domain Eukaryota; kingdom Metazoa; phylum Chordata; class Amphibia; order Anura; family Ranidae; genus Staurois; species Staurois parvus. The sequence continues at coordinate 2,301,699 of NW_028317871.1, read as the reverse complement.
TATCATCCTGGAGAGGTTCAAATTTCTTGTTTTTATGAGAGATCCGCCCCCCTTGATTGGGGCCCTTCCTCTTTGTTCCATTATTAGGTGGTCTATTCGGAAGTTCCTGAACCCAAGGTACAGAATCTTGATTGGGGGAAGGGGTGTCCTTAACTTTTTGCCAATCAAAGACTATATGATCCGAATAGTCAATGAAGTCTCTAAGGTATTTTTTCTTTTTCTTAATTTGTTGCTCCTTTTCAATTCCCTCTAAGTGTAATTTTAATTTGTCAGATTCAATTTTGTATTTGTCATTCTCTTTAAAGGGTATCAGTTTGTCCCTAATGAGATTAATCTCTCTGTCCAGATGAGCCAGTTTTTTCTTTTTCCTAGTGACCAGAAATTTCAAAAGGTCCAATCCAGCATTATTAAAGAATTGGAACCATTCTAGCAGACTATTTTTATCATCTGTATCAGGACGTATATCCCATCGTAAAGATCTAGGGACCATATGTTCTTTCATATATTTATCTAAAAATGAAACGTCCCATAGAGTCTTGATTTCAGCTGTTGTCAAATTTTTAAGCTGAATAAATAACCCTTTAAGGTCCTCAGTTTCCTGGTCGACAGTATATATGTCCTCTGAAATACCAGTTCTGGACAATCTAAAATCAAATATATCTCCCATTTCACAATAAATCCCGATATGGGTAAACGGATACGTAAACGGATATGCAGAATAAAAATATATATATATAAAATGAGCTGCTGCAAGCTAAAATGTGATACAACAGACAAACTATAAAGAAATAAAGCGAGCGCTCATGATAATCAGCTGCTAGGACACTCAAAGAAATCACCAGATCTCATATCATAAGTATTGAAATATATAGTGCAGCGCTGTATCAGAAGTCTATAAACAAATGTATGAACAAAGAAGCAAAAAGTTCATAAATCCTCCATGAATGCGACAAGGGTTTTTTTAAAGAAAACTTGCAGTGAGAATCCTCTCTATGTCAAAAATAGGTGACTGGAACCATATGGATAAAATGCGCACTCACCGACCGCACATTTAAAATGCGCATGTATGTGACCATCTGACAGGTGATCAGCCAGACCCAGGGACCATCCCTCAAAGGTGGATCATCAGACTTGGGTGTAGTATTATGTGGCCAGGACCAAGGAACACTTAGAGCCAGTAAGTGAGGGCGGATGAGCTCCTTCTTCTGGATACAAGGTGCACGAGGAACCAGCTGCTAATGATCTGAAACCCTCGGAGAGAGGGTTGAAAAACAGAGAGGGAGTGCCAATAGTGTAGTAGGATTGCTTCTTCTCTGGATAACCCTACAAAATTTTCTCATACGTGGTCCTGTTGGATTCACTTCCGAAGGACCCCTGAATATTGTTCTTTCATGGGCCTTGCTGACTGATTCTGAACCTCTCTGATACCCCGTAGTGTTTCTGGCGATATATCGGCTCTCTGTTTTTTTGTAAGGTTGTGATTGAGGTCCTTTGTCTCGATGTCCTGTACTGCTTGGAGCAAGTTACGCTTGGCACCCTGCTACGCCTGCAACTGTCCCCAGCTTGCTTCTCTGCCAGGGTTGCGTGTATCTCTCATGTCCTGGGAGTCTTGAGTAAAGGTGACTTACCTACCCTCCTACTCCTCCACACCTCCTCCCCGTCCGACCCTTCCCCAACCCCCCATCTCCCTCCCCCCCTTTTTTTTAATTTTAGTTCTTCCCCTCTCTTCCTTCTTTTTCATGCTTATTCTTAAATTCTTAATCCCCATTTCCTTGCTTTCCTACTCAGAGTTTAGCTTTCATTCTCCCCTTTCCATTTTGGTACACTTCTCTACGCATACTCCCTATCTGCAATCCAGCTGCACATGTTTTACTTTTACATATCTCCTTTCCCAAACCCTTTACCCAAGTAAAAGGCCCTATCCTACAAGCCCTTGCACCCCCCCCCCCCCACACACCTACTGTATACATTTCCAATGCATACCTTTGACTCACTGGCCCTGCTCTTTGCTGCTGCTCGTTAACTGAGGTTATATATCATCAACCCTGCCAGTGCTGTGATTCCAATATGCTGAGTAAGGGCTTGAGACCAGATATGCCTTTAATGTTCCTGCGCTTGCATGTTCTCATTTTTCCCATTTTCTTTTCCCTGGGATGACTTACATCTGATTCTTTGCCTATGTATTGCTATGTATCTTTTGTTTGCTGTATGTGTTTTACCTCCTATTGTATTTCCGACTGATACCTTGTATTACCTGTACCTATTCTATGCTCTGAGTTTATTAATAAACTTTATGGAAAAAATATTATACATCTGTATGGATAGAAAATGACATACTATTATATTACAAAATGGCGTCTTTATTGATCAATAAAATCAATTGCACAAGAGATGAGCATGTTTTATGTACACAAACGCTTAGTCACAGAATACTGTATCTCCTTAATTCCTCACTTCACATTTGTTTCTGTTTTGGTGAAAATCTCGGATTAGAGCCTTAATAGTTTGGTGCTAATGTTCAACAAGAGCCCCAGTTGTTTCAGTTGTAAATGAATGCACATCCCAATTGTTGCTTTTTGTCTAATTCCTGTAGTAAAGCTTTGGAACTGTACCCAGCAGTAGTATTAATGTGCTTTTACTAAACAATACTGCTGCATATAAAAACTATTTACAGTTACAGGAACACAATACAAGGCATCCAGTTTGCTATAAATATGCATACAATATACATGCATAACCTTCCCAGTGAATGAACATTTACAATGGTTTGAATGCTTAGGGATACTCTAAACTGTCATTTAGCTCCCATTATAGATGGTCTACAATTTCCATAGACATTTCAATTGATTGCGGGAAACTGGGTTCTTTGTAATATTTCTCATTGGCAGAAATGTCCTCAGTTTTGTGGAGTCCCCTCTAACAGATCTCTTTCTTGGTCTTGTGGAGTCCCAATTTCAGTTTGAGCTTTCAGAAAGTTTGGGCAGCAATTCCCACATGGGTGTAGCCCTTTCTACTACTTCCTTTCAACATCAAACAAAACCAAAAAAGTTAAAAAAATGGGATTATTTTAGACAACACAAATGCAAAGTTATAAAACAAAATTTAAAAATACATAAAAGGGCACATGCGCATGCATGCAGGATCAAGACTGCACATTCTATGAGCAATCTCTGCACCCCACCAGTACACCACAGCTAATACTAGTCTATGTCCCTGAACACCTGGAGAGGGAGATGCAGCGCCAGGCATCGAGAGAGCCTAAGAAATGGCCGTACAAGCAGGGAGATCATCAAGGAGAGGCATGCCCCCCTTCCAGGGCAGACTGGGTGGCCAGGAACCTTCACAGCTATGCTCACAACCCCGGACCAGAGGCTGAAATAGGGCGTGAGCCCTTCACCTCCCATTCCTCAAGAGACATGGATGCAGGACCCCAGGGTGAGTCCTTCTCCCACTCTCTATCTCCTGTGACTCCTTTGGACTCACAGGAACCTGTACCCTCTCCAGCATCCTCCATGAATAGATACCATACATGGCCTGTCCTTGGAAGCTAGAAATCACTGAAGTAGACACCACTACTCCAGTGACCTCTACTGCCTTTTGGGTTGCAGACCTGATGCATTCTGAACATAGGAGGTGTTCTGTCTCTCCAATCTAAGCGTTGATAGTGTGATCTCTGTAACTTACAGTTGTGATGAGATAGCGATAACTTCAACCTCAGTTGGATACCACAGTCAGTGACTCAATGAGAATGACATCTTGTAGATCTTGTGAAGTTTATTCCATAAACTGAGAGAATCTTACAACAATGAACATTCCATAGGTCAAAAGATCATACTGTTTCTGCTTCTTGCCATGAGGCTTGCTGCAATCCATTCCTGGGAAAAGGGGGAGGGCTATCTATACAACATTAGCTAAACCAAAGGAAAGGAAGGGGCAGAGAAAAGATATAGAAAACTCTTAAATGCATATGACAGTCAATATGACAGTCATGTGAAACATGACACTCCCCGTCGAAATCTATGATTTCTATTATAATAAACTTTAGTTCAAGTCCAATATAAATAATGAAGATTCTTTCCAGGAACATCTGCAAAACAAGAGGGAAGGGAAGAACAAAGGAAAACAATGCAAACATTTAGCATAATGCTTGCAGATGTTGGTCTCGAATGTCCAGGCTGAGACATGGAAATCTATATTCAGAGGGGAAGGCAGCAACATGCACAATACCTTCTTACTTCCCTTTAAATCAGGTTGATGACTTGTCTTCCTCTTTGGGCAAAAGAAGTACTAGTTCCTTTATAGGCCTGAAGTAAGGGTGTGCAAAACCTTCTTTCATGACTTTAACTTCAACCTTGCATACCTTTCCATCGTTACTTGGCATTGTCCTTGTAATAAGACCCATGGGCCAATGATTATGATGGGAATCTGTCTCCTTCAAAACAGCTACGTCTCTCACTTGTAGATTGGGTTTGCTAGTTTGCCATTTATTACGACTTTGAAGGTTAGAAAGGTACTCCATCAGAGAAGAGGGAGGAGCCTGAACATGGCGGGGGGGAGAGCTCGAGGTGAGAGCTCTCCGTCAAGCCAGCCTCCCAACCCAAGAGCTGCCAAAGCCCGGGAAAAATGTAATTGAGAATACCTGTCTGTGAGAGAAGGAGGCCGGGGGGCTGTGGAGTGCGGAGGTTGCGGGACCGGACAGAGCTCCGGGTGGATGCTGCAAAGAGGCGGTGGTGAATTCCGTCAGGCGCGGTGAGCAGCCTGGAGCCAGAAGGACGCAGAAGAAACCACGTGACCAGCTGCAAAGGAGCTCTGAGAGGGGGAGAAGCCGGCAGGTGTTCCTAGGTGGAGGAGGATGCCGGTTCTCTCCTAAACAGTACGGGACTCGTGTAAGTGCCCCTGGCCATAGAAGGCCATAGCAGACCAGGGAGGAAGCGGACCCAGAGGGGGGACTCTCCCCCTATATCCATCTCCTGCTTAAATCCCTCACATTCCTTCCTCAATCACCATGCAAAGAACAGTGGAACTTTGAGAAAGGGGCTGTGGGGAATCACAGACCCCAGAAAGAAAAGCGAGTTCTGGTGGGTATAAAGAAAGAAGACAACAGGAGGGTGAGTGAGCATGGCAAAGCTATTTGCATTTTTTGCATTATAATGAAAGAACTGAATTGTGACGCAAGAGTAAAGGGGGAGATCACCCAGGGGGCCTAAAAGTAGAAGAGGAGAGAAGTACTATAGCATAAGACCCAGGGGATATAGACTCTGGTAGAGAGAGGGATTTTAAAGTGACGAACAGGACAATAAAAGAAGAGAAATTCCCCCCCCCCTCCGCATCCACCCCGCACCCTCCCCAGAACTTGGATAAGAGAACTATATTGTTGAGTGACATGAAAAATAAAGTGGCCAAAGGAAGTGGGCCCAAGGGTTCCCTAACAGGTACAATTAAAAAATATATACCCCGACCGGGGAATTTGACCCCAGAAAGACAACAAGGAATTAGTGAAAGACGTGTATTGGAAATCAGTGTGGAAGATAGCCCTAGACTATCCCTGGGAATGGCTAATAGCGGTCAACAGATAAAGTAAAGAACGGAAACTGGAGAACAAGAAAATTACCTACAGATGCCAAATAAAAAGAAATAGCAGACATGTATAAAAGTCTTGAAAAATCAATAAAAAAGGAGATAACAATAATACAGAAAGATCTGGGGCAAATGCTATTAAGGATGGAAGAGACGGAGGGGAAAGTGAATAAAAATGCCCAAAACATCTTGAAGTTAGAAAAAAGGATGATAGAAATGAGAATAGAACAAAGAAAGCTGCTATGTAGAATGGAGGATCAAGAAAACCGGGATAGGAGAGGTAATCTAAGGATACGGGGAATACCAGAGATTTCATACGGAGAAGATCTAGCGGGTATAATATGTAAAATTTTGAATACCATAAGGGACAGATCTGCATCAGAGACTCTTAATTTGGACGGAGTATATAGAATAGGAAGGACCCAAGCTGAAAAGAGTAAAGAAAAAAATAGAGATGTAATTGTAAAATTCCATAATTATCAGGATAAAGAAGAGCTATGGAAAAAGATCAAAGGGAGAACAATTATTAAATGCGGAGAAATAAATATCCAGATTTTTGCTGATTTGTCTGCAGAGACATTGATAAGAAGGAGATCTTTGAAACCATTGTTGGAGCAGATGAGGAAGCAAAAGGTGCAGTACAGATGGGGATTCCTGGCGTGTTTAATCGGTTGGAAAAATGGGAATACAGCAAGTTCAAGAGTTCCTGAAGATATGAGAGAATTTTGTGAGAGACTTGGTCTGCAGAGAACTAAGATACCTGGGTGGGAGGATGAGGAAGGAGAGATAGGGGCTACTGGAAAGGAGGAATGGCAGGTAGTTGGAAGGAGAAATAGGGAGTAGATAGGGGAGGGAGATGGGAGAATTTTTTTTTTTCTGCCATCCCCCTCTCCCCCATATTTTGGAGGGGTGGAGGGGGGGACGGGAGAGGGATGGAGGTGGAGGGAGGGGAGAGGTGGAGGGAGGGATAAAGGTAATAGCATAAGGAAAGGAGATAGAGGATGCAAGGAAGAATCCTAGGGAAAGAAAGAATGGAAAAATATATAGTAATGGAGGAGGTTAACTTTATGACTTATAATGTTAAGGGGTTAAATTGCGCAGAGAAGAGATTTAAGATACTTAGAGAGATACAAAAAAGATTTATTGAGGTCGTGTTTATACAGGAAACCCACTTAATGCAAGAAACAAGCGTGAAATTGTATTCTAAGCACTATCCAGTATGGTACTATGCAGACTCCCCAACTAAACGTGCTAAAGGAGTAGCAATTGGGTTTGCGAAAAATATAAGATTTTGTCTGGAAGAAAAAATGGAGGATCCGGAGGGGAGATTTTTATTTTTAAAGGGGAAATTGCAAGAGGTAGAATGTACATTGGCAAATATATACAGCCCTAATAAAAAAAACGGAGGTCTATCTAAAGAACATATTGAAGAAACTATTGGATTTTAAAAAAGGTAAATTAATTGTGGCAGGAGATTTTAATTGTTGCATGGAACCACAGATGGATATGACTAGAGATGAGCGAATCGAACTAGGCGAAGTGGAATTCGTTTCGAATATTAGGAAAATTTCGATTTGCGACGAATCCGAAAATTAGCATAATTCGGATGCGCGAATCAAAATTTTTCCTAAAATGGCGGCGACATGTGCGGCGACGGAGCGGGGATGTCTGGGAAGGCGCGCAGACAAGGTGCGCTGACCCATAATGCATTCATTCATGACATGTGATCGCATTAGCCAATCAGCAGCCAGCCAGCCAGCACTGTGTAACTGTCGAGCTAAAAATGGCGGCCATTTTAGAATTCTCCATTTGCCTCCAGTCATTCAAGAGAGGCAGAGCTGTCTGTATTGAGGGAGAGAGTTAGGGACACAGAAACGTTACTTAGGGCCAGAGAAACGTTACTTAGGGCCAGAGAAACGTTACTTAGGGACACAGAAACGTTACTTAGGGCCAGAGAAACGTTACTTAGGGCCACAGAAACGTTACTTAGGGCCACAGAAACGTTACTTAGGGCAACAGAATCGTTACTTAGGGACACAGAAACGTTACTTAGGGCCACAGAAACGTTACTTAGGGCCACAGAAACGTTACTTAGGGCCACAGAATTGTTACTGGGGGACACAGAATTGTTACTCAGGGACAGACACAGAATTGTTACTCAGGGACAGACACAGAATTGTTACTGAGGGACAGACACAGAATTGTTACTGAGGGACACAGAATTGTTACTGAGGGACACAGAATTGTTACTGAGGGACACAGAATTGTTACTGAGGGACAGACACAGAATTGTTACTGAGGGACACAGAATTGTTACTGAGGGACAGACACAGAATTGTTACTGAGGGACACAGAATTGTTACTGAGGGACACAGAATTGTTACTCAGGGACAGACACAGAATTGTTACTGAGGGACACAGAATTGTTACTGAGGGACACAGAATTGTTACTGAGGGACACAGAATTGTTACTGAGGGAAACAGAATTGTTACTCAGGGACAGACACAGAATTGTTACTGAGGGACACAGAATTGTTACTGAGGGACACAGAATTGTTACTGAGGGACACAGAATTGTTACTCAGGGACAGACACAGAATTGTTACTCAGGGACAGACACAGAATTGTTACTGAGGGACACAGAATTGTTACTGAGGGACACAGAATTGTTACTGAGGGACACAGAATTGTTACTGAGGGACACAGAATTGTTACAGAGGGACACAGAATTGTTACTGAGGGACACAGAATTGTTACTCAGGGACAGACACAGATTTGTTACTCAGGGACAGACACAGAATTGTTACTGAGGGACACAGAATTGTTACTCAGGGACAGACACAGAATTGTTACTGAGGGACACAGAATTGTTACTGAGGGAAACAGAATTGTTACTGAGGGACACAGAATTGTTACTGAGGGACACAGAATTGTTACTCAGGGACAGACACAGAATTGTTACTCAGGGACAGACACAGAATTGTTACTGAGGGACACAGAATTGTTACTGAGGGACACAGAATTGTTACTGAGGGACACAGAATTGTTACAGAGGGACACAGAATTGTTACTGAGGGACACAGAATTGTTACTGAGGGACACAGAATTGTTACTCAGGGACAGACACAGAAATGTTACTCAGGGACAGACACAGAATTGTTACTGAGGGACACAGAATTGTTACTCAGGGACACAGAATTGTTACTCAGGGACAGACACAGAATTGTTACTGAGGGACACAGAATTGTTACTGAGGGAAACAGAATTGTTACTGAGGGACACAGAATTGTTACTGCGGGACACAGAATTGTTACTCAGGGACAGACACAGAATTGTTACTCAGGGACAGACACAGAATTGTTACTGAGGGACACAGAATTGTTACTGAGGGACACAGAATTGTTACTGAGGGACACAGAATTGTTACTGAGGGACACAGAATTGTTACTCAGGGACAGACACAGAATTGTTACTCAGGGACAGACACAGAATTGTTACTGAGGGACACAGAATTGTTACTCAGGGACACAGAATTGTTACTCAGGGACACAGAATTGTTACTCAGGGACAGACACAGAATTGTTACTGAGGGACAGACACAGAATTGTTACTGAGGGACACAGAATTGTTACTGAGGGACACAGAATTGTTACTCAGGGACAGACACAGAATTGTTACTGAGGGACACAGAATTGTTACTGAGGGACACAGAATTGTTACTGAGGGACACAGAATTGTTACTCAGGGACAGACACAGAATTGTTACTCAGGGACAGACACAGAATTGTTACTGAGGGACACAGAATTGTTACTGAGGGACACAGAATTGTTACTGAGGGACACAGAATTGTTACAGAGGGACACAGAATTGTTACTGAGGGACACAGAATTGTTACTGAGGGACACAGAATTGTTACTCAGGGACAGACACAGAAATGTTACTCAGGGACAGACACAGAATTGTTACTGAGGGACACATAATTGTTACTCAGGGACACAGAATTGTTACTCAGGGACAGACACAGAATTGTTACTGAGGGACACAGAATTGTTACTGAGGGAAACAGAATTGTTACTGAGGGACACAGAATTGTTACTGCGGGACACAGAATTGTTACTCAGGGACAGACACAGAATTGTTACTCAGGGACAAACACAGAATTGTTACTGAGGGACACAGAATTGTTACTGAGGGACACAGAATTGTTACTGAGGGACACAGAATTGTTACTGAGGGACACAGAATTGTTACTCAGGGACAGACACAGAATTGTTACTCAGGGACAGACACAGAATTGTTACTGAGGGACACAGAATTGTTACTCAGGGACACAGAATTGTTACTCAGGGACACAGAATTGTTACTCAGGGACAGACACAGAATTGTTACTGAGGGACAGACACAGAATTGTTACTGAGGGACACAGAATTGTTACTGAGGGACACAGAATTGTTACTCAGGGACAGACACAGAATTGTTACTGAGGGACACAGAATTGTTACTGAGGGACACAGAATTGTTACTGAGGGACACAGAATTGTTACTGAGGGACAGACACAGAATTGTTACTCAGGGACAGACACAGAATTGTTACTGAGGGACACAGAATTGTTACTCAGGGACAGACACAGAATTGTTACTCAGGGACAGACACAGAATAGTTACTGAGGGACACAGAATTGTTACTGAGGGACACAGAATTGTTACTCAGGGACACAGAATTGTTACTCAGGGACAGACACAGAATTGTTACTGAGGGACACAGAATTGTTACTGAGGGACACAGAATTGTTACTCAGGGACAGACACAGAATTGTTACTCAGGGACAGACACAGAATTGTTACTGAGGGACACAGAATTGTTACTGAGGGACACAGAATTGTTACAGAGGGACACAGAATTGTTACTGAGGGACACAGAATTGTTACTCAGGGACAGACACAGAATTGTTACTGAGGGACACAGAATTGTTACTCAGGGACACAGAATTGTTACTCAGGGACACAGAATTGTTACTGAGGGACACAGAATTGTTACTGAGGGACACAGAATTGTTACTCAGGGACACAGAATTGTTACTCAGGGACAGACACAGAATTGTTACTGAGGGACAGAGAATTGTTACTCAGGGACACAGAATTGTTACTCAGGGACACAGAATTGTTACTCAGGGACAGACACAGAATTGTTACTGAGGGACAGACACAGAATTGTTACTGAGGGACACAGAATTGTTACTGAGGGACACAGAATTGTTCCTGAGGGACACAGAATTGTTACTGAGGGACACAGAATTGTTACTCAGGGACACAGAATTGTTACTCAGGGACAGACACAGAATTGTTACTGAGGGACACAGAATTGTTACTGAGGGACACAGAATTGTTACTGAGGGACACAGAATTGTTACTCAGGGACAGACACAGAATTGTTACTGAGGGACATAGAATTGTTACTGAGGGACACAGAATAGTTACTGAGGGACACAGAATTGTTACTCAGGGACAGACACAGAATTGTTACTCAGGGACAGACACAGAATTGTTACTGAGGGACACAGAATTGTTACTGAGGGACACAGAATTGTTACTCAGGGACAGACACAGAATTGTTACTGAGGGACACAGAATTGTTACAGAGGGACACAGAATTGTTACTGAGGGACACAGAATTGTGACTCAGGGACAGACACAGAATTGTTGCTCAGGGACAGACACAGAATTGTTACTGAGGGACACAGAATTGTTACTGAGGGACACAGAATTGTTACTGAGGGACACAGAATTGTTACTCAGGGACACAGAATTGTTACTCAGGGACAGACACAGAATTGTTACTGAGGGACACAGAATTGTTACTGAGGGACACAGCATTGTTACTGAGGGAGACAGAATTGTTACTGAGGGACACAGAATTGTTACTGAGGGACACAGAATTGTTACTGAGGGACACAGAATTGTTACTCAGGGACACAGAATTGTTACTCAGGGACACAGAATTGTTACTGAGGGACACAGAATTGTTACTGAGGGACACAGAATTGTTACTCAGGGACACAGAATTGTTACTGAGGGACAGACACAGAATTGTTACTGAGGGACACAGAATTGTTACTGAGGGACACAGAATTGTTACTCAGGGACAGACACAGAATTGTTACTGAGGGACACAGAATTGTTACTGAGGGACACAGAATTGTTACTGAGGGACACAGAATTGTTACTGAGGGAAACAGAATTGTTACTCAGGGACAGACACAGAATTGTTACTGAGGGACACAGAATTGTTACTGAGGGACACAGAATTGTTACTGAGGGACACAGAATTGTTACTCAGGGACAGACACAGAATTGTTACTCAGGGACAGACACAGAATTGTTACTGAGGGACACAGAATTGTTACTGAGGGACACAGAATTGTTACTGAGGGACACAGAATTGTTACTGAGGGACACAGAATTGTTACAGAGGGACACAGAATTGTTACTGAGGGACACAGAATTGTTACTCAGGGACAGACACAGATTTGTTACTTAGGGACAGACACAGAATTGTTACTGAGGGACACAGAATTGTTACTCAGGGACAGACACAGAATTGTTACTGAGGGACACAGAATTGTTACTGAGGGAAACAGAATTGTTACTGAGGGACACAGAATTGTTACTGAGGGACACAGAATTGTTACTCAGGGACAGACACAGAATTGTTACTCAGGGACAGACACAGAATTGTTACTGAGGGACACAGAATTGTTACTGAGGGACACAGAATTGTTACTGAGGGACACAGAATTGTTACAGAGGGACACAGAATTGTTACTGAGGGACACAGAATTGTTACTCAGGGACAGACACAGAAATGTTACTCAGGGACAGACACAGAATTGTTACTGAGGGACACAGAATTGTTACTCAGGGACACAGAATTGTTACTCAGGGACAGACACAGAATTGTTACTGAGGGACACAGAATTGTTACTGAGGGAAACAGAATTGTTACTGAGGGACACAGAATTGTTACTGCGGGACACAGAATTGTTACTCAGGGACAGACACAGAATTGTTACTCAGGGACAGACACAGAATTGTTACTGAGGGACACAGAATTGTTACTGAGGGACACAGAATTGTTACTGAGGGACACAGAATTGTTACTGAGGGACACAGAATTGTTACTCAGGGACAGACACAGAATTGTTACTCAGGGACAGACACAGAATTGTTACTGAGGGACACAGAATTGTTACTCAGGGACACAGAATTGTTACTCAGGGACACAGAATTGTTACTCAGGGACAGACACAGAATTGTTACTGAGGGACAGACACAGAATTGTTACTGAGGGACACAGAATTGTTACTGAGGGACACAGAATTGTTACTCAGGGACAGACACAGAATTGTTACTGAGGGACACAGAATTGTTACTGAGGGACACAGAATTGTTACTGAGGGACACAGAATTGTTACTCAGGGACAGACACAGAATTGTTACTCAGGGACAGACACAGAATTGTTACTGAGGGACACAGAATTGTTACTGAGGGACACAGAATTGTTACTGAGGGACACAGAATTGTTACAGAGGGACACAGAATTGTTACTGAGGGACACAGAATTGTTACTGAGGGACACAGAATTGTTACTCAGGGACAGACACAGAAATGTTACTCAGGGACAGACACAGAATTGTTACTGAGGGACACATAATTGTTACTCAGGGACACAGAATTGTTACTCAGGGACAGACACAGAATTGTTACTGAGGGACACAGAATTGTTACTGAGGGAAACAGAATTGTTACTGAGGGACACAGAATTGTTACTGCGGGACACAGAATTGTTACTCAGGGACAGACACAGAATTGTTACTCAGGGACAGACACAGAATTGTTACTGAGGGACACAGAATTGTTACTGAGGGACACAGAATTGTTACTGAGGGACACAGAATTGTTACTGAGGGACACAGAATTGTTACTCAGGGACAGACACAGAATTGTTACTCAGGGACAGACACAGAATTGTTACTGAGGGACACAGAATTGTTACTCAGGGACACAGAATTGTTACTCAGGGACACAGAATTGTTACTCAGGGACAGACACAGAATTGTTACTGAGGGACAGACACAGAATTGTTACTGAGGGACACAGAATTGTTACTGAGGGACACAGAATTGTTACTCAGGGACAGACACAGAATTGTTACTGAGGGACACAGAATTGTTACTGAGGGACACAGAATTGTTACTGAGGGACACAGAATTGTTACTCAGGGACAGACACAGAATTGTTACTCAGGGACAGACACAGAATTGTTACTGAGGGACACAGAATTGTTACTCAGGGACAGACACAGAATTGTTACTCAGGGACAGACACAGAATAGTTACTGAGGGACACAGAATTGTTACTGAGGGACACAGAATTGTTACTCAGGGACACAGAATTGTTACTCAGGGACAGACACAGAATTGTTACTGAGGGACACAGAATTGTTACTGAGGGACACAGAATTGTTACTCAGGGACAGACACAGAATTGTTACTCAGGGACAGACACAGAATTGTTACTGAGGGACACAGAATTGTTACTGAGGGACACAGAATTGTTACAGAGGGACACAGAATTGTTACTGAGGGACACAGAATTGTTACTCAGGGACAGACACAGAATTGTTACTGAGGGACACAGAATTGTTACTCAGGGACACAGAATTGTTACTCAGGGACACAGAATTGTTACTGAGGGACACAGAATTGTTACTGAGGGACACAGAATTGTTACTCAGGGACACAGAATTGTTACTCAGGGACAGACACAGAATTGTTACTGAGGGACAGAGAATTGTTACTCAGGGACACAGAATTGTTACTCAGGGACACAGAATTGTTTCTCAGGGACACAGAATTGTTACTCAGGGACACAGAATTGTTACTCAGGGACAGACACAGAATTGTTACTGAGGGACAGACACAGAATTGTTACTGAGGGACACAGAATTGTTACTGAGGGACACAGAATTGTTCCTGAGGGACACAGAATTGTTACTGAGGGACACAGAATTGTTACTCAGGGACACAGAATTGTTACTCAGGGACAGACACAGAATTGTTACTGAGGGACACAGAATTGTTACTGAGGGACACAGAATTGTTACTGAGGGACACAGAATTGTTACTCAGGGACAGACACAGAATTGTTACTGAGGGACATAGAATTGTTACTGAGGGACACAGAATTGTTACTGAGGGACACAGAATTGTTACTCAGGGACAGACACAGAATTGTTACTCAGGGACAGACACAGAATTGTTACTGAGGGACACAGAATTGTTACTGAGGGACACAGAATTGTTACTCAGGGACAGACACAGAATTGTTACTGAGGGACACAGAATTGTTACAGAGGGACACAGAATTGTTACTGAGGGACACAGAATTGTGACTCAGGGACAGACACAGAATTGTTGCTCAGGGACAGACACAGAATTGTTACTGAGGGACACAGAATTGTTACTGAGGGACACAGAATTGTTACTGAGGGACACAGAATTGTTACTCATGGACACAGAATTGTTACTCAGGGACAGACACAGAATTGTTACTGAGGGACACAGAATTGTTACTGAGGGACACAGCATTGTTACTGAGGGAGACAGAATTGTTACTGAGGGACACAGAATTGTTACTGAGGGACACAGAATTGTTACTGAGGGACACAGAATTGTTACTGAGGGACACAGAATTGTTACTCAGGGACAGACACAGAATTGTTACTGAGGGACACAGAATTGTTACTGAGGGACACAGAATTGTTACTCAGGGACACAGAATTGTTACTCAGGGACAGACACAGAATTGTTACTGAGGGACAGAGAATTGTTACTCAGGGACACAGAATTGTTACTCAGGGACACAGAATTGTTACTCAGGGACAGACACAGAATTGTTACTCAGGGACACAGAATTGTTACTCAGGGACAGACACAGAATTGTTACTGAGGGACACAGAATTGTTACTGAGGGACACAAAATTGTTACTGAGGGACACAGAATTGTTACTGAGGGACAGACACAGAATTGTTACTGAGGGACACAGAATTGTTACTGAGGGACACAGAATTGTTACTCAGGGACACAGAATTGTTACTCAGGGACACAGAATTGTTACTCAGGGACACAGAATTGTTACTCAGGGACAGACACAAAATTGTTACTCAGGGACACAGAATTGTTACTGAGGGACACAGAATTGTTACTCAGGGACAGACACAGAATTGTTACTCAGGGACAGACACAGAATTGTTACTCAGGGACACAGAATTGTTACTGAGGGACACAGAATTGTTACTGAGGGACACAGAATTGTTACTCAGCGACACAGAATTGTTACTCAGGGACACAGAATTGTTACTCAGGGACAGACACAGAATTGTTACTCAGGGACACAGAATTGTTACTGAGGGACACAGAATTGTTACTGAGGGACACAGAATTGTTACTGAGGGACACAGAATTGTTACTCAGGGACAGACACAGAATTGTTACTGAGGGACACAGAATTGTTACTGAGGGACACAGAATTGTTATTCAGGGACATAGAATTGTTACTCAGGGACAGACACAGAATTGTTACTCAGGGACACAGAATTGTTACTGAGGGACACAGAATTGTTACTGAGGGACACAGAATTGTTACTCAGGGACAGACACAGAATTGTTACTCAGGGACAGACACAGAATTGTTACTGAGGGACACAGAATTGTTACTGAGGGACACAGAATTGTTACTCAGGGACAGACACAGAATTGTTACTCAGGGACAGACACAGAATTGTTACTGAGGGACAGACACAGAATTGTTACTCAGTGACACAGAATTGTTACTGAGGGACACAGAATTGTTACTCAGGGACAGACACAGAATTGTTACTCAGGGACAGACACAGAATTGTTACTGAGGGACACAGAATTGTTACTGAGGGACACAGAATTGTTACTCAGGGACACAGAATTGTTACTCAGGGACACAGAATTGTTACTCAGGGACAGACACAGAATTGTTACTGAGGGACACAGAATTGTTACTCAGGGACACAGAATTGTTACTGAGGGACACAGAATTGTTACTGAGGGACACAGAATTGTTACTCAGGGACACAGAATTGTTACTCAGGGACAGGCACAGAATTGTTACTCAGGGACACAGAATTGTTACTGAGGGACACAGAATTGTTACTGAGGGACACATAATTGTTACTCAGGGACAGACACAGAATTGTTACTCAGGGACAGACACAGAATTGTTACTGAGGGACACAGAATTGTTACTGAGGGACACAGAATTGTTACTGAGGGACACAGAATTGTTACTCAGGGACAGACACAGAATTGTTACTGAGGGACACAGAATTGTTACTGAGGGACACAGAATTGTTACTCAGGGACAGACACAGAATTGTTACTCAGGGACAGACACAGAATTGTTACTGAGGGACACAGAATTGTTACTGAGGGACACAGAAGTGTTACTGAGGGACACAGAATTGTTACTCAGGGACACAGAATTGTTACTCAGGGACAGACACAGAATTGTTACTCAGCGACACAGAATTGTTACTCAGGGACACATAATCGTTGAATTAAAGAGTATGTCAGACAACATGCAGAGGAGTGGCAGAGGAGGCAATGTTTTAGGAGCGAGCAGATGTGGCAGCAGAGGAAGGGGTCGAGGCAGCACTAGTCGCAGCCAGAGGCCATTGCTCCCGGTGTCATCCAGCGGTCGTGTCTCCACCGACAACCCTGCCGTCATCGATTGGTTGGCTCGGTCGTCTTCCTCTTCCCAGGTCACGTCTGACACCTACAGCCAACGGTCAGTGGGTACGTCAGACACAACCGTTAGTTGGCATGGCCCGGGAGCAAGCTTACTGAAATCACGTGTCCTCGACCTGTCCCTGTCCTTTGGTGTTCCCTCACCAAGCGAAGTATCGCATGCTGTGGGCTCAGCCCCACTGTACAGTGAGGAAGAGCTAACAGAGGGCGGTCAGGAACGGGGGGAGACATCCGCCTCTTCAGCAGCCAGGCGAAGAAGTGGAGAGTGGCTCGGTAGCCGGTCTAGAGACAGGTCTGTCTCCTGACCCACACGCAGCCGAGGGGGCTAGTAGTGAGGCAGAGACCCTAATTGATGATGATGAGGCTGATCGCACTTGGCAGCCTCGTCATCATCAGGCTATTGCTTCCGCATCATCAGGAGAAGAGGGTGCCAGCTTGGCAGCGAGCAAAACAGTCGGGTTGCCCAGGAGGCAGCAGGGTCGCAGCAGTGTCAGTGGAGGCAAACGGCCACGGAGTAGAGCACCAGCTCCACTGCAGCCTACCACCACGACCAGTAGTGGTGCCGGTGTGCACAGAGGAAGTAGCAGTCAGCCAGTGAGGAGTAGCGGGGGCAAAGTTTCCTACTCGGCGGTGTGGCAATTTTTCATCAAGCCGCCCGAGGAAGTAAACGTAGCCGTATGCCGACTATGTGGCCAGAAAGTCAAGCGTGGACAGGGGGCCCATGTTGGGACTACAGCGTTGCGTCAGCATATGCAGCGTCGCCATTCGGTGGCCTGGGAAAACCGTGATAAAGATACGGCGGTTCTGCCTGCCCCAGCCCAGGGTTCCATTTTGTCATAGGGTGCTGGCAGATTACGGGCCTCCCATTGCTGCTGCCAGGCCTTAATCTGCCATGGGCCCCTGTACCGCCTCCTCATGCTGCTGCCAGGTCCGCAGTGTCTCATGGGTCCCTGTACCGCCTCCCATTGCTGCTGTCTCCATCGCCACACTCTGCCATGTGCCACTTTCAGGTCTCCTCACACTGCTGGTGGGTTTCCATTTTGTCATAGGGTGCTGTATGGCCTCCCATTGCTGCTGCCAGGCCCGTAATCTGCCATGGGCCCCCGTACCGACTCCTCATGCTGCTGCCAGGCCCGTAATCTGTCATGGGCCCCTGTTGTCGCTTGTTGGCATATTCCGCTCGTTCAGATGCTCCTTCTCCTGCTACTCCTCTTCACGGATTCCGTCAGCAGTCTTTCTTGGAATCCGTTTCCAAGAGACAACAGTTTGCGAGCACGCACCCGACGGTGCAGAAGCTGAACGTCCTCCTGTCCAAGTTTCTGCTGCCAGGCTCGTAATCTGTCATGCGCCCCTGTACCGCCTCCTCATGCTGCTGCCAGGTCCAGAGTGTGTCATGGGCCCCCGTACCGACTCCTCATGCTGCTGCCAGGCCCGTAATCTGTCATGGGCCCCTGTACCGCCTCCTCATGCTGCTGCCAGGTCCAGAGTGTGTCATGGGTCCCTGTACGGCCTCCCATTGCTGCTGCCAGGCCCGTAATCTGCCATGGGCCCCCGTACCAACTCCTCATGCTGCTGCCAGGCCCGTAATCTGTCATGGGCCCCTGTACCACCTCCTCATGCTGCTGCCAGGTCCAGAGTGTGTCATGGGTCCCTGTACCGCCTCCCATTGCTGCTGTCTCCATCGCCACACTCTGCCATGTGCCACTTTCAGGTCTCCTCACACTGCTGGTGGGTTCCATTTTGTCATAGGGTGCTGTATGGCCTCCCATTGCTGCTGCCTCCACCGCCACACTGTGGCTCCACACTCTGGTTTTGGCCCCGTGACTGCCCAAATGAGTGAAGTGTGCGGTGATTCTAAGATCGACGGCACTCATCTGCATGTCATACTGACTGACAGTATTATTTCTCTTCCCCAGCAGACTCCAAGGGCATTTAAATTAAAGGTACAGTGTTCTGCACTAATATAAAGGCTCTCTGAAGCCTAGAAACACCCTTTTATAAGTTAAATTCGCAGCGAATATATTCGACTCGAATCGAAATTTTTTCACGAATTCGCCGAATCAGTCGAATCGAATTTTTGAATAATTCGCTCATCTCTAGATATGACGTCACATGTGCTGAGAGAGGGGAATAAATATTTGAAAGTACTAAGGAAAACATTACAACAGTGTCAGTTGGTAGATAGTTGGAGAATTAAAAATTTGAACAATAGAGACTATACATTTTATTCTCATGCACATGAGCCATATTCAAGATTGGATTATATATTGCTAGATCACAGACTCATTGGCCCTGATTTACTAAGAATTGAGTCTACCAGTAGATGCTGAACATTCAGGTAGACTCAATTCAAACAATCTAGACCTGTCAGTCTTCTGAAAGGTGTCTAGCAAACTCATTGAAAATTGTCTACTTGTAGACTCTTTCCTGTTAGTAAATGTGGAATCGTGTCTGGCACATTTTTAGGTGCAAATATGTTCGTTAGGTGGCGCACAACCACAGGCTTTGTTGCCGTTTTTCTGTTTGCATATGAGAATACTTAAAATTTAAAGTAAAAGTACACCTATATATATATTTTTTTTTTTTTTGGTTGCTGTTTCTCCAAAATGATCAGACAACTAATGCATTTCCTAATGATTGTCATACATTCTATTTTCAAATATCAAATATTTTCAAACTTATATCTCAAATAATTGGGAATGTCTAGTTCTAATTTCTCAATATAATTATATATCTTCCTTCTCTTTAGTCATGTAACTATTCTATGTTAAAGTAATGGTGCAGCGCTATAAATGCATGTTATCAATCATAAACACATGTAAAATCAAAAACGTGCAAATAAATACCACACGTGCCATTCATAGGCACTCTCTGAGTTGGTACTCTCACACGAAGGACATTCCATTATTCAGGAATGATTATATTAACTTTTTTAGCACCATTTACCAGTTTACATAATTATTGCACTTATTTGCACTTTTTTTATTTTACACGCGTTTATGATTGATAACATGCATTTATAGCGCTACACTATTACTGTAACATATTTCTATTCTGGGACTGTTGCCAATACCCTGAGTGCTAGCTGCTACCTTCATATCTATACCTAGGTTTATATTTATCTTGTGTAATACCATTTTAGAAGTCTATATAATTTTGCCAGCGCACACTTTATCATTATTTTTAATCAATGTAACTATTCTACATTGCAGCTCAAACTCTGTCTCCCTCACTGTCTTAGGGATTAGAACTCAGAACTTACAGCACATGGGTCATGGGTTTTAATCCCCGTCATGGCTGCACCTGTCTGCATCTCAGTTTGCATGCTTTCTCTGCACGGGTGTGTTTCTGCCAACACTCGAAAGACATGTTGTTAGGTTAATTGGCCTGGTATATGTCTGAGTTTCTGGTCTTATGCAGGCCATAGATGGGTCAAAAACCAGCCATTTTTTTAAAAGGAAAAATCGATCGTTCAATAAAAAAATTGGCCGATTTTCGTCCCGTCTACGGCCGGCATTTTTACTTCTGTCCCTTGCAGAGAGCTCCGCTATTATATTTTACATGAAAAGTCTTGCGGTTGCAACAATGTATCCATTTGTATCCATTTCGGATACAGATGGTTTTATTCGGATACAAATAGATACATTGTTGCAACCGCAAGACTTTTCATGTAAAATATAATAGCGGACTGGAATTCTTCTTTTTCTTCTTCTTTTCTTCTTCTTGCAGGACACGGCTCATGCACATATTTTTATCATTAAAACGATCGGCCAATTTGCCCATCATTGCCGGGAAAATCGGACGATAGTCAAAACCGTCCATGTCCTGTTCTTCTGACAAGTTTGAAACTTTCAATTTTCCTTCTGTTTATATTTCATTACAATCAATCAAAAAGCTCCTATACAGCCACAAAACACTACCTCCTCCCTAGGAAGTGAATAAACTAATAAATGTACTTTTTGTGATAAATTTACCAATAATCCCAATCTATCTCAAAATTTCAATAAACCCACATAATCCAAAAGGTGATGATCAAATCTGAATTAAAATAATAATAAATCTCCCTCTAATATATATTCAAAATCATCAAATATACCAATCAAAATTACAAAAATAAAATAAAATAAAATGTATATAAAAGTGTCCAAATCACCAAAAATTAATAATAATAATAATAAGTGTCCAAATCGCCAAAAAGGTATGTAATATAAATAAATAAATGTCCAAAAATCCCAAGAAAACAAAAACGTTCTTTATGTGTTCAGTGAAGCAAGACGATACTCCAAAAATGCCTTGTTATCCTCAAAAGTAAAAAGAAAAATATATCATAGTGTAATATCCTCAAACATATATATATGCTTCACACTGTGCAAAACTCAAATCACACCAAAAAATAGTGAAAAATCAATAAATCAAAATAAACGTGAGAACTCGTGATCACTCCAATCTCAGGTGAATAGTGATACTAGGTACCAATATCCTATATACTCCAGCCAAAGTAGATGCTAAATACCATTGGTATTTAGCATCTACTTTGGCTGGAGTATATAGGATATTGGTACCTAGTATCACTATTCACCTGAGATTGGAGTGATCACGAGTTCTCACGTTTATTTTGATTTATTGATTTTTCACTATTTTTTGGTGTGATTTGAGTTTTGCACAGTGTGAAGCATATATATATGTTTGAGGATATTACACTATGATATATTTTTCTTTTTACTTTTGAGGATAACAAGGCATTTTTGGAGTATCGTCTTGCTTCACTGAACACATAAAGAACGTTTTTGTTTTCTTGGGATTTTTGGACATTTATTTATTTATATTACATACCTTTTTGGCGATTTGGACACTTATTATTATTATTATTAATTTTTGGTGATTTGGACACTTTTATATACATTTTATTTTATTTTATTTTTGTAATTTTGATTGGTATATTTGATGATTTTGAATATATATTAGAGGGAGATTTATTATTATTTTAATTCAGATTTGATCATCACCTTTTGGATTATGTAGGTTTATTGAAATTTTGAGATAGATTGGGATTATTGGTAAATTTATCACAAAAAGTACATTTATTAGTATATTTCATTACAACTTTATCTTCTCTAAGGCTACGTTCACACTAGCTTTGTCAGCAGGCGTCAGACAGGCGTTTGGGAAGTGTATGAAAATTCTGCACATGGCAGCACACAGCGCTGTTCACACTGAAGCGTTAGCATTGCGTCATGGCAAAACTGGCGCCTCATGTCGAGTCAGGAGTTGAAGCCTCTCATTCAAGTCTATGGTGCTGCTCCTCAAATGCCTGGCAGCCGTTTGCGGTGTGGTAGCGAGGCATTTTCGGAGCGTTAATACCATTTAACATCATTACAGGCATTTGTGGCGCAGTTTTAACGTTTGGTAAATGCTTATCACATGCCTCAAAACCGCACATAGGGTGTTTCTGGAGCATTTGAGGAGCATTAACCATTAGCCGCCCGGCCTATAGCCGTTTGGCGGCCTCAAAAACGCTTTACCTTTCCAGGTGCACGCCATTTGTCGTGCTCCTGCACATGCGCAGTTCGCGCGGTTGCAGAGCCACGCAGCGGCGTGATCTGTCACCGGCCGTGTACCTCGGACACGGCCGATGACAGATCTGAGTACCGGCCCCCGTTGCCGGTACCATGTGACCTGCTGTGACCAATCACAGCAGGTCACATGACAGTTGTATACAATGGATGGCTTCATTCATGCCATCCATTGTATACTAGTGCCTAGCTGTGAATGGTCACAGCAGGTCACATGCACATGTCATGTGATTAGCTGTGGCCAAATCACAGCTCAGCACAAAAAAAAAAAAAAAAAGCCTGAATGAATCGATTTCATTCAGGTAAATGCTTGCTTATAGCAAAGTAATTCTTTGCTATAAGCAAATTGTGTAGTAAAAACAAAAAAAAAATACTGATCACTTCCCCAAAGTAGTACAATGTTACTATGGTAACATTGTACTACTTTGGTCATAGTAAAATATGAAAAAAAAAAATCTTAAAAAAAAAAAATGTAATAAAAAATTAAAAATAATAATAAAAAATATATATATATATTTTTTTTTTTCATACTGTCACCAGTCAGTGTCCCTGTTCACCGCCATGCCAGTTATATGATGATGCTGTACTGCACTGGTGACAGTATGTAAAAAAAAAAAAATAGTGAAAATAATTTTTTTAATTTTTTCATTTTCTGAAAAATTATGACAAAAAAAATACAACTTCAAAAAACTCGCCATTCCTCTTATGAAGTACGTCCGACTGTCTGCTCTGCAAAAAGGGGTCATTTGGGGGATATCTGTACTATTCTGACATTCTTGGACCTCAAGAAATTAGATTGGCTGTCAGTACTTCAGGATTGATCAATTTTCAGATCTATACCATAGTTTGTGAACTCTATAACTTTCCTACAAACTAAATAATACATCCTAATTTGGGTTATTTTCACCAAAGACATGTAGCAGAATACATCTTGGCCTAAATTTATGAAGAACAATTATTTATTTGTAAACTTTTATAACAGAAACAAAGAAAAACTTGTTTTTTTTCAAAATTTTTGGTCTTTTTTTGTTAATTTAGCAAAAAATAAAAACCCAAGCGGTGATTAAATACCACCAAAAGAAAGCTCTAGTTGTGTGAAGAAAATAATAAAATTTTAGTTTGGGTACAATGTTGTATGACCGCGCAATTGTCATTCAAAGTGTGAGAGCGCTGAAACGTGAAAACTGGCCTGGGCAGGAAGGTGTAAAATTGCCCGGTATTGAAATGGTTAAAAACGCTTCCCAAACACCTGTCAAACACTATAGGGCCATTTGGCAAGAGTTAGAAATAAAGTCAAGTGTGAAGGAGCCCTTAAACCTCTCTCCTTATACAACTTGTTCCCTCCCCCACCATCAACTGTTCCATCGGCCGGTCTATGTATCCCCGCCCCACTCTTTTTAACTATTTATTTACTGATCAAGTTAATGTGTCTCATTTCCTATCACCTCCAGCTCAGATCTCGCATTATTATAGGATTCCTGATTGTATCTCACCACTAATCTGATTGAATTCACAATTCCTGGTCAGTCCCGTTCCCTGACCTATAATAACCTTTAGGGCCAGTTCACACTACATGTGTTTCAGATGCTTTTTTTCCATCCAAAATGCACAGAAAGAAGGTTATATGGTTGTCAATGTCATAGTTCACATCAGCGCTTGCAGTTCCAGTGCCTTGCAGGTGCTGTCAAAAAAGGCGAACAGGCTGCATTGTTTATGCATAGAACTGTACTGGAACGCGGTAAAATGCCCTGGAACGCACTAAAACGCACATGTCCCTAATTAAATTTAAGAAAAAAAGAGGAGAAAAAAATTAACTGAAATGCATAAAAAAATGCACTGGAACACGTCAAAAATGCATCCAAAATGCACTGGAACACGCTAAACATGCATCAAAAAAGGGCATGCAAAAACATCTGGAACACATCTAGACTGTTTCTATAGTGTGAACTGACCCTTAGGACTTGTTCACACCATTTGTGGTGCAGAAACACATGCAAGAGCATGTTTTTTCCAGCACAGCAAAGAAATGCAATGCCCTCTACAGATGTGCGCAGGTGCCATGGTGAAAACTTAATTGCACCTCCACATGTCTAGTAAACACAGAGGCATTCACAGCCACCAAAACGCATGGCACCGCACTACTGTGCAGGTAGGTGCAACACACTTTTAAAATAATATGCCTGCAGTATTTTTGCATGTTCCCACACGTTAGGCAGCCCGTTTGAAATTAATGAGCTGAGGGAAAAAAAGTAAAAAATTCCCCATTCACACAGGTCCTCTTGCCTGTACAGCATGAATGAGAGGGTTGTTCATGTGGCTGGGGACACCTGTTAAACTATGGGGACGCAGCAGCTGTATGAACACAGGTTTTAATCTGACAGGTGTGAAGGCGTGGGGAAGTGGCCCTGAATGCTCACTGTCTGTGTTCAGGACTGTACACCTGCACCCATATGCTTGTCAAATTATGACCTGCAGCATTTTCAAAGTGTAACATAGGTTGCCTGCAAATGGCGATAGCCACAAAAACAAACCACTGTTTCCCACTCTACAGGCCACAGCACCCATGAGCTCCAAGACCTCAATTACACCTCAATTACACACACAGCTTTATTTATGAACTCAGTACAGTTTTAGCATTTAGATTTCACAGGAATTTGGTTGGGATTATGTCCATTAATAATGTTTTTAGTGTATTTTTACAATAAATATAATTTGGATATTTTCACTGGCGGTGGGGGGCTGTCAGGTATGCTGTACGGGGCCCTGTGATATCTAACAGTGGCCCTGGGTTTATGCTTGTGTCTGTGCCACCTGTATAGTTAGGAAGAATCTTGAACCTCTGCTATATACTGCAATGGATCTAGGAATTGGACATGTTTTCAACTGAAAATACAATTATTAGTAATACTTCCCCAGCAAATGAGGATCAGCTCTTCGGTGGAGAACAGCGATCTTGCCATGTCCAGATGTGGTCTGGAATTCCACAAAAGAACAATTCACAAAACTAAAAAATAGACCACTAAACCCTCCTAACTACACTCCCATCCACTAACACTCCCCACTTCCTGGTGTGTGCAAACGTCCTTCCCCAAACGTCATGACGTATATCTGGTATGACAGCAACTCTAGCACCTCCTCCAACAGCCATCTTGGTGTTGATTTGTGCACCATAGCAATTTACATGCAGCTCCATTGTGTATATGACATTTGCAAATATATGTTTGCAGTTCTATTGTGGATTTGGCATTGGTGAATGTATGCTTGCAGCTATACTGTGTATATGACATTGGCGAATATATATTTGCTGGTAAAGGCCCAAAGTCAACATAAATTGGGGGCCCAATTTATTACTGTTAAGAGGATTGTAGAAAAATAGTTAGATGGACATTGAACACGACCTATTCATTGGTACATAACATGGTCTTGTGGTGCAATAGGGGGCTTTTGGTTTGTTTGGACATACTTGCATATGTGCACTCTAACAAGGAAGATTTGGGCATATTATATAGCTAGCAAAAATAAGTGTTAAGGGGTGCTAGTACATTTATTTATGGTCACATCAGTCCCTAACCCTCAAGGGGCGCACAATCTAAAGGTCCCTAACTTACATTCATACATATACTAGGGCCAATTTTGACAGGATCCAATTAACCTACCAGCATGTCTTTAGAGTGTGGGAGGAAACCGGAGTACCAGGAGGAAAACCGCACAGGAAGAACATGCAAACTCCAGGCAGGAGGTGTAGTGGCTTTGATTTGAACCAACAACCTTAGTACTGCCAGGCGGAAGTACTAACCATTTAGCCACTGTGTTACATTCAACTAGAACATGAAATAATCCCCCCCAAAAAATAAATAGTCCAAATGTTTATTGATCAAATACACATTCCACATTTATTTGGACAGCAACAAGTAGGCACATTCAATTTCTTGGTTAAAAAAAAAAAAAAAAGCAGTATTGATGTTGCTAAAATAGAATGGCCCTGCTCATAAGAGCTTACAATCTAAAAGATTATACTTCTAATGAACTGTGCTTTCACAGGTTACAGCAGGGAACAAACAGTTAATATAAATCACATATTAGGCTTATCTATCCACAAAACAAGCTGCAGATCAAAATATCAATATAAAAATACATACATGCCAAAATAAAAACACCTCCCACCTCCCCAAATCCCCCACACATACATTTCTCACCATGTTTGTCTGAAAACTGCATTTCATTCTAAATAAAGCAAACTTGGAAGAGCAGAGCAATGGACATGTGTTAGGATTACAATGCAAAGATAATAAACACACAATCATTGTACAATAACACACAAACACACCTTAGAAGGAAGAACATGCAAAACAATTACAGCCCACATCAAAACACAGCGTGAGTGTGGCCTGGGGCAATTCACCACAATATCTCTTCCTCCCCCAAACCACCACAGACAAGGACTTGCAGAAATAATGTGCCTGTACAAGCCAAAAATCAGCCACTACTGCATCTCTTTATATAAGGTAGGCCACACCCACCACTGTCATTCATTTGGTCAGAGAAAGTGTTTGTACCTGATTAATTCTCTTCCCACCTGCGTTAACCCTTGGTATACAGGCCCCACAAATCAGGGTCAGAAAGAAAGCCACAGTGAAGTGTACCTGTGCAGCATACAACAGAACATTGAACAGGGATGTAAAAGGGAACCCTATTGGCAATATTTCTTGGCCCTATGGGCACAATTCACTCCAGATTATCACATGAGTTAAGGCAGTCACATGACCACATCTCGCATGCAATACTGAAAATGTCAACTCACTTTTGCTAGTATGCGGGATTTCCCATAAATCGGAAAACACTCAGGAAATCAAACATAAAAAGGCCTTACACCCCAGTCACATCAAAGCCGATTTAGAAATTGTGCGACGTACAGTGAAGATGCCGATTTCCTTGTGATTTGCAAGACATCTGACACAGATATCTATGCAAATCACCACAAAAGTAGTACATGTAATACTTTAGAAATCAGTGTCGGAAACGCACCCATGTGACTGCTCTAATAGCAGACAATAGGGTGTGACTTGGCATACTATTTGCAAGTCGCATGTCATGCAAATTACATGCCAAGTCGCAATCAATGTGACCGCTGTTAGAGCGTTCATATTGGTGTGGTTCAAACTTGGTTGGAGCCGCAACAATTTCTAAAGTAATGAATACGCTACTTTTCATGCGTTTTGCAGAGAGATCTGTGTAAGATGTCTTGCAAATCGCACTTTAAATCAGCATGTCCCCCGACTTTGAAATCATGTGACTTCACTGTAAGTCACATGATGTGACTGTAGTGTAAATAACACCACTTAGAAATCTGCTTTAATGTGACCGGGTGGCCCCCAGTAACATTGTTTGCGATTGCCATGCAATCGGCATGACAGGCAACTTGCAAATCGTAGACCAAGTCGCACGCTATTGTCCACTGTAGGCTCTGTTCACATCCAATTGGATTGTGAACTCGTGCAACTTCACTGTAAGTTGGGCAATTGCCAGTGGTGTTAGCCCCCAGTAACATTGTGTGCAATTTGCCATGCAAATTGCAAGTTGCTGGCCATGCCAATCGCATGACAAGTCGCATCCAGGGTGTGCAATTTCAGGTGCGATTTGTGAATTGACATCGTACATGATATTGGATATAATGAATGTGAATGTGACTGTATTAACATACATGATTTGTTTGTTGAACTTACGATTTCAAAGGTAGTTCTTGTCGAACTTTTGGGCCATTTAGTAGCAATTTCACATCTAGACTCCAATAGAAATTACAATGCTAAACACAATTGAAATCACGACTAGTTTGAAAATCTTTAGAAAACACGGTGAAATTGGCAACTTAAAGCGCAATTTTCAATTGCATATAGTGTGAACGAAGCAGGTAAATCAACAAAGGAAATAAATCTTTGAAGGCATGTGGTACCTGCCTGCTCGGACAAGGGTCTGTTATGCATTTGGGGGAAAAATCCACGCCAGTATTTGCAACAAGTTTGATGTGTGGATTCCCCACCCAAGTCTTTTCTCTCTCTCTCATTCTTCTGTATGTCTCTCTTTATCACTCTTCAGTATGTCTCTCTTTATCACTCTTCAGTATGTATCTCTCGCTCACTCTTCTGTATGTCTCTCTTTATCACTCTTCAGTATGTATCTCTCACTCTTCTGTATGTCTCTCTTTATCACTCTTCAGTATGTATCTCTCGCTCTTCTCTCTCTCACTCTTCTGTATGTCTCTCTTTATCACTCTTCAGTATGTATCTCTTGCTCACTCTTCTCTCTCTCAGCTCTTTGCTTGACAAATCCTTCACAAAAGGTGGTGGAGTGTAAACCAGCTTTATCAAATCTATTAGTAGTCCAGGCCCTTATCTCATCCCATTGTATGACATTTACATTAGGTGCAGCTTTAAAGGTGTTTCAACAGACAAGGCCACATTCTAATTCACATTCTACGGATCATTTAGACAGAAACCAAAGATGTTGCCAGAACATCTATTTCAAGACAGCCACACAGGGAGATCATGCTACTTTCTTGCCGTGGTTAGGATTCAAACCGACAACCCTAGAGCTGTGAGGCAGCAGTACTAACCACTAATCCATAGAGCTGCAATACTAATCCACCCTGTATTTCTGTGCTGTGAATCAACCCTAAGTCCCTGGGCAAGGTCAGTGTAACCAGCCAGATATCTCCAATGTGACACAAATGTTGTGCTATGTTGCCAATTCCGATGTATGTTGGTTCTATGTATCCCAATACAAAGGATTGCGATACTAATACATGCGTACCTTGGTTTACCAATGCCTCGGGGAACGTCATATATGGTGTACAAATGCCAAACCATTAAAATTAATTGGTCGGTTTACAAATGTTCAAATAATTTGGTTCACAATACGAAGTGTATGTCGGTGCTGATTTTTCAATGCTAATTGCGTGCCTTTTTTTGTCCTTCGCTATAGTTCACAAGCTTAGCTGTCACTTTCCCCAAAGTTACAGAAAAATTTCTTCATTTTAATTAACTAAAAGTCAACCTTGTTACCTTTTAAGGAAATAAACTCAAAAAAAACTTTCTCTTTGAGCCGGGGGAAGTGACAGCTGAATTTCTGAGCTATAGTGAAGACCAAAAAAGCCAGAATTACATTTAAAAACCAGCACCATAATAAAAAAAAAACAGCGTGGGGTCCTCCCTCCCATCCATACCAAGCCCTGGGTCTGGTATGGATATTAAGGGGTAACTCCACGCCGAAATTTAAAAAAAACAGCGTGGGGTTCCCCCAAATTCCATACCGGACCCTTATCCGAGCATGCAGCCCAGCAGGTCAGGAAAGGGGGGGACGAGCGAGCACCCCCCCGATCCATACCAGGCCACATGCCCTCAACATGGGGGGGTACTTTGGGGCAGGGGGGATCCCCCCAAGCATCTTGTCCCCATGTTGATGGGGACGAGGGCATCTTTCCCACAACCCTGGCCGATGGTTGTGGGGGTCTGCGGGCGGGGGGCTTATCAGAATCTGGAAGCCCCCTTTAGCAAGTGGGCCCCCAGATCCCACCCCCCCACGTCACCCTGGCTCACTGCATAAGGCTGGTGAGCCTCCGTCGGGAGCGGAACGTTTTTTTTTTTTTTCTTTTTTTGGCTCGCTGGCGCCTGACACCGTGATTGACGTTGGATCTACTTCAGGTGACATTGTTTTATTAAAGGACTTGTCAAAGACCGTGCCCTGTGGTTTTTTACAATACACTTTGTTTTTTTGTGAATTAGTAGCGGGACCTTGTACCGCATACTCATCTGAGGGGCTTGTTAAAGGAGGCTTCCAGATTCTGATAAGCCCCCCGCCCGCAGACCCCCACAACCATCGGCCAGGGTTGTGGGGAAGAGGCCCTTGTCCCCATCAACATGGGGACAAGGTGCTTTGGGGGGGAGACCCCCTGCCCCAAAGCACCCCCCCATGTTGAGGGCATGTGGCCTGGTATGGTTCAGGAGGGGGGGGTGCTTGCTCGTCTTCCCCCCCATTTCCGGACCTGCCGGGCTGCATGCTCGGATAAGGGTCTGTTTTTTTCCACACAAAGATTTACTACTGAACAGGGTCTAAAAAGAAAGCGCCCACAGAAGACGTCTAAAATGTGTTCTGCACATGCTCAGTTATATCTGGCCATAGACACTGGAAAAGTGTCTAGTTCTTCACTGTGACAACTTGCTTTAAAAAAACAATTTTTTACACATTTTAAAATTTTTTTGAAATGTCAGATATTGTTTAAAGTGAAGTCCTGATATTTGACAAAGCAAATTTCAATGTGAACATGTCTCGGCAGTGATTTTTCATGATGTTAGACGTGCTTCTTAGCAAGTCTGCTTTTTGAGTCTGATTCCTGATCTGTGTCTCGTTAGTAAATTCAATTTGGAGTCTACTTGTTGATGCTTCTTTTTAGTAAATGTCTTTGCAGTCTAAAAGTAGACGGTCACTATTAAAAAGTAGACATTAGCCCACAGAAATGTGCCTAGGCACAATAGTAAATCAGGGTCATTGAGTCTTTTGGTGAAAGCAAAGATAGAAGTTATAACACTATCGGATCATGTACCTGTCACAATGAGGTTGATATAGGGAAAAGAACAGAAAAAGATGAACACGTGGAGATTAAATGAAACACTTCTTTAGGATCATGAGACAGAGGAGAGAATTAAAAGAGAAATAGAACAATATTTTGAAAGAAATGAGACTGAGGAGGTGTCTGTGGCGACTGTGTGGGAAGCCCATAAGGCCTATATTAGAGGAATTTTAATAGCGATTGGGGTGAAAAAAAAAAGGAAAGGAATGAAAGAATTAATACGCTTCTTAGAGAATTGAACAAGTACATATAAAGAGAATAACAAAACAGACCAAGCAGAAGGTTATGGAAAAACGAGAAGAAATAAATAATCTAATGGAAGAGGAAAAGAGGAGAGTATTTAATAAGATGATTAGTGAGAGATATCGGTAAGGAGATAGACCTGGAAAGCATTTGATGAGAGCTCAGAGAAAAAAGAAGGGTAAGAACTATATAGAGAAAATAAGAGATAATAAAGGAGAACTAAAATATTCTGCTGAAAATATAGCAGAAGTGTTTAAAGAGTATTATAGTAAATTATATAATATTAATCCTCAATGGTCGATAATAGAAGAGGAAAAGAGAAGTAAAGAAAAACAGACATACTTAAAAGAAGTGGGGTTACCGAAATTAAGAGAAGAGCAGTTAACTTCCCTGGAGAGACCAATATCGGAAGAAGAAATCCAAAGGGCATTGAAGAGCACTAAGGTAGGGAAAAGTCCGGGACTGGATGGGTACACCGTGAGATATTATAAAAAATGTAAAGATCAATTGATACCTAAATTGAGTGCATATATGAACGCACTGGGAGGGGAGATGGAGATAAGAGAGGAATCCCTACAGGCCCATATAACCATTCCAAAAGAAGGGAGAGATGATACACAGTGTTCTAGTTATAGACCAATATCCCTGGTAAATATAAATACTAAACTATATGCAAAAGTGCTAGCAGATAGGTTAAAAGAATTACAGTATTTTCTGGCGTATAAGACTACTTTTTATACTTAAAGTATACCCCATAAATTGGGGGTCGTCTAATACGCGGGGTATAAAATGTGAACCTTGAGTTTGTTTGGGTCAAGCTGGCTGGATGTGTAGTAATTCTGTACATACAGTATACCGTGCTGAGACAAGCTGGCTCAAAACAAATGTCCCAATGACAGATTAATCTGTCAGCTCGCTGGATGTGCGGTATATACAGTATACTGCGCTGAGCCAAGCTGTTTCAAAACGTACCGGTACGTCCCTACTGTAATCAGCCCGCTGGATGCGTGTATGTACGGTAGCTGCGGCTACATACAGTATACACTGGGCCAATCACAGCAAATTATGTATTCTACTAATGAATACAAAGCCTGCTCGGATTGGCTGAGTCAGAGAGGTGGGCTGATGATGTCACAACCTCAGCCAATCCGAGCAGGCTTTGTATTCATTAGTAGAATACATCGCTCGTCGTGATTGGCCCAGTGTATACTGTATCTAGCTGCAGCTACCGTACATACACGCATCCAGTGGGCTGATTACAGTAGGGACGTACCAGTACGTTTTGAAACAGCTTGGCTCAGTATACTGTATATACCACACATCCAGCGGGCTGACAGATTAATCTGTCATAGCGACATTTGTTTTGAGCCAGCTTGGCTCAGCGCGGTATACTGTACATTACTGCACATCCAGCGGGCTGTATATATACTGTATGTAGGTGAAGCTACCGTATTACTGCACATCCAGCGGTAACCATCTGATTTGGAATTTGATCCATATGATGACTGTCTTACAAATGTATCACAAGATGTCATTCATGAACTTATGTGTCAGAGGATTTTGAAGAATTTTAAGTACCGGTAAGTCATAACCATTTCAAGTAAAAAATCTGATGTTTTAAAATGGTGTTGCCTCGGAAGGGGGGTAGTCTTATACGGCGAGTATAGCCCAAAACCTATGTTTTAACTGGAAAATTCAGGGGTCGTCTTATACACCCAGTCGCCTTATACGCCGGAAAATACGGGTAATGCCGGAGTGGATTCATATCAGGTGGGGTTTGTCCCTGGGAGAGAGGGTAGGGACAATGGATTAAGATCGTTGTTACTTATACAAAAAAGTAAAAGAGAAAAATCTTCTGTTTTCTTAATGTCGATAGATGCTGAGAAAGCATTTGACAGATTAGACTGCTCTTATATGTTAGATACACTGAAAGTTTTGGGAATAGGTCCTATAATGAGAACATTGATAGAGAAAGTGTATAGTAAGCAAACGGCGGCAATAAAGGTTAATGGGGAAATATCAGAGAACTTAAAGATGTATAATGGGATCCGGCAGGGATGTCCACTGTCCCCTTTGTTGTTTGTCCTATCCTTAGAATCCCTTTTGGCAAAAATAAGGAAAAACATAGATATCAGGGGAATTTGTGTAGGAGAGACAGAGCATAGAGTAGCAGCATATGCTGATGATTTGCTGTTCTATGTAGATAACCCAAGGATAACATTACCCAATTTAATGAGGGCACTGAAGGAATATGGGGAGCTGTCGAATTTAAAAATCAATCCAACTAAAATGGAAATCTTGAATATAAATCTACCAAGGAGAGAGAGAGAGAGGCTTTACAAAAGGAATTTTCTTTCTCATGGAAGAAAAAAGAACTAAAATATTTGGGAATAAAGTTAACAGCATCCTTAAAGAATTTATATAAGGCAAATTATATTTCATTATTAAATGAAATCAAAGAAGAAATGAAAAAAATTGGGATAGGTGGTATATCTTGGTTAGGAAGAATAAATTTCATTAAAATGGTAATTGTTCCAAAGATTTTATATAAATTCCAGATGATTCCAATAAAGCTGCCAGAACAGTATTTTAGGATAATGAAAAAAAACATGACAAAGTTTATATGGAGGAATGGAAAACCTAGAATAAGTTATGAAGTTCTAACTAGAGATAAAGAAAATGGGGGATTAGGTGTTCCTGATTTTAAAGATATTATAACTCAGTATTAATAGCACAAATTTTTGATTGGATACACAATGCACAGGGGAAAAGTTGGATAAATATTGAAAATATATTAAGTAAAGTGCATTTGGGTAAGATAATATGGTTACCACCTCATGGTCGTGGAATGATGGATAGTACAAGCATACTTACAAGAATGGTTATAAGAGTTTGGGACACAATGCACAAACAGATGTTAATGCCTATCGTAAGCACAGATTTCTTCCCGCCGGGGAATGAAAAGATTGCAGGGAGATGGATAAAAAAGGAGATGCACAATTAAGAGATCTAGTGAATGGTGAGGAAATATGCTCTTTAGGGGAAATGAAAAAGAAGAAGGAGTTGTTTAATAGAGTGGATGAGTGGCGTTATTTACAAATTAAACATTTTATAGAAAAACTCCCGAGGCCATTAAGGAAGAAAGAAAAGTGGAATCCATTTGAACTTTTGTTTAGTACACGGGGGGATGGGAAACACGGAACTTCAAAGATATATAAAATTCTTACTAAATTAACAACAAGCATGGCAGCGGCATATATGGGGAAATGGGAACGAGAATTAGGAGTTAAGATAGAAGAAGATAAACAAAAAAATATTTATAAGTTAACACACGGTAATGTAAGTATGAAAGATGTAGAGATGAATTATAAATGTTTTGCGAGGTGGTATATGACACCAAAGATAGTACACAAACAAAATAGAGATAAATCACCTTTATGTTGGAGGGGTTGTGGGGAACAGGGCACGGTAGGTCACATTTGGTGGGAGTGTTATAAAATCCAAGAATATTGGGAAGAAATAATCCAGCAGGTACAAGAATTAACGGGGATAAAAATATTAAAGAACCCAGGGATATGTCTTTTACATGCAACAGAGCTAACAGTAGAAAAATATAGACACTCTGGGTTATTGCAGTACATGAACGCAGCAAAAGGTTTAATTCCTAAATTCTGGATGGAAAAGGGAGTACCAAATATAATGGATTGGATTAAGAGAGTATATCAGATATATAAAATGGAGGAATTTTACCATTTAGATGAAGATAAAATGAAAGGTTTTCATGAGAAGTGGAAAAAGTGGGAGGAGTTTAGTTAGGTTAAACTAATTGAAAGTATATAGAAAACCCTAGCACTTCAAAAAAGATGAGGATTGGGGGCGCATGCGCGGCCGGGAACTCTGATGGCCGCATCTTACTGAGCTCCGCTCCTCTCCTGGCCCTAGAGACTCACCGACGGTGCATCGCTGGTCCACAGGCATCCCTGGGTGAGTCACAGTAGCGGGGCACCCAGCTCTCCAGTCCCCAGCCTCATTATGGGGAAGATCGGGCGCTGGAAGCCCCCTTCCCCACCGCCACATGAGCCGCGGCCGTCACTGCTGCAGCAGTTCCTCCATAGGCCGCAATCCCCGGCCTCAATTTCGGCCGCGATCCCGCAGCTGAGCTCCAGCGGGCCCCCGGTGGCAGCCGGAGGTACTGCAGCAGCTGCCTCTGTAATGCAGCCGAGCTTCGGCAGACCCCTGGTGGTGGCCGGAGGTACTGCGGCAGCTGCCTCTGCAATACAGCAAACCTCTTCACATTCTCAGTGTCCCCAGATGAAGGAATATGAGCCCGTAACCCCTGTAGGGGGGGCGATGGTGCACTCCCCGCTGAGCCCTCCACCACCTGCTTCTGCCAATCCTCCTGTGCTGTCTAATACTAATACTCTCACGATATCTGTGCTGGAGGAAAAATTGCAGGCTTTTTTACACAATATTACCGCCACCATATCCACTGAAGTGAGCAAGCTGGCTTTGGATCTTCGGGGAGAAATAGCGCAAATTGGGGAACGTGCGGATCAATTGGAGAATAAATTTGATGAATTGGTGTAATACGTCCACGTTTTAGAAGAAGATAATGCGTATCTGAAGCACACCATGTCCCAAATTCAGCTCCAACAAGAGGACTTGGAAAACAGGGAATGCCGGCAAAATATCCGCATCCGCGGTATGTCTGAATCTATTGCCGATTCCCAACTCCGCAGACATCTCTTGTTGTCCTTCGCCGCAACTGCCCCCTTGGTCCCAGAAGCGGATTGGCGCATGGACAGGGCCCACCAATCATTTGGTCCCAGACCTGCTGACGGCACCAGACCACGTGATGTCATTGTCCGTTTTCACTTTTTTGAGAGCAAGGAAGCCTTGTTGGCTGCTGTGCGCAACAACCCATCCCATCCCTGGAATTTAAAGGGGACAGGCTTCAGCTCTTCTGTGATCTCTCTCCGATTACCCTGGCTAAACGGCGAGCACTGAAGCCACTCACCACTCATCTCCAGCACCACCGTGTCCCCTATCGCTGGGGTTTTCCCTTCAGGTTGGTCATCTCCAAAGATAATTCCCAAGTTTATCTATGCGATCTTTATGAGGCAGACTCCTTCCTGAAGCAATTGGGACTACCTCCTCTGCCGGAAGACAATTCCTCATTATCGCCTTCTCCGTCTGGTCCTTCTGCTACCCCCAACAAGATTTGGACACCAGTTTGTAGGGGCCGGAAGCATCCTTCACGTACTCCGCAACGTCCTTGTCCTTCTTGTTCCAGTGACATGCCTGCTTGATGTTTCTCTGCGGTGTTCCTCTGTGGGCACTTCGAGGTTGTATCCTTAAATATATAAATTGTGCCACGCTCCTGTGTATAAATAATTACAATATTCACTATTTCAAATGACAATCCAAAGAGAAAAAAAAAAAATTTTGAAAAAATAATAAAATAATATATATACTTATATCTAGTGTATAAAATACAATTATCTTCTGCTTATAACATCATAAATAAATACCGCATACTGTGCTGGTGACAATAGTAAATAGTGATAGTGATAAAAACAATATATATGAAAAAGTGCTCATAGACAGTCCTCTTTCAGTTTAAATTATGATGGTGCAATCCCATAATCCACGTGCAGTGTGATTTTATTATGCACTCACCTCAGGTTTTGCCTTATAAAAAGGCAAAACTAGCTTTTTGTCCTTATAGGACTGCTGGGATGATCCTCCTGCTTAGGATATTCCTGATGGCAAATGGGATCTCTGGAGTGATTATGCCTGCTGCTGATCAGGATTTGATGGCTGGATGGATATTTCGCTTTTTCTTCCAAAGGTCTCCTTCCTCCTATACTGATTTCTCTCCAATATATCACAGGATGATTGTATGAAGAAACAAAACCATCATAGTGCTTTATCCTTTTAAAATTAAGGCTTTATTTGCTGCTGCAAGTTCCATACAAAGTTTTTAGCATAGGCTTCAAAGTAAGGCAGTTTCAGCCTGTCCTGCAGTTTCTGCTATGCTTGCCGTGCTGTGCTGTGTCCAAGACAACGTCGTAATGTCGGAGCCCCTCCCCTACGCGTTACATCACCGGGTCACCTGACTTCATCAGGGGGACATGATTGGACATCACAACTATTGCTGCTATATATATATATATGCCGGCCGCCATTTTATTGGAGTCCGCATGTGCGTGGCCATCTTAATGGGGTCAAATGTGTATGTTGCTACACCCAGATTCCGACAGATGAAACTGTCAGTGGAAAGCTAATTAGCCCTCTAACGTCAGACGTTGACTAATGGACAGGCCATGTATAGCATTCACTGAGGGCTTGCTGGATTGCTATATACATCTTATACTGTGTATATTACAATCAATACATGGAATTTTTGCACAGCTAAATACCACCTAAAAAATAATAAAAATATATAAAAAAATATATAAAAATACTATAGCTATGAATCCTATTATATCATCAAATCTAATATTGTATGTGCTATTAAAACCAAATCTTTAATTACTGCGCCATTAAAAACCTCAAATTCTTGAATGAATAATGTTCTAAAATGTATCTAATATATCTCCCTATGTTTTACTTATCTTTTAAAAACTGATATATAAAAATATATGAAATTACCTCCTACCTCCAAGTGGCGGATCATGCAATCTACTACCTCTTAGGAAAAGCGATAATACTTTATTATTTTCAAACTATTTAGAACTCAATCAATATTTTTAAATGTAAATCTCCGTCTGGGATTATGCGTTACTCTACTGCAGCTGTAACATCTGCCACAGGCATAGAAGCCTGTGCCTTGAAAGAAACTCATATTATTCCCCATAGGAGGTTCTAATACATTTTTCACTACCTTATCTCTAATAGAAGGGGCTTTTTTATATATAAATTTGGGTTTTTCTGGAATAACATTCTGTAGGTGTTTATCCAGTTTTAAGACATTCCAATGTTTATTAATAATATTTTGGACTGCTTTATATTGTGTGTTGTAATTTAGTACCACCGATAATTCCTCATATGCAGTCTTCTCCTTCTGTTTATTTGATAAAATATTTGATCTGTCCATTAATCCTACCTTTTTCCTTTCTACTTCTATCAACTCTTTATTATATCCTTTATTAATAAATCTTTTAGACAGTGTTAGACTTTGTTCTTCATAATCTTTATCTTTAGTGCAATTCCTTTTGATCCTAATGAATTGGCCTCTGGGAATATTATTAAGCCAAGATTTATGGTGGCAACTATTTGATGGAATATATGCATTCCTATCTGTGGTTTTAAAGTGATTTTTAGTGCATAGTTGAGATCCTTCTTTAAAGATTTGAATATCCAAAAAGTTAATGGATTCTTCATGTATAACATGGCTCAAACTAATATATTCTTCATTCTTATTTAAATATTCATAGAATTCCATGAGATCCTCTTTCTCTCCGTTCCATATAATCAGAAGGTCATCAATATATCTACCATATACTAATATTTCTTTTTTATTATTATTCTGGAATATATACTTGTCTTCCCATTTTGCCATATATAAATTGGCTATACTCGGGGCGAATTTAGCGCCCATTGCTACTCCTTTGATTTGCAAATAGTATGTGTTATCATACCAGAAGTAGTTATGTGCCAGACAGAATTTTAAACATTTAATAATAAATTTTTTATGTTTATTTGAAATATCTGCATATTTGTTAAGTGCCCATTTTGCTGCTTCTAATGCTCCTTTGCGATCTATTATGGTGTATAGCGATGCAACATCTGCTGTGCTCAAAATAGTATTAGTATTTATATTGATGTCCTTAATAATTTGCAAAACATGCTTAGTATCTCTTAGGAATGCTGTTGTTTTTGTCACTAACGGTTGCAGATAATAATCCACATATTCCCCCAATCTTGCAGTGAGTGAATCTATACCATTTATTATAGGTCTGCCTGGAGGATTAACACTGTCTTTATGAATTTTAGGAATTGAATAAATTACTGGTAGTCTGGACAGTGTTAATCCTCCAGGCAGACCTATAATAAACGGTATAGATTCACTCACTGCAAGATTGGGGGAATATGTGGATTATTATCTGCAACCGTTAGTGACAAAAACAACAGCATTCCTAAGAGATACTAAGCATGTTTTGCAAATTATTAAGGACATCAATATAAATACTAATACTATTTTGAGCACAGCAGATGTTGCATCGCTATACACCATAATAGATCGCAAAGGAGCATTAGAAGCAGCAAAATTGGCACTTAACCAATATGTAGATATTTCAAATAAACATAAAAAATTTATTATTAAATGCTTAAAATTCTGTCTGGCACATAACTACTTCTGGTATGATAACACATACTATTTGCAAATCAAAGGAGTAGCAATGGGCGCTAAATTCGCCCCGAGTATAGCCAATTTATATATGGCAAAATGGGAAGACAAGTATATATTCCAGAATAATAATAAAAAAGAAATATTAGTATATGGTAGATATATTGATGACCTTCTGATTATATGGAACGGAGAGAAAGAGGATCTCATGGAATTCTATGAATATTTAAATAAGAATGAAGAATATATTAGTTTGAGCCATGTTATACATGAAGAATCCATTAACTTTTTGGATATTCAAATCTTTAAAGAAGGATCTCAACTATGCACTAAAAATCACTTTAAAACCACAGATAGGAATGCATATATTCCATCAAATAGTTGCCAACATAAATCTTGGCTTAATAATATTCCCAGAGGCCAATTCATTAGGATCAAAAGGAATTGCACTAAAGATAAAGATTATGAAGAACAAAGTCTAACACTGTCTAAAAGATTTATTAATAAAGGATATAATAAAGAGTTGATAGAAGTAGAAAGGAAAAAGGTAGGATTAATGGACAGATCAAATATGTTATCAAATAAACAGAAGGAGAAGACTGCATATGAGGAATTATCGGTGGTACTAAATTACAACACACAATATAAAGCAGTCCAAAATATTATTAATAAACATTGGAATGTCTTAAAACTGGATAAACACCTACAGAATGTTATTCCAGAAAAACCCAAATTTATATATAAAAAAGCCCCTTCTATTAGAGATAAGGTAGTGAAAAATGTATTAGAACCTCCTATGGGGAATAATATGAGTTTCTTTCAAGGCACAGGCTTCTATGCCTGTGGCAGATGTTACAGCTGCAGTAGAGTAACGCATAATCCCAGACGCAGATTTACATTTAAAAATATTGATTGAGTTCTAAATAGTTTGAAAATAATAAAGTATTATCGCTTTTCCTAAGAGGTAGTAGATTGCATGATCCGCGACTTGGAGGTAGGAGGTAATTTCATATATTTTTATATATCAGTTTTTAAAAGATAAGTAAAACATAGGGAGATATATTAGATACATTTTAGAACATTATTCATTCAAGAATTTGAGGTTTTTAATGGCGCAGTAATTAAAGATTTGGTTTTAATAGCACATACAATATTAGATTTGATGATATAATAGGATTCATAGCTATAGTATTTTTATATATTTTTTTATATATTTTTATTATTTTTTAGGTGGTATTTAGCTGTGCAAAAATTCCATGTATTGATTGTAATATACACAGTATAAGATGTATATAGCAATCCAGCAAGCCCTCAGTGAATGCTATACATGGCCTGTCCATTAGTCAACGTCTGACGTTAGAGGGCTAATTAGCTTTCCACTGACAGTTTCATCTGTCGGAATCTGGGTGTAGCAACATACACATTTGACCCCATTAAGATGGCCACGCACATGCGGACTCCAATAAAATGACGGCCGGCATATATATATATATATATAGCAGCAATAGTTGTGATGTCCAATCATGTCCCCCTGATGAAGTCAGGTGACCCGGTGACGTAACGCGTAGGGGAGGGGCTCTGACATCACGACGTTGTCTTGGACACAGCACAGCACGGCAAGCATAGCAGAAACTGCAGGACAGGCTGAAACTGCCTTACTTTGAAGCCTATGCTAAAAACTTTGTATGGAACTTGCAGCAGCAAATAAAGCCTTAATTTTAAAAGGATAAAGCACTATGATGGTTTTGTTTCTTCATACAATCATCCTGTGATATATTGGAGAGAAATCAGTATAGGAGGAAGAAGACCTTTGGAAGAAAAAGCGAAATATCCATCCAGCCATCAAATCCTGATCAGCAGCAGGCATAATCACTCCAGAGATCCCAGGTGGATTAAGATCGAGCATAATCATCCCATTTGCCATCAGGAATATCCTAAGCAGGAGGATCATCCCAGCAGTCCTATAAGGACAAAAAGCTAGTTTTGCCTTTTTATAAGGCAAAACCTGAGGTGAGCGCATAATAAAATCACACTGCACGTGGATTATGGGATTGCACCATCATAATTTAAACTGAAAGAGGACTGTCTATGAGCACTTTTTCATATATATTTTTTTTATCACTATCACTATTGTCACCAGCACAGTATGCGGTATTTTTTTTTTTTTTTAATTAAATATTTATTATTTTTTCACAGTAATAACAATAGAAAAAAAAGATATACAATTATTTCTTATTACTTCATTTACCCCCTCTTAAAACATTAACCCCTCCCCCCCCCCTAACCCCCCCCCCACTCTGCATTTTCCTTCTTTTTTTTTTTTATCAAAAGCAAGCATATCTTACCCCTCTTCTATTCTCTATGGCGTTCTACTTTTCACTTTCTCACGTTTATTACAAAGTTTTCCCATTTTTCCCATTTCGCGAGATATACCTCCAGCTTATCTTCCTGTATATAATATGTCTTCTCCATCTTACTAGTCCAATTTACTCTTTCTATCCACTCCTCCTCTTTCGGTATTTCTTTTTTCTTCCAATACTTGGGGATCAGGCTTTTTGCTGCGTTCAAATAGTACCCTAAACCTAATTTCTTATATTTACTGACTGATAGCTCTGAGCTATGTAACAGGTACATCCCTGGATCTAACCCGATGTTCATTTCGATGATGTTCTCTATTAAATGTACTATTTTTTCCCAGAATATTTGAATCTTTGGACATTCCCACCAAATATGATACACTGTCCCCACTTCCCCACACTCTCGCCAACACCACTGTGATTTCTCCCCACTTATCTTACACTCCACACTCGGAACAATGTGCCATCTTGTCAACCATTTATTATTTGTTTCTACATCCCTCAAACTTACATTTCCGTGAACTAATCTATTTATTTTTTTCTGTTTTCCTTCATCTAATACCACCCCCATGTCTCTTTCCCATTTTGCTATGTGCATTGGTTTAGTGTTTGTGTCTAAATCTGTGAGGATTCCATATATTTTAGCTATTCCGTGTTTCCCATCACCCCGTGCATCCAACAACCTTTCAAACAAATTCCAATCCTTTTTCATTCTCAGGGGTTTTGGGAGCTTTCCCCAAAAACATTTTAATTGGTAGTAACGCCACTCATCTAGCCTGGTGAAAATATTTCCCTTTTCCTTTTCCAACTCTTTAAAGGTCTTCAATTTCCCTTCTCCCATTATATCTCTGAGTTGGACATCTTCCTTTATAAACCATCTACCTGTTATCTCTTCTCTACCTGGTGGAAAGAATTCTGTGTTTCTTAGTGGCATTAGTATAGAATTAAATTCCCATTTCATATATTTGTGTATTTTATCCCATTCCCTTAATACATTTACAGTGTACAAACTTAAATCCTCCTTCAATCCTCTATATTGTGCCGGTAACCATATTATTCTATTCAAATTAGTTCCACTAAGTGTATTTTCAATTTTTACCCAACTTTTCCCCTCTAAATTGAACGTCCAGTCAAAAATTCTCCCTAATATTACTGCTTTGTAATATCTCTTTATATCTGGGACTCCCAGACCACCCTTCTCTTTATCTCTACTTAATATTTCGTGGGATACCCTCGGTTTTTTCTTCCTCCAGATATATCCTGTTATCATTCTTTTTATTACTTTAAAAAAAGCTTCCGGGAGTTTGATTGGTATCATTTGGAATCTGTATAAAATTTTTGGTACAATTATCATTTTTACCAGATTTATACGT
This sequence comes from Staurois parvus, assembly GCF_062004578.1. Classification (NCBI taxonomy): domain Eukaryota; kingdom Metazoa; phylum Chordata; class Amphibia; order Anura; family Ranidae; genus Staurois; species Staurois parvus. The sequence goes on along the minus strand of NW_028317871.1, from coordinate 2,257,760 downwards.
CCTAACCACGATGGAAATCCTCTCTCTAACGCTTTTAATTCCCCCTTTACTTCATTTAATAATGAAATATAGTTTAGTTTATACAAGTTTTTATACACCGCACTAAGCCTTACTCCCAAATATTTTATATCTCTTTCTTTCCAAATAAAGGGAAATTCTTTTTGTATTTTTTCTTTTTCGCTTTTTGGGATGTTTATGTTTAAGATCTCAGTTTTTGTTGGGTTGATTTTTAAATTTGATATTTCTCCATATTCCTTCAGCAGTTTCATTAGATTTGGGAGTGTTATCCTGGGATTCCCCACATAAAACAGCAGATCATCTGCAAAAGCTGCCACTTTATGTTCTACTTTTCCTATCTGAATTCCCCTTATATCTTCATTTTTCCTTATTGTTGATAAAAGAGGCTCTAATGACATAACATATAATAAGGGGGACAGAGGGCAGCCCTGCCTTGTTCCATTCGACATCCCGATGGGCTCTGTTTTTTCCCCATTTTCTATTACCACTGCGGAGGGCTTACTGTACAGCTTTCCAATCCATTCCCTCATTCTACCTCCAATTCCCAGGGCTTCTAAGGTATCCATCATGAGGCCCCAGTCTACTCTATCAAAGGCCTTTTCTGCGTCAATTGAAAGGGCCGCCACCGGTACCTTCCCTTTTTTACTTCTCTGTATCAGCATCAGGGATCTCAACCCGTTGTCCCTGCCCTCTCTTCCTGGGACAAAGCCCACCTTATCTCCATGTATCCATTCAGGCATAAACTCCTTCAACCTATTCGCCAGGACCTTTGCATATATCTTAGTGTCTAAATTCAACAGTGAGATGGGCCTGTAACTCGAACACTGCGAGGCATCTTTCCCTTCTTTATGTAACAGTACCATATGAGCCTGTAAAGATTCTCCCCTCATGTCCATCTCTCCTCCCAGGGCGTTCATATATTTTTCCAATTTGGGGATTAATATTTCACTAAATTTTTTATAGTACCCTGCTGTATAGCCATCCGGTCCTGGGCTCTTCCCCATCTCCATGCTTTTTACTGCTATTTTTATCTCTTCTTGTGTGATCTCTGCTTCAAGGGAATTTAGTTGGTCTTCTTTTAGTTTCGGTAGTCCCGCATTTTTTAGATATATCTTCCTTTTTTCCCTTTTTTCCTTTTCCATATTATTTACTACATCGTAAGGGTTGATATTATACAACTTCCTGTAATAATCCACAAACACCTTTGCGATCTCTTTATTTGAGTGGACCAATTCTCCCTTGGGGCTTTTTATTTTATCTATATAGTTCCTGGTTTTTTTTTTTCCTTAAGGTTCTCATTAGATATTTTCCTGGCCTATCTCCCCATTTATAGTTCTCACTTAGCAGTTTGTTATAAACTCTCCTTCTCTCCTCTTCCATCAGAATTTCCAACTCCTCTTTCTTTTTTGTTATCTTCTGCTTAATTTCTTTTACCATGCTGTTTTTATGTATCTGTTCTAGCTCAGATATATCCTTTAAGAACCCACTAATTTTTTCTCTCCTTTCTCTTTTCTTTCTTGCCTCTATAGCAATCAAGATTCCTCTTATATATGTCTTGTGAGACTCCCATACTGTTGCCCTAGACACATCTTCTGTCTCATTCTCTCTAAAGAATCTCTCAATTTCTTTCCCAATCCTCTGTGCAATATCCTTGTCCATAAGAAGTGTTTCATTCAGCCTCCATCCTACCCCTTCTGTTCTCCTCCTTCCCCATCCCATCCTCAATACAACAGGGGCATGGTCCGAAAGCGTCATTACTCCTATATCTGCTTTAACCATTGACTCTATAAATTGATGTTCTATCAATATATAGTCCAACCTTGAATACGTCTCATGTGCATTTGAGAAGAATGTGTAGTCTCTATCTTTCATATGCAAGATTCTCCATGCATCTACCAATTGGCACTCATGGATCACCTTCTTTAATAGTCTCAAAGATCTACTCCCCTCTCGCTGCGCATGGGAAGTTGTATCCTTTTGTGGATCCATGCAAAAATTAAAATCTCCCGCCAGTATTAAACAACCCTCTTTAAAATCCATCAACTTTTTTAACACACCCTTCAAGTACGTCTCTGGTTTTTTATTTGGACAATATATATTAGCTACTGTGCACGCCACCTCTTGTATTTTACCCTTCAAAAACAAATATCTCCCCTCTGGGTCCACTTTTCTATCCTTCAGTTCAAATCTTTTTTTCGGAACCCTATCGCCACCCCTTTAGCTCTCTTAATCGGGGAATCTGCATAATACCATGTTGGATAATCTCTAGATTTCAACTTCACCTTAGATTCTATCTCAAGATGTGTCTCCTGCAAAAAAACCACCGAAACTGCTTGATGATGTAACTCCTTAAATAATCTAAATCTCTTCCCAGGACAATTTAACCCCTTTACATTATAAGTAATAACTTGTAATTCTTCCATCCTTTTTATATCCTTCTTTTTTCCTTTCCAACCGGAGATCGCATAATTATCCTCCTTCTCTTTTCCCTTGCTTTAATACCTCTCTCAGTCCTGCAGAGTGTTACCCTTATTATCCATTTCCCTCCCCCCTTCACCTCCCCCCTTCCCCCCCCTCCACCCTCCCCCATCCCCCCCCCCCATTAGGCCTACTATTTGCCTTCTAATCATTTGTGGGCCTAATGCCACGTTTGATTTTTAACCCTAGGGTTGATCTCTGACCATGTGCGGCTCACCTTCCCTCCATTTCCCCCAATGCCCCCCTATCTGTCATTTCTCTATTTCTCCTTCTAACTAGCTGCCATTCCTCTTTTCTCATAGCACTTATCCCTTCTTCCTCCTCCCAACCTGGGACCCCTATTTTCTGAATATTAAGTTTATCAAAAAAGTCTCTTAGTTCTTCAGGAAATCTCAGGTATGCAGTGACTCCATTCTTCCATCCCATTAAACACGTCGGGCTACTCCATCTATATTGTATATTCTGTTTTTTCATCTGTTCTAGAAGTGGTTTCAGTGATCTCTTTCTCCACAATGTTTCAGCTGTCAGGTCTGCAAAAACTTGTATATTTTTTCCTACATATATAATACTGGCTCTTCCTTTTATCTTCTTCCATACCTCTTCTCTATCTCCATATTTATAGAATTGTACAACTACATCTCTCGGTTTCTCTTCCACCCGATCCCGTTGGAACCTTCCTATCCTATATACATTGTCCAATTCATATTTCTCAGTGCTGGGTTTATCCGTAATGGAGTTTAAGATTTTACATATTGTCCCTTTTAAATCTTCTCCTTGTGTGAGCTCCGGGACTCCTTTTAACCTAAGATTATTTTTCCTATGCTTGTTACCTTGTATCTCCAAGTTATATTGCAGCTTTTTTTGTTCTTTCCTCATCTCCATTATCTGATTTTTTAACTCTGGAATAGCTTGAGCATGTTTTTTAATTTTTTCCTCCATTTCTTCTACTCTGGATAATAAGTGTCCCAAATTGTTCCGGATAATCCCCATCTCTTGTTTAATAGATTTTTCCAGATTTTTAAACATTTCTGCCATCTCCTTTTTATTTGGGATTTGTAATTCTCCTTCATTTTCTCTTGACTTTATTCCCCCTGATGTTTGTTGATTGTTATTGTTCATTTCCTCAGATGACCTGGTGCTCTTATCTAGGCTGTTTTCCATTATACTCCTTTCAGAAGCCTCCTGAGATCTTTCTGGGGTCACATTTCCTTGGGACGTATATTTCCTAATCGTTCCAGATTGGGGGTGCTTGGAACCACTCCCTTTACTATTTTTGCTCTTCATATTTGTTATAAATTCAGTCCCTTTTCTCTAAGCTCTAGGACCTGTGCTAAAAATTATCCTTGGGAGAAGTCAAATTTTCTTCTTTCCCCTTGGGAATCCCCCTATTCCTCCGTGTGTTCCTTCTTTGCTTCAACCTCTATATTCCACATACAGGATCAATATACAGTCCAGACATTATCACTCACCCTCTTTCCAGCTGCTTTTTCAGTGAGGCGATTCTCCAGGTTCCTTCTCTGTTGTCTGTCTTTATTTCCCTTCTAGGTGGATTCCTCCAGGTCACATTTCTCTTCCTTCACCTGATCTCTTAGACAGATAGCAGGCAGAGTGCTTCTGTGTTAAGTCGTGTCAGGGTCCTGCTTGTATCTGTCTCCACTTACAGCTGTCAGTGAGAAGCCAATGCCTCCCTTCTGCTTGGGAATGCCGGGCGGCCTCTCTTCCTCCCAGAGATCTCTGCGTCCTCCGGCTCCCAGCTGCTCTCTGTCTCAGACGGGAGGCTCCAGCCGTCCCACCTCCAACGACCCACGACACTCCGTCCTCCTCACTTCACCGGTGGGATCCCACTTACAGGTAGGGCATCCTAGGCATCTCCATCAGCATTCACGGGGCGCATTGAAGGGAAGGTGACTGCCTTACAGAGGGAGATCCTACGTCGGACTCTCTCTTGCCGCCATGCTCCAGTATGCGGTATTTATGATGTTATAAGCAGAAGATAATTGTATTTTATACACTAGATATAAGTATATATATTATTTTATTATTCTTTCAAAATTTTTTTTTTTTCTCTTTGGATTGTCATTTGAAATAGTGAATATTGTAATTATTTATACACAGGAGCGCGGCAAAATTTTATATATTTAAGGATACAACCTCGAAGTGCCCACAGAGGAACACCGCAGAGAAACATCAAGCAGGCATGTCACTGGAACGAGAAGGACAAGGACGTTGTGGACGTTTCTCACAGAACACTGTCTAATGAGTAGGTGTGAGTGCCAGCGAACCACAGGTGTATCATATATTGTGTTTTGTTTTGTTTGTCAAATTAATTAATGGTAATAGTTTAGACAAACACCATAGTAGCTCACAAGTACACTCATTTTTTTTTTGAGGTTGTATCCTTACCCCCCCTCTTTCCCCCCTTTTTTCCCCCCTTTCCCCTCCCTTCTCCCCCCCTTCCCTTCCCCTCCCCTCCTTTTCCTTTTTTTCCCTATGCTGGGTCCCCCATATGTTATATTTTACTGGCCTGATTTGCTAACTGATATTTTCCGGTTGTCCTGTTGCCCCCGATCCCATCCAGACAATTGTCCTGATGACTTGGGTTTTGTTGTTTCTCCCAAGTTCATATCCTTATGGGTATCTATGTTTTTTACTGCAATGTTTTTGGTTTGTCTATTATTAGTTTTCTGTTTTGTCTCATCGATGGTATCTCCTTTATCTTTTCTGCTGGTACATATGTCATACTCATTGCTATTTTATAATGGCTTTACGACTTCTGTCATATAATGTTAAAGGCCTTAATTCTGTTCAGAAACGGTGGATGGCTTTGAAGGAATTCCGATCCTCAGGAGCAGATATTATTTTTGTCCAGGAGACTCATTTTAAGTCATCAGGCTCCTTTCGTTTTGCCACAAGGTTTTTTTCTCAATCCTATTCGGCTTTTGACCCCTCTGGTAGGGCTGGAGTGGCAATACTGATCCGGACACATTGCTCCCTTCGGGTATTCTCCTCCAAGGTCGATCATCATGGTCACTTCATTCTCCTAGAGAGTATGCTTGGTGACACTGCCCTTAGTTTGCTGAATCTCCGAATTCAGGTCAATTACAATTTCTTACACAAACTCTTGCCAAATTAGGCTCTTTCTCTGCTCCACACATGATTATAGGGGGTGATTTTAATTTAATCCTTTCACCGCACAAGGATAGGAAGGTCCTCTTCAATTCCACTCCTTCGAAGCGGCAATGCTCCTCCTTGAAATCTTTTCGTAAATTGATTAGGGAGCATTGTCTCTTTGATGCATGGCGGATTCGTCATCCTACCCACAAACAGTTCACCTTCTACTCCACACCTCACCGCTGCTACTCCCGCTTAGATCATTTCTTCATATCCGCTCCTCTTCTTCCGCTTCTAGTTTCTTCTGACATCAATCCTATTACATGGTCTGACCACGCCTCCCTGACCTTAAATTTATTATTCCCCAATGTTATGCTGAAATCGGGCCATTGGCGTCTCAATGAGTCCTTCTTGACCACAGAACATCTCCGTGCTGAGCTCTCACAGGGCCTTGATACGTATTTTCAACACAATGTAGGCTCAGTTCCATCTACATCGACCGTATGGGAAGCCCACAAGGTGGTATTTTGAGGCCTTTGTATCTCCATAGGTTCTCGCCTGAAGAAATCCTCAGAGCATGCCAGGACTACCCTAGTTCGCCAGTTAACCCTAGTTCGCCAGTTAACCCTAGCTGAATGTAGACTTCTTGCAAAGCCGTCCATCCCTCGGTTGTATAAAGTGACCTCCCTACGTGATTAAATCAAAACCCTTGATGCTTGTAAGTCCACAAAATCTCTCCTCTGGGTTAGGCAGAAATTCTACGAATTCTCTAACAAACCCCATCGTATGCTTGTCAATAGACTTAAAGCACAGTCCCCTTCTACATTGCCGGACCATCTTGTCCAGCCGAATGGGAGCCCTACTTACGATCCTCGTGTGATGGTCTCCCTTTTTGGCTCATGTTATGAGTCCGTTTACAACTGTTTGACCCCAGACCTCCACCCCCCACTTACAGACACTTCTTTTGATAGGCTTTTCAATCCCCTACTAATACCAAAGCTATCCTCTTCTAACATTACGGCTCTTAAAGCTGACATTACACCTGCAGAACTATTTGATACGGTTAAACATCTCCCCTCACGCAAAGCCCTGGGACCAGACGGACTTCCCTACTCCTATTACAAGACCTTCATTGGTATCCTAGCTCCCCATCTTCTTTCTCTTTATCACGATTTTTTCAGAGGTATTGTTCCCCAAGCCGATTTTTCCCGAGCGTATATCTCTGTGAATCCCAAACCTGGCAAAGACCATTCCATCTTAGATAACTACCATCCTATTTCTCTATTGAACTCTGATTACAAGATTTTCACTAAGATCCTCGCCAATCGGTTATCTAGGCTCATCTCCAAGCTCATACACAGAGACCAGGTTGGCTTTGTTCCTGCCAGACATGATAATATCTGCTATTATTAGCAGCGGATAATACCAGAAGATCTATTGATCTGGTTGACTTGGTTAACCGGTCCTCCATCCCTACTATTTTATTGAGCTTAGATGCCCAAAAAGCTTTTGACCGCCTCAGCTGGCCTTATATGTTTATGGTCTTGGAGATGTTTGGCTTCTGTGGCCCTTTCGTGGCAGCTCTAAAAGCTCTTTATTCTCACCCTTCCTCACAGGTCAGACTAGTCTCCTTTCTTTCACCTCCTTTCCAGATGTCGAATGGTACGCGGCAGGGATGCCCACTTTCTCCCCTATTATTTATCCTCTGTTTGGAACCCTTGGCTATTGCAATCCGGGCCCATCCTGACATAAGGGGGGTATTGTCTCATGGCCGTGAATACAAACTATCCCTATTTGCGGATGATATTCTCCTCACTCTCTCGAACCCCCAAATCTCCCTCCCAGCATTACATAAACTTTTACGACAATTCGGGACTCTTTCGGGTTACAAGGTTAACACATCCAAGACTGAAGCGCTCCCACTCCACATTCTACCAGTTGTCCTCTCATCCCTTCAAGACACTTTTCCATATCGATGGTGCACCCATTCTATAAAATATTTGGGTATTAATCTTACCTCTTCCTACAGTTCTATTTATGATGCCAATTTCCCCCCACTATTCATAGCTATTTCCCATTCCCTAAAGTTTTGGGATACTCCTACCTTTATCATTCTTGGGACGTATCAACGTCATAAAGATGACTGTACTACCCAAGCTTTTATATTTATTTGCGACTCTGTTACTGTTCCCAAACTACATTCCCTCCAGAAATCCCTTCTACACTTTATCTGGCATAATAAGTGGCATAGAATTGCTTGCAGCGTGCTACTGTCTTTGCACTCTAGAGGAGGCCTAGGGGCATCGGATATCGTGACCTACTACTATGCTTCTCATTTCCGTTTTATTCCGTCATGGTCCACTCAGTTTCCTCCCAACTTGTGGACTGAGATCGAGTCCTTACAATTGACTCCGACTCATCCTTGCTTTCTCCTCTGGTCATCCTCGGTGGTGGACCCTGCCCCCTTTCGTCATCTCTTCCTTGGCCCCATGCAATTTTCCATGAGTATTTGGCGGAAATGTAAGACCATGTTTGCACTGACCTCAGACTGCTCTCCACTGACTAATATTCTCTTTAATCCCAATCTTCCAGATAGTTTGGCCATGTCCCGGTTGCTCCCTTGGGTCAAGGTCAGGTTTTTCCAATTGTGCCACCTAGAACACCCCATTACTCGGAAGTTGCAACCGTTCTCATACCTCCAGAAAAAGGATCTGCCCTCCCAACATTTTTATATATATCTTCAGCTACGCCATTTTTTCTCCACAATGTCCCCCACTTTGACTCTTGGGAAACCTTCGCCCTTTGGGCATCTATGTATACAGGGCCCACATCAAAGGTGTATAATTTCCATAACATACAAACTCTTAATGGACGCTACTCCCCTTTCTAGCGACACTCACCATTACATGCGCAAGCGGTCCCAGTTTCTACAATGTGACATCGATCTAACACAGTGGAAGAAAATTTGGGGAAACGCATCTAAATTCTCTGTCTGTGTGGTTTATAAAGAAAATACATACAAAATTCTGATGTTGTGGTACAAAACCCCTGAGGTTATTCATGCTTTTAACCCAAGTGCTTCTTCTGCCTGCTGGCATTGTGGAAGGGACTTAGGCTCCCTCTTCCACATTTTTTGGACTTGTAGATCAATTGTTCCTTTTTGGGAAGAGGTTTTGTCTTTTTTACAATTGTTATTGCATACCTCTCTCCCCTTTGAACCTCTATACTTTTTATTGGGTTTGCCGTTTCCAGGTCTTCCCAAGGTGTCCAGGAAACTTTCCACACATATTTTGACTGCAGCCAGAAGAAGCGTTCCTATGTGTTGGTTATCCACTATACCGCCCTCGATATCCACTTTGTTTAAAATTATTGCTGATGTACGACAGATGGAATATCTGACTGCTATACATTGACAGCTGTGTTCGAGGCAGTGTGGCACCCATGGGATAATTTCTCCCCTTCCCACCTTTCTCCAACTGTGCTGGTCTGAGAGCCTCCCCACTGTAGCTATGTGACGTTATTATGTTTGTAACCATCCAGATTTTACCATCGATGTGCTCTTTCTTTTTATTTTGTTCTCTTTCAACATGTTCTTTTTATATGTATATATGTGAAAATCAATAAAAATTGTTAATACAAAAAAAAAAAAAGATGAGGATTTGCTGAGTGGAAGGGAGGGGGAGGGAAGGGGAAGGAGGGGAAGGTACGGATTGGGAGAGGGGTGGGGGAAGGTTTTGTATTTGTATGTTGTATTTTGGGTGAAAATATTTGAATAAGTGACATTGAATTTTATATTGGAATGGAATAGCAATGAAAAATTTAATGAAATAAGAAAAAAAAAAACGTACTCCATCTTCCAGCGATTCCAAAACACATTAGCAAGATGTTGAACCTGTCGCCATTGATGCTTGTAAATATTAGGGTAATCAAGTTCCTCTGTGGGAATAGTGGCTACCCCAGTTTTTTGGGTAAGAAGAGTGGCTGGAGTGAGCAACACTGGGAACTCCGGATCTGAGGACACAGGGACCAATGGCCTTGCATTGATTATTGCAGACACTTCTGGAAGAAGAGTGACTAAGATTTCATGAGTAAATTGAGTTTTCCAGTCCAGAATCTTTCTTTCAACTCAATTCATGCGTTCCCAAGAGCCTCCCATGTGAGAGGAATGAGGTGGGTTGAATTCCCATTTACACTTGTTGTCATTCAAGAAGTTTACTATCTTTGCTACTCCTGTAACATTAGTCCCAGGGTTAGATCTACACCGTGTTCCAAATTATTATGCAAATTATATTTTTCTCATTTACTTAAATAATTGATGTAAATAACAGTCAGCATAATTCTCATGTTATCAACTATTAAGAGTACAATTCAAATTTTATTGAACAAACCTCCTAATGATAACAGTATTTTTTTTAAACATAAAAAATTTAAATGCACTGTTCCAAATTATTACACACAGTAAGTTTCAAAACACTTCACAGGTTGTAAAGAACTGAAAATTGTCATTTATTGTGTTTGCAGCATATTTACTGAAATCAAAAGCTATTTCAATCAAACTTTTAACAACATTTTAACTTTTTAAACATTTTAACAGGTCACGTTACATTTTAACATAGGACCCCTTATTTGATAGCAGCTTCACAAGTCTTGCATCCATTGAACTTGTGAGTTTTTGGACAGTTTCTGCATGAATTTGTTTGCAAGATGTCCGAATAGCCTCCCAGAGCTGCTGTTTGGATGTAAAATTCCTCCCACCCTCATAGATCTTTTGCTTGAGGATGCTCCAAAGGTTCTCAATAGGATTGAGGTCAGGGGAGCATGGAGGCCACACCATGACTTTCTCTCCATTTATCCCCATAACAGCCATTGATGCAAAGGTATTATTTGCAGCATGAGATGGTGCATTGTCATGCATGAAGATGATTTTATTACGGAAAGTTCTTCCTTCTGTACCAGGGAAGAAAGTGGTCAGTCATCAACTCCACATACTTTGCAGAGGTCATCTTTACACCTTCGGGGCCCCTAAAGGGACCGACCAGCTCTGTTCCCATGATTCCGGCCCAAAACATGACTCCACCACCGCCTTGCTGACGTCGCAGCCTTGTTGGAACAGGGTGGCTGTCTACCAACCATCCACTACTCTATCCATCTGGACCATCCAGGGTTGCACGGCATTCATCAGTGAACAGGACTGTTTGAAAATTAGTCTTCATGTATTTTTCTGCCCAATGCAGCCATTTCTGCTTGTGAGCAATGGTTATTGGTGGCCGAATAGAAGGTTTATGCACAGTTGCAAGACTCTGGAGGACTCTACACCTTGATGTCCATGGGTCTCCAGAGGCACCAGCAGCTTCAAATATATTTGCTGCTATGTAATGGTATTTTAGCAGCTGCTCTCTTTTTTTTTTTTATTTAAATATTTATTAAATTTTTCAAAGTAATTTACACTTTCATCATATTCAAAATAAATATACATAACTATTTCTTATTACCTTTCTTTTCCCTCTTAAAACATTTCCCTCTTCCCCCCATTACCCCCCCCTACCCCCCCTTTCTCCCCCCCAACCACCCACTCTGCATTCTTTCACAACCTCTCATCTAAAGCAAGAATATCCTACCCTTCCACCCACTCTATATCCTCCTACATTTCACTTTTTTCACGTTTACTCCCGATTTTTCCTATTTTTCCCATTTCGCATGGTATATCTCCATCTTATCTTCCTGCATATATTAGAGCTTCTCCATTATACTAATTCGGTTTATTCTTTCTATCCAATCCTCCTCTTTCGGTACTTCTGTTTTTCTCCAATACTTAGGGATCAGACTTTTTGCGGCATTTAAATAATACCCTAAACCTAAATTCTTATATTTGCTAACTGATAGCTCTGAACTATGTAGCAAACAAATCTCTAACCTAATATTTATCTCAGTTATGATCTCAATTAAATGTACTATTGTTTTCCAGAATACTTGAATTTTTGGACATTTTTCCCCACTTATCTTATTTTCAACACTCGGTGTAATGTGCCGTCTTATCAAACATTTATAGCTTATTTCTACATCCCTCAAACTTACATTTTCGTGAACTAATCTATTTATTTTCTTCTGTTTATCCTCATCTAATATCACCCCCATATCTCTTTCCCAATTCACTATGTGCATTGGTTTTGTGTTTGTGTCTAATTCTGTGAGAATTCTGTATATTTTAGCCATGCCGTGTTTCCCATCCCCCCGTGAATCCATCAACCTTTCAAACAAATTCCAATCCTTTTTCATTCTCAGAGGCTTTGGGAGATTTCCCACAAAACATTTTAATTGATGATAACGCCACTCATCAAACCTAGTAAAAATCTCTCCCTTTTCCTTTGCCAGATCTTTAAATGGCTTCAATTTCCCCTCCTCCATTATATCTCTCAGTTGAACATCTTCCTTTTTAAACCATCTACCTGTTATCTCCTCTCTGCCTGGGGGAAAAAGTTCTGTATTTCTTAGTGGCATTAATATAGAATTAAACTCCCACTTCATATATGTGTGTACTTTATCCCATTCCCTTAATACATTTAAAGTGTATATGCTTAAGTCCTCTTTTAATCCTCTATATTGTGCAGGTAACCAAATAATTCTATTCAAATTAGTTCCACTAAGTGCATTTTCAATTTTTACCCAACTTTTCCCCTTTAAATTAAACGTCCAGTCAAAAATTCTCCCTAATGTTACTGCTTTGTAATATCTCTTAATATCTGGAACTCCCAAACCACCCTTCTCTTAATATTTCATAAGACACTCTCGTTTTTTTATTCCTCCAAATATATCTTGTTATCATTCTTTTTATTACCTTGAAAAAAGCTTCTGGGAGTTTAATTGGGATCATTTGAAATCTATATAAGATTTTAGGTACAATTATCATTTTTACCAGGTTTATACGTCCTATCCATGATGGGATTCCTCTTTCTAAAGTTTTTAATTCCTCCTTGACTTCATTTAATAATGAAATATAGTTTAGTTTATACAGATACTTATATGCAGCAGTGAGTCTTACTCCTAAATATTTTATATCTCTTTCTTTCCAGATGAAGGGGAATTCCTTTTGTATTTTCTCTTTTTCACTTTTTGGGATATTTATATTTAGGATCTCAGTTTTTGTTGGATTAGTTTTTAAATTTGATAATTCCCCATATTTCTTCAGTATCTTCATTAAGTTTGGGAGTGTTATCCTGGGATTCTCAACATAAAATAACAAATCATCTGCAAAGGCTGCCACTTTGTGCTCTATGGCTTCTATCTGAATTTCCTTTATATCTCTATTCTTCCTTATTGTGGACAACAAGGGCTCCAATGACATAGCATACAACAAGGGGGACAGTGAGCAGCCCTGTCTTGTTCCATTTGACATCCCAATAGGCTCTGTTCTTTCCCCATTTACTATAATAACTGCGGAGGGCTCCATATACAACTTTCTAATCCATTCCCTCATTCTAACTCCAATTCCCAGGGCTTCTAAGGTGTCCATCATGAAGCCCCAGTCTACTCTATCAAAGGCCTTTTCAGCATCGATCGAAAGAACCACCGCCGGTACCTCCCCTTTTCTACTTTTCTGAATAAGCAGGGATCTCAACCCATTGTCCCTGCCCTCCCTCCCTGGAACAAAACCCACCTGATACCCATGTATCCATCGGGCATAAGCTCTTTCAACCTGTTTGGTAGGACCTTTGCATATAACTTGGTGTCTGAGTTCAACAATGATATTGGCCTGTAGCTAGAACACTGTGAAGCATCTTTTCCTTCCTTATGTAACAACACCACATAAGCCTGTAGAGATTCTCTCCTCATGTCCATCTCTCCTGCCAGAGCATTCATATATTTCTCCAGCTTGGGAATTAGTAATTCGCTAAATTTTTTATAATACCTCACAGTGTAGCCATCCGATACTTTTATTTCTTCTTGTGTAATTTCTGCTTCTAAGGAATTTAATTGTGCTTCTTTTCATTTCGGTAAACCCGCATTTTTTAAATACATCCTTCTTTTTTCCCCTGTTTTCATTTTCCATATTTTTTACTGAGTCATAGGGATTGATGTTATACAACTTTCTATAATAGTCCATAAACACCTTTGCAATCTCCTTATTTGAGTGAACCAGTTCTCCCTTGGAGCTTTTTATTTTTTCAATATCATTCCAGTTTTTCTTTTTCCCTAAGGCTCTCGGATATTTTCCTGGCCTATCTCCCCATCTATACCTCTCACTTAGCACTTATATATATATCTTCTAAGAGCCCACTAATTTTCTCTCTCCTTTCTCATTTCTTTTTTGCCCCAATCGCAATCCAGATACCTCTTATATATGCCTTATGAGACTCCCACACTGTAGCTATCGACACATCCTCTGTCTCATTCTTTCTAAAAAATCTATCAATTTCTTTCCCAATCTTCTGGGCAGTATCCTTATCCAGGAGAAGTGCCTCATTCAACCTCCATCCTACACCACCTGTTTTCTCCCTTCCCCATCCCATCTTCAATACAACAGGGGCATGATCCGAAATAGTCATTGCTCCTATTTCTACTTCAATCATTAACTCAATCCCAGGACAATTCAACCCCTTTACATTATAAGTGATAACTTGTAGTTCTTTCCATCCTTCTTATATCACTCCTCTTCCCCTCCATCCCTCCTCCTCTTTTCCCTTGCTTTTGTACCTCCCTCAATCCTGCAGGGAGGAGTGTTAACCCTAATACCCCTCCCCCCTCCCATTTTTAGGCTACTAATATACCTATTAATCATTTGTGGGCCAAAATCCCCACCTTTGATTTAATACTTGGGGTCAAACTCCGCCCATGGACAGCTCCTCCTCCCTCCCACCTTCCCAGTACCCTCTAACTTTTAATTAACTCCTTAAAATTTCACATGCCCCTTGAAACAGAACTCTAGGTAACATACTATAAGGAAGGTAAATGGGCAAAGAAGAGAGAGAGAGGAAGGAGGAGGGAGAGAGAAAAGAAAAAAAAAATAAACACACCCAATCATCAATCTCCCCTCTCCCCCCACCTTAATTTCTCCCTCTAACAGACTGCCAGTCGTCTTGTCTTATCACTCCTATTTCTCTCTCCTCTTCCCCCCATCTGGCAATCTCCATTTTTTGCAACTCAAGTTTTTCACAGAAATCTCTCAAGTCTTCCGGAAATCTCAAATAAGTTGTAACTCCATCTTTCCATCCAATTAGGCACGCTGAGGTCCCCCATCTATAAAACACATTCTTTTTCCTCATCTGCTCTAAAAAGGGGTTTCAGGGATCTCCTTCTCCACAAAGTCTCCGGTGTAAGATCTGCAAATATCTGAATATCAATTTCTCCATATCTAATTGATGCTTTTCCTTTGGTCTTCCTCCAAATCGCTTCTTTATCCTCATGTTTGTTAAATTTACCAATTATGTCCCTTGGTTTTTCCTTCCCCGTGCCTTGTTGGCTCTTTCCTATTCTCACGATATCTTCCAGATCAATCAACTCTAGGGCAGGTCTGTCCATTATGGAGTTTAAGATTTTACCTACTAATTCTTGCAGTGTTTCCCCTTTAGCATTCTCTGGGACTCCTAAGGTTACTCCTCCTGTCCCAATTTTCTTGTACCTCTATCTTATATATCAATTTTTCTGAATTTTCCCCATATTCTTTATTTTCTTTTCTAATTCCGAAATGCTTTGGGCCTGATTTTTAACTTTCTCCTGCGTTTCTTCCATTCTCACCAACACCTGCCCCAAATCATTTCGGATAGTTGCCATTTCTTGCTTTATTGTCTTCTCTAGTTCTTTAAACATCTCTGCCATTTCTTTTTTATTTGGTACTTGTAGTTCACTTTCTCTCTCTCTCTCATCTCCATGGTTCCTATTGTTTGTTGACTGCTAACATTTAGACCCAACGATAGTCTAGGGCTCCTTTCCAGACTGATATCCCCTTCACCCCATCCGTTTATGCCTTGGGATCTTTCTGGAGTCACTTTTCCCTGGGATGTATATTGTTTAATCGTTCCCGTTAGGACCCTTTAGGCCCACTTCCTTTACTACTTTTGTTCTTCATTGCTTCTATGGGCCTTATTCTCCTCTATACTCTCTTGTAGAGACAGATGATTCACACAAATATAACAGTCCCAGTTTAGCCCAAATAGTGACCAATTATCTTCCTCTTTTAAGTTGCTTAATCTTCTTCTCTTCCTTTTCCTCCTCTTCTTCTATTTCAAAGCCCCTGGGACTCCCCCTCCTCTCCCCCTCACCCCTTGCTCTCCTTAACAGCACATTGGGGCTTTTAGGGTGTAAAAGTTCCAGTCAGTCTCACTCACCCATGTCTCTCATCCCTTGCTGCAAGGCAGGTGGGGGCTTCAGGTGCCCAGCTCCTCTGTACAGTTCTTTTCCTGGGGGGGACTCCACAGGGCTGCTTCTCCTGCTTCCATAGGGGTCTTCCAAAAAAAAAAAGCCAGTGTCCACGTCCTCACCACTATACACTGCCAGCCAGGGAGCAGAAAGCCAGGAGCAGAAAGCCACCTTCCTCTTTTCTCAGCACGCCGGCCGGCTTCCTCCGCTCCCAATGCTCCTGTGCGGCTAGACACGTGGCCACGCCGCTCTTCCGTCTCCCGGCAATCCGGCTTTCTGATCTGCCGGACTCCCGCTCTCTCCCCTTCACTACTCGGGGCCTCCGCTCCCTCGCCAACACCCCCAGCACTCAGGTAGGTCTCGCCACGGCTCTCATTCTATATAGAGGGCCCCTGGGGAGGTTAGTAGAGGAGCTTAGCGGCGAGCTCCTACATCAAGCCCTCCCCCGCCACCATGCTCAAGCTCCTCCCCCCAGCAGCTGCTCTCTTGATTCATGGATCTGGCAGAAATCTTCCTCAATGTGCCTTTATCTGCACGAACCCGTCTGTGCTCTGAATCAGCCACAAATCTCTTAATAGTGCAATGATCACGCTTAAGTTTTTGTGAAATATCTAATGTTTTCATACCTCGTCCAAGGCATTGAACTATTTCACTCTTTTCGGCAGCAGAAAGATTGTTTTTCTTCCCCAAATTGCTTGAAAATGGTGCTCTGCTTAACAATGTGGAACACCGTCCTTTAGTAGTTTTTCCTTAAATTGGGCTCACCGGCCAATCTAATTATCACAGGTGTCCGAGATTGTTTTCAGTGATCAAAAGAGCCCTGAGACACAATGCCATCTATGAGTTAAACTGAAAAACAAAATATTTCATCTTTGTGACACTTAAATAGAATTTGCATAATAATTTGGAACACGGTGTAAGTAACTTTACAGGTCCTCGTACAGAAACAAATCTTCTGAAAGCATTAATGAAACAAGAGTCCATTGATTCTATCACTTCAATGTGCATTGCACGAATGCTCAAGCAAGTAAACAGCACAGCCCAGCCCAGCCCAGCGCTTATTGTTAGCAACTCCACCACGAGTTCTGTGTGTAACAACAGTCCAGGGGCCAAATATGTCCATGCCAACATTGGTAAATTGTGGTTCAGTGCTTAATCGGTCAGCTGGCAACTCTGCCATTTGTTGTTGTAGGTGTTTCCCTCTTAGTTTTTGACACTAGACGCATTTGTGGAGTATGGACGATATACACATTTTTATTTCGACGATCCAGAAACCTGCAGACCTTACTGCTCCCTTAGTAAAGTGACAACCTTGGTGCTGAACTTGCTCATGGAAATGTCTAACAGAGCAGTAATGTGATGACGTCCTGGAATAATGAGGGGATTTCTCTTCACTGGACAAATGGGATCTTCTAATGCGACCACCAATTTGCAATAGCTTGTGGTAATCAATTATTGAAATTAATTTGTACAAAGAGCTATCCTTAGATAGGTTGAGTCCCTTTGATATGTTAGGCATCTCTTGTGAGTACATATCATGTTGGACACATTGAATAATGACCCTTTCTGCTTGAAAGACCTCCTCAATTGTGGGAGGGGCTTTACAGATGTGCTAGTTGTGAAACACCTTTTCAGTGCTAGAGCTGTTTGCAAACTGATGATCAATGTGAACAAGATGTGCAATGGCTCATACAACAGAGGACCACTTAGAAAAGCATTCAAAATGGTGAGGACTCAGTCCTACCCTTGCTTTCATAGAGGTGTTGGTAACGGCTCTGATTTCCTTATCAGATTTTGGATGAACCAGTTCAAAGGTAGAATTTGTTGAACTTGAGATAAGTTTATCATTCAAGAGTACTGGTGGATATAGCCAAGATGTGTCCAGGAATGCAGTAGTAGGTACTGCACAACTGCCGCGGTCAGCAGGGTTGAGGCTAGTTGGAACATAGTGCTATTGTTCAGGCATAGAGAACTTCTTATGCATTCCACTCTGTTGCCGACATACACGTAGAACTGTCTTGTGGGATTTTCTTCACACTGACAGCATGGTCATCAGAAGGAAAGGCTATCATGACATTGTCGCTGTTAGAGATGATTTTGTGAAGTCTGGGGTTTGCAGTGGCAAGCATGTTCTGGGTTTTAGTAAGAAGGTCAATAGCTTCTTCTTCATTGGGCAGAGATTTGAGTCCATCGTCTACATAGAAATTCCTTTCGACGAACTGTCTTGCATCAATTCCAAATTCTTTCTCACCCTCTTGAGCTGTTTTCCTCAGTCCATAAATTGCTACTGCAGGAGAAAGACTGTTACCAAAAACATGTACCTTCATTCGATAGTTGATATCATTATTGCGGTACCATCGGAACCTGAGGAAGTTTCTGTAATCTTCACGAATGATGAAACAGTGGAACATCTGTTGAATGTCAGCCATAACAGCAATTGGCTCTTGTCTGAAGCAAAGTAAAACTCCTATGAGATTGTTGTTCAGATTAGGCCCAGTAAGAAGATTGTCATTGAGGGAGACGCCTTCATGATGAGCACTTGAGTCAAAGACCACCCTAATCTGATCAGGCTTGTGAGGATGATAGACACCAAAGCATGGTAAGTACCAACATTCTTCTCCTTCCATAAGAGGAGGTGCAGGCTCAGCATGATCTCTCTCAAACACCTTCTGCATAAAGCTCACAAAGTGCTATTTCATCTCAAGCTTCTGGTTCAAACTGCGATTTAAAGAAACAAACCATGATTCTGCGTGTACCTTGTTGTTCGGTAGGCTCTTTATTGGGGTACAAAATGGTAGAGGTGCTACCCAACTGTTGGAATCATCTTGGTAGAACACTTTACTCATGGTTTTCAAGAATTCTTTGTCTTCTATGGTAGCTGCCAACTCATTGTCTTTAGTGGTTACCTCGAACACTGTGTTGCCGATGTTGTCATCCCAGAGATTAAGAGCTTTCTTATTGTCTTGTATGATGTGCTGTTGTGCACCTTTTTCAGTCTCTTTCACAATATATTTATGAGGTCATTGTACAGAACAAGTTGTTCGTCCATTTGACAGGAAATGTGTTTTCAAGGAAGATACTGAGTAGGACCTCCTGTCCTTGTCTAGACAGACATTGCCTATGATGACCCATCCTAGATCCAGATACTGAGCGTATGGTGCATTGTGTGGACCATTGATTTGATGATGAACTTTGTGCACCCTTAGAATGTCTCGACCAAGTAACAGCAGGATATCGGCACTTTCTTTGAGGGTGGTATTTGGTTGTCTATGTGCTTTAAGTGAAAATGGTGAAAAGCAGCTTCAGGAGTAGGGATTTCCTCTTTGATGCTTGGAATCTGGTTGCACTCAGTGATAGTGGGCAAAGATATTTCCACTTTGTCATTCAGAGGAGCAACTACAAGACCACTGGCTCTCCTACCTAAGACTTCTATAGTGCCGGAACAAGTGCTAGAGTATAAGGCAGAACATCTCCAGTTATGTTCAACAGTTCAAAAAACTGTGTTCTTGCAAGAGATCTGTTTCTCTGATCATCCAGAATAGCATACAGTCTTGTGGGCTTTTCAGGTTGACCTTTGGGGTATACACAGACCAAGCATATCTTTGCACAGGATTTGTCACAGAATCCTTCTCCACAGACCTCTGTACATGTAGAGAACACTGAGGTGGTAGGTGCTGCTTGATCTGGGAGCTCCCTGCCTTGCTTTGCCTCAGGAAGATTGTTTGTGAGAGTAGTAGAGTTGTGTGAATATTTATGAAGAGCTTGCACATGGTCATCACTGTCACTCTATACATTTGATGATCACTTTACAGTCCTTTGCAAAGTGTTCTGTGGAGGCACAGCATTTGTAGCAAACCCCAAATTTCTTCAAGGGTTTGGAGGGTTTACTTTCTTGGAGGGTTTACTTTCTGAAGTAATGGTTTGTTATGTATTGGACACTGGCAATTTGCTTCCTCAATTCTCTTGTTTTGATCAGTCTTTCCAAGAACTGTAGCAGGTGCAGGTAGAACATTAGTCCTTTTCACTAACGCTGGACCTCTACGGTCTCTGTGCGACATACGTGTGTTCATAGGTCTTGAAGAGCGTGTACTGAGAAGGTTACAGTCCCCATATGAGAAACATGGGTCATTCTTAGTGTCTGCAATTCTTTTGATGAACTCGCAGAAGTAGGAAAAAGGAGGAAAAGCAGCTCTATGTTCTTCTTTATACTTTGATCCAAGTGCTACCCATCTTTCTTGAATTCCATATGGTAGCTTGAGAGCAATAGATTTGATGCCATGAGAGGTGTCAAGGTAACTGAGACTAGGTAAGTTGATGTCAGCCTTAGCAAGTTGAAGCTCTAATAGAACATAGTTCTGGAAACTTTAGATTGTCGCTAGCAGAAATCCTTGGGAAGCTTTGCAACCTTTTGAAGAAGGCATCTTCAATGGCCTCTGGGCTGCCAAAGGTATGTTCAAGTCTACCCCAAGCAGCAATAAGGCCTGCAGCAGGGTTGTCAATATGAACTGCTTTGAGCCTCTTGATGCGTTCAGTAGACTGGGGACCTAGCCATCGAATCAGTAGATCTAATTCCTCTGTGGCATTGATGTTCAGGTCACTCATTGTGGCCTTAAAAGTGGATTTCCAGCCTCTGTAATTTTCAGGCTTGTCATCAAACGTGGTGAGGCCAGTCTTAACAAGCTCTCTGCGGAGCATGTATTTAGCAAACTGTGACATGTCCATGTTTTCAGATTTTGGGTGCATGACTGCAGGTGGAACAGAGTTGGTTGTGACGGTTGGTGGACGTAAGTGGAGTGACTTGGGAACATATGTTGCTGCTAAGGTATTCAATGCCGGAGCTGGCTTAAAGTCCATTGGCATGTTGGTTTGTAGAGTAGTGCGTTTGCTAGGAAGTACTCTGTTGGTGCCAAAGTATGATGGACGGTCTGTTAAATATACTTTTGTTATCACTAGTGGTTTGTTCTAAGACCCTTAACCTTGCCATGGCTGTGGCATGCTCAGATTGTTTTTCCAAAACTTCAATTTCTGACTTTTGGCGTGCGGCTTCAGCTTCTTTCTCTGCTTTCTTATATGCGTCCTTATATGCAGCCTGAGCCTCTATTTCTGCTTTCTTTTGGGCAAAAGCTGTCTGAATTTTAGAAGCTTCAGCATAAGCACAGGCTTTTTTTAGTTGTTGACTGAGTGTAGAAGACCTTGATTGTATGGATTTGGAAGATCTTGAGGAGCGTCTAGTAGATGCAGAGCAATAAGATCTGGATTCATGGAGCTGTGTTATTCTCACTTCTGCCTTTGTCTTTGTTCGCACCACTAAATTGTCTCTTTCAAGATTGAGCTCCTCAAAACTCATTAATTCTTTCAATGACCTTTGAGTGTTTTTCCGCTTTAAGTGAGCAATATATTTAACACTTTGATAATTCTCATAAGCAACATTCAATTGCTCCCAACTCTCTTAGAAATCTCCAGGCTACAGGTCCCAAAAGAGGCTTTACAAACCAAAGAGGAAACTTATAAACCAGTTTCCTCAGCATTATGAGAACTGCCTGGAGCCCCTCAACCTGTATGGTTGAGAATCCTGGGTCTCCATCATGATTTCCACCGTGGCAGGATACCGCACTGCCACATATCCCCCCCCCCTTTGTTTTGATCCCGTAGGAGGCAGAACACACAAGCCCAAACTCTTTAATTTGGCACCTCTGTGCCAGCTTTCACCTATATGAGCCCATTCCTGACTGACATCACTTTCAAAGGGAAACTTTCCCTGTGTTCTCCTACTACACGGACTTGGGCTCTATAAAGACACTGTGCCTTTTTTCGGGTTCGCTTCCAAAAGCGTTGCCTCTCTATTTTCCTTGGGGCCACCCAAGTCACCTTCCCATTATGGAACTTCCAAAACTTGGTACCTTTCTGAGGATGAGGTTGACGCCTGAGTTTTAGCTATCAGATAACATTAAAGGTATGCTGCACTTTCAACAGCCGGTTTCCCTTTACCTTTGAAAGGGTCACGCTTTTAAACACAAAAAGTGTGGGCTCTTTTATTGGGGTTACCTTAGACCCTCTCTGCATTCTATGTACAGGCATCTTCTTACTGAACAAACTTAGCTCTGCTTGTTTCCCCCCATACACTGCATGCTTCCTTTTGTCACTAAGATTCTCAGATGACAGCAATGTCCTACTCTCCTTCTGAAGGACAGACAGATTGTCTTTCCCTTCAGATGTTTTTATGTCAGGGGACCTCTTTAAATATTCCACTTCCTTCAAGGTTTTCCCTTGGAGCAGATAAGCCATTTAAAGTTTCCCTTCCCAGACTACCCTCCTGAACCTGTAAGGGGCGTAATTCTACTTCAGCTTTTATCTCATCTGTGACTACCACCTCATTACCCGCCACATCACATGTTTCAGGGTTATCAGCACGCATGTCCACATGACCTTCAGGTCCATCATTAGGCTTATGGTCACCCACAGAATCTAAATGATTGACATTTACTAGTGCCTCACACTTTTCCTCATGATATTTTACAACATTTACCAGTGCCTCACACTTTTCCTCATGGTCAGAAACATCCACATCTTTGTCAGAACTCATTTCAGTATTTGGCAGGGCTGTGTCTGGAGACCAAGCGCACACAGAGGACTGGTTGTCTCCCATGGCAACGTCACTGTTCACTAGCTCCACTGGCACAGGAACCTCTTCCAGCAATTGTCCTGACACCTGACCATTATAACATAATTCCACATTTGGTTTACTGACCCCAATCACTTGATTTGTGCCATCTGACACTTCCACCAACACCAGCTCAATTGGTATCACACTATTCGATCCTTTTTGGGTTGTGGGCACGATCTCTGCTATGTGCTCAATCTCACTTGGCCTGTCCATATTGGGAGGGAGACCATGTGCAGCAACAGCAAGTGTGTCCTTGTCTATAAGCTGCTCTGCAGTCCCTCCATTTAGCACAGCAGAAGTCGTGTCCACTCCATTGTTGGCAAAAGAGGTCCCTTTCAACAAAGCCAACAGGTTTTCAGCCCATCTATCCCAGTCTACTTTCTCTGCGCTCCAGTCAGAGGTACTACGCAGTACCGCACCAACTGCTGGAGGAAACACAGGACAGAGTGGCTCAGCAGCCGCATATACATCACATATCTCACTTTTGTTCAAACCAAACTGTGGCACTAAATGTTTAACCTCAACAGGTTGCAATACCACACCCTCACCACCATACTCTGATGGCGCTTCATTCAATTCATGAACACTTCCATACATTCTATTGTCAGTACTGACAGACTCCATTAACCCATTATCACCATGAGCATTTTCAAATATTTCAGTTTTAGCATTTAAATCATCATTTGGTTCAAGTACTCTCTTGTCCAGAGCAGCACCATAGTTGTCCCAGGTAACCTCTGCCTCCAACACACAGAGCTCCCAGGAGGTTTCCATGGACACCTTTGCAGCCCTGGATACTGTTGCCAAGGGCAACATCATATCTTTACTCATTTTCACATCAACACTGTTATCTTTAGTGAGCTGTGCTAGCCCATCACCAACCATAACATTTCATTTACCAACAGTAACACTTTTGTCAGTATGACCATCAGCTTTCTCATTGCATATAGACATGACTGTGGCTTTTGCGGGTAGTCCCTGGCTATTACCCAGCTGAGCAGCCTGTGAGCCATGCCTCACAGCACTCTCTCTCTCTAAATGAGCACTATTTTCAGTTTTAGCAGCTCCATAGCTGACCTGGAAAATCCTCTGCTCCGTCACTGCGGGCTCCTGGGAGGTTTCCCTGGGCATCTCTGCAGCACCTGTCACTAGGGAACATGGTGCCAGGACAGTTTTGGTCACCCCTAGTCTAACTTCCCCAGCCATCTGCTGGATTATAGCAGGCACCTGCAGAGTCCCCATGTCCTTTTCCATATTTAGTCCTGCTGATCGTTGGGCTTCTCCCTGTGCCTCCCCACTACTTAGGGTAGCACACAGCAGCCAGTCCATGTCCATCTGTATTGTGGAACTCCCTGAAGGACACACTCTCACTTCCTTGGAATCAGTCCCACACACCGAAACATTTCCTGCAGCAGGTGTCATAGCCTTCATTTGAGTGCGTAGTCTCTCCTCTGTGGTGTCTCCACAGGCTGACTTCCCCGTGTGGTCATGGGGCAACACTGCAGCCATTCCGGACAACTTACACCCCCTGCAGGTAACACCAGATCCCTGTTGGTAGGGGTAACAGTAGACTCGCTCTCAAAAGGCAATTGGCTATACCTCATGTCGGATGCAAACTGTTGTGCCCTCTGTTCAGGGCTGACCACTTCACCTAAGCGGCCGTAACACAAAACCTTGCATTTCTCTGGCTTTTTGATCCCTTGGCCTTCCAGTGACACCTCTTCCAACCTGGAGCATTGCTGGCCAGCCATGACATGCCAAACTTCCCCTCGAAGAAGGATTTTCTCTTTAAAGGTGCAGTAGTCATCCTGGTCCCAATCCATGAAATGGTAAATCGACTGGAACTCCTTCGGTAATAAGGATTGCAACAACTCTGGCCACCGGTCCCTAGGCCATCTGTGTAGCGCCTTTTTCAAAGTTTTCAAGGAAGTCCCCAACCTCCTCTGTAGATAGCATGGATTGCATGTAATCAGAGGCCCAGAACTCAGCACCTCTCACCTTAGACTTTACATTGCAGCTATTGCTACGAGCAACCACACTCCTCTCAAACTTGTGGTCAGCCTCTCGCTCCTTCCTTGCACTCATAGCCGGCTTGCCAAACACAGATGCAGTCCTTTGCTTTGCTATGCAACTTTGCAATGGAGGCTGAGACAAAGGGCATTTGGAGACAGCGTGCCCCCACTCCCTGCACCGCAAGCATTGCTCTTGCCAGCGTGTCTTGTCCAGGCTCCCCACATTGCATCCTTTTTCCAGCTTAGAACTCTGCACAATAGCTGGTCTCCTTTCACCAGCGTTGCCAGGGGCAACAGCAGCAGTTTCCCACTGTGTCAACCTCTGTTCAGCCATGTATGGGGCTTGTTCTGGTGATAACAACCCCTCCAGCCACAGGGCTCTGTCTCTCATTTCCGCAAATCTTGCTTCTTTTCTTTGCTTTGATTGCCCCATCTTCACATTCACTTCACAAAACCTTTGCACAGTCCAGCAACACAGAAATGAAGCACTGCCTCTTTAAGGCAGGTTCTCCTCACCTGCACACACATCAATTGTGCTGTCCATTGCACAGAAACACAGTTGATATAACAAATGACCTTACTTCTTTTGCAGGGATCTCCAATTCTGCTTCCTGCATCCGCCACCATATGTGGGAACTTGCTTCAAAATGGTAGAGCTTCCTCAAAGCACACAGCAACTCGCTTCTTTTTAAGGGCCTTTTTGCCCAATTTTATTTAAAAGAAAAAGTTCAATAACCCAAAATGCTTCCCACACAGGGGTATCCACCATCAAGCCAATTCAGCCTTCTGGCTCTTTCAGCTATACAGCTTTATATCTGTCTCCTACAGACTCCTTCCACAAGGTTGTTTTTGCACACAGCTATTCTGGCTCCCACCTCTACTAGGTGAAGCCCACCTGACTCCATGGCAGAGACCTCCTGTATGCTAGGGTGGAGCCCTCCTGACTCCTGTCTGCCGGGGTGGAGCCCAGAATCATGGCCTGGCCTCCGCAAAAAGGCCTGCACAGACCTGTGCAATCAGCATGCTGGCTGCTCTCACAACATAGGCCCAGGATTGGAGATTTCATCCCTCCCAAATCTCTTAGAAATCTCCAGGCTACAGGTCCCAAAAGAGACTTTACAAACCAAAGAAGAAACTTATAAACCAGTTTCCTCAGCATTATGAGAATTGCCTGGATCCCCTCAACCTGTATGGTTGAGAATCCTGGGTCTCCATCATGATTTCCACTGTGGCAGGATACCGCACTGCCACACAGTATTAAAATTCTCTTACACTTTCCAGGTTGGATTTCTTAAGCGTTTTTCTCTTTTATCTAAGTCCTGCTCTGGATGAAGCTGTCAGGGATGCGGGTGTGACCAGAGATGTGTGTACTGACACAGAGAAACACAGGCTCCAGATATGATATAAACAAGACAATTTATTAAGACTAACAATACAAACATAAACGCAGTGCACCAAACCCCAAGCTAACGCAAATACATACAACAAGGTGAAACAAACCCAAACTGGTATAGATACACAGGTATATGCACATATAGAGCACAACGTAGTCAGGCAGGCCGGGTCAATAACTATCGGGCTGGTAGGTACAAGAGGAGCAGGCGGAGAGAATGGTCAGGGTCACAAGCCAGGGATAAAACAGGAGAAGTCAGCAGAGGTCAGGATCAGGCAGGGTCGGCAACAAGTCAGGCAGAAACAGGAACAGCAACAGGAATGCAGGTTACAAGGTACAGGGGCCCATGGAAAAACACACACCAAGGCCCAGACTGCAGGTCTGGCCATCCCTTAAATACACCTGCAATCAGCCCTAGGTGATAGCTAATTGCCGAAGTGAACCTCTGGTTGTTGAGAGTACCCGCTGGCCAGCCCTGGTACTGCAGCCCACAAGACAGGTGAGTCCCACCACCTGTGGTGAATCCATTCCTGAGCTTGTTGTGGAAAGTGGTGTGCAGGCTGTGCTCTGAGCTTCCAGAGGCCTTTGTTGGAACCGGGGACTGGATTCCTCTCCCTGCCCAGGAAGGATGAGTGTTCCTGGGCAGGATCCTGGTGGCGGGGGCCCCCCCAAGGGCCCTAGTACCGGCCCCACAAAAACACCAGTGGAGGACCTGGGAATGGGCCCTAGGCCAGGGGAGAAATACAGTGCATACAGAGAGCGCACTGTGGCCCATATCAACCGCTTGAACAAGGAGGAGGAAAAGCTAAGTGGGTTGAGACTGGAGTTGAAGAAATTCAGAGCTTCGTATGACCGGGTCTGGTCCACCAAGCGCCATACCATGAAGCCTCAGTTGGAGATCTTGGAACAGCGTGTCAGCGAGCAGGTCAAGATGGTTGCTGCACTAAAAGCGGCCAGTGGAATCCTGTGGGAAAGACATACTAATGATGACAGGTTTAGATCTGCAAGGAGCAAGCTTGTGGCAGAGGCCCGTGGTCATGCTGAGGAGGAGTCATCTCTGGAGGAGTTTTCTGATGCACCAGCAGGTGAGGGAGCCTGCCGGGTGGAGGCTGATCCGGCCAGCCCCCCCATGCATGCTGAGGAAGTATTACCTGCAGTAAAGGTTGTGGGGTCCGGCTCCATCCCCCCCCCAGCAGCAGCCCCTGGACTGGGGGTCTCAAGTGGAGGTGGCTGAGAGAGCTGGAACTATGCATTTTATTAAAGAAATGGAGTCCCCTTTACATGTAAAGCAGTTTGCTTTTACATCTGAGGAATCAGAGGATGAGGATGACAGGTGTAAGAAGCCAGCTAAGCCCAGAGAGAAAGAAAGAGCGGTGTTTGTCAGCTTGGAAAGGATCCCCAGCAAGTTGGTGACGTCTGCAGCAGCAGGAGTGAAAGTGTCAGAGGTGTTGGGAGTGAAGCCATCCAGCAGTGAAGTGGTGGCTGAATCCAGTGAACTAAGTGTTGGAGATGCTAAGGAGAGCGGGGTGTCCCTGCCCAGGGATGTCAGCATGCAGTCTAGAGGTGTGAAGGAGAGCGGGGTGTCCCTGCCCAGCAGCGGGGGTGTGCCTGCAAGTCAGCATCCTCATGGCATGGAGGAAGACAAGGTGTTGCAGCCCAGAGGCGGGGGTGTGTCTGCAGCTCAGATTCCCTGTGGCTTAGAAGATCATGGAGTGTCCCCGCCCACTGGCAGTACAATGCTGACTCTGGGTCTCTGTGATGCAGCACGGGGAGGACTGGCCCTGCCCAGTGGTGAGTCATGTCCTGGTCTTTGTGATGGGATAAAGAGTGGAGTGGCCCCGCCCATAGGTGGAACTGAATCTGTGCTCAGAGACCAGCATGTCTGTAACGCTGGAGGACTGGCTAAAGCCATGAGTCTGCAGGAGGGTAAGAGTTTGGTGGGGGGGAAGGAGGAGGAGATGATATGTGATGCACCAGGTGGGGAGAGTGTAAAGTCTGTGATCTCTGTTTCTGCTCTTACAGTTCCTGGGTCTGTCCTTGTTCCATGTGCTTCTCCCATCCCTGCTGCCTGTAAGGCAGTCCCTGCTCCTGTCATCCATGCTGCCTCTGGGCCAGTCCCTGCTCCCTCTGCTCATCCCATCCCTGCTGTTCAGGGGTCCATCCCCGCTGCCTCTGCTCATCCCATCCCTGCTCCCTCTGCTCATCCCATCCCTGCTGTTCAGGGGTCCATCCCCGCTCCCTCTGCTCATCCCATCCCTGCTCCCTCTGCTCATCCCATCCCTGCTGTTCAGGGGTCCATCCCTGCTCCCTCTGCTCATCCCATCCCTGCTCCCTCTGCTCATCCCATCCCTGCTGTCCAGGGGTCCATCTCTGCTCCCCCTGGATCCATCCCAGCTGCGGGCTCTGTCAGTTATTCTGCAGCGGTCAGGGGGCGAGAGGGGTGTTAGAGTCCCGGGTTGGGGGTTCCCCTTCTTCGGTGGCACGGCGTAACGTGGTCCAGTTACGGTGGACGGGTGAGGGCGCCCCCCCAAATAGGAGGGAGGTGATAGACAGAATTATAGAAATGGGCTTCAGGGCTAGTGAGATCTTTGCCTTTATTGCTCCTTTGGGTGCAGGTGAATACAATGTATCTTTTGTGAGGGCTGATGGCCTGGATTTATTCTGGCAAAGGTATGATGATAGGTGGAAGGGGTCTCCCAGGTGGGCGGGTTTAACCCCGAGGGTCATCTCTCGTCAGCCTTTGGTAAAAAATGTGACCATTCTGGTGAGGAATGAGTCCATCCCAGCAGCAGACATTATGGTTTGGCTAGGCTGCTATGGAGATGTGTTGAGCCCATTAAGGAAGATACTAGATGGCAGGGGAATTTGGACAGGCGGCTGGACGGCTATGATGAGGTTGAAGGTCACTGATAACACTGTTCAACAAATTTTTATTTTTTGCCAGTTTTGGAAACAAAAGGATACATTTCTTAATGAATTTCACATTCTGAGTTCAAATATAACAATGAAATTTGTAAATTGGCTCTAGTTTTTCTGTAAACGGAAAGTTTTCTACTATAGGCGTAATGACTACATAATGCACAATAATTATATAGATAGATGTCTTTCCACAAATATAAAGCAAGTGATATTGACTACATAACAAAGCCTAAATGGCATAATATATTGCATAGGATTACCAAGAAAAATTATAGCCATAAGCTAAGTTGAATCATTTTAATACTTAGGATTCTCACTAGTTTTGTCTTCAGTTTGTGTCGGTTTTGCTTCTCTTGGCTTTTCTCTTGTATTCGAGGAAAGGGCTATCTCTTACAACTGCACGTGACTACATGCTTCAGGTTCTTCCTCACTTGACTCAACCACGAAGGATTCTGGTGCTTTAGGAATTGGTAGCCCCTCTCCATGAGGAACTGGACGTATTGCCGATGGAATATTTGGATAGTGCACAGATAACTTTTTCTTCTTATTTAGCCCTTTTACAATTGGAGGCACCATACAAAAGTAACAATTACTAACATGATCTGTTGGCTCTCTCCAAATCATTGGCACAGCGAAAGGCATAGATGCCTTTTTTCCATTCAACCATTGCTCCAGTGCCGTCCCACAAGAATTGCAGCATATACAGTGGGGATCAAAAGTTTGGGTACCCCAGCTAAAAATTTGTATTAATGTGCATAAAGAAGCCAAGGAAAGATGGAAAAATCTCCAAAAGGCATCAAATTACAGATTAGACATTCTTATAATATGTCAACAAAAGTTAGATTTTATTTCCATCATTTACACTTTCAAAATAACAGAAAACAAAAAAATGGCATCTGCAAAAGTTTGGGCACCCTGCAGAATTTATAGCATGCACTGCCCCCTTTGCAAAGCTGAGACCTGCCAGTGTCATGGATTGTTCTCTATCATCATCTGGGAAGACCAGGTGATGTCATTCTCAAAGGTTTTAAATGCCCAGACTCATCTGACCTTGCCCCAACAATCAGCACCATGGGTTCTTCTAAGCAGTTGTCTAGAAAACTGAAACTGAAAATAGTTGACGCTCACAAAGCTGGAGAAGGCTATAAGAAGATAGCAAAGCGTTTTCAGATGTCAATATCCTCTGTTTGGAATGTAATTAAGAAATGGCAGTCATCAGGAACAGTGGAAGTTAAAGTAAGATCTGGAAGACCAAGAAAAATATCAGACAGAACAGCTCACAGGATTGTGAGAAAAACAATTCAAAACCCACGTTTGACTGCACGATCCCTCCAGAAAGATCTGGCAGACACTGGAGTTGTGGTACACTATTCCACTATAAAGAGATTCTTGTACAAATATGGTCTTCATGGAAGAGTCATCAGAAGAAAACCTCTTCTACGTCCTCACCACAAAAATCATCGTTTGAACTTTGCAAATGAACATATAGACAAGCCTGATGCATTTTGGAAACAAGTTCTGTGGACCGATGAGGTAAAAATTAAACGTTTTGGCCGGAATGAGCAATGGTACGTTTGGAGAAGAAGGGGCACAGAATTTAATGAAAAGAACCTCTGTCCAACTGTTAAGCATGGGGTTGGATCAATCATGCTTTGGGGTTGTGTTGCAGCCAGTGGCACAGGGAACATCTCACGAGTAGAAGGAAAAATTGATTCAATAAAATTTCAGCAAATTTTGGATGGTAACTTGATGCCATCTGTGAAAAAGCTGAAGTTAAAGAGAGGATGGCTTCTACAAATGGATAATGATCCTAAACACACCTCGAAATCCACAGGGGATTACATCAAGAGGCGTAAACTGAAGGTTTTGCCATGGCCTTCACAATCTCCTGACCTCAACATAATTGAAAATCTATGGATAGACCTTAAAAGAGCAGTGCGTGACAGACAGCCCAGAAATCTCAAAGAACTGGAAGACTTTTGTAAGGAAGAATGGGCAAAGATACCTCAAACAAGAATTGAAAGACTCTTGGCTGGCTACAAAAAGCGTTTACAAGCTGTGATACTTGCCAAGGGGGGCAGTACAAGATATTAACTCTGCAGGGTGCCCAAACTTTTGCAGATGCCATTTTTTTGTTTTTGGTTATTTTGAAAGTATAAATGATGGAAATAAAATCTAACTTTTGTTGACATATTATAAGAATGTCTAATCTGTAATTTGATGCCTTTTGGAGATTTTTCCATCTTTCCTTGGCTTCTTTATGCACATTAATACAAATTTTTAGCTGGGGTGCCCAAACTTTCGATCCTCACTGTATGTGGTGCCCAGCTCTTGTCCTGGTCTCCTATCTTGCAGCTAAAATACAAGTTGTAGGCTTTCTTAATCATTCCTGTTATCCTCCTTTTTTGTGAGATAAAAGTTATTTCACCGCAGATATAGCAGAAATTATCTGCTTTATTCACACAAGTTCGAGGCATTACTGAGTAGCCTATATAAGCATAAAACGAAATGTAAAGACGCTGTCGAACTACAATCAGCTACAGATACTGCAGCTTTTATGCAGTGAAGTGATGCAATTAAAGGCTAATATTGCATCATCTCAGTATACATGCAATTTTCTATTGGTCACCAGTATCAATTGCGCAATATTCAGCTGAAGTTGCATCATAATTTTGAATGGCTTACGTCATTAGATGGGTGAATATATCATGGAAACTAGAGCCAATCAACATTTTTTAGGGTCATTTTCGTTTTCAGCACCCCAAAATTATGTAAGATTAGCTAATTTTATGCCCAAAACTTTTTACCTGTTGAACAGTGTAATGTGATCAAACACCTCCCCTCCTCCGCTTTCCTTGGGAAAGACAGACTTATCATTTTTTATGCAGGCCAACCGAAGTTATGTCATCGGTGTGGGAGCAAGCAGCATTTTGCGTCAGGATGTGCAGTCCTGAAGTGCTCATTGTGCCAGGGGATTGGGCATCTGGCTAAGGACTGCAATGAAATCAGGTGCAACCTGTGCCTTAGGCTAGGCCACTCATATAGTCGTTGCCCTGAGGCACTCCATAACCAGCCGGAGCTAATAGACGAACTGTTGAGGTTGGAAGCGGAAGAGCTTAAAGAGGCCTCCAAGGCTCGGGACGATGCGGTGGCTGTAGCCTCTGCATCGGCGGAGGGATCATCTGTTGTTCCTGATGTTGCTTCCCCTGTGTCTGCCTCTTCCCCCAAGGTTGGGTCTGTTTCTGTGAGTGTGTCTTCCCCTGCCCAAGTGTTGTCTGTGTCTCCCTCTGTCCCTGTCCCTCCGGTTAGGAGGAAAAAAATTGGTGAGGCGGCTAAAGGTGCTGGGCTTGTTGGGCAGGGTGTGCCCCCCTCTCCGGTTCTTCTTCCGCGGCGCCGCCGCAATGTCCCGGGGGTGGCGGTGGAGGAGTCAGGAGGTGGGAGGGAGGCCTCAAACCCAGATGGGGGAACCCCGGTGGAGAAAGGGGGGGGGTGAAGAGTGGTCTGTAGTGGGAAAGGGTGGGAGAAATAGGACAGTAATTTCCCCCGCCACATCCCTTTCATCTCTGGAGGTGGATGATCTACCTTTAGAAAATAGGTTTGGGACTCTGTCTGGGGATGGGGAGGAGTTAGGGGACTCCCCTGCCCCGATGGAGGAGGAGGCTTCTGGTGTGTCCCTGAAAAGGACCAGGCCCTCAGCTAAGAAGGGGAAAAAGAAGGCTAAGAAACGCCTCTCTCAATTACCTTAATAACAGTTCCCGCTTCGATAAATGTGGCAACCATTAATGTTGCCAGCATAAAGTCTGTGAGTGCTAGAAGTGCGGCCTTATTTTTGCTCAGTGGTGTTTGTGCTGACATTTTGTTTTTGCAGGAGACCCGGCTTGAGTGCCTTGCCGATATCCACCTGGCAAAGAGGGAGTGGAGGTGTGGTCCCTCCTTCTGGTCTCTTGCGGTCGAGCCTTACAGCGGAGTTGCGGTGCTTTTTTCCGGCATGGTAACGTGTCGGCGGGTCATTGAAGTGGAGGTCGGAAGATGCATGGTCTTGGACGTCCTTGTGAAGGGGCAGGAGCTGAGGCTCATTAATGTTTATGGCCCGCAGTCAAAGTGGGACAGGAAATGCCTCTTTACAAGGATTAAGCCTTTCCTTTTTACATCCCGGCAGGTTGTCTTTGGAGGTGATTTCAACACCGTTACTAGGCCCAAAGACAGGAAAGGCTCCAATGACAGGCTGGGATATGACAGCATTTTTCTAAATGCGATAGTCAGGGAAGCAGGTCTGGAGGATGCCTTAATTAAGTGCAGCCCGGACAGCACGGGGTTCACATTTAGGCGAGGTAGAAGTGAGAGTAGAATAGACAGGTTTTTTTAAAGGGGGACTCCGCTTTCTCGGCACCTGTGTGTCAGGCAGTGGAATTCTCTGACCACCTTTTGCTAACTGTGTCTTTGAATGTTGCAGATACTCCACTGAAGGGGAGGGGTGTCTGGAGATTGAATTTGTCCCTGCTGGACGATGAGGAGGTGAGACGATCCTTCGAGGACTTTTTCCAGGCTCAGGAGACCATCCTGGATTTCTGTGACAATAAGTCAGAATGGTGGGAGCTTACCAAGGTGCGGATTGGCAGGTTTTTCAAGGCCCTAGGTAAGAGGAAACAATTTGATAAATATGTTACCTACCAACGGTTGAGGAGGAAACTCGATCGCCTTGTCTCTGAGGGTGGAGATTCTGGGGCAATCTCAGAGGTTAAACTTCTCCTCAGAAAATATCAATATGATTGGCATGCCTCCTTGGTTCTGGAGAGGGACTATGGGAAATACCATTCACCTGACCCTTACCAGAATTGCAAGCAAGGTATAGTGGTTAAGATGATCACTGGTCTGAGAGACAGTACAGGTTCCCTGACAAAATCCAGGGCAGGAATCCTGGAGGTCTCGAGGGCTTTTTTTAAGTATCTTTTGGGGGAGAAGCACCTCGACCAGGCAAGGATGTTGAGTTTCTTGGAGTCTACGCCAGGTCTAGAAAATAATGTTCTGCCCGCGAATTTGACAGGTGAGATTACAGCTGCCGAGGTTGCCAAAGCCATAGATAGTCTGGCCATCAAGAAGACGCCTGGGCCGGATGGTTTGACAGCTGAATTTTTTAAGATCTTCAAGTCCAGCTTGGCACCCCGTCTCGCGGAGGTCTTTAATAGCTGTCTTGATGAGGGCTCACTCCCTCCCTCCATGAGAGTTTCGGCTGTAATCTTGTTGTCAAAGGGTAAGGACCCTTCGGCGATTGAGAATTGGCGCCCCATCAGCCTTCTCAACGTCGATAGAAAGATTTTGGCCAAGATTCTTTTCTGGCGCTTGTCGTCAGTGGCAGACGAGTTGCTTTCACAACATCAGCACTGTTCAGTCCAGGGCAGAAGTACGTTCTCAGCGGTGTTCGCTGTCCGGGAGGTTCTGGAGCGTTGCAGGGCTGATGGCAGTGGGAAGTATTTGCTGGCGCTGGATCAGGCTAAGGCCTTTGATCGGGTGGACCACGAGTACCTCTGGCGTCTCCTTGACCGGTATGGCCTGGAAGGGAGGTTCATTGGATGGCTAAAGACATTGTACAAAGGGGCAGAGAGCTTCATGCTGGTTAACGGTTGGGTTGGGCAGCCTTTCAGGGTAGGCTCAGGGGTGCGCCAGGGGTGTCCGCTGAGCCCCTTGCTTTATGCTTTTGCCATCGACCCCTTCATCAGGAGGCTAGATGGCGGGGTTTTGGCTGGGGTGCTGGTGGGCGCAACTGGTGAGTCACCTTTGAAGGTTGTAGCCTATGCTGATGATGTGTCTGTTTTTATCTCTGGGGCTGAGGAGGCGCAGGTGGTGGTTTCAGAGATGGAGCAGTATGCGGAGGCATCAGGCTCCAAGATTAATCGTGACAAGTGTGAAGTTTTCTGGATGGGAAGGGATGGTGAGAACTTCTCACTTCCGGAAGCCTTCCCAGTGCCCCAGTCGAAGATCAAAGTGTTAGGCATCACTTTTGGCCCTGATGATTATGGTAAAGAAAACTGGGAATCCAGGTTGTCTGATGCCGAGGTCAAGGTCAGATGCTGGAAGGGGTGGCGGCTCTCCTTAAGGGAAAGGGTCGACCTAATTAAGACTTACTTGATTCCGGTCTTTTTGTACGTCAGTTATGTCTGTCTCTTGTCAGAGCCTCTCTACACAAGGGTCTACAGCTGTTTTTTCCAGCTATTATGGGGAAACAGGCTGAACCTCGTGAAGCGGAATGTGAACTATCGACCCAGGCGGGAGGGTGGCTTAGGAATGGTCAACCCGATCGTTTTCTTCTCTGTAATGTTCATTAAACATAATTTTGGTAACATGCTGAAAGAGAGGCCGCCTGCATGGGTAGGTTTATTTCTGATGTGGTTTAGACCTTTTCTGAACTGTTGGGAGAGTGGCGGGCCAGTGAAAAGCCTGAGAGTCAAGCACGGTAAGCTCCCGGCTTATGTTGCCCCGAGCTTGAAAATTCTTAGGCGGTGGTGTGTGACAGCGGAGGAGGTCAGATCGCTTCCTGGGAGATCTCTCAGGGAGAGGGTCATGGCCACCGTTTTTCATGCACCTCTGGCCTTGAAGGATTGCCCAGGCCATAGTTATTATTATTATTATTATTATTATACAGTATTTATAAAGCGCCAATAGTTCACTCAGCGCTGTACATTACAAAGGGGGACAGAACATGTGACAGAACAATACCAATACAATGCAAAACATGAGGGGATCGAGGGCCCTGCTCTTTCGAGCTTACAATCTAGAAGGGATGGGATAGTGGTACAGGAGGAGATAGCTGTGGGGGATGGAGTGGTAGGAAGAGTGGAGGAGGTCAGCAAGTTAGCAGGGGGTGAGGTAGGCTTCCCTGAAGAGATGGGTTTTCAGGGTGCGCCTAAAGGAGAGGAGAGTAGGTGATAATCTGATGGGTTGGGGCAGGGAGTTCCAGAGGATGGGTGACACCCTGGAGAAGTCCTGGAGGCGGGCATGGGAGGAGGAGACCAGGGAACTAGAGAGAAGGAGGTCTTGTGAGGAGCGGAGTGTGCGTGTTGGGCGGTACTTGGATATTAGGTCAGTGATGTAGTTCGGGGCAGTATGGTGGACAGCTTTGTACGTCAGTGTTAGGATTTTAAATTTGATCCGTTGCGCAATCGGAAGCCAGTGGAGGGATTGGCAGAGGGGGGTGGCGGAAATGGAGCGGTTGGAAAGGTGAATGAGCCTGGCAGCCGTATTCAGGATCGACTGAAGCGGGGATAGCCAGCGGCGAGGCAGGCCAGTGAGGAGGGAGTTGCAGTAGTCGAGTCGTGATATGATGAGGGAGTGGATGAGCTGTTTAGTGGTTTCTGGGGTTAGGAACGTGCGGATTTTGGCGATGTTGCGGAGGTGGAGTCTGCACGAGTTTGTTAAAGATTGGACTTGGGGCTGGAAGGATAGGTTGGAGTCCAGAATGACACCAAGTACTCTGGCCTGCAGAGCGGGTTTGATATTGGCGTTGTTGGATGTGATGTAGAAGTCAATGGGGGGTGGGGTTCGGGCTGGGGGGAAGACAAGGAGCTCGGTTTTGGAGAGATTCAGTTTAAGGAAGTGGAGCGACATCCAATCTGATATGTCGCTCAGTAGGTGTGTGATTTGGGCAGAGACTGAAGGGGTGAGGTGGGGGGTTGAGAGATAGATTTGTGTGTCGTCGGCATAGAGGTGGTAGTTGAAGCCGTGAGAGTGTATGAGTTGGCCAAGGGAGGAGGTGTAGATGGAGAAGAGAAGGGGCCCAAGGACAGAGCCTTGAGGGACCCCAACAGAGAGGGGGAGTGAGGGGGAGGTGGTAGCATTATAGGTAACACTGAAAGAGCGTTGTGACAGGTAGGATGAGAGCCAGGAGAGAGCAGAATCTCTGAGGCCGAGGGAGTGTAGTATTTTGAGGAGGAGGGGGTGGTCAACTGTGTCAAAGGCCGCAGAGAGGTCAAGGAGTAGGAGCACTGAATAGTGGCCATTAGCTTTGGCGGTTAGAAGGTCGTTGGAGAGTTTGAGTAAGGCGGTTTCGGTGGAGTGTAGGGGGCGGAAGCCAGACTGTAGGGGATCGAGGAGGTTGTTGTCGTTGAGGTGAGAGCATAGGCGGGTGTAGACGAGACGCTCGAGGAGTTTAGATGTAAGTGGGAGCAGGGAGATGGGTCTGAGGTTGTTCGGGTCATTGGGGTCCAGGGAGGGCTTTTTAAGTATGGGGGTGATGTGTGCATGCTTCAGTGGGGAGGGGAAAGTGCCGGAGGAGAGGGAGAGATTAAAGATGTGGGTGAGGGAGCGTAGGATGGAGGGGGAGGGAGGTCGTAGGAATTGTGAGGGGATAGGGTCGAGGGGGCAGGTGGTGAGGCGGGCATCAGAGAGGATCTTGGAGACTTCCTCAATGGTAGTAAGGTCAAAGGTGTGGAGTGTTGGGGGAGCTTCAGTATGAGGAATGTAGGGTGGGGTGGGAGTGGAGGTCAGAGCAGTGGTGGGGCCGTGGGAGAGGGGTGATGAGGGGGTAGCTGAGTGAGGGGGAACGGGGTCGGAGGGAGTTTGAGCAGTGACGAAGTCCCTGCGGGTAATGTCGAGGGGGAGGGGGGATGAGGGGGTAGCTGTGTGAGAGGGGACGGGTTGAGAGGGCGTGTGAGTTGCGGCAATGTCCTTGCGAATTGTGTCAATCTTGTTTTTGAAGTGATTGGCAATCTCAAGGGCGGTGAGCGAGGTGCTGGGTGGAGGTGGGGGTGGAGAGAGTAGAGAGTTGAAGGTGGAGAAGAGTCGGCGAGGATTGGAGGAGAGGGCCTTGATGAGGGTCAGGAAGTAGGCTTGTTTGGCTGCGTGGAGGGAGGAGGTGTAGGTGCGGAAGGCAGATTTGTAGCAGGTGAAAGCTTGTTGGGATTTTGTTTTGCGCCATAGTCGCTCCAGGGCACGACTGCGTCGTTTGAGGGTTTTGGTGTGATCAGTCTGCCAGGGCTGGAGCGGTCGGAGTCTGATGTTGCGTGTGGTTAAAGGCGCTAGTGAGTCAAGGGCTGCTGACAGCGCGTTGTTGTAGGCAGTCATAGCCAAGTCGGGGCAGGACAGGGGGAGGATGCGGTCGTGGAGTTGATCAGCTGCAGAGTGGAGGGGGGCAGGGTTAAGGTTGCGGAGGTTACGGCTGGTAGTAGTGTGACATTTGGAGGGGTAGGCGTTGGAGGACGAGGAGATAGAGAAGGTGATCAGGTTGTGGTCAGAGAGAGGGAAGGGGGTGTTAGTGAGGTTGTGGGGAGCGCAGCGGTTGGAGAAGACAAGATCAAGGATATTACCGTCGGAGTGGGTGGTGGATTGTATGCACTGTGCAAGTGCAAAGGAGGAGGTTAAGTGGAGGAGACGGGCTGTGTCCGGGTTGTCACGGTTGACAGGGATGTTGAAATCCCCAAGAATGATGGTGGGTAGCTCAGAGGAGAGGAAGAAGGGTAGCCAGGAGGAGAAGTCTTCCAGGAAGCGGGGTATGGATCCAGGAGGCCGGTATATCACAGCAATCTTCAGGGGGGTTGGGGAGAATAGTCGGACGCAGTGGGCCTCGAAGGAGGAGAAGGATAGGGAGGGGGGGTTTGGGAGGACTCGGAAGGTGCTCCGCGGTGACAGGAGCAGACCAACCCCACCACCTTTACGACCGTTAGGTCTGGGTGAGTGGGTCCAGGTGAGACCTCCATAGGAGAGTGCAGCAGGGGAGGTAGAGTCAGTGGGCTGGATCCAGGTTTCCGTGATCGCCAGGAGGTTGAGGGAGCGGGAAACAAAGAGGTCGTGGATGGCGGGAGGGTTTAAGATTGATAAACATGGAAAGGATTCCCTTGAAATTTAGGGACCAGGCCTGGCTTGCGTTCCATGGCAGGCTATATGTGAGGGGGAACTTGAAGTTCCGTTCTCTGGATGACCGCGGTTGTCCGAGGGCGGAGTGTGGGGGTGAAGTGGAATCTATGGACCATTTCTTGCTTCAGTGCCCCTTCAATATAGAGGTGTACAAAGAGGTGGGGAGGGCTCTAGACATCCCGTTCCTGCACCGCATGTCTTATCCGGAGTGGGTATATGGGGCTTTTGAAAGACGTGTGGGGTTTGATTTTGACACTCTTTTTTTAGTTGGTCTAGTGGTCCGATATTTCACCTGGAACGCACGGTGTCAGGTCTCCCTTCGGCAGAAAGTCCTTCCTGTTTCGGTGGTGGTGTATGACATTCTTGGTGAGGTTGGGAAAATTCGGGGTCTTGAGAAAGACAGGCTGCGGCGAAGGGCCTGGATAGAGGCGTGGAGGAATATCAGGTCTGTAGTCGCAGTCTGTTGATCTCTGGGTGTGGATTCTGTTCTTTCTTTCTTCCTGTGTGTTTTACACCCCTAGATTTGTGAAGAAGAATTTTTAAGAGAGGCTTTGTGCATCCGAAGATCTATGTTTCTTAGCCTTGGATTTATGTATTGTTACTGTTATAGTGTTATAGGTAGCGCCTGAAAGGCGCCAATATAGCTATTTAGTATAAAGCCATAAAGGCCTTTTTTTTGTTTTGAAATTTGTGTTTGCATTTCCTTTTATGATATGTTTTCTTTCATGGTGAAGTAACCTTGTGTAATTGAATTTAAGGCCGGATGTGTGGCCATGTGTTTATTTATTTATTTGTACTTTTATAAGAAAATGTATGCTGGTTGCAAGATTTTTTACAATAAAAAATCTCCCACCATTATTGGCAAGTCCATTCCTGACAGTACCCCCCCCCCCTCAAGGAGCGGCCTCAGGACGCTCCAAACAGTCCTAGCTGTGCAAAATGTTCCACCGCCTGGGTCCGGTGACTGGCGGGATATCAAAGACTGGCACATCGGGCTGGGCACCGGACGGAGGCACTTAGAGCTGGACACCGGACGGAGGCACTTAGAGCTGGACACCGGACGGAGGCACTTAGAGCTGGACACCGAACGGAGGCACTTAGAGCTGGACACCGGACGGAGGCACTTAGAGCTGGACACCGGACGGAGTGTCAGGGATCCCGGGCTCTCGGCGGTGCGCGCATGCGCAGATTGCCGATCCGTCTGAGCCGGCGAGCACAGAGTCCTCGGCGATCGCGGCGGCGGCCGCGCATGCCCACTAGCGTTTGCGGCCACACCAATGGGAGAACAGGGCGCTCTATTTAAAACTGCCCTGTGCATCTCCAAGTTGCCGCAAGGTCTTGTTCCTGTAAGTACGTTTCCTTGTTGCCAAACTCTGCCTGTTCTGATTTATGCTGACCCACTCCTGCTCTGACCCTGGCTCGTTCCTGACCATCCTTCTGCCTGATCCTCGCTGCCCGCTACCTGCTGAACCTGGCTTGTGACCCGACCATTCTCCGCTTGCTCCTCCTGTACCGCGCTGCCCGCACGATACCGACCCGGCTAGTCTGACCTTGCTCACTGCTAGCAGTCACCCATCCATCCCGCTCGGATCGGGACCTGTCATCCCATCCATCCCGCTCAGATCGGGACCTGTCATCCCCTTCACAGCAGGCTCATCCCGGGCACACACCCTCAGCGGGACCCCTCTACCAACGCCGGGGGTGCCCAGGGGTGCGACCTGGTTCCAGTCTTGCACCAAGTCCATCCCCACCATCAGGGGCTCTGGTGAAAAGGCAGACTGGGACTTAGACTCCGCGTCCTGGGAAACCCTGTGCTGTGGACCACTAGAGATCTCGTTGGGCGGAGCCTGACAGTACCTTGCAGCCATGACTGAGCCTGGAAGGGGAACTTCCCCTCTGGATGACATCTGTCAACAGATGGAGACCCTTACACAAGGAGTTAGGGGCCTACAGGAGGGTTAAACGGAATTGGACAGTCGCATGCAGACCTTAGTTACACCTACCAGGGGGTCTGGGGAACCCACTAGGGAGACACCGGGGTTGTTACCCGTGCCAGAACCCCATGTCCCCACACCAGAACGTTTTTCGAGACCCACTGTTGAGGGCGGTGACAGTATTTTTTGAGGCTATGGCCCTCTTGTATGACGACCCGCTGCGCACAGCAATGGCCGAGAGGGCCCTATATACACTCAGGCAGGGTCACCGGACAGTGGAGGACTATGCCGCCGAATTCAGGCATTGGCGTAGTGACAGCCAATGGAACGAGGCGGCCCTGCACCACCAGTTTCGCATAGGGTTAGCTGAATCACTGAAGGACGAATTGGCCCGAATAGACATACCTAGTACTTTGGAGGCCTTAATAGCTTTGACTATTCGAATTGACTGCCGGTTGCGGGAGCGCAGGCAGGAAAGGTGCAACCAAGGACAAGGACCAACTGGAACACCCCCTCATGCTTCAACCCAGTCGCAGCAGGCAAGCCAGAATCAGGATGCTATGGATACACCCAAGTCCGGGCCATCGGGAAGGATACGGCCGACACTTGCACCTGAGGAACGCCAGAGGCGTCTGGCCAACCATCTCTGCCTCTACTGTGGGGGAGCAGGCCATGTGATACGTACCTGTCCAGCCAAGAGGGGTAAGTGTTTCGCTGTTTTCTCTACGGTCACTTCTAACAGTATGGGCAACACTAGTTATCTAGCGGTACCTGTGTCACTTCAGCTGCCGGGGAGAACGGTGGTGACCACAGCAATTGTGGACTCTGGGGCGTGTAGTTGCTTCATAGATTTGGACTTTGCAGTTCAGCAACAAATCCCCCTACAAACAAAAGAGGTGGGATTGAATATTTTTCTAGCAGATGGATCCCGTATTAAGTCAGGGGTGGTGGACCACGAGACCCCACCTATCCGTACTACCGTATCGACCCATCATGAAGAACTCCTTCGGTTAGACGCCATAGCATCCCCATTATTCCCAATTATTTTGGGGCTCCCGTGGTTACGAGCCCACAATCCCCAGGTGGACTGGAAGACGGGTTCTATCCAGTTCCTCTCCACATACTGCCAGCAGCATTGCCTCCCTAAGACCTCCCCGATTCCGGAGGCCTTGTTGTGTCTAGAGACAGATGCGGAGCTGGCGCAAGTCATTCCTTCAGCCTACCATAGTTTTTTGGATGTGTTTAGCAAGTGGGGGGCGGAGACTCTTCCCCCGCACCGAGGTTATGACTGCCCAATTGATCTCCTCCCAGGGTCGGAAATCCCATTTGGGCGGATATTCCCCTTATCCGAACGGGAGTTAGGGGTGCTAAAAGAATATATAGATGAAAACCTCCATAAGGGGTTTATTAGACCCTCAACGTCACCAGCCGGGGCGGGCATTTTCTTTGTGGAAAAAAAAGACAAGTCCCTCTGGCCCTGCGTAGATTACCGGGACTTGAATAAAGTCACGGTAAAGAACCGCTACCCGCTACCACTAGTCCCCGAACTTTTTCAG
The DNA here is from genome assembly GCF_062004578.1 of Staurois parvus. Lineage (NCBI taxonomy): Eukaryota > Metazoa > Chordata > Amphibia > Anura > Ranidae > Staurois > Staurois parvus. The sequence continues at coordinate 2,215,476 of NW_028317871.1, read as the reverse complement.
AGGCTGAAGTCAGCATCTGGAATATAAACAAAGATCCTCCTGCGCAAAAGGGAAATAGCCCTACTGTAAGCTGCCAACACTTAATCTGTTACCCAAACAGTAAGAATACCAAAAATACATAAATAGTGCAGCGCTCAAAAACTAACCTATTTACACAAATAACTGTGCCCACATGCAATGGTGACACAAATATAGTGAAATAACCTAAATAACTAGTGCCACTTAATGATCTAAGGTGTCCACATAATCATATAAACATATGAAAAGACGCATATATATAAATAACGTGTAAAAGCGCCTAAATATCAAACGCATAAATAACATAGAAAAATCCTAACTGAAAAATGATTTTAAATAATTAATAAAGTGCTCCAAGTGTGGTGATAAAACCACATTCAATCAAATTTATTCTCAAAAAATCAAGCCAAAAAAAAAATTGTCCATACAAAATAGTGGCAAACACATGCAAAGTGAAAAAGGTGCAAAAAAATGCTAAAAATAGTGCAAAGCAAATGTGTCCTTGTTCCACAGCAGTGCAATTCTTCCCCTCCTACGGCTAAATTGCCTCCTCACCTCCTTACATCGACCCCTAAGGGCCACACAGCATTCAGGATCTCTCTGGATCCTTATCTCCTGGAAATCAGCACTTCTCCTGCCGTCCTGGATCACTTTGAGGGTATTTCCATTACCCCCACTCAGAAGCTTCTATAGGATAATTACTCACCATCCAGTGAGCAAGAAAGAAAGAGATCCTCTAAGTGCAGTATTTTAAGGGCCAAACGACACTTTAATGACAATGTTTAAACAAACATATAGCCACTCACATGGTTTTCATTCCTCTTGACTCGACATGTGGGTGTACTGCATGTAATTAGAAGGACTTCCTGGGTATACCAAGATGGCGGTTGGCACCGGAAGTGCGTCACCGCGTACCGGAAGTTTGGCGTACTAGCGTGCCTACGCGTTACGTCACTATTACTCGTGACTTCCTCTGGGCAGTCAGAGGAAGTCACGAGTAATAGTGACGTAACGCGTAGGCACGCTAGTACGCCAAACTTCCGGTACGCGGTGACGCACTTCCGGTGCCAACCGCCATCTTGGTATACCCAGGAAGTCCTTCTAATTACATGCAGTACACCCACATGTCGAGTCAAGAGGAATGAAAACCATGTGAGTGGCTATATGTTTGTTTAAACATTGTCATTAAAGTGTCGTTTGGCCCTTAAAATACTGCACTTAGAGGATCTCTTTCTTTCTTGCTCACTGGATGGTGAGTAATTATCCTATAGAAGCTTCTGAGTGGGGGTAATGGAAATACCCTCAAAGTGATCCAGGACGGCAGGAGAAGTGCTGATTTCCAGGAGATAAGGATCCAGAGAGATCCTGAATGCTGTGTGGCCCTTAGGGGTCGATGTAAGGAGGTGAGGAGGCAATTTAGCCGTAGGAGGGGAAGAATTGCACTGCTGTGGAACAAGGACACATTTGCTTTGCACTATTTTTAGCATTTTTTTGCACCTTTTTCACTTTGCATGTGTTTGCCACTATTTTGTATGGACAATTTTTTTTGGCTTGATTTTTTGAGAATAAATTTGATTGAATGTGGTTTTATCACCACACTTGGAGCACTTTATTAATTATTTAAAATCATTTTTCAGTTAGGATTTTTCTATGTTATTTATGCGTTTGATATTTAGGCGCTTTTACACGTTATTTATATATATGCGTCTTTTCATATGTTTATATGATTATGTGGACACCTTAGATCATTAAGTGGCACTAGTTATTTAGGTTATTTCACTATATTTGTGTCACCATTGCATGTGGGCACAGTTATTTGTGTAAATAGGTTAGTTTTTGAGCGCTGCACTATTTATGTATTTTTGAAGTCAGCATCTGTCTTCACTAAACTAGACTTGAGAGGTGCCTATAATTTAGTCCGTATCAGAGAGGGGGACGAGTGGAAAACAGCATTCCGTACCAGATTCGGACACTTTGAATATTTGGTTATGCCCTTCGGCCTATGTAACGCTCCGGCCACCTTCCAGCATTTCATAAACAATGTGTTCAGGGACTACCTGGATATCTTCGTCATTGTGTATCTAGACGATATCCTTATCTTTTCCCCAACCTTGGAGGACCATAGAGGTCATGTGAGGAGCATGTTAGAACGGCTCCGCCAACACAGCTTATATGCCAAGGCAGACAAGTGCTGTTTTGAACAGAGTAGTATTTCGTTTCTGGGTCTAACCATCTCTACCACGGGAATAGCCATGGATCCCCAAAAGGTTTCGGCCATCTTAGATTGGCCAGCACCCACCGATAAGAAAGCGGTCCAACGCTTTATCGGCTTCGCGAACTTTTATAGAAAGTTCATTAAGAACTTTTCGGGCCTAGTGTCCCCTATCACCCAGCTGACTAGGCAGGGAGTTCGCTTCCAGTGGACACCTGAGGCACAGAGGGCATTCGAAGCCTTAAAAGAGTTGTTTACGGCAGCTCCTATTTTGAGCCACCCTGATTCGTCCTTACCATATATCTTGGAGGTAGATGCATCCGAAAATGCGGTCGGGGCGATCCTGTCCCAGAGAAAGGGCATCAAGGAGCTTATGCACCCGGTGGCCTTCTTCTCCAGGAAACTAACTCCTGCCGAAAGGAATTATGATATCGGGGATCGGGAACTCTTGGCGATCAAGGTGGCACTAGAGGAATGGAGATACTTGTTAGAGGGGGCGGTACACCCAATATTGATTTTCACGGACCACAAGAACCTAGAATATTTGAGAACAGCTAAACGTCTGAGGCCACGTCAAGCCAGGTGGGCACTGTTCTTTTCACAGTTCTTTTTCCACATCACCTATAGGCCAGGGGCTAAGAATACGAAACCAGACGCGCTCTCCCACATGTTTGGGGATCCCGAAGAGAGTCCCAAGCCAGACACTATCCTGTCCTCAGGGAATTTCCTAGTCCTCCAATTGGAGCTCCGTTCTAAATTGCAGACCGCGTCCGTAGGAATGCAAGGTCTACCCGGTGTCCCCTTACTGAATAGGGAGGGACTTCTCTGGAAGGAGGATCAGATTGTGGTCCCTGAGGAAGCCCGTACGTTGGTATTAGGATACTGCCACGATCACACACTGGCCGGGCACTTTGGGGTACGTAAGACCTTGGAACTGCTGCAGCGTACTTTCTGGTGGCCTAATATGGCCAGAGAGTGCGAAACTTATGTAAAGACCTGTCCCGTTTATCAGAGAAACAAACCCACTAGGAATAAAGCTTGGGGTCTCTTGTGTCCATTACCAATACCTGACAGACCATGGACAATGATTTCCATTGGCTTTATTGTGGAACTTCCACCCTCTCAGGACCACACAGCAATCTTCGTGATTGTAGACCGCCTGTCCAAGATGGCCCATTTTGTATCTCTAAAAGACACACCTACGGCCCTTGAGATAGCACGAGTTTTTATTAAGGAAGTGGTAAGACGGAATTCCCAGGGATATTGTATCTGACAGAGGGGTTCAGTTTACATCTAGGTTCTGGAAAGCTCTATGTGAAACCCTGGAAATTAAGCTATCATTCTCCACAGCTTACCACCCACAGACCAATGGCCAGACGGAGCGTACGAACCAGACCCTAGAGCAGTACCTCAGGTGCTATACCACCTTCCTCCAAAATGACTGCTTTACTCTCCTGCCACTTGCGGAATTCGCATATAACAATGCGAGTCACTCTGCTACTAGACAGTTCCCGTTTTTCGCAAATTATGGGTTCCACCCTGTATTCCTGCCAGATCTGATCCCGGAGGTCGCAGTTCCAGCCACGCAGGATATGTTGAACTTTTTGTCGACTAATAACAAGGTATTGCAGGAAGCAATGGCAAAGGCCCAGGGTGACAATAGGAGGGCATTTGATAGGAAAAGAAGAGGGGAATTAAGTTTGCAGCCAGAAGACCAGGTTTGGTTGTCCACCGCAAATTTAAAAATGTCCTCCCCTTCGAAGAAATTGGCTCCCAAATTCCTGGGGCCTTTTCGGGTCAAACGTAAGATCAACGAGGTAGCATACGAGCTTGCACTGCCCGAGTCTATGAAGGTTCAACCCCGTGCTGTGGACCACTAGAGATCCCGCTGGGCGGAGCATGACACGGAGGCACTTCGAGCTGGACACCGGACGGAGGCACTTCGAGCTGGACACCGGACGGAGGCACTTCGAGCTGGACACCGGACGGAGGCACTTCGAGCTGGACACCGGACGGAGGCACTTCGAGCTGGACACCGGACGGAGGCACTTCGAGCTGGACACCGGACTGAGGCACTTCGGGCTAGACACCGGACGGAGGCACTTCAGGCTGGACGCCGGATCACCAGGCGGAGCAGCGGGCACCAGGCAGGGCGGCGGGCACCGGGTCACCAGGTGGAGCAGCAGGCACCGGGCAACCAGGCAGGGCGGCAGGCACTGGGCCCCCAGGAGGAGCGGCAGGCACTGGGCCCCCAGGCGGAGCGGCGGGCACCGGGCAACCAGGCAGGGCGGCAGGCACCGGGCCATCTGGCTCGACAGCGGGCATCGGGTCACCAGGTACAACAGCGGGCACGGGTCATCAGACATTGGATTGTCTTGCTCGACCGCGGGCACCAGGTCATCTGGCTCAACAGCGGGCATCGGGTCACCAGGCATGACAGCGGGCATCGGGTCACCAGGCATCAGGTCATCTGGCTCGACAGCAGGCACCGAGTCATCTGGCAAGGCAGTGGGCACCGAGTCACCAGGTGTGACAGCTGGCTCTGAGTCAACTTACACGACAGCGGGCATCGGGTCACTAGGTATGACAACGGGCACTGGGTCATCAGGCATTGGATCGTCTGGCTCGACAGCGGGCATCGAGTCATCAGGGACGACAGCGGGCATCGGGTCACCAGGCATGACAGTGGGCACTGGGTCATCAGGCATTGGATCGTCTGGCAAGACTGCGGGCCCCGAGTCATCTGGCAAGACCGCGGGCCCCGAGTCATCTGGCAAGACCGCGGGCCCCGAGTCACCAGGCACAACAGCGGGCTCTGAGCCAACCGGCCCGACAGCGGGCTCTGAGTCAACTGGCAGAACAGTGGGCACCGAGTCGTCTGGCAAGACTGCGGGCACCGAGTCGTCTGGCAAGACTGCGGGCACCGAGTCAACTGGCGGAACAGTGGGCACCGAGTCAACTGGCGGAACAGTGGGCACCGAGTCGTCTGGCAAGACTGCGGGCACCGAGTCAACTGGCAGAACAGCGGGCACTGAGTCGTCTGGCAAGACTGCGGGCACTGAGTCGTCTGGCAAGACTGCGGGCACCGAGTCGTCTGGCGGAACAGCGGGCACCAAGTCGTCTGGCAAGACTGCGGGCACCGAGTCGTCTGGCAAGACTGCGGGCACCGAGTCGTCTGGCAAGACTGCGGGCACCGAGTCGTCTGGCAAGACTGCGGGCACCGAGTCGTCTGGCAAGACTGCGGGCACCGAGTCAACTGGCGGAACAGCGGGCACCGAGTCGCCTGGCAAAAGTGCGGGCACCGAGTCGTCTGGCAAGACTGCGGGCACCGAGTCGTCTGGCAAGACTGCGGGCACCGAGTCGTCTGGCAAGACTGCGGGCACCGAGTCGTCTGGCAAGACTGCGGGCACCGAGTCGTCTGGCAAGACTGCGGGCTCCGAGTCGTCTGGCAAGACTGCGGGCTCCGAGTCGTCTGGCAAGACTGCGGGCACCGAGTCATCTAGCAAGACTGCGGGCACCGAATCAACTGGCGGAACAGCGGGCACCGAGTCATCTGGCAAGACTGCGGGCACCGAGTCATCTGGCAAGACTGCGGGCACCGAGTCATCTGGCAAGACTGCGGGCACCGAATCAACTAGCGGAACAGCGGGCACCGAGTCGTCTGGCAAGACTGCGGGCACCGAGTCGTCTGGCAAGACTGCGGGCTCCGAGTCGTCTGGCAAGACTGCGGGCTCCGAGTCGTCTGGCAAGACTGCGGGCTCCGAGTCGTCTGGCAAGACTGCGGGCTCCGAGTCGTCTGGCAAGACTGCGGGCTCCGAGTCGTCTGGCAAGACTGCGGGCACCGAGTCAACTGGCGGAACAGCGGGCACCGAGTCGCCTGGCAAGACTGCGGGCACCGAGTCGCCTGGCAAGACTGCGGGCACCGAGTCGCCTGGCAAGACTGCGGGCACCGAGTCGCCTGGCAAGACTGCGGGCACCGAGTCGTCTGGCAAGACTGCGGGCTCCGAGTCGTCTGGCAAGACTGCGGGCTCCGAGTCGTCTGGCAAGACTGCGGGCACCGAGTCATCTAGCAAGACTGCGGGCACCGAATCAACTGGCGGAACAGCGGGCACCGAGTCATCTGGCAAGACTGCGGGCACCGAGTCATCTGGCAAGACTGCGGGCACCGAGTCATCTGGCAAGACTGCGGGCACCGAATCAACTAGCGGAACAGCGGGCACCGAGTCGTCTGGCAAGACTGCGGGCACCGAGTCGTCTGGCAAGACTGCGGGCTCCGAGTCGTCTGGCAAGACTGCGGGCTCCGAGTCGTCTGGCAAGACTGCGGGCTCCGAGTCGTCTGGCAAGACTGCGGGCTCCGAGTCGTCTGGCAAGACTGCGGGCTCCGAGTCGTCTGGCAAGACTGCGGGCTCCGAGTCGTCTGGCATAATAGGATCATCAGGCTGGATCAGTTCATCAGGCTGGGTAGAGACATCAGGCTGAATTGTGGGCGCCGAGGCACCAGGCTGCACCACGGAAGGCGGGTTCTCAGATGGCAGGCTGACCAGTTTGGATACTGGCAGGATGGTATTGGTTGGAAAGAATTTTCGCCTTTTCCTGGTTTTAGTTACCGGAGCACTGTAAGTAAGCGCAGGTTTGTAAACGGATGGAGCAGCTGAAGACAGAGAAGAGCTGGAGGATGGAACAGAGGAGGGAGCAGTTGCTACAGAGGACTTCTTTACAGGGTTGAAGAAAGGATAGGTGCAGCGAGTGGGAGCAGGGGACTGGTATGTGGTAGTTAGTAGAGTATACTGGGCCATCACTGGGGGTGCTGTCGGGGATGTAGGAAGAGTGCCTTGAGCAGAGGAATGATGTTTCAAGCCGACTGAGGCTGGGTGTAACAAATCTGTCCATGTCTGCAGTACTGGTTTAACAAAACTCAGCTTACACATGGCCTGTCTGATCAAAGACTGCACTGCGTTTATGCAATCCATAAGCACATGTGATGGACATGCTGCATAATGCTCATGGAAACAATCTGGATCATCCTCCAACAACCATACCAGTGATTCCACTTGATCCACACTAAATGGGGGAAAAAAGTCATTCCTGCTTTCAGGGGTACAGGACCGAGCCAACTCAGCACAAACCTGGATCAATGGCTGCATCTCAGAAAACTCTGTGCCCTGATCAACTAGACAATGAGCGATCCTTATACACTCTAGCAGTTGATCCCGGGTATACTCCTTCAGAGTCTGATAAGCATAGTCTTTGTCATCAAACACTAGCAGAGATAAATACACCACCTCATTAAGGTCCATCCTTCCCAGCAACAATAAGCCAAGATGGCTTCCCTGTGCAGCCACTTCTGGTCAGGATTGGCCTTGGTGTAATGTCAGGGATGTGGGTGTGACCAGAGATGTGTGTACTGACACAGGGAAACACAGGCTCCAGATAAACAAGACAATTTATTAAGGCTAACAATACAAACATAAACGCAGTGCACCAAACCCCAAGCTAACACAAATACATACAACAAGGTGAAACAAACCCAAACCTAAACTGGTATAGATACACAGGTACATACACATATAGAGCACAACGTAGTCAGGCAGGCCGGGTCAATAACTATCGGGCAGGTAGGTACAGGAGGAGCAGGCGGAGAGAATGGTCAGGGTCACAAGCCAGGGATAAAACAGGAGAAGTCAGCAGAGGTCAGGATCAGGCAGGGTCGGCTACAAGTCAGGCAGAAACAGGAACAGGAATAGGAATGCAAGTCGTCTGGCAAGACTGCGGGCACCAAGTCGTCTGGCAAGACTGCGGGCACCGAGTCGTCTGGCAAGACTGCAGGCACCGAGTCAACTGGCGGAACAGCGGGCACCGAGTCGTCTGGCAAGACTGCGGGCACCGAGTCGTCTGGCAAGACTGCGGGCACCGAGTCGTCTGGCAAGACTGCGGGCACCGAGTCGTCTGGCAAGACTGCGGGCACTGAGTCGTCTGGCAAGACTGCGGGCACCGAAATGCAGGTTACAAGGTACAGGGGCCCATGGAAAAACACACACCAAGGCCCAGACTGCAGGTCTGGCCATCCCTTAAACACACCTGCAATCAGCCCCAGGTGATGGCTAATTGCCGAAGTGAACCTCTGGTTGTTGAGAGCACCCGCTGGCCAGCCCTGGTACTGCAGCCCACAAGGCAGGCGAGTCCCACCACCTGTGGTGAATCCATTCCTGAGCTTGTTGTGGAAGGTGGTGTGCAGGCTGTGCTCTGAGCTTCCAGAGGCCTTTGTTGGAACCGGGGACTGGATTCCTCTCCCTGCCCAGGAAGGATGAGTGTTCCTGGGCAGGATCCTGGTGGCGGGGGCCCCCCCAAGGGCCCTAGTACCGGCCCCACAAAAACACCAGTGGAGGACCTGGGAATGGGCCCTAGGCCAGGGGAGAAATACAGTGCATACAGAGAGCGCACTGTGGCCCATATCAACCGCTTGAACAAGGAGGAGGAAAAGCTAAGTGGGTTGAGACTGGAGTTGAAGAAATTCAGAGCTTCGTATGACCGGGTCTGGTCCACCAAGCGCCATACCATGAAGCCTCAGTTGGAGATCTTGGAACAGCGTGTCAGCGAGCAGGTCAAGATGGTTGCTGCACTAAAAGCGGCCAGTGGAATCCTGCGGGAAAGATATACTAATGAAGACAGGTTTAGATCTGCAAGGAGCAAGCTTGTGGCAGAGGCCCGTGGTCATGCTGAGGAGGAGTCATCTCTGGAGGAGTTTTCTGATGCACCAGCAGGTGAGGGAGCCTGCCGGGTGGAGGCTGATCCGGCCAGCCCCCCCATGCATGCTGAGGAAGTATTACCTGCAGTAAAGGTTGTGGGGTCCGGCTCCATCCCCCCCCAGCAGCAGCCCCTGGACTGGGGGTCTCAAGTGGAGGTGGCTGAGAGAGCTGGAACTATGCATTTTATTAAAGAAATGGAGTCCCCTTTACATGTAAAGCAGTTTGCTTTTACATCTGAGGAATCAGAGGATGAGGATGACAGGTGTAAGAAGCCAGCTAAGCCCAGAGAGAAAGAAAGAGCGGTGTTTGTCAGCTTGGAAAGGATCCCCAGCACGTTGGTGACGTCTGCAGCAGCAGGAGTGAAAGTGTCAGAGGTGTTGGGAGTGAACCCATCCAGCAGTGAAGTGGTGGCTGAATCCAGTGATCTAAGTCAAGGAGAGCGGGGTGTCCCTGCCCAGGGATGTCAGCATGCAGTCTGGAGGTGTGAAGGAGAGCGGGGTGTGCCTGCAAGTCAGCGTCCTCATGGCATGGAGGAAGACAAGGTGTTGCAGCCCAGAGGCGGGGGTGTGTCTGCAGCTCAGATTCCCTGTGGCTTAGAAGATCATGGAGTGTCCCCGCCCACTGGCAGTACAATGCTGGCTCTGGGTCTCTGTGATGCAGCACGGGGAGGACTGTCCTTGCCCAGTGGTGAGTCATGTTCTGGTCTTTGTGATGGGATGAAGAGTGGAGTGGCCCCACCCATAGGTGGAACTGAATCTGTGCTCAGAGACCAGCGTGTCTGTAATGCTGGAGGACTGGCTAAAGCCATGAGTCTGGTGGGGGGGAAGGAGGAGGAGATGATATGTGATGCACCAGGTGGGGAGAGTGTAAAGTCTGTGATCTCTGTTTCTGCTCTTACAGTTCCTGGGTCTGTCTTTGTTCCATGTGCTTCTCCCATCCCTGCTGCCTGTAAGGCAGTCCCTGCTTCTGTCATCCATGCTGGCTCTGGGCCAGTCCCTGCTCCCTCTGCTCATCCCATCCCTGCTGTTCAGGGGTCCATCCCCAGTCCCTCTGCTCATCCCATCCCTGCTCCCTCTGCTCATCCCATCCCTGCTGTTCAGGGGTCCATCCCCGCTCCCTCTGCTCATCCCATCCCTGCTCCCTCTGCTCATCCCATCCCTGCTGTTCAGGGGTCCATCTCTGCTCACCCTGGATCCATCCCAGCTGCGGGCTCTGTCAGTTATTCTGCAGCGGTCAGGGGAGGCCAGGGGGTGAGAGGGGTGTTAGAGTCCCGGGTTGGGGGTTCCCCTTCTTCGGTGGCACGGCGTAACGTGGTCCAGTTACGGTGGACGGGTGAGGGTGCCTCCCCAAATAGGAGGGAGGTGATAGACAGAATTATAGAAATGGGCTTCAGGGCTAGTGAGATCTTTGCCTTTATTGCTCCTTTGGGTGCAGGTGAATACGATGTATCTTTTGTGAGGGCTGATGGCCTGGATTTATTCTGGCAAAGGTATGATGATAAGTGGAAGGGGTCTCCCAGGTGGGCGGGTTTAACCCCGAGGGTCATCTCTCGTCAGCCTTTGGTAAAAAATGTGACCATTCTGGTGAGGAATGAGTCCATCCCAGCAGCGGACATTATGGTTTGGCTAGGCTGCTATGGAGATGTGTTGAGCCCATTAAGGAAGATACTAGATGACAGGGGAATTTGGACAGGCGGCTGGACGGCTATGATGAGGTTGAAGGTCACTGATAATGTGATCAAACACCTCCCCTCCTCCGCTTTCCTTGGGAAAGACAGACTTATCATTTTTTATGCAGGCCAACCGAAGTTATGTCATCGGTGTGGGAGCAAGCAGCATTTTGCGTCAGGATGTGCAGTCCTGAAGTGCTCATTGTGCCAGGGGATTGGGCATCTGGCTAAGGACTGCAATGAAATCAGGTGCAACCTGTGCCTTAGGCTAGGCCACTCATATAGTCGTTGCCCTGAGGCACTCCATAACCAGCCGGAGCTAATAGACGAACTGTTGAGGTTGGAAGCGGAAGAGCTTAAAGAGGCCTCCAAGGCTCGGGACGATGCGGTGGCTGTAGCCGCTGCATCGGCGGAGGGATCATCTGTTGTTCCTGATGTTGCTTCCCCTGTGTCTGCCTCTTCCCCCAAGGTTGGGTCTGTTTCTGTGAGTGTGTCTTCCCCTGCCCAAGTGTTGTCTGTGTCTCCCTCTGTCCCTGTCCCTCCGGTTAGGAGGAAAAGAATTGGTGAGGCGGCTAAAGGTGCTGGGCTTGTTGGGCAGGGTGTGCCCCCCTCTCCGGTTCTTCTTCCGCGGCGTCGCCGCAATGTCCCGGGGGTGGCGGTGGAGGAATCAGGAGGTGGGAGGGAGGCCTCAAACCCAGATGGGGGAACCCCGGTGGAGAAAGGGGGGGGTGAAGAGTGGTCTGTAGTGGGAAAAGGTGGGAGAAATAGGACAGTAATTTCCCCCGCCACATCCCTTTCATCTCTGGAGGTGGATGATCTACCTTTAGAAAATAGGTTTGGGACTCTGTCTGGGGATGGGGAGGAGTTAGGGGACTCCCCTGCCTCGATGGAGGAGGAGGCTTCTGGTGTGTCCCTGAAAAGGACCAGGCCCTCAGCTAAGAAGGGGAAAAAGAAGGCTAAGAAACGCCTCTCTCAATTACCTTAATGGCAGTTCCCGCTCCGATAAATGTGGCAACCATTAATGTTGCCAGCATAAAGTCTGTGAGTGCTAGAAGTGCGGCCTTATTTTTGCTCAGTGGTGTTTGTGCTGACATTTTGTTTTTGCAGGAGACCCGGCTTGAGTGCCTTGCCGATATCCACCTGGCAAAGAGGGAGTGGAGGTGTGGTCCCTCCTTCTGGTCTCTTGCGGCCGAGCCTTACAGCGGAGTTGCGGTGCTTTTTTCCGGCATGGTAACGTGTCGGCGGGTCATTGAAGTGGAGGTCGGAAGATGCATGGTCTTGGACGTCCTTGTGAAGGGGCAGGAGCTGAGGCTCATTAATGTTTATGGCCCGCAGTCAAAGTGGGACAGGAAATGCCTCTTTACAAGGATTAAGCCTTTCCTTTTTACATCCCGGCAGGTTGTCTTTGGAGGTGATTTCAACACCGTTACTAGGCCAAAAGACAGGAAAGGCTCCAATGACAGGCTGGGATATGACAGCGTTTTTCTAAATGCGATAGTCAGGGAAGCAGGTCTGGAGGATGCCTTAATTAAGTGCAGCCCAGACAGCACGGGGTTCACATTTAGGCGAGGTAGGAGTGAGAGTAGAATAGACAGGTTTTTTTTAAAGGGGGACTCCGCTTTCTCGGCACCTGTGTGTCAGGCAGTGGAATTCTCTGACCACCTTTTGCTAACTGTGTCTTTGAATGTTGCAGATACTCCACTGAAGGGGAGGGGTGTCTGGAGATTGAATTCGTCCCTGCTGGACGATGAGGAGGTGAGACGATCCTTCGAGGATTTTTTCCAGGCTCAGGAGACCATCCTGGATTTCTGTGACAATAAGTCAGAATGGTGGGAGCTTACCAAGGTGCGGATTGGCAGGTTTTTCAAGGCCCTAGGTAAGAGGAAACAATTTGATAAATATGTTACCTACCAACGGTTGAGGAGGAAACTCGATCGCCTTGTCTCTGAGGGTGGAGATTCTGGGGCAATCTCAGAGGTTAAACTTCTCCTCAGAAAATATCAATATGATCGGCATGCCTCCTTGGTTCTGGAGAGGGACTATGGGAAATACCATTCACCTGACCCTTACCAGAATTGCAAGCAAGGTATAGCGGTTAAGATGATCACTGGTCTGAGAGACAGTACAGGTTCCCTGACAAAATCCAGGGCGGGAATCCTGGAGGTCTCGAGGGCTTTTTTTAAGGATCTTTTGGAGGAGAAGCACCTCGACCAGGCAAGGATGTTGAGTTTCTTGGAGTCTACGCCAGGTCTAGAAAATAATGTTCTGCCCGCGAATTTGACAGGTGAGATTACAGCTGCCGAGGTTGCCAAAGCCATAGATAGTCTGGCCATCAAGAAGACGCCTGGGCCGGATGGTTTGACAGCTGAATTTTTTAAGATCTTCAAGTCCAGCTTGGCACCCCGTCTCGCGGAGGTCTTTAATAGCTGTCTTGATGAGGGCTCACTCCCTCCCTCCATGAGAGTTTCGGCTGTAATCTTGTTGTCAAAGGGTAAGGACCCTTCGGCGATTGAGAATTGGCGCCCCATCAGCCTTCTCAACGTCGATAGAAAGATTTTGGCCAAGATTCTTTTCTGGCGCTTGTCGTCAGTGGCAGACGAGTTGCTTTCACAACATCAGCACTGTTCGGTCCAGGGCAGAAGTACGTTCTCAGCGGTGTTAGCTGTCCGGGAGGTTCTGGAGCGTTGCAGGGCTGATGGCAGTGGGAAGTATTTGCTGGCGCTGGATCAGGCTAAGGCGTTTGATCGGGTGGACCACGAGTACCTCTGGCGTCTCCTTGACCGGTATGGCCTGGAAGGGAGGTTCATTGGATGGCTAAAGACATTGTACAAAGGGGCAGAGAGCTTCATGCTGGTTAACGGTTGGGTTGGGCAGCCTTTCAGGGTAGGCTCAGGGGTGCGCCAGGGGTGTCCGCTGAGCCCCTTGCTTTATGCTTTTGCCATCGACCCCTTCATCAGGAGGCTAGATGGCGGGGTTTTGGCTGGGGTGCTGGTGGGCGCAACTGGTGAGCCGCCTTTGAAGGTTGTAGCCTATGCTGATGATGTGTCTGTTTTTATCTCTGGGGCTGAGGAGGCGCAGGTGGTGGTTTCGGAGATGGAGCAGTATGCGGAGGCATCAGGCTCCAAGATTAATCGTGACAAGTGTGAAGTTTTCTGGATGGGTAGGGATGGTGAGAACTTCTCACTTCCGGAAGCCTTCCCAGTGCCCCAGTCGAAGATCAAAGTGTTAGGCATCACTTTTGGCCCTGATGATTATGGTAAAGAAAACTGGGAATCCAGGTTGTCTGATGCCGAGGTCAAGGTGAGATGCTGGAAGGGGTGGCGGCTCTCCTTAAGGGAAAGGGTCGACCTAATTAAGACTTACTTGATTCCGGTCTTTTTGTACGTCAGTTATGTCTGTCTCTTGTCAGAGTCTCTCTACACAAGGGTCTACAGCTGTTTTTTCCAGCTATTATGGGGAAACAGGCTGAACCTCGTGAAGCGGAATGTGACCTATCGACCCAGGCGGGAGGGTGGCTTAGGAATGGTCAACCCGATCGTTTTCTTCTCTGTAATGTTCATTAAACATAATTTTGGTAACATGCTGAAAGAGAGGCCGCCTGCATGGGTAGGTTTATTTCTGATGTGGTTTAGACCTTTTCTGAACTGTTGGGAGAGTGGCGGGCCAGTGAAAAGCCTGAGAGTCAAGCACGGTAAGCTCCCGGCTTATGTTGCCCCGAGCTTGAAAATTCTTAGGCGGTGGTGTGTGACAGCGGAGGAGGTCAGATCGCTTCCTGGGAGATCTCTCAGGGAGAGGGTCGTGGCCACCGTTTTTCATGCACCTCTGGCCTTGAAGGATTGCCCAGGCCATAGTTTGCGGGAGGGTTTAAGATTGATAAACATGGAAAGGATTCCCTTGAAATTTAGGGACCAGGCCTGGCTTGCGTTCCATGGCAGGCTATATGTGAGGGGGAACTTGAAGTTCCGTTCTCTGGATGACCGCGGTTGTCCGAGGGCGGAGTGTGGGGGTGAAGTGGAATCTATGGACCATTTCTTGCTTCAGTGCCCCTTCAATATAGAGGTGTACAAAGAGGTGGGGAGGGCTCTAGACATCCCGTTCCTGCACCGCATGTCTTATGCGGAGTGGGTATATGGGGCTTTTGAAAGACGTGTGGGGTTTGATTTTGACACTCTTTTTTTAGTTGGTCTAGTGGTCCGATATTTCACCTGGAACGCACGGTGTCAGGTCTCCCTTCGGCAGAAAGTCCTTCCTGTTTCGGTGGTGGTGTATGACATTCTTGGTGAGGTTGGGAAAATTCGGGGTCTTGAGAAAGACAGGCTGCGGCGAAGGGCCTGGATAAAGGCGTGGAGGAATATCAGGTCTGTAGTCGCAGTCTGTTGATCTCTGGGTGTGGATTCTGTTCTTTCTTTCTTCCTGTGTGTTTTACTCCCCTAGATTTGTGAAGAAGAATTTTTAAGAGAGGCTTTGTGCATCCGAAGATCTATGTTTCTTAGCCTTGGATTTATGTATTGTTACTGTTATAGTGTTATAGGTAGCGCCTGAAAGGCTCCAATATAGCTATTTAGTATAAAGCCATAAAGGCCTTTTTTTTTTTTTTTTTGTTTTTTTTTTGTTTTTTGTTTTTTTTTGTTTTGAAATGTGTTTGCATTTCCTTTTATGATATGTTTTCTTTCATGGTGAAGTAACCTTGTGTAATTGTATTTAAGGCCGGATGTGTGGCCATGTGTTTATTTATTTATTTGTACTTTTATAAGAAAATGTATGCTGGTTGCAAGATTTTTTACAATAAAAAATCTCCCACCATTATTGGCAAGTCCATTCCTGACAGAAGCTCTGATTGTGGTTGTGTATTAGTTTCCCCAGACTGTATATCACTTTCCTGAAACATCATGTCAGCAAGGAGAGGGGTTGACAGAAAGTCTACAGAGAAATGTATCACTTCTTCTGTGGCTGAGTTTAGGTTTTAATGCAATAATTACAGGAAGGTTTTCTTTTTCTTTCTTATAAGTTCACAGACAATCCATGTGCTAATGTATACAGATGCAGTGTATAAACGTGTGGTTGTAAAACATTCACATCAATAATTTGTCCTGACACTGATGAGTGTTATGCTGGGATTTACTTGGAGGCATGTGCAGACTTGTGTAGAGGTGGCTGCACTCTTTATAACTGTTATATCCAGTATCCATGTAACATCTCACTGTGTATTCTGACTAGCCAGGTTCCTATGAAGCATTCCACAGATCTTTTGACTGTTCTGTCTCTCCAATCTAAGCATTGATAGTGTAATCTCTGTAATTTACAGTTGTGATGAGATAGCGATAACTTCAACCTCAGTTGGATACCACAGTCAGTGACTCAATGAGAATGACATCTTGTAGATCTTGTGAAGTTTATTCCATAAACTGAGAGAATCTTACAACAATGAACATTCCATAGGTCAAAAGATCATACTGTTTCTGCTTCTTGCCATAAAGCTTGCTGCAATGCATTCCTGGGAAAAGGGGGAGAGCTATCTATACAACATTAGCTAAACCAAAGGAAAGGGAGGGGCAGAGACAAGATATGGAAAACTCTTAAAGGCATATGACAGTCAATATGACAGTCATGTGTAACATAACAGGAGGTCAGCCACTTAGCACATTGGATGAGGGGGAGAGTGAGACACTGCTGTTCCATTTTTCCGCTATTTCCAATTAAAAAATGCTTTGCATTCATTCAGGAAATGTAAAGAAATCTCTGAATGACTCCCATGCCAAGTGGCCAACCACTTGTGAACGCCTCCTGTGTTCAGAATGCAGCAGGGCAGCCACTTGGTGCAGGACCCAGAAGCAAGTAGATATCATTGGAGTAGCAGTGTCTATGTACTTCAGTGATTTCCAACTTCCAGGAGCACTGTATACATGCCTTGAATTCTTTAAGGACTTCCCTGAAAGGTTTTCTGCCACACTTGTAGAAAGTTCTCTGAGCCCTTGCATGTTAAGCTTTCAGTTGTTGACTAAGAATGTCTTGAAGAAGGTCTCTCAACACCTTTGCCTCAAATGCCATCATGTGGGCCAACAATTTATTATGAATGGTCTCCAACTTAAATATCTGCTCAATATTTTGTTTTGCCTTTGGCTTTTATGTTTAGTTCCTTGAGCTGCAGCTAAAACATTTATGAGTTTCCCATATTGACAGTTAAGAAATAATTCAATTTTTGATTGTACAGTTTGTTGATATTTTACTGATTGTATGTGTTCTTAACTGACTCTTCTTGCTGAGAATCAGTCAACCTTCAGTGTCACAGATTGAGGGAGTTTTTCTCCTACATTAATTTAGAGGCTAATCAGTATGAGATATTAAAAGCTTCTATAGTTGGGGAAGAGACCATCTAACAAAAAAATTGTCATGTCTAGGATAACAGTTATGTACCATAGAGAAAAAGTGCAATCTCTTTCACTGGGGTGCAACATGTGCCAAGCATCCACCTTTATTTCTGTGTAGAGAAATTGTTTATATTTATTTTAAGAAATGCACATGAATAGTCTGTCTCATGTCTTGACTGTTTCAAAAGTGAGTTTAAGCCCACGTCAAAGTCTCCCCCCACAGAAAGCACGTGCACAGCAATGATCATGGCGGACATCTGTTCTCGGAGAGTTGCAGCGGGTCTGCTCACTTTACTTCCCAGTAACTATTAATCATCTATAGCACAGGAGGCCTCTGATCAGTCTGCCCACTGCATTAGTCATCTATATGGTTACAGTCAGAAAGCAGAAACTTCCTGCCTTTCTCACTTGAGCCATGCCAGCAGGATTTTGTCAGCAGGTCCCGGCCAATGATTTATGGCTGAGACTTGCTGATTGGCAAAGCAAGGAGAAAAAAAAGCCAGACCTATAAGTAAGAAAAAAAACATATTACACTCATTACACTTGTTAGGCACACAGTTAACCCTTTATTTGCCCCTAGATATTAACCCCTTCCCAGCCAGTGTCATTAGCACAGTGACAGTGTACAGTATTATATCTCATCATTGTATTAGTGTCACTATTGATGTCAGTTAGTCAGTTATTGTACCTCTCAGTGAGGGTCTGTTAGTACCACATTTTTCTCCACACTATCACATTCTCACTAGAAGTTACTGATCACCGCCATTACCAGTATAACACCATAGCTGTGTAAATTCCAGTAAATATACCATCATTTGTAGATGCTATAATTTTCACACAAACACTTTTTTTTTTTACCTTGGTGATCAAATACCACCAAAACAAAGCTCTATTTGTGTGAAAAAAGTTATATACAGTAAATTTCATTTGGGTACAGTGTCGCATGACCAAGCAATTGCCAGTTAAAGTAGCACAGTGCTGAATAGCAAAAAATTGCTTCCGGACATCAGCTGGTTGATGGGTGAATCTGCAAATCACCTAGAAACTAAATCTGATTACTCAATATATCCATGTTTTAGATATGGAGAACATGTGCCCTAAACATAATGTCTCCCAGCTTAAGCTACAACTAGAAGACTCTGAAAATTGAAACAGGCATCAGAATATTCACATCGGGGTGTTTCAGAATCTGATCCAAGCAGAGCTCAAATCCTATCTTATGAGCTTATTTACCTAACTTGTCCCTGATATCCTTGATACTGTCTGGCACCTTTATCATACACATTGATCTCTGGGCCCTAAACCTCCAGCTGGCACATGCCCAAGGGACATTGCAGTTTGCTTCTACTTCTATGAAAGCAAGGAAACTCTCCTCTCGACCACCCACAAAAAGTTTGCTTTAGGCTATAAAGGTGACACTCTAAAATTAAAATTTTTAGTGGCTTATCCCCAGCTAATTTCACTTAACGTATGTCACTAAAACCTATTTCTTCCCTCTTACACAAAAACATACCATATTGGTGAGAATTTCTATCTCAGCCAATAGTGTCCAGATGGCTCCCAACACAGTATTGCAGACCTTCAGAAACATTAGGCATTTATTAAGAATTTGGGTTTACCGACCCCGCTTCCCTTTTAAGCTTTCAAATGACATCCCAGCTATACCAATTTTTAGATCCCAAACAACTGCAAAAACCCAACAAGAATAGGATGCCTTGTAAATCCAGAAAATACCAACAATACTTTTTTTGTACTTGCCTGCAGCCTTGCAGGTGTCAGCCTTATATTGTCAAATATCTATGCCCCTAATACAAGTCAAATACCTTTCCTATAATGGGGGCTTGACAGACTCTGTTCGTATTGTAGGGGGAGATTTCAATGTGGTCATGTCTCCCTACAAAAACAGCCAATCTCTTATGAGAAAGGGCCCTTCTATGTAATACTTTAAATTCTACTGCATTCCATAAATTAAGCCAGGAATTTCATCTAAATAACTCTTGAGGAATTAAACACCCTCTTCACAAACAAATTACTTTTTTATTCTCCAGTGCATAACGTGTTCTCAAAGTTTTTTTAAAATTTCAGTAGCACTGATTAAACATAATGTATAGTTTAATATAAACCCTATTACATAGCCTGACCATGCTCACTGTTCCTTGATTTGAGTCTCTCGGGCACTTACTGCAGAACCTGACAGACTGATTAATAAACCTACCTTTAATTGCACCTCCTTGTGTGTCTGGCTCCTCACTCCCTGACACTACACGAATGCCATGAATCCTGACGGTGCAGGTATGCCCTCGCTCCCTATGTTGGTTGCCAGACTTGATCAGCAGGATCTCTTGTTGGATCAGTTCACTCAGGCGTTGCAGACGCTGCTTGCACGCACAGCGCACCTTACTCCTGGTGCTATTAGGCCGGTTGTCACTCCTGTGGTCGTTCCCACTGTTGCTCCGGTTGTTGCACCTACCTCTTCATCTGCTGCCGCACCTGCAGTGCCCAGAGGTATGACTAGTTCAGACCCCCTTCCACAGCGCTTTGGGGGTGAGCCGAGTCAGTGTCAGGGTTTCCTTAACCAAGTGGTCATATATTTTGAATTGATACCCCACGCTTTTCCTACGGAGAGGTCAAAGGTGGGCTTCCTAATATCGCTGCTCTCGGACAAGGCCTTGGCAAATCCCTTATGGGAGAACGATAACCCTGTGATTCACGAGTTTGCCGGTTTTGTTGTCTCCTTCCGTATGGTATTTGTACCGCCTCTGCTGCTAAGCTGCTCATGTCCATGCATCAGGGTTCACGGACCGTTTCCGAGTACGCCCTAGAATTTCGTACCCTGGCGGCAGAGGTGGGTTGGAACAATGAGGCTCTGGTGTCTGCTTTCTCTCATGGTCTCTCAGATGCATTGAAGGACGAGATTGCAGCCAAAGAACTGCCTGTGGAGCTTGAAGCACTCATTTCCTTCCTAATCCTGATTGACACCAGGCTCAGGGAGAGGCCTTCACTTAAGGAGCGTCTGCGGAGGCCTCCTAACCGATTGGCGCCTACGTTTTCTGTCCCACCCGTTCCTCCCTCTCCTCCCACGCCTCCTGGGGATGGCTTGTCTGGCGGTGAGCCCATGCAGCTGGGGTTTGCTCGCCTTTCTGAGGGGGAGCGGGCCTCTCGGCGTTGGGAGGGTCGCTGCCTGTACTATGGTCTCGGTGGGTATTTTCGGCAGTCCTGTCCTGTCCTGTCCGTCAGGGTGACGCTCGTACCTGAGATCCTGTCGGGGGCAGATCTTTGGTGGAGTTACCTTGTCCCCGGTTTCCCACAAAGATAAACCACTAATCACCGTTGTCCTCTCTTGGGCGGAAGGCTCGGTGACGGCCCAGGCGTTGGTAGACTCTGGTACTGGCGGGTTGTTTATGGACAGTTCGTTTGATGCCCAGTACTCCATTCCTCTGCAGGCTCGAGTTACTCCATTGGTCCTCGAGGCGATAGATGGCAGGCCCCTGCAACTGCCGCAGGTTACCCACGAGACCCTGCCGGTAGAAGTAGCTATTGGGGCTGTTCACAGGGAGTTGGCCTGTTTCCAGGTAATTTCTTCCCCGCACTACTCCGTGGTTTTAGGATATCCCTGGCTTCAGAAGCACAATCTGACCTTTGATTGGAGGTCGGTCGAGATTCTCTTGTGGTCTCCACAGTGTGGGGCCGGTTGCATCCGTGGACCTGTTAAGGTGTTCTGTGCCTCCTCAGACTCTGTGTTGCCTACTGACTATGGGGAGTACCTGGACATGTTTGACAAGGTGTGCGCCGGTGCTCTGCCTCCTCATCGTCCATACGATTGTGCCATAACCTTACAACCCGGTGCCACTCCTCCGCGTGGCAGGGTGTATCCTCTTTCGGTTGCGGAGAATCAGGCCATGGAGGAGTACGTTGCGGATGCGCTTTCCCGGGGGCACATTCGCAAGTCTACTTCTCCAGCAGGAGCTGGCTATTTCTTCGTGAAAAAGAAGGGCGGTGAATTGAGGCCTTGCATTGATTTTAGGGGTCTCAATCGAATCACGATTAAGAACGCTTACCCAATTCCGTTGATTACCGAGCTGTTTGACCACCTCAAGGTAGCAATGGTCTTTACTAAACTCGACCTTAGGGCTGCGTACAACCTGGTACGGATCAAGGAGGGCGACGAGTGGAAGACCGCGTTCAACACCAGAACCGGCCACTATGAATCCCTGGTTATGCCCTCCAGTTGTGTAATGCTCCCGCGGTCTCTTAGGAGTTCATTAATGATGTCTTTCGTGACTTGTTGCAGCAGTGCGTGGTGGTTTACTTGGACGACATCCTGGTTTATTCTGCGTCTATGGAGTTTCATATCCAGGATGTTAAGTGGGTGCTGCAACGGTTACGTGAGAACGAGATTTTCTGTAAGCTCGAGAAGTGTGAATTTCACCGATCCCAGGTTGCCTTTTTGGGCTACATCATTTCCGTTGTGGGATTTTCCATGGACCCTCAGAAGGTTTCGGCGGTTCTTCGGTGGCCTCGTCCCAGTGGTCTTCGGTCCATTCAGCGCTTTTTGGGATTTGCCAACTATTATCGGAAGTTTATCAGGAACTTCTCCACGCTGGCCAAGCCTCTCTCAGATCTGACCAAGAAGGGCAGTAATCCCCACGAGTAGTCATCCGAGGCCATCTTAGCTTTCGAAGCTCTGAAATCCGCCTTTGCTTCGGCTCCAATACTGTCTCATCCCAATCCTGGGTTGCCTTTTGTCGAGGTTGATGCATCTGAGATGGGAGTAGGCGCCCTCCTGTCTCAGCATCGGTCGCCCAATGGACCCCTACTTCCCTGTGGGTTCTACTCCAGGAAGCTTTCCTCCGCAGAATGCAACTACCAGATTGGAGACAGGGAGTTGTTGGCCATTATTCAGGAATGGAGGCACCTGCTCGAGGGTTCTGCGGTTCCGGTCCTCATTCTCACTGACCACAAGAACTTGATGTATCTCTCGGAGGCTAAGAGGTTGACGCCCCCGTCAAGCCAGATGGGCTCTGTTCTTGTTGCGTTTTAACTATGTGGTCTCCTATTTGCCTGGCTCCAAGAATGTCAGGGCTGATGCCTTGTCACGGCAATACTCTGAGCTGTCCAGGGAGGACTCTTAGCCGACCCCGGTCATACCTCCGGATCAGATCCTGGCTGCCTTTTGTACCAGACTGACTTCTCCCCTTGGGGAGCAGATTTTGGCGGCTCAAACCGATGCTCCCTCTGAGAGACCGGCTGGTAGATGTTTTGTACCTGAGGGATTGCGCACCCACTTGCTGCGTACCTACCATAATTCCAAGACTGCTGGTCATCCAGGGAGGAACCAGTTGTCCTGAGTCATTTCTCGTTTATGCTGGTGGCCATCTCTCCGTTCCAACATCGCCTCATACAGTATGTAGCGGCATGTTCTGTCTGTGCCCAGAATAAATCTCCTCGGTATCTTCCATTGGGCCTTCTGCCACCCATTCCCAATGGGGAGTGTCCCTGGTCTCACCTGGGCATGGATTTTATTGTAGACCTCCCTGCGTCTCAAGGCCATACAGTCATTCTTATGGTCATTGATCATTTCTCCAAGATGTGCCATTGTGTTCCGTTCAAGAAATTGCCTGGGTTACCTAAGGTGATTGTTTCAGACCGTGAGAGCCAGTTTGTGTCCAGGTTCTGGTGCGCCTTCTGCTCCCAGTTGGGTATCAAGCTCTCCTTCTCTTCGGCCTACCACCCGCAGTCCAATGGGGCTGTGGAGCGTTCCAACCAGGCCCTGGAACAATTCCTTCACTGCTATATCTCAGACCATCAAGACAGTTGGGTTGATCTCCTGCCATGGGCAGAGTTTGGGAGGAACTCGGCTGTCAACTCCTCCTCCGGGATGTCTCCCTTCATGGCCAACTATGGGTTCCAACCCGCTGTATTGCCTGAGTTGTTCTCGCCACAGGACATTCTGGCTGTGGATAACCATCTTGCTGCCCTGCGTTCCTTGTGGGGGCAGATCCAGAGGTCCTTGAGGGACTCAGCTCAGTGCCAGAAGCTCCAGGCTGATCGTAGACGGTTGCCCGCTCCTTCATACCAGGTCGGAGATCAGGTGTGGTTGTTCACTCGTAACCTCAATCTTCGGGTACCCGCACCAAAACTGGCTCCCCGTTTTGTTGGTCCTTTCCGCATCCTCCGCAATGTGAACCCGGTTGCCTATGCCCTTGCTCTTCCTCCTGGGATGCGTATCTCCAATGTCTTCCACGTATCCCTGTTGAAGCCTCTGGTCTGTAATCGCTTTACTGCCACTCCGCCTCGGCCTCGTCCTATCCGGGTTGACGGTCATGAGGAGTATGAGGTGAGCCGCATCCTGGACTCTCGGTTGGTCCGCGGTCGGGTGCAGTTCCTGGTCCATTGGCGTGGTTATGGTCCCGAGGAGCATTCCCGGGTTCCTTCTGCAGATGTTCATGCTCCTGCCCTCCTCCACGCTTTTCACCCCCAATTTCCCCAGAAGCCTTATGTTGAGCCACGGAGGTGGAGGGGTCTTTGAGGAGGAGGTACTGTCAAGGTCCTACCTTTCCTCAGGGCTGTGCTGCTCCATGTGCTGGCATCCATCTTAGGTGTCTGCAAAGCATTATGGGATCCTTTATGCTTTTGGTCCTCTGCGGCTCCTCCCCCAGGAGGTGGTGGCTTATCACATATAAGTCTGCTGTTTGTAGCTGTCCATTGCATTTGTGTCCTGTCTCTTTCACAGCAACAAGCTCCTGTTTAGCTATTCTTTGCTTTCCTGGATACCGACTCGGCTTTGGCTAAGACTCCTCCTGGCTTCTGACCCCGGCTCTGGCGACCATTCTTCCTGGCTTCTGACCCTGGCTCTGGTGACCATTCTTCCTGGCTCCTTATCCCGGCTCTGGTGACGATTCTTCCTGGCTCCTTATCCTGGCTCTGGTGACGATTCTTCCTGGCTCTTGATCCCGGATTTGGCTACGATTTCCACTGTTGGACTTGCATAGACTCTTGTCTTATTTTTATATTAATAAACCTACCTCTAATTGCACCTCCTTGTGTGTCTGGCTCCTCGCTCCCTGACAGATGGATTCCATTTTTTTAAACTGTTGAACTATTGTATGAGTTTTGTCTGATGGACAGATTAAACAAGTGAAAGCAAACACCTGATAGACAGCACATGTAATGGACTTTGTGTATTCAGGGTTGGGCTTGTTGCCAATTTGTCTGGGGTGGGCTCACTGCTTAAACAAAGCATTGTCTTGGTGCCTGGCTGTTGATTAGTGTATTGTTCATTAGATCACTGTTACTGTTTACCATTTGCATTGTTTAGGATAATGTGATCAAGCTCTTACCTAATCAGTGTGGAATATTGTTTTTATTGTTCATGTGGGGACTGCCCATATTCCTGAAGTGTATAAAAATTGGTATTTCTGTTCAATAAACAGTTCCAGTTGCACCTGAGCTAGTGCCATCCTCTGTGCTAGTGGCGAGGAAGTTGTTCTCTGACAGAATCACCAAATCGGAGTGACAGGTGTTCTGTCACACTCCTCTCAATTATCCTGAATCTCAAAAGTATCTTATTAATGCTCTCAATGTGTTTTTTTGTCTTAATACAGGAACTGTGGTGGGAACTCCAACCTCCTGGAATAAGCATATAACATGCATGATGTCACTGCATTTCTGCCAGAGCGTGTCTTTATTAAGATGCTAAACAGCTTAAAATTATGCTGCTATGTCAACTATGAGCTGCAGAACTATTGCTTTGTCTTCCAACTGTTAGCTTGCTATTTCTTAAACTGGCTTATCATTCATAAACCTATTGCATGACAACGTCATGGAGCAGATCATGGAATACATAACAAGGAAAATGCTCTGTTGGATCTATTAATTTCAAGCAAACCAGAGCTTGAAAGATGTGCAAGTTAGAGACAACTAATCACATTTACCATAAGTTATAGGAAATGTCATAGATCTTCTGGAACAGAGACCTTTTTTAAGCAAATTTAATTTCTTTGCTTTGGTAGGTGTTATGCCTGTAGCACAGCTAGGCAGAATATGATGAGGAAAAGTTTTCAAGTGTTCACTACAAATGAAAAGGAGGAAATAAAGTATTTTATTTCCTGTGGGTCAGAAGGGTTTATCTATTTGCTTGAATATCCATGTTGGCTTCAGTATATCGCCAGGACATCTAAAATGTAGAACACTAGGGATATGTCTCAGAGAATATGTATTTAATAAACAAAACATGAAGTCTCAAACCATTTTAGGTTATACCATAATAATGATCCCAGTTCTCTAAAATTCTGGGGGGGGTGAAACAGCTGGAAATTAAGTCAAAAGGAATCCTAGTGGATTCACTGAGCACTAAGGGGTTCCACAATTATTGGTATTATTTTCATCATAGGTATAAAATGATGATGAGATGGGTGGTGAATGCGTGGCTTCCCGAAGTGCGGTCGCATGTTGTAGGAGCTCCACTCCCCCCTCCGCTAATGCCTGCTTTCCAGGGTCAGTCTATCACCTGATTTTCACACTAACCTGTCTAACACCCTCCGGAATACCTGGTGCATGCCATCAACCAAGAAAAAAAGTAAGGGGACGGCTCAAAAGTCCCTTACTAACTATCTACTGAGGACTCAGGAGCAGTGCAGCATGTCCCAAGATGGTGCCGGCGGAGCATCCCCTCCGCAGTTCTCACAGGACACAGCAGCCTTGCCTTCTGCATGGGACCATGAGTACTCCCAGCAGCTTGCAAAGGGGGATTTAGAAAACTGCCTGGACTCTATGTACACCAAATTAGCTGCTAAGTTTCAATCAGCACTTCATAAAAGCACTAATGTCCCCAGGAGATAGCTGCACTTGGGGCCAGAACCGATCGCTTAGAAACTAAACATGATGAACTTAGCTTGGCCTACGGTGAGCTTTTCAGAGATCACAAACTTTTGCATTCTGCCTTTAGTCAACTTCAGGCACAGGTGGAGGATGTTGTTCCTTCCAGACTAGGACTATAAAGCTTTCACTTGTGATCAGTTACACAGGGCATTACGCCCTAAACTCACTGTGGATAAACCCCCTCATGACATAGTCCTGGTTAAAGAGGGCATTCTTAGGACGGCTCACAACACCCTGGCATTATCCCTGGAGGGTTTGCCTCTCCAAATATTCCCAGATGTCTCTCAAACCACCTTGGAGAAGCAGCGTAGAATAAAGGAGATCACATCAGCCCTCTGGTGTGTATTCGTTATAAATGGGGCTTTCTCCTTAAATTAATCATCCCCCACAATGGCAGCACGTATGTGGCCACTAATCCTTTGGAAGGTCAGGAAATCTCGGTGAAGCTAAGCCTTGCAGAAGCTGCCGCTCCCCAGTGCCTCCCTTCAACCCCTTGGGTATCTCCTATTCTTAACACGCCATCTCCAAGATGTGACAGGAGGAGAATTTGACATGAGGCTGGCTGACGGTGAACTTATCTACCTGCTCTTCTGCAGGTAGATAAGTCTTGTCCACAGAAGACCTGAGAGTGTGGAGGGACCCTGCTGAGTCCATCACTTGCAGAGCCACCTAGGGGACAGCTGAGAGGTGTTGTAGTGTGGAAACACACGATCCATAAGGAGAAACCTGGACGGACTGATGTGCCCAGATGATGACCTTATCCGGTTTTGAGATAACTCCGCTTGGATATCGGGATATCATCTATATGCATATTTGAATTATGCATCTGGTGAGTGCTTGATTCAATTAATTTGATCACCGGAAGACGCACGTTTTTGAATCACCATTTATTATTTAAGGACTTATATTGCTTTTTTGCACAGTTCTTGGCACATTATTATCACTTATTCTGTTTGCTATATATGCATGTATATCAGCTATATTGTATTTTAGCGCTGCGCCCCCTTTTTACATGGTATACTAATGTTGTCATGGGTTTCTTGATATTATTTAAAAAATAGTGATCCATTGCCTCTCCCATAATGTTCAGGGCTTCAATTCACCACATAAACACAGGACAGCATTTCTTCTATACAAGCGGCTAGGGGTGAAAATCCTCTTATTGCAGGAGACTCATTTTGCAGTAGACAAACACCCTACTTTCTTTCATAAAGCATATAAACAGGTTTTCTACACATTACACTCCTCTAAAAGAAAGGGGGTGGCAATCTTCCTCCACGATTCTTTGAAAGTTCAGCAGGTCTACCAAGATCCGGAAAGTAGGTTTATCAAGGGCACCCTCTAAGGCCGTGATCTTACGATAGCTAATGTTTATGCCCCTAATTTGGCCCAGGCAACCTTTTTTTCAAACCTTTTCAACATTCTGGACAAGTCAATACATTGCTGGATGGGAGTATCTCTTCATCCCTCTCCCTAGCTTTCCCGAAATCGCTTACGAAACGTTTAGATTTGTTTCAATTGATGGATTCCTGGAGGGAGCATAATGTTGGGGCCAAGGACTATACTTTCTATTCTCACCCTCATGATTCCTATGCTAGATTGGATTATATTTATTGCTCTCCAATTATCCTGACCAACTCTACGGCTGCGGGTATTCATCTGTGTTCTTGGTCTGATCATAATGTAGTTTCATTGTCCATCACTTTTATAGGCCTAGCAGACACCCCCTACTCCTGGCGGCTGAATGATTCTATGCTAGCTACTTCCTGACACGAGTCAGGGTTAGCGATGTCGATTCAGGAGTGTTTTCAGCTAAATAACACTTCTGATACTTCCTCGGCCATATTATTTCTATGGCGGCCACCAGGAATAGAGCACATTGGCGGCAGATCCAGAAACTTACTAAAAAGCTGGAAATCCATTATAGAACTCATATCAGTAACCCACCCTTGCTGAATAAGCATATGATAGCTCAAATGTTTTGAGCTTAATGCTCTACTATCCCAGTAAACTGAGCACTGCGCTGGTCTCAGGCGTCCTTCTTATTACATAGTAATTTGGCCTCTACGATGTTTGCGCGTAAACTTAATCAATCACTTCGTCCCCCTCATGTATGTACATTACATAATAAAAAAGGTATTATTTCTTTATTGCCCCATGAGGTTTTGGAAAA
This sequence comes from Staurois parvus, assembly GCF_062004578.1. Lineage (NCBI taxonomy): Eukaryota > Metazoa > Chordata > Amphibia > Anura > Ranidae > Staurois > Staurois parvus. The sequence goes on along the minus strand of NW_028317871.1, from coordinate 2,187,410 downwards.
TTTTAAAGATTTCTACTCCTCCTCGTGCGGTTGCTTCTCCCACAGCTGAATCCTGGTTTGATTCTATACCGCTCCCTTCTCTCACCCCTTCTCAGGCCTCAGCTCTTAATGCCCCATGTACACTGGAGGAAGTCCTTAGGGCAATTAATATGTTAAAGCGGTCCACGGCCCCAGGCCCAGACGGGTTTTCAGCTAGCTACTATAAACATTTTGCCCCACTTCTAGCTCTGTGTTTGGTTGCAATGTTTAATGCGGTTTTACAGGGGGATAGATTCCCTGATGAGATGCTCTTAGCTAACATGTCTCTGTTGCCCAAGCCCTTAAAAGATCACATTTTACCACAAAACTATAGACCTATCTCTGTTATAAATGATGATTTGAAGATTTTTAGTCGTATTTTGGCAGACAGACTGGCCCCTATAATCTATTCCTTAGTTTTGCCTGACCAATCCGAGTTTATTCCAAATAGGATAATTTATACAAAAAAAATCACCAGTGCCAAAAAATATATTGTGAACTAATTCCCAAATAAATGCTGCTGCTCCTTAGTGACAACACTAATAAAATAACAAAAAAAATCAAATAAATAAACACTTCAAAAATATAGTAAATACCAAAAAGCATACAGAAAAAAATATAATAATTAAATAGTCCCACTCCAAAAAATAGAATATAGTGAGTAGAATGAAATTGAAAATCCTTATTCCAAGACCCTTGACCAGTGTTCACACCCGTTTGTGCTAAAATCACATACCGCACTCACCAGATATTGGTGAAAAAAACGCCTTAAGTATGGGCTCAAGAGTGCTAGATCCCCTCAACTCAGCCTCCAATCACAAGGTTAAGATGGAAATCCCCCAATACAGGTAAAGATATATGCCTCAGAACTCCAAACCATAGTTTAATTCAGCCTCCAACCTCCAGGACCACCAGAGATCACTCGCCATAGGAAGATGATTGGTACAGAGAAAAAATGGATATAGTGTAATGCTGCAAAATCCCAAAAAGGATGAATGCAAATACCAAACCACTCACATCTTAAATCACATCTTAATCGGCATTTATTAGTTATCTGGAGCCAAAACGCCACATCATCAGGGTAAAGATCTCCCAGTCAGCGAAAGATGACAGCGTTCCAAAGATGACTTAATACTTAGTTTGGACATTAATAAAGCATTTGATAGTTTTCTTTGGCCTTTTCTGCTTGCGCTTTTACAGCGTATGGGATTTTATAATGGGTTTATCTCAGGGGTACAGGCTTTATATAACTCTCCTCAAACTAGGATTAGACTACCTGGTTGCAATTCAGATTTTTTTTACCTTAGGCAGGGGCACCCACCAGGGCTGCCCGCTTTCACCCCTATTATTTGTATTGATTTTGGAGCCCCTTGCCATTGCCATAAGGGCACATCCTGATATTTCGGGTTACCCACTTTTGGTCTCTCAATTCAAATTCTGTAAGTATGCTGATGGTGTTATGCTTTGTCTTACTAACCCATTGGTTTTGTTGCTTAATTTATGTTCCCTGCTGAATGTTTTTGCCTCCATATCAGATCTTACTGTTAACTTCTCCAAATCAGTAGCTATGCCCATCAATATTTCTCAGCCTTTAGGTGAATCCCTCCGTGGTTCTTTTCCATTCCGCTGGGCCATGGACCGGATTCCATCTTACACCCAGGGACTCTGGACTGTTTGCAGCCAATTACCCACCACTTGTGTCCCGTCTTCATACCTTGCTCAGATTTTGGCATAAGTACCCCATTTCATTTTTGGGTAGAGTCACGGCAGTGAAAATTAACATTTTGCCCAAACTCCTCTACTTATTTAGGGCTCTTCCAATACCGATTTCTAAATCGTTTCTTGATCACTTCCAACGGGTGGTTAATAATTTTATTTGGCAGAATCGACGCCCTCGCTTTACCTCTCTAGTTTTATACAAATCAAAACAGCCAGGGGGCCTGGGCCTCTATTATTTGTCTGCTTGTTTTTTCCCAAGTTGCGCAATGGGCTGTTATTAAAGTCCCAATCCCTTGGGTTAGATTTGAATCTCAATTGATACGCCCATTTTACCTTCCTGGTTTGTTGTGGTCTAATATCCTACCATGCTCCTTGTCAGCTTATAACTCTATAGTATTTCAAACGTTGACACTTTGGTACCATTACAAATCTAAATTAGGCCTAGTTTCCCCTGCCCCTCCGGAATCGTCCTTTTTTGGGGATCCAAATTTTACCATGGCCTTCTCATCTCCACTGGCTTATCGGTGGTGGTATGATCGAGCCCTGATTAAACTGACGGACGTTCAAAGAGGTGGGTCGTTTATCTCTTTTGACCTGTTGCGCACCCTCTTTGATGCCCCACTTTGCGAACATTATTGTTACCTAAAAATACGCCACTTTTGTATTTACCATTTTGGTCTGACACTGACTTTACCAATTACCTATTTTGAACGTATCTGCAGTGACTCTCTTAGAGGTAAAGGCCTTATTTCAGACCTATATCACCTTTTTCTGGATGCTTTTCATACCTCCCCCCCACATATAGATTGAAATGGGAGCTTGAATGTAATGTCACATTTTTGGATGATGATTGGGACTCCATGTTGGCTAACATATACAGGGGTTCTATATCCCTTTCGGTCCAAGAGACGGCCCTCAAGGTTCTTACCCGTTGGTACTATACCCCTTCCAGACTACATTTTATGTTCCCGAGAGTTTTGCACCTCTGTTTTAGGGGGTGCAGCCTTTCTGGAACTCTCATGCACATGTTTTGGGTCTGTCCTGGTCTTTCCCTGATATGGCTTAGGATATTGGAGGTCGCCTCCACTTTGGTTGGTTCTCCGGTTGTTGTATTTTCAACAGGCCTATCTGCACAGGAAGAGTGCATCTTACAAGAATAATTAGAGACCTGTGCTGTTATATGGTATAGGTATACACCGATATGTACCCGTGAGCTATCTTTCTTCCCACTTGTTAAAGATGGGTGATGGCAAGATGGTGCTGGCAGGCTTGTTTAGGTTTATAGTGTAGCAACCAGAGGAAAATTCTTATAAAAAAAGCAGCGCTCTGATAGGCCCTCAATTTCTGAGGAAGACCTTTCTAGGATGTAAGGCGTAAAACTGGGTGGCCTTGAGTGATGTCATTGAGCAACTAGGTGGAGCTATTTGGGAAAGACAGGAAGGATGTGAGTTTCTACACCACTCTGAATACTGCTTCTAACATATCACTTTCATTGCATAAGAAAGTGATATGCTAGCCTTTAACTTACCCATTGTAAGTGTGATTTTGAAGTAACTTAATCAATGTTATTTAAAATAGTGAGAACTAGATGTCCCTATTTGTTTCACTTATGAGGAATACTGGTCACCACTGAATAAAGAGAGTGGAGCAGAGGTGATACTGTTGAAGGATAAAGGCTGTTGAATATCTGCCATTACATGGATTCATAGGCTAGGAATTCGTGTTATCCTCAATAAGCTATCTTTGACCTCCTGTAATTTAAGAGGTCCTTCAATAAGGGTAAGCATTTAATTTGGATACACATGGATGCAGATGGTGGAATTTTCAAGGTGCTGGTTTGAAGAAGAGAAGAGCTTAGATCATGTTTGATGATTGATGTGTCATGGACACAAATGTCTTAATAAATATATATATAAATAAACAGCGCAAATTTAGATAATTAATCACTCGTATAATAAAATAAAATAGGTGCATAAATTAATAGTGCTTATCCTTACTCTTAAACAAAACACCCAAAAGTCCATGTGCTGAAAACATAATTAAATTTTTTGAAATAAAAGTGTGAACTTCTTTTCTTCAAACTTTCTTTAAGAATACTTCCACCTTCCACCCGTGCACAAACCAACATCAAATACACTCACCAGAACTTGGTGAGTGAAAAACCTTTAAGGCGTTTTAGGGATCCTAAACCCTCTTTGGTGCCACGCTAGGGAAAATCTTCACCATCCGAATAGACTCCACCATTCAACCAAAAGGAAAAAAACTCACATAGCATAATATTGTCACACAATAGTAACTTTTTCAAACGGAGATTAAGGCCACTCACATGTTAAACACTTGATAAAGGCATGTTTATTATATATAATAGGCTTCAGTTCCAGCAAGTATACAAACTTTTCCTTCTAGGGCTCTCACATCCACAATAGAACAAAGCCAGAACTCCTCTTAGACCAAACAGTGAACCAAGATGGCCGCTGGAACGCACCGTTCAGCGTGCGTTCCACTCACCGGAAATGACATCAGGCGCACGGAGTGTGGACCGGAAATGCGTCAACGTGTTTCGCCCCTCCCATTGGGCGTTGATAACACCAATTTTACACCTTCCTGCCCAGGCCAGTTTTCAGGTTTCAGCGCTCTCACACTTTGAATGACAATTGCGCGGTCACACAACATTGTACCCAAACTAAAATTTTATCATTTTCTTCACACAACTAGAGATTTCTTTTGGTGGTATTTAATCACCGCTGGGGTTTTTATTTTTTGCTAAATTAACAAAAAAAGACCAAAAATTTTGAAAAAAAAACACATTTTTCTTTGTTTCTGTTATAAAAGTTTACAAATAAATAATTGTTCTTCATAAATTTAGGCCGAGATGTATTCTGCTACATGTCTTTGGTGAAAATAACCCAAATTAGGATGTATTTTTTAGTTTGTAGGAAAGTTATAGAGTTCACAAACTATGGTATAGATCTGAATATTGATCAATCCTGAAGTACTGACAGCCAATCTAATATCTTGAGGTCCAAGAATGTCAGAACAGTACAGATATCCCCCAAATGACCCCTTTTTGCAGAGTAGACAGTCCGACGTACTTCATAAGAGGCATGGCGAGTTTTTTGAAGTTGTATTTTTTGTCATAATTTTTCAGAAAATGAAAAAATTAAAAAAATTATTTTCACTATTTTTTTTTTTTTACATACTGTCACCAGTGCAGTACAGCATCATCATATAACTGGCATGGCGGTGAACAGCGACACTGACTGGTGACAGTATGAAAAAAATATATATATATTTTTTTTTTATTTTTTTATTTTTTTTTATTATATTTAATTTTTTTTTTTTTGTATTAACAATTTTTATTGGTTTTCATGAAATACAAAAACAGTATATTTCAAAAGGTTAAGAAGAGAAAATAAACATAACAGAAAGATACATCGATGGCAAAATTAAATAGTGTCAGGACCAGCGGAGTCATAAATATCAATGTAAAGGATATCAGGGCCTTGCAACGTGGACCGGCATAGAAGAGGTGAAAGTATCCCATGGGATCCAAATCATCTCAAATACAGCAAACGAACAACTATGTAGTGCAGTCAAATATTCCATCTGTCTTACATCAGCAATGAGTTTGTACAAAATTGACATTGAAGGAGGAGTAGAGGATAACCAACACATAGGAATGCTTCTCCTGGCCGCGGTCAGCACATGGACAGCGAGTTTCCTGGATAATTTAGGTAATCCTGGGAATGGTAGACCCAGTAAAAAATGTAAGGGATCAAGTGGGAGAGAGACATGCAGCAATGAATTCAACAAGGAAAGAACATCCTGCCAGAAAGGGGTAATGGAGCTGCATGTCCAAAAAATATGATAGAGAGAACCAGGGTCTCTACTACAGCGCCAGCAATCAGGAGAAGCACTCGGATTATAAGCATGCAGAACCTCAGGTGTTTTATACCATAACATCATAATCTTGTAAATATTTTCCTTAAAAACCACACAGACAGAAGATCTAGATGCATTTTCCCAAATTTTCTTCCATGTTAATAAATCAATGTCACGTTGTATGAATTGAGACCACCTACGCATATAAAGGTGAGTATCATTGGATAAGGAGGGGGCTTCCATAAGAAGTTTATAAGTATTAGAGAATATACCCCTATGGTGGGGACCCTGCATACATAAACTTTCAAAGGGAGTAGGTTTCCCCAGAGTCAATGAGGGAGATAAAGTGGAAAAAAAGTGGCGTATTTGAAGATAAATATATAGGTGTTGAGGAGGTAAGAGGGCTTTTTTCTGGAGCACTGGGAATGAGTGTAACTTACGAGTCACCGGATGTACCAAGTGACGCAGTTGAAAAAGGTTAGCTACAACCCAATGCGACATCCGGGACATGGACATATTGTCTGGGAGATTAGGGTTATAGAGGACATTTGTCAGTGGGGAGCAATCAGAGGCCAATGTAAATTTAGCCCTACATTTCCGCCAAACAGTCAGAGAAAAGTACATAGGTCCCAGAAATAAATGGCGAAAGGAGGAGACATCCACTGCTGAGGTCGACCAAAGGAGAGAGCATGGATGAGCTGGGGACAATTGCAAAGATTCGATCTCAGTCCATGTGTTGGGAGGAAGATGGGAAGACCATGACATGAGAAAACGCAGATGAGTTGCGTAGTAATATGTTATAATATCCGGGGCCCCCAAGCCCCCCCTAGATCTTGGGGAAAGCAAAACGGAACGTGCAATCCTGTGCCGCCTATTGTGCCAAATAAAATGCAGGAAAGATTTCTGAAGGGAGTGAAGTTTGGATATAGGAATGGGAACAGGGAGGGTCGCAAACAGGTACAAAAGTTTAGGCAACACTGTCATTTTTAATACGTTAATGCGTCCTAGGAAAGAAATGGGCAAGGCATCCCATCGTTTCAGAGAGCGTGAAATTGCTATGAATAGTGGAGGGAAATTGGCCTCGTATATGGATTGGTAAGAGGAAGTAAGATTAGTACCTAAATATTTTAAAGAATGGGTACACCACCGATAGGGAAAGGCTTCCTGAAGCGAGGATAATGTGACAGGTGGGACGTGAATTGGGAGTGCCTCAGTTTTAGACGTATTAACTTTGTAACCTGAAATAGCCCCAAATCGTTTCAAGATCTGATGCAAAATTGGTAAAGAAGTATAGGGACTCGTGAGTGTGAGGAGGATGTCGTCTGCAAACAGCGATAACTTGTACTCATGGGTATGGGAATGTATCCCGCGAATATCCGGATTCGACTTAATGGCTGTGGCCAGTGGCTCCAGGCAAAGAATAAACAGCAGAGGGGAGAGTGGACAACCCTGACGTGTGCCATTTGACATCTGAAAAGGGAGTGAAAGAAAAGATGCTAATCTGACCTGCGAAAATGGGGAAGAATAAAGGGCCTTCAAGGCTGCTACAAATGGACCCCGGAAACCAAACTTCTCCAAAACCATAAACATGTAGGGCCAACTTAACCGGTCGAAAGCTTTTTGAGCGTCCAAGCTCAGTAACACAGCAGGGGTGGAGGATCGATTAACCAGATCAACCAGATCAATAGTTCTCCTGGTGTTATCCGCAGCATGTCTGGAAGGCACAAAGCCCACTTGGTCCCTATGTATGAGTTTGGAAATAATTCCGGACAGTCGGTTGGCTAAAATTTTTGTGAAAATCTTGTAATCGGAATTAAGTAGGGCAATCGGACGGTAGTTGTCTACAATAGAGGGATCCTTATCGGGTTTAGGGATAACCGAGATATAGGCTCGTGAAAAGTCAGTCTGGGGTGTGACCCCCTTAAAAAGATCTCTGTAAAGAGAAAGGAGATGGGGAGCCAGGATACCAATAAAGGATTTATAATAGGTGTAGGGTAAACCATCCGGACCCGGGGCCTTACGAGAAGGGAGATGTTTAATTGTATCAAGTAATTCCTCTATCGTAATGTCAGCATTAAGAATGGCAATGTCTGAGGGAGATAGTCTCGGAAATGACAAGGAATCAAAAAAATTGTCAAAGGATAACTGTGTGAGAGGCGGGTGGAGGCCTGGGATCAAACAGTTATACAGTTTCTCATAGTAGGAGCCAAAAAGGGTTGCCATGACCTGAGGATCATAGGTAGGACTGCCGTTTGGTTGGATTAAAAGATCAGGCATCGTGGAAGGAGACTGAGCTTTAAGTCGATTGACTAACATACGATGGGGTTTGTTGGAAAATTCATAAAATTTCTGTTTAACCCACAGCAGGGATTGTGCAGCCTTACTGGAGTCGAGGGTTTTAATTCGGTCACGTAAAAATGTTACCTTCCGGAGTCCAGAAATGGAAGGCTTGGCCATCAACCGTCGTTCCGCCAAAAATAGTTGATGTACAAGAGAGGCCTTAGCACGTGCCGCAGATTTCTTTAAACGAGACCCCATAGAAATACAGAGTCCCCGAAATACCGCCTTATGGGCCTCCCATAAAATAGAGGAAGAGGCTACGGAGCCAACATTGAGGGTAAAATAGGTATCAAGTCCCCGAGACAATTCATCCCTAAGATGATCTGTGGAGAGGAAGGTCTCATTAAGGCGCCAATGACATGGTTTGGGTAAAGCGGGAGGAAAGAAAAGGTTTAAAGTCAGAGAGGCGTGGTCAGACCAGGTAATGGGGTTAATTTCAGAAGAGACCAAGAGTGAAAGCAATGGGGCAGAGATGAAAAAATGATCTAAGCGGGAGAAGCTACGGTGGGGGGTGGAGTAGAAAGTAAATTGTTTATGGGTGGGGTGTTTAATCCGCCAGGCATCGAAGAGACGATGCTCCCTTATCAGTCTACGAAAGGATTTTGAAGCGGAGCATTGCCGCTTCGAGGGTGTGGACTCAAAAAGAACTTTCCTGTCCTTATGGGGGGATAAAATCAAATTAAAATCACCCCCCACAATCACATGTGAAGTGGAAAAAGAGTCTAAAGCGACGAGTGTTTGGGAAAGAAATTGCAATTGACCCGTATTGGGGGCGTATAAATTCAGCAGAACAAGGGGAGTGTTACCCAGCATACATTCCAGAATAATGAAACGACCTTTTTGGTCAACTCTGGAGGAAACAATCCGAAGGGAGCAGTGCGACCCAATCAAAACTGCCACCCCAGCCTTCCCGGAGGGATCAAAGGCCGAATAGGCTTGGGGAAAAAATCTTGAGGCAAAACGAAAGGAGCCAGCTGATTTTGAAATGGGTCTCTTGAACAAAAATAATGTCTGCTCCTGAGGATCGAAATTCCCTCAAAGCCATCCACCTTTTTTGAATGGAGTTGAGGCCCTTGACATTATACGACATAAACCGCAAAGCCATTATAAAATAACAAAAATTGAAGCAAATGTGTTAGCCTAAAAAAGAAATGAAATACCATCGATGCAATAGAAAAAAAAACAAAAAACAATAAAGTAACACAGAAAAGTGTAAACATAGAAATTGACATAAGTATCCATGGGGATATAAACTCGGGAACAACCAATTGGCCCAAGTCGTCTAGGCCTATGGCTAGACAAATTCGGGAGCAGCACGACAACCAAGACATCAGAAAAATCGTCATGCCCGGCCAGATAAAACAGAAGTGAGAAAATGCACCCAACAATGGTTCGGCCGGACAGAAAAGAGAAACCCAAAAAGAAAAAAATATTATGTAAAAAAAAACCCAGGAAGGAAGGATCATCACCGGAAACACATCGGAAGAGCACCCCAGAGAATCATCATACAGATGGATTGATCTACTGAGGGTGACGTGGACGCTGTGGGGTACGTGTGAGTCTCTTCCGACCTCCGCGGACTGGAGTCCAGATCTTGTTGGGGGTGGCGGATGGACGAGACGGAGTTGGTGGCAGAGGGGACACATCTTCAGGCAAAGGTGGAAGTCCCAGGCGCTTTAAGAAGGAATCCACCTCTTGAAGATCACGAAGCACGACTTGGGAATCATCCCTAATCACGACCAACCGGAAAGGAAACCCCCATTGGTAAAGGACATGATGTTGTTGGAGGTGTGTGGTGAGCGGCTTCAGGGCTCGTCTCTTGGCCAAGGTAGTCGGAGACAAATCGCAGAAGAGTTGGAGTCTGTCACCTTTAAATTCCAGAGATGATTTGTGGCGAGCAGCTGATAATAAGGCTTCTTTGCTCTGAAAAAAGTGGAAGCGAACTATGACGTCGCGTGGTCTGGTGCCTTCGACAGGTTTTGGGCCCAGTGAGCGATGAGCCCTGTCCATTCGCCAATCCGTTTCCGGAACCAATGGAGCAGTTGCGCTAAAGAAGGACAGAAGGTGACGGTGCAATTGCGCATCAGCGATAGATTCGGACATACCGCGTATACGGATATTTTGGCGCCGTTCCCGGTTTTCTAAGTCTTCTTGCTGGAGTTGCATTTGGGACATGGAATGCTTCAAATATGCGTTATCCTCTTCCAAAACATGAATGTATTGCACCAAATCATCAAACTCAGTCTCCAATTTATCCGTGCGATCTCCAATCTGAGTTATTTCCCCTCTGAGATCTAATGCCAGCTTTCCAATTTCAGCGGATATGGATGCGGTAATATTGCGCAGAAAAATTTGCAACTTGTCATCCAGCGCTGAAAGTGTGAGGGAAGGAGACGGTATGGTTTGCTGAGATATCTGGGTGGAGGGAGGATGATTTCCCGATGCAGAGTATTCTGCTGCCCTCCCAGTTATATGCTGGGGATCCCCAGTTATATTATGGGGATCAGAGTCCTCCATCTGGGGCTGAGTCAGGGCAGAGGCAGGCATGGAAGCTGACAGGCATGAAGGTGCAGTACCCTCCGTGACCACCGGGGGGGCGGGATCTCTCCCTGGGTTCCTGGGCATACTGGAGGCCGGGGATTGTGGCCTGGACAGGAACCGCCGGAGCGGCGAGGGCCGCGAATCCGGTGGCTGCGGGGAGGGGGGCTTCCAGCGCCCTATCTTCCCCATACAGGTCTCTCCCTGGAGCCGGGCCGAGTGCCAAGTGGGTGGGACTCACCCTTATTAGTAGGGAAGCAGTGGCGTGTAGCAGGTGAGTCCGCGCTGGCCGGGGATGAGCGGAGCTCAGCTAGAATGCAGCCGCCATCGTCCCTGGCCGCGCATGCGCCCCCTATATTTAATTTTTTATTACATTTTTTTTTATTTTTTTAAAGATTTTTTTTCATATTTTACTATGACCAAAATAGTTCAATGTTACCATAGTAACACTGTACTACTTTGGGGAAGTGATCAGTATTTTTTTTTTTTTTTTTTTTTACACAATTTGCTTATAGCAAAGAATTACTTTGCTATAAGCAAGCATTTACCTGAATGAAATCGATTCATTCAGCTTTTTTTTTCTTTTTTTTTTTTTTTTTGTGCTTAGCTGTGATTTGGTCACAGCTAATCACATGACATGTGCATGTGATTAGCTGTGATCATTCACAGCTAGGCACTAGTATACAATGGATGGCATCATGAATGAAGCCATCCATTGTATACAACTGTCATGTGACCTGCTGTGATTAGTCACAGCAGGTCACATGGTACCGGCAACGGAAGCCGGTACTCGGATCTGTCATCGGCCGTGTCCGAGGTGCACGGGCGGTGACAGATCGCACTGCTGCGTCATTCTGCAACCGCGCATGTGCGGGAGCACGCCAAATGGCGTGCACCCGGAAAGCTGCAGCTCTTTTCAAGCCTCCAAACGGCCATTGGCCGGGCGGCTAACGGTTAAGAGTAAGGATAAGCACTATTAATTTATGCACCTATTTTATTTTATTATATGAGTGATTAATTATCTAAATTTGCGCTGTTTATTTATATTTATATTGTTTGTGTTTTCACAAATTGCACAGCAGCAGTTTTAGAGTGTTATTTTGAAAGTTTTGGCGCAGGAATAAGTTTTTTTGTATAAAACAAATGTCTTAATGTTTCATGTCTCCACCAAAGCACACACCCTGTTGCATTTCAACCTGTTCATGTGTCAAATGTGTGGTTTAGTGGAAACACGTAGGCTGAGGCCACTATTCACAGTATAGGTAATTCACCTGGGATGGTTGAGAGTAGCATCAATCCTTTCCTCTTTACATATACTAGCCCTCTGGATTGATATTAGGACAAGCCTGCACCCCGTGTTCTGGGACACCTCTACTTTGAGCCACGCCAAAAACAATGTAGCTGATCACATTTCATATTTCATGTACTATGGACATAAATTGATAATGGATTTTATTATTATTCTTTTGGATTATTTGGACATGTTGTTTTTTTTACTATTTGGGCCATATAGTTTGTTTTACACAATTTAGGACTCACTGTGATATATATCAATAAATAAATAATCTATGATTTTATTATATATTTGATATGAAATATGCATTTGAGTTGATGTTGGTGATTTATTTATTAATTTGATAATAAATATAACACTATATGAAACTGGCACTAGACTGATATTTATTTTAATTTAATTTATTTTATTTTATTTTTTTATTCTTGTCGTGTAGATGGGGAGGCTGATGGTTCTCTGGAGATAATGCCCAACTCCACTAAGAGGTCTTCACCAACCTGGAAGGTGGAAAAGGAATGAGACTTGCCTCTGTAGGTAAGGAGAGCCTGAATGGGAAGGAATCCTGCGTTTTTGTACTGTGGATGGGTCAAGATCAGCAAAAAGTTGGACGGATGTGCCA